>NC_140495.1:104487493-105234993 GCF_964271855.1 Acomys minous
CACTCGGCCTTGCTTGCAGCCCCAGAGAAGCTGAGCAGTGAGCAGCAGAGACAGGTGCTAAGCCCTCCCCGCCAGGCTCAGCACAGCTATCAGGGGATGAGAAGAACACAAACACGCTGTGGGGAGCCTGCATCTCATACAACTGTGGAGTCCAGAAAGGCTACACCACAGAGATGGTATCTGTCGTAGGTCATGAGAGGTGAGTAGGAATTCTCCAAGGGAAAAGGAAGAGGAGAAAGTAGGTGGGTGAAGGGGGGGGTGCGGTGCTAACATAAGTCATCACCCAGTTCTATCTCAGGGACCCCTCCCCCACCTCAGAAAGCAGTGTCTAAGGGCACTCCATTTCTAGGAATAGGGATGAGACCTCCATTTGCTCCATGGTCCCTCTGGCTGGCCTAACTCACAGGCAGTCCCACCTGGGGATCAGAAATATCCAACTGTTTAGAGTGACCACTAGTGCCTCCAACCTTTCTTAGAGGCCGTAGTCTCACTGTGGGCTAAGTGAAGGGAGAAAGCGCGGCCCGGAGACCCTGCAGCAGCGGAACCCTCAATGTGGCTTTTAAGGATGTTTGGCCTGTGAGCTTCCCCAAGGTCACTACAGTTCCAGGACCCCTGACTCTTTGGAAATTAAGAAACTCCACAGATACAAAACGGTGCCCTGGACCACCAGGCTTGATCTGAACATCACTGCTGCTGCCCAACCAGAGCAAGGCGCTGGACACACCACTGGACAGGTCATCTGGCCTTCAGCCCTAGGCTGACGTATCTGCAAAAAAGCACATTCCATGCACCTAGGGGACTCTTAAGGGACAGGAAAGAGATGGCCTGGGTATGTTCCCCAAGTGTCTACTGAGATGAGATGGGGAGATTTAGGGATCCCTGGCCTGGCTTGGACACCGGATGCTATTTCACTGGCACTGGCTGAGGCAGCATGAGTCGCTCTTACCAGCCAGTCACACTGCACCAAGAGAAACGGATCAGAGGTCGTAACCAAACCGTGCCACTTACCCTGCATCGGAGAGTTTAGAACTTTCCACGAAATACATACATTCCTTCTTCTTGATGTTTTCAGGAATCCAGGAGCCAAGGTTTTCTTGCTGGGAGTTTAAAAAAAAAAAGGCATATTGAAGCCAGGCATGGTGGTGCACACCTTTAATCTCAGCACTTAGGAAGCAGAGGCAGGTGGATTGTTGTGAGTTCGAGGCCAGCCTGGTCTACAAAGTGAGTCCAAGACAGCCAAGGCTACACAGAGAGACCCTGTCTCGTAAAACCAAAAGTAAAAATAAAAAAGAGCATGTGTACATTATGAAGCCCCATATCCCAGGCCTCCCTTAAACATCTTTCTGCTCCCTGATGGGCTTCCACCTCAAAGCTTAAATGTAACCTTGCTGGGGCTCATACTAGGGTGTGCACTTAGGAGACAGGGCATACTTTGTGCTCAGCACTTTACGGTCTATGTCCACCTTGCTTTCCTCGGGAATGTATTGAATGAAAAGAACATTTGGAGTGAAAAAACTTGGGACCTGGCTTTGAAGACACCCTCCTGCCTGCCTGGCCACATGCTCAAATGCACTTTTGGTATAATTACTCAAGGGCTTTTGGCGACACGAGTCAGGGACCTGAAATGATGCCCTCGGACTCCACAGAAAGATAAAAGAACTGGAGATATTGTGCAACAGGGAGAGAGAAGTGAGGCTTCCATCGTCTGGCACGAGGCCTCGGTGTCCACCTGGCCGAGCCTGAGTCTAGTCTGTGGTCACTGACTGCCTTGGCCAGCCCAGGCTACCCTGACCAATGGTGACCATTGGGCTGGCTCTGTGGCCCGGAAGGTTGCAGAGCAGCCAACAGAAGCCTACCTTCTCACTGTTGAAGGAGCACAGAAGCATCCTGCTCTTGTAAACATTGCTGTTGCTTCGCCGGAGATTGGGGATCATGCCCAGGTCAGTGGCTCTCCTGGACTGCACTCCAAAGCCTTCCTCTTGCTCAGAGCCAGGCTTTCTCCGATCCGAGGGATCCATCCTCCACGGCTTCAGCTTCACCTGAAGGGAGAGAGGTCTCTAGATGCCTTCAGGGAAGTGTCTTCTCATTTGTGAGGGGGTGAGGGTAGGGAGTGGGGGGTTGGGGAGGTTCTAGAGAGAGGTACTGAAACACGTCTGAAAGAGGAAGTTGGGGCAGCGGTTCTGAGAGGGCACACCCTCCTGCTTCCTCTGTGGACTCTTCCACCTATTTCCCCGCTGTCTGGGCAATCTCTCCAGGCTTCCAGAGCTCCAGCACCTGCCAGAGCCCTCACTGGAGCACATTCCTAATGGGTGCAATCTCAGGTGGCTCCTCGGCTCCACCATTCACCAGTTCCCTGAATGAGAGCCCACAGCAGTGAAAACAGACAATCCCCTGTGGTCACCACATGCTCTGGTGTGTGCCCTGTGGCTCTGCATCTCACGATTGCAGAAATCAACTGGCTTCTTTCATTTTCCAAAAGGAAAACAAAAGCCCCCACTGGCCCACAAAAGTAGGTTTTGGGGAGTACCACAGTGCTCTGTCCTAAGAAGGCAGCTGTTAACGGCAGCCTGGCTGTTGATGCAAACCCTCCCTCCCTGGCTCTTCTTAGAAGAGGCCACAAAAAGCTGTCCATTTTCTCAGATAACAACTAAGGAAAATGAACGGGGCATAGTAAACAAACTGAAAGAGAAATTCAAACAAAAACAAACAAGTGTTGGGAGCTGAACTCCCATCAGCCCCTGCAGTCCTCCTGTTGGAAATGTCAGAAGGAAACTTAATTCAAGTGCCAAAGACACCGGCAGCCAGCATTACTTCAGTACTGTTCGTGGTAGGCAAAATAACAGAATTCACACACACACACACACACACACACACACACACACACACACACACACACACACAATATCTCCTTTCACTGATGGATCAATAAAGAAACTAAGTTAAGGCTGAGTGGTGGTGGCAGCAGTGGTGGCATACATCTTTAATCCCAGCACTGGGGAGGCAGAGGCAGGTAAATTGCTGAGTCTGAGGCCAGCCTGGTCTACAAAGCGAGTCCAGGACAGCCAGGGCTACACAGAGAAACCCTGTCTTGAAAAAACGGAAACAAAAACCAAGCCAAACAAAAACCAAAAACAACAACAAAAACCAAGGAAAACAAAGGGATTCGTTTCTACAGATCTTCCCTGGGCCTGAGATGTAGCCACTAATGCTGTCCTCTGATGCCAGTCACCCCTCACTCAGCTGCTCCAGTAGGCAAATGGGTGTGTGTGCAAAAAACCAACCACATGTTTCAGCCCCTTCCTGCACGGAACATCACTTCTGCAACACCAGGTTCCCAAGCTGGACCTCTGCCCAGTTGCTGGTCTCCCTGATCTCTCCAGGGCTCTTGGGGCTGAACCGTGGCTACAGATACTCTGACCTCCTCGGTCTACCATCCTTTCCCCACCCACGCCCATTTTGTCCCCAGGCCTAACTCCTTGCCAGATCCCCAGGGCTGTAAGAATAAATACTGGCCATCCTCTTGCACAGCTGTGAGAGTATGGCCCGTGGCTTGTCTCTGTGTGGCTTTTTAGAACCTCTGCACTCAATAGCCACCAGTCTTGTCTCCCATCTACAGAGAAACAAAGAAGCCCAGGTGACAGCAGAGGAGGAGGAGACGATACAGCGGCCAGTGTGGAGAACCCTAGACTAAAGGCAGCTGCTCTGAGAGAGCCTAGTTTCCAGGTGCCAGGAGGTACAAGTACACAGCATGAGTGTCTGATGGCTTCATCTGTCCTAAGGACTAAAAAGGTATTTGATCCCAGATTCAAATGAAGACATCTGCTGTCTCAACAGAGCCGACCGGTCTCTACAGATGTCCTTGAAACCCAACTGCAACTGCAAACAGCCCTGAGATGTCCACCCTCTGGATCTAACTCTGCCCTTAGACCACATTGTGACCCTGGCTTAGCCTCTTTCCCTCCCTATTCTCTGCCCAAAAGGAGTAAAAGACTATAGGTGGAGGCGCTCTGAGACCCAGGACTGACAATGACCTTACTCAGAGTCCGTCTAGCCCTCAGTGGGGTTCCCTGCCACTGACACCTTTGCCCACACTAGCTTATAACCAAAAAAATCTCCACAAGCAGTTGACATATGTGTGTGTGTGTGTCCAGAGCACTCCAGAGGGAAAAGAATGAATGGACAGACAGACAGAGAGGACATAGCAGGACCTACACCCTGGATCCAGAATGATCAACATGACAGTTATAAATGTATTTGTTTGGCCATCTGTTCTACCTGTAAAAAGACAGCAGTCTAGGACAGAGCAAGGCTTCCGTATGGGATGAGTCTCCAAATCTGAACTCTGCACACAGGCACTGGTAGAGACAGGAAAGGGCTCAGATGTGGGGCATAGCTAGTGGCACACTCTCGCCTACAGCCTCACAGCAACTGAGTCCAGTCCCTGCTAAGATAACCCCATTAGGAAAGGATGTATAGCCAAACACAACTGGGCTCACATCTTCCAAGTAGGCATTCATAGTCAAGACCTCTGGACGCAGGACGTATCTGGGCACCCCAGCCACCCCAGCCACCCCAGCACCAGAAAACATAAGGGTCTTTATTGGGAGGAAAGCCTTGAGAGCCTTGGCTGGTGGCTGGGACATGGAGAACCTTCCTACCTCACTCACTGTAAACTCTACAGCATTCCAGCTTCCCTCTGGTGCTCTGCTTGCTCCCAGCCATACGGGCCTGGAAAGCACTTCTGATATAAACAGTTAGACACAGGAAAGGGCACAGGAGCTAGTGCTCCGAGTACTCTGTGAGGAGCCAGAGCAAGAGCTGGGAGCTGGGAGCTATAGTGCGAGTGGGAACAGATCACACCGCCTGACATTGAGCCTATGCAGTTTACTAGCCGCAGAGCCTGTACCTGGGAGCTATAGCGCATGGGCACAGACCACTCTGCCTGACATTGAGCCTGTGCCGTTTACCAGCTCCAAATCCTCTACCTGGGCGCAGTTCAAACTCTACAGCCTCCCAACACCCCAACTTATGCCCCTATCCCAGGACACACCCTCCTCCCACCCAAGCTAAAATCTCTGCACCAGAAAGCAGTCGGCTCTCAAGCTCATGCCTGCACACGGGTCCAAGACTCAATCTTTACACTTTTGCCACACTCAAAGGATGCAGCAAGCCGCGCCTCTGCACCTCTCCCTCCCTCCCAGGACAGAGCATCCACCCCGCATTCCGCCTGAGACCCTGCAACCATCGCTCCCTTCCCCCGATTGAACCCGCATGTCCTCTTCAGAAGAAGATGGGTCAGCGCCCCTTTACCAGCGCCGGGTACCTGCTCAGCGTCACTCGCGCAGCTGCGCAGGACAACCGCCCTAACCCGCATCTCACGGCTTGGCGCAGTCTGAGCGGCCCGCCCCGCACTCTGCGTCACTCAGCCTGATTGCGTGGCAGCCGGCAGCAACTAAGAACTCCCGAGCCAAGCATGTGCAGGGCCTCCTGAGATGCTCCACCTGCGGGTCAGCCTCCTCAGGACACCTAGTGACAGATGCTCAGAATGGCACTTGCTGTCCTGAGGGTCAGATCCTCCACAAAGTATAGGGAGAGATTTGTATGTGCCACCAAAACTTTGTCTCCAAGCCCTGAACCAAGAAGGAGGTGGCCTGTGATAGGGAGCCAGAGGGGTCCTATTGGACCTGAGCCAACTTAAATGCCAGACATACATCTGCCTCAGGACCCTCTTGCTACAAGTTCCTTGCCGCTATCCTCACAGTAGGAACACCCAAAGCCAAAGAAAGTCTGAGCAAAGGCTTTGGACCTGAAGTCTGGGGCTATCTCAGGGTCCCCCAAATGTTTCACACAACAGAGAGGGCGGAAGAGAACAAAGAAAGAAAGAAAAAAAGAAAGAAAGAAAGAAAGAAAGAAAGAAAGAAAACAGCAGGATCCATCCCAAATTGAACCTGCAACAGGGCTGGTTCCAGAACCCAAAGGTGCTTACACACACACACACACACACACACACACACACACACACACACTTATCTATCCTGTGTGTGTTGTGCCTGGTTACTGAGAGTGACAAGGGCGACACGGACTCCTAACAAAATGGCTGGGCCTTCCTCAGCCTTTTTGTTTTGTTTTTTGAGACAGGGTCTCTATGTGTAGCCTTGGCTGTCCTGGACTTGCTTTTGTAGACCAGGCTGGCCTCGAACTCACATCGATCCACCTGCCTCTGCCTTCCAAGTGCTGGGATTAAAGGCGTGCGCCACCACGCCTAGCATCCTCAGCCATTCTTTCTTCCCCAAATCATGCTGGCCATTCTCCACTGCCCACAGCGATAACCAATGGCCCACAGAAGCCCTGAGCCATTACCCCAGTGTCAGGAGACTGACAAGGACTGATCTATGACCGCTGGTTTAGATAGTGGCGGATCCACCCAGGAAGTGATACCTGGCCAGCAGCTTCCTCCCCAGGGTACCAGTCCCCTGTCCAGTCCCTGACTCAGCGTGTACGATTGAAGGTTCTTTTACAGCTGCCTTGTGGCTTCCCCCTACTCCAGAGGAGCCGACCAGCTCACTGATGCCCACTGTTGAGGTTGCCAGTCTGGATGGAGCCGTGGCAAAGGCACACAATCTGCAGGGACAGCCCTCATGATGCGCCATTACAAATCAATACAGTGGGGGAGGGGCTGTCTCTCCTCCAGAGCAGGGGCAAGGCGGGTCACATGCCAGGCAAATGTGCACATGGTCTTCAGGGCAGTGACTCTACCCTATTAGGATGCATGGTCCACTGATGTGTTCCCAGTGCCTGGCAACTAGGGCTCACTGAGTGGTGGGTTATTAGGACAAGCTGCCAGTCCCAGGAGAGATGCCCAGACCTAGGGTAACAGATAAGGAAGTAGATTACATGCCCCCTCCCCAATGCCATCTGCACATGGACCTATGATCCTTCCCGAAGACATCTCGTTAACTGGAATCACTATGGGCAGTTAATATTTCATAAGACAGTAATGGCAGCATGGCCAGCTGATGAACACAATGGCTTCTGGTTCCAAGTAGCCCAGGGCCTCCATGGGAACATCATCTAAGGTGAACAGCCAGTGAGCCATTCGTCTCCCATGAAGTGTCTGTGCTGTGTGGCCCCCGAGTGGCTCCTTCTCCTTTTAGAGAAGAACTACACGTTACAGGAAGACCATATCGCGTCTTCCAAGATACCATCACAGTGGCATTTATGAAATATCCATCCATAAAAGTGATGGGCACCATCCATAAAACTCAGATGCAGCATGTGCTCATCTCGCCAGAAAGTCGCCTCAATTCTGGTGAAGGAAATATTTAGCACAAGAAGGGTTTTTTGTTTTGGCATGGACATTATGCCCGCGATAAAAAAGCCCCTGCTTGTGCAGCAGAAAGAAAACCACAGAAATGTGGTGATCTGATGGTTTTCTACGCGGAGGTCATGAGTGAAAAACAGAACTAAGGAAGCAAGGCTATGGAAAGAGAGAAAGTCTGAGCCCAGAGCACCAGCAGTTGCTCCATAGAGTACCATTACTGCTCTGTCCCAGTGCTGACTCTGCCTCTGTTGGGAAAAGCAGCCATGGGGGATGTGTAAACAGATGGACATGGCTGTGTGCCAATAAAACTTTATTTACAAAAGCAGGCAGAGTACCAGATTTCGAAGATGAGGATTAAGTTTGAGAGTGGGGAACATCCTTGCTTTCCTTCATCCAGGGAGTCAACAGACCCTCTGCATTCCAGAAACATCTCAGCAACAGGGCAGTTCCTGAAAATCCAGTGCTGGGAAATCACTACAGGAAGCTGTAAGAAAAGCAGCTGGTGTCACCCTGGGAACTCCCCACTCACAGCATACTGCCACATGCTAACACAGGCACATAATCCTGAGAGCTGGGTTGACCCCGGGGACCAAAAGGTCACGTGACATTCTGAGTAAAATTCAACAGCACATACCCACACATAGGCACACACGTATACACATGCACATAGTTAAAAATAGAAGCAGAATCTAAGCAAAAGAAGAAAAAAAATCTCAGGGCTGGAGAGATGGCTCACAGGTTGAGAGCACTAGTTGCTCTCCCAAAGGTCCTGAGTTCAATTCCCAGCAACCACATGGTGGCTCACAACCATCTACAATGAGATCTGGTGCCCTCTTCTGGCCTGCAGGTGTATATGCAGGCAGAATACTGTATACATGACAAATAAATAAATAAATCTTTTTTGTTTGCTTGGTTGGTTGGTTTTTTGAGACAGGGTTTCTCTGTGTAGCCTTGGCTGTCCTGGACTAACTTTGTAGATCACACTGGCATTGAACTCACAGTGATCTGCTTCTGCTTCCCGAGTGCTGGGATCAAAGGCATGTGCCACCATGATTGGCTAAATAAGTCTTAAACAAACAAACAAACAAACAAAAAGAAGTGCCAATGCTGAGGAAACCAAGCAGGAGCACAGAGAAGGGCCTCGTTGTTCACAGCAATGCCAGGCTGGCAGCAGTCTGTCCCCTTAGTGTCCTGGCAGCCAGGACACTAACAGCACAGTCCCTCTGAAGGACTACAGACTACAGTTAGTTGGGGTAAGGACACAGCCAAGTTCATGGACAGCACATGACCCAGACAGGGCCAGTCCTCACATGTGGGCTTGAGGAACTGAATGAAAAATCACACTTCCTGCCATATGTGACACTGCCAACCTCATACCTAGGGTTGGAGGCCAGCCATAGCAGTCTTGGGTTAGCAGAACACAGGATGAGGCGCTGCACTGGGAGCTGTGGTTGCCCTGAGGTGAGAAGCCACTACCCACGTTTCCCAGGCATGGGAGACCATGTTTCAGTTTTAGTTTAAGTAAGTCAAGGTTACTTTTCCTGTTTGTGCAGGGTTCTCTACTTTTGAAATGAGACCTCTGCTGTAGATGCCAACCCTGATGCAATTGTTATAGAGTAGGGAGGTGGAAGTCGGAAAAGAGAACTTGCAGAATTCAGGGAAGTCCCTTTACAGCCCTCCTGAAGTGGGACAAGGGCACTTGTGGGACATGGTAGATGTCCCACACACACTGTAGATGCAGGGCCAGACAGGCAGAGCTAGGCGAGCTAGGGTTATGCTCTGAGTTTGTGCCAAGTAACGCCAGGGTGCTTCTGAGAGTGCGTGCAGGATGGCTGTGAGGACAGACCGCTGGCTGCAGTGTAAGAAAGACGGCCTTTATACTCTCTCTCATCTCTCACCACAGTGACCTTCCCATGAGGCCACGGCTACTGTTCCTCCATCTTCCAGCTCGTACCTGTTTGCTGTTTGCTTCTCTTTGGCTCAAATCTAACCTGGGGTTGTTGGGAGAAGTGAGTTCTGGGAACACAGCTAAGTGCACCCCCCAAGTCACGTGCTTAGGATTCTTTCAGCGATGACGCACGCCTGTAATTCCAGCACTTGGGAGGCAGAGGCAAGTGGATCGCTGTAAGTTCGAGGCCAGCCTGGTCTACAAAGCGAGTCCAGGCCAGCCAAGGCTACACAGAGAGACCCTGTCTCGAAAAACAAAAAACAAAAACAAAACTCAGCTGAAGCCATCAGGATTTTTCACTAACTGGCAGGCCCTCTAGGCAGGCACCAAATTAGATACAGTCTGCAGAAGCCCCAGGTGCTACGTGATGCTGTGATGCGCCTCTTCCTATCTTTCTAAACCAGATGCCAGAGAAACCCCTTGGTGGCGGGGCAGGGAGGAGGCCCATTGTTTCCAGGCAGACGTACAATGCTGCAGGAACTCAAGGGGGCGCTGTTCTAGCTCAGGTGACTCCTCAGCGCAAGAAGCGCCAAACAAAGGCCCTGAAGTGAAGGCCCTCCATTGCTTCATTGGGGTACCACAATCCTGCGGCAGGGCGTCTTCCTTCAGGCCCTCTCCCTATCAAAAATATCCAGGAATAGCCTATCGCAGGGAAGTCTCAGCTGAGGTATCAGTGAACACGGGCCAGATACCAAGACCGGAAGAGCTGCAGAACCAGGGCCGGCCCCATAGACCCTCTCTCTACCGGTCTCACCCCTGCACCTTCCTCTAGGAGGAAGAGCTTGGGGAGTCAAATCCAGGCTGAGGAGGGAAGTAACCCCGCCCTTCCCCCCACTAGCCTTCAGCTTACCCCCTGCACTCCGTACAACTCTCCGGGACAAAAGGGGGAGTAGGAGATGTCTGTCCACCTCCTCCTGTCAAACACTCCAATTCTATGTCTTGGCGGTTAATTCCAGCTGCGCTCTGCAGCCATTTTCCTATAATCCGCGTCCTTCTGGCCTGACCTCCATCAGAGTGGTCAGAGGACCTCTTTAAGCTCAGCTGAACTGAGTCTATAAAAATCTTCCTGCCAGCCGAGCTGCTCTCTGCACCTTTCAGCTCAGATCGTATTGTTCCTAGTGGTAAAAAGAATGACGTACTCGCGGAGGTCAGAGGGTAAATCTCGGGAGTCTCTTGTCTCTTGCCACTGTGGGTTCCAGGGAACAAACGGGGTTTTCAGGCTTGTGCAGCCGGTACTTTTACCTACTGAAACATTTCACCATTTTTTTGTTTGTTTGTTTTGTTTTGTTTTTTTCTTGCTAAAGGCAGACCAGGATGGTCAGATGGCAAAAAGAGCTCAGAGGGGAACCCTACAAAGTCTCATCAAGGACAGCCTGTCACCTCTAAAGGGCCTGAGGTACCCCCACGGCCCAGGCCTGATCTGCAGATCTGAGGGTGTGCAGTCTGTAGGCCAGGAAAGGATAGAGCCGGGCTCTCCAGAACAAAAACATAATTTTTGGTTACCTAAGATGCACACTGACAGACCACAGGCGTAGGGTTGGGAGACTTTCAAAAATAAAGTCTATTTTCTGTTAGGGCTTTGTTTTTAGAGATTTTATTATTTTTTTTCCTGCATTATGAGTGTTGTGCTTGCATATATGAATACACTGCAAGTGGGTTTTCTGGTGCACACAGAGGCCAGAAGAGGGCATCTGATCCTCTGGAAGTAGACTTAGAGAAAGTTGTGGGCAGCCAGAGCTCTTAATGGTTTCTTCGGTCCAACCCCACCACCACCACCACATCCCACAATGAAGGTTGTGAGCAGCCAGAGCTCTTAATAGTTTCTTCTGTCCACAACCCGCTACCACCATACCCCCCCCACCTCACCCCCCCATCCCCGGTTTTATTTCTTGAGACAAGGTCTCCCTCTGTAACTTAGGCAACCCTCCTGCCTCAGTCTCTGAGGGCAACAACTTCAAGACATCTCCCGGTAGTGGGTTAGCTGTTTTGTAACTCAAATCCCTGGTTTAGGTTCGAGCAGGAACGGGCGAGGGCGCAATGGAGACCAGGGTGAGGCTCCCGAGCAAGCGAATAAGTTTCCGAAGGCATCTCCAAGAGGACTCTGTCGCCCATCTCGACTCGGTTTTCCCTGATGCAACTCTGTCCTTTCCGACGTCTGCCGGGCATCCTAAGTCACAACCTCACTTTTCTTGCTCTATCTCATCCTATCTCAGACTTTTGCAGCCTGGAGTCCTAAGGGCCGCCCTTCTCACGCACGCGTACACAGGGACGTCGCGACGGGCGGTCCGGAGAATCCAAAGCCTGGAGCCTCGCGCATGCGCAGAACCGACGCGCTGCCAAAGGGGCGGGGCGAAGACTCCTGTCCCGGAAGTCTGGCAGTACCATTGCGCCCGCGCGGTGCCGCCCTCTCTCCTGACCGCCAATGGAACCTCGGGCCCCGCCCCTGACGACTCTGGCCCCGCCCCTGGAGACACGCCGCGGCTGAGGCCTCTGCTGCTAGCGGAGTGTAAAGCGAGGGCGGTCGGGCCCGCGGCCACTCGGCCCTTCGGCCACCATGAAGCTGACGCGAAAGATGGTCCTGTCCCGAGCCAAGGCTTCGGAGCTGCACAGCGTGCGGAAGCTCAACTGCTGGTGAGGCCAGCCAGGCACGGGAGGGAACAGAGGCCCCGGCGGGCGCCTGCTGCCCTTAGCCAGCTTGCAGCCTCACTCTGGGGCCAGCGCCTCGGAGGGGTGCGGCCCTCGCCAGATAACTAGAATTTACCAAGTTCACTAGTCTCGCCGAGGGGCTTTCACTAACCCTCTGTGACTGTGTCTGGTGTCTGAAACAAAGGTACTTAGCGTCGTGTCTCTAGGGAGAGACAACTGAGGATGTAAAGTCATGATCCTAGATGCTGCGGAATAGGTGCACTCAAAGGTGCATGGCTGGGTCACACCAAGACTGAAAGTCCAGGACTTCTGGATGAGTTTGCATCAGTGTGGTGTGGAAGAGCTACAGGTGTCTCTGGGGACTCAGATGGGACACTGTGGCCAGAGCATCTAGAAGGGGCAGAGCAAGTTCAGACCCTCGCTCCTAGTGGTGTCAGCAGGCCACTGGAGTGAACTTTGTTAATTAAAAGCCTCTCTCTGCCCTGGCACAGTCCTCTCTGTCCTGGGTTTTCAATAATGCCATTCTTTGTTGAGCCAGCTCGGCAGGGCTGCCTCTGTGCAGGCAGAAACAACAGCCACATTGCAGGCCTGTGAAGTTTGCTTTGTAAGCTGCATGATCAGCCTTTGAACTTGGCCTCTTATGAAGACCCGTTTGTTTATGTCTATGAGAGGAAACAGCTTTCTGCTGTGGGGGCCTGATGGGAGTAAATTGTGTGCCCTGCAGACAGAGTACCCCCTACCCCTGCACCAAGCATGTTGTATTGTCAGAGATCAACCTAACCATTTGTGATACCTTTTCCAATTGTAGATTGGAATTAGATTTATAGGCAATTGTCGTTTCTCTAGTTTTTTTTTTTTTTATCTCCATTCAACAGGATTAAAATATATTTTTTTCTCCCTCAGGGGCAGCCAGCTCACAGATGTAAGTACTGCCTTGATTGGATCATCTCCCAGATGCCTTTTCCCCAGAAGAATAGACAAAGTTACAGAACTGTGGTCATCAGTTCCGTGCCATGTCACCTGTTGGTCCTACACAGAAGAAGGCACAGAGTCAGAGCCGTGCTCTGGGAAGCGTCCCGGGTGGTGATTTTCCTCAAGGACATCATCAGAGGCTCCCTGCATGGCTTCCCCTCAGCTTCACGATGCTACACACCAGTCCCAGCCCCGGCCCCACCCCCACCCCAAATGGTGGGCAGCTGGGACTGTGGAGCCTACGGCCTAGGCCTGATCTGCAGATCTGAGGGTGTGTTGTGGCCAAAACCTACTTGCAGTTCTGTCTGCCTTGGGCCCAGCTGCATTGACAAGAAGAGTGTCTCTCCTTCCCTCGTGCCTCAGAAGCAACAAGAGAGAAGGTTCTTTATCTCAGTGTAGGAAACCTCAAGATCCCTGGCCAGATGTCCTTTGAGGGCGTTGAATGTGATGATGTACTGGGTCTAGAACTATCGTAAGCCGTCAGGTAGAAACACCCAGTGGAGAACACACTGAGGGCAGGCTGGGCCATAGAGACCAACACACAGCTGATTTCTTGTGAGTGTCCTGCTATGCAAGGCTACCCCCTTGGCCCCATCAGTGCAGGCAACAGGACCCAAGACAGATGTCTCCCCTGACATGAAGTGACAGCAGGACACTCTTACCTACTCACTAGCCCCGTTCTTCCCTCCCTAGATTTCCATATGCCGGGAGATGCCCAGCCTGGAAGTGATCACACTCAGGTACTTGACTGCTGTGTCGCTGTAGTCCTAGGGTATGGGAGCTATGAGGAGCTTCACGTCCCTGCACCATCTAGGAGGGCAGCTTCCGGTGACAGAAGGGTTGGGGGATGGGACTGTGAGAGCCTGACCCTCCTGTAGCTCCTGTCCACTTTCTCAGGGAGATACCTGGGCCTCCTAAGGGCTCCTTTCTGCCTGCCCTCTCACATCCGCCCTAGGAACAAGTCTGTGCACTTGTAGCAGTGGTCAGGCCTTCTAATAATGAGCAGTATTTCACCCAGGCCAGTCTCTCCTGTTGCCACATCCTGTCCCCAAGAACCTCCAGATGCCCTACCTCCCCTGCCTTCCTGAATCTGTCACTTCTAGGAGCTCCTTCATCCTCAGAGTCTCTCTTGCCCATTCCGGGACCCAGGTTAGGGCTGACACTTATGGCTGCTGCTGCCTGGTGCTGGTGGCCTTTTCTGGAGCGTGTTATACACCAGGGCAGCCTTGCAAAAGGGACTGTGGGTGAGGCTAGCTCAAAAGGCCAGGCCCTGGCTCTGGGAGGTACAGTGTTTGGCCTCTGCTGATTGGAACACCATGTGTCCAAGACTTGGTGTGTTGGTAGGGACACTGAGGGTTCCTGGATGCTGTTTTTCCCTTCCTGTGTCGTGTATATTCTCCTATAGGATGGATGTCATCCTAAAACCCTGTTTCTCTTCAGCCTGCAATTCTGGAAGTCAGATCTGATTTATGTGTGACACAGCTCATTTTTCCTGAGTTTTAGCCAGTGCCTGATGTAGGGCTAAGTGTGTCCCCTGGAGACCCAGTGTCACCTATGAAGGAGGGCAGAGCACCCTGTCTGCCACAGTGGTCCCATATGCATGCAGAGCTCGAGGCCAAGGAGCTGCCCACATGGTGTCTCAAGTTGAGGGGCTCCCAGCTAACACTGCCTCTTCTCCAACCCCTACTTACTTGGCTTTGACCCGATTCTAAGGCAAAAACCTTCTGCTGGTGCTGGTCTTATGGCTGAGGCAGACCCACAGGAGCAGGCCCCCTGGCCCATGGAGGTCCAGACTGTATGGGTCCCTGACAGTGTTCTGGTCCCGCAGTGTCAACAGCGTCTCCACCCTGGAACCCGTGCGTGGCTGCCGACGCCTGAGTGAGCTGTACCTGAGGAGGAACCGCATCCCCAGTCTCAATGAGCTGTTCTACCTAAAGGACCTGCCACACCTTAGGGTGCTGTGGCTAGCCGAGAACCCGTGCTGTGGCTCCAGCCCACACCTTTACCGCATGACTGTGCTGCGCAACCTGCCCCACCTGCAGAAGCTGGACAACCAAGGTAGCATCTGGCATGTTCACCCCCTGGCAACTGAGGCGGTCCCCATTGAGGGGCTTCCCAGGCAGCCCCTCCTCCCTGTCTTCTGCAACCCCCGTGCATCCATCATGCAGTGTCATCAGGGGCACCCCCTGAGAGAGTGTCCCCTTTCAAACATGCCATTGCAGCATTCAGTGCCCACAGGGCTCCTACCTGTTAACCCCACCTGGACTTGTGTGCCTCAGCAGTCTCTCCTCATCTTGCCTCCCTTGTGAGGATAATCCATATGCCATGGCGAGGGTGTGCAGTATGGTGACTGGGCAGCATGCGGTGGACTCAGCTGCACAGGCAGCCAGGCCTCTGGAGCCACATGGATGCCTACCCTAGTGCCCCCACACCATGCCCACCTATGCCGCGCCTGCATACCCCTCTATCATGGTGGAGAGCCTGCCGTGGACTCTCGTCAGGGTCCAGCTCACTGGCTCCATGGGCTAACACTCTTAGCAGCCAGTCCCTGATCTTCCTGAGTTACAGTGCAGTTTTCTCCCAGACACTGAACAAGAGTGAGTGACGTGGGCTAAGTATGTAAAACCCATTCTTTTTAACATTTGTCTTAGGGACTGGAAATGTACTCTTTTCAGAGCCTGTTAGCATGTGCAAGGTGCTGGGTCCAATCCCAGGACCACACAGAACTATCTGTGTCGAGGGGTTTGGCTCATAGAAGATGCCAGGCCTGAAGTTCACCAGCACCCCTGCCCTCCTGCCAGTGCCATACTCATTGTGGGCCTGGGGATGGGAAGCAGGACTGACTATCCCAGGAACAGCGACCCCCCTCACCCCCACTCCCCCACACACAGCCGAAGGTGTGCGGAAGCCAGAGGAGGCCAGGGCTGCACGAGGCTGTGCCACACAGGCCCCTGACACCCTTACCTTCCTGTCCTTCTCCACAAGCTGTGACCGAGGAGGAGCTGACTCGCGCCCTGATGGAGGGAGATGAGATCACTGCCGCCCCTGACAAAGAAGGCGCAGGCAATGGCTGTCCCAAGGCCTCCTACACCCTCAGCTCTGTCACCTCTGCCACTGAGACCAGCCAGGGCCTGCTGAGCTACACGGAGGAGACAGAGTGAGCCTGCCGGGGAGCAAGACCCACTGTCCCAGGGGCATCCTCAGGCCATGAGAGGGGGCTTCCTGTCTCCTGGTAGGGGAGGGTGCTCAGTAACCTGTGCACACCTGCACCGGCAGGCAGGGGAGGAAGGGTGATGCAGAGGCAAAGCAGCTCAGGGGCCTGCAGTGCTTCTCAGGTGGCTTTGAATGTGGCCATTGTTGTGACTGTACTTGGTCAGAAATGGCACAGGAAGGCTGTGGGTTCTCTAGAAGGGCCACAGCTGAGTTCCAATATCAGGTGCAGCCTGCTGTCGCCCATCTGTGGACAGCACTGGAGATGAGCCCTGGGGGGCGGGGGAGAAGCCATTCTTCTGCTCTGACTCCCGCCATGATCACCTCTGTGCCTTCCCTGAGGTCCTGAGTAGATAGCATTGCAGGTGGGAGCCCTGGGCACAGAGAAGCTGCTCCTGCCTCTGGGCCCCTATTCTGCACACTGGGCTCCTGCACCTGCTTATGTCTCCTGCTCTGGGCTGGGGCCACCTGCCAGTGTGACTTAGCATCTTCTCAATGGGGTTTGACATACAGATGGTGGTGCCCAGAGCCCTCTGACTGTCACACTCTCGCTGTCTTCTCTTACCAACAGAGTACCGGGCCAGACTGCCGGAGGTCAGTGTCCTTCCTTTCCACAAAGAGATGCTTTGAGGAGTCAAAAGGATAGGGTGAGTGACCACTGCCTCTCTATCCTGGCAGCAAAAGGCAGGCTCCAAGGATAACGTGGGGCCAGGTCTGGACTCATAGGAAGGAAGAGTGGGGTGTGTGAGGCAAGAGTAGCAGCCACAGCACCCAAGCTCAGTTCAGCTTCCCACTCCAGCATGCGGGAGCCTCCACTTCTCTAGGTCACTGTCCCCTCAGGGTTCCTTCCCTCTCCACTTGCCACCCTCCCCCGCTCCCAACCCACACAACCAAACTCAATTTCAAGACTTTGAAGAGCAGGCTTGTGCCCATAGGCTCCCTTCCCTCTCCATGTCCTCAGTTGCTCAACAGAGTTGCCAGCGGGCATCTGTCTGCTGTGTCCAGCAGGCGTCCTCCAGCTTGCAGCTAGAACAGGCACACCTGCCCCAGAGAAAGGCCTTCCCTCCAGCTGGCTGCCCTTGGCCAGCTTCTGTAGAACAAGGACACAAGTAAGAGTTCGCAGAGGCCTTAGTGTGCTGCACAGGTCAGGGGTCAGAAGCTGAGGTGAGTCACTTCTGGCCTATTCTTCTCAATGAGCCACAGGTGCAGCCCCTCAGCCCACATCCTCCCATCCTTGGGTTGGAAGCACCCCCCCTTTCACCACTTTGTATCAGAGAATACCCCTCTGAGAGGTGCTGGGCCCTCAGCCTGTGCGTGCGGTTTTTCCATCTAAAGCCAGAGTAGACCCGAGCCTGGCTGGAACTGGATAGCAGGTACCCATGCCTGTGCCTTGACCTTCCTGTGTTGCTGCCTGGAACGCCCTACCCTAAGACTGTTCACCCTACAAAGGATGCCACGGGCCAGCATCTAGGTCATTCTCTTTGTCCCCAGAACATCCTGACTGCCATCTTGCTGCTGCTGCAGGAGCTGGACACTGAGGGGCTAGAGGCTGTCCAGCAGACTGTGGGCAGCCGGCTACAGGCGCTGCACAGGCTGGAGCCCCAGGAGGACATGGAGTGACTTCATAGGCCCCAGTGCCTGGACCCTGTTATACCGTGTGGAAACATGACTCCACCTGGAAAGCCTCCCTCTGGACTCTCAGCACCAAGCCAGTGCAGGAGCAGTGGCTGCCAGCTGGGCAGACCCCTCTCCTGTGCCTCGGGCTGACAGAGATGCTGCCCACCAGCATGGTCCCTGGGACCTACCTGCTGAGGTCTTGAGGATCCGGGCATTACCTGACCCTTTCCTCCAGGGAGGACTGTACGAGCCATACCCTCCAATAAAGCACTTTCTGTTTGGGCTGGAAGCCAGCATCTCAGTGGCAGGCGGGGCCTTGACCTCAAGGTCCATGCTGTTTGTCAGCAGCTAGGGGAAGCCCTGGTGTCCCTGTATCAAGCCTGTCCTCAGGGAGATGTCTGATGGAGCACCATGCCCCAGGTGTCCTTCGACACCACAGCCTAAGAGAACGGATTCTTCTCAGGTCAAGGTTGACCAGGACATTGTCATTTTTCTGTCTTCTTCAGAAGAGGGATGTCACCTAGGTAGAGTAACTGTTGGGGACATCAGAGTTGCTCAACATTATGTGGTGTCAGATGCCATCAATGAAGCTGTCTTTGTTAGAGCAATCAAGGAGGCCCTGTAACTTACCCACCAGGCAGGGCCACCTTGGTGCCTTGGGGAGGCCTTACACCTGCCCCAAGAGAATAGAGCCAAGAAAGGTGTCAAGATTAGCATATGTAAAACAATGAGCAAAAAAATGTCCTGAACGGCCACCACCATGAGACAGGTAAAACATACCCAAGAAGCCTGCTGCATACAACAGCCGGCTCTGTAGGTGACCTGTAAGGGTCATACTGAAGGTTCAGAGCCACTGGGCCACTTCCAATCCTGGGAGTACTTTCTCTCTCAATAAACTGTTTCTACCAGTGTCTGTGTCCCTGGTCCAATTCCTTGTTCCAGGACATAAAATTCTGGAATGCCAGCAGGCATTCTCTGGACCACACCCCACACCTGGCACATCTAGTTTTCCTTCCTCCCGTGACACACTCATGCACACCTCAGGGATGGGCAAACTACCAGTTGTGCTGAGCCCCCATCCTTGGTCCCCACCCCCAGCCTCCTCTGCCCAGACTGGGGACAAGCTACAGCACATATCCCTACTTGGAGCCGAGCAGGGGACCATCAACCCCACTCTGAATCTCCCAGGTGTCACCCCTTGAACAAAACAGGAATTAGCATCCAACCACAGCAAGGAGAGGTGTCACCAAGAAGGGCGAATGCTGTAAAGAGAACTCAGGGAAGAGGAGGCTGTATCCTGAGTGTCACCTAAAGCCATCGCTGTCACCAGGGGCCCAAAGTTGCCTTTCAGCTGAGCAGGTAGACACTGAACTAGCCAGAGCTCCGTGCTGAGACCTAAGTCCCATGCAGTGCAGTGCCCAGACCCAGGAAGAGAATGAGCCACACAGGCCTTGTGTCTGGATCTCCCGCCCTTAGTGCCTCCCCACTAAATACAGAGCTCCTTTGTGTGACAGATGCCCAGACTGAGCAAGGGACCTGCTGGGTGCTGCCCTAATCTTCAGGTGTCCAACTACAGCCTGCTGTTGTCCCCAGGCCCTGAGCTCCTTTGGATGGACAACACACTTAACGGTCTTGGACATCCAGGGTGAATCCCTAACAAGCACAAGCACAGAGCAGGGACCCCTGAGCTTGTCACTGGGGAACCTCAAGAATCAGGAAGAAGCCTAATGGTGGCCTGTGAGCCCATTTCCAGGAAGTGGGGATTGGGAGTGGGGAAGGCCCTCTCCAGGGTGGCAGCACTTCCTCGCAGGCAGCCTAGATATAGTGGTCCAAGTAAAAAGGCAGTGCTGCCTGCCAGCCCTTCTTGCTGCTGTCAGCATCGTCTGCTGACATCAGAATCCAACGCTTGAACAATCCAGGGTGGGCTGAAGAGCAGAGGCTTTCCAGGAACCCTCCAGGTCCTCAGCCTCTCCTGCACGCAGGTGGGTAGCCAGCCCATCTGTGTAAACCAGTCTAGCGAATCTACTTTTACAATACAGATACATTCCACCAGCTCTGTTCCTCTAACAGCCCCAATACAGGCCTTGTTGCCCTGTGCTCAAGACACAAACCCTCCAGGGTGCTGTGATAACACCTCTTACCCCAGGGCCCCTCTCCCAGTAGCCTTGAGGACACCGGCTTCTATGGGCTCCAGCCAGGGGAAAGTAGCTGGGTATGTTGCCTGGGAGATAAGAGAACCACAGCAGCCTTGCAGTGACCCTTGGGGCTGGCATTGCCACTGCCACATCAGCCATGTGCTTACCCAGCAGCACCTGTGTTCACACAGCACTCTGAGGAGGGTAGCATGCCACACACATCCTGTAGTTTTCCTATTTGCTAAGAAGGATCTGTGAAAAGTATTCAGTATGCGTCGAGCAGCCCGGAAGGCATTCCCTGGCAAGTCTGCTATTCTGCACTTGGGCCATCCCATACAACTATTGCAAAATGGGAGAACTCACTAGGAAGAAAGGGCGATCCTCTGAGGTGCGACGCTGCACACAGCAGTAGCTATGCAGAGTGGGCAGCCATGGAGCTTAGCCCTTATAAATGCTGCCCCCCACCCCCGGGCTGGACATGGCCACAGGGCTGGAAGAGACCTGCCTGTCTCATCCAAGCCATTGATGTAGCATGCTCCACTGACCCTGACCCTGTGTTTACTCTTAACAAGGGTTAGGGATGGTGTGCTCTGCCATGTTCCCCAAGTTCTTCAATTATCTGGAAACAGGATGTGAGGTTTGGGATGGTGAGGTGAGGACTGATGAGTACTGAGGCAATGGCTTAGCTGTTTCCTGTGTCTCTCACTGATGCGACTGTCAGAAGAGTAGCGGCAAGGCGTCTTCCCATTCCTTCCAATATCCAGCATGAATCCACCTGGGTGGACCAGTGTGACGTGACGGTGATTCAGGAATGCTGTGTGGCTGGTGCAGTTAGTCAGACAGACTGCAGTGTGAGCCCGCTCAGCAGCTGTGTTTTGGGGAGGTGCTTCTCAAGATTCCCTATCACCCTAAGATTTACTCGGGGGGGGGGGGTGTCTCAGGATCCAGAAAGCACTAAAACAGTGGTTCTCCTGCATGGAAACAGCCTACCTTCTGACTGGGCAGGACACAAGAACAGGACAGGTCAACTCTGGTTAGGGAGCCGCTGCTGCTGTCCACAGTACGCTGGGCACCAGCGCGAGGGCAGCCCTGCTCCATTGAGATCTGTCCTTCGCAGGACAGTGGCTCCCCAGGTCTGTCTTCTGGGGACTAAGGTGTGGGAAGAGCCATTCCCCCAGTGTGGGGACCGGATACTGAGAAGCAGCAGCCTACAGCTCTCGTCCTGTGTCTTGGCCTCATTAATCCAGACAGACCCACTGCCCTTCAGGGTCGAACTAAGGCAGCCAGGGGGAAGGAGGCCCTGGCACATCACCTGCTCCCCAATGCTGCCGGAAAAGTCCAGGGCCATAGGGAGAACCTTACACAGGGAAACCACCACCCCAATGTAGCCTGCAGGCCCACAAAGCCAAAACCACAGCCCTTGACTTCCATACACTGAGAGGCCAGAAACAGCCATCTATTGGAAATATCCAGCCTCTGTAGAGAACGGGCCCGGCAGTGGCTCACACAAGAAACCCCGACCATCTGACTGGAGCAGGATCTGGGATGACATTGGCCAGGGCTCTGGCCTTCACAGGCTTCTCTGAGGAGCCAGCCTCATAGCCTCAAAAACTCCCTGGGTGTTAGCAACCAGCCAGAGCCACTATATTGACAGTTTCCCTTCCAGACCCAGGATCCATTGGCCACAGGCTGAGACCCCAGCCTTTCGGAAGGGCAGGTATAGGGCCCACACAAGGCTCAATTGCTCTCCTTAGACCTTCAGGAAGCACTAAGAAGGACTCAGGTCTTCCTAGTGCCCCCCAATGGGGTTCCCTACCATCCGGTCTTGCAGAATAGCCATGCGTAAGGCTTGCGCATGAGTCCTGATGACTCTCCCCTGGACTCCTCAGGTCATTCTGGCCAGCTAAGCAGGCTCTAGTCAGGTGACTTTATTTCTAAAAAAGATGAGGCTCTTTTCAGCCATGTGGTGAGGCAGCCAGCTAGCCAGTGAGGAAGAGGCAATGTGGGTCTGCCCAGCCAGGGCTAGAAGGTGGGGGACCCCCCCCCCGGTGCTCTGTCCTGGGGGCACCTAAGGGAGGAGCCCCGGAGCAGCACAGTAGACCCCCACATCCCTCAGCCATGGGCCCCGAGTTCCACGTGAATTCTTCTCAATGCCGAGGTCTGTGGCTGGCACCAGAAGGGGGTAGAGTCCGGGAAAGCGGGACGGGAAGTAGTGATGGTGACCTCAGAAACCCGTGTCTATGCTCAAGGTGCGGCGCGTAACGTGCTCCAGCTCCCCGGACACGTAGTCTGCCATGCTGATGCGGTAATGTGCCAGCATCTTCAGCATCAGCCGCAGATTCAGCCACCACTGTTCCCGGGGCATGCGGTGCCTGAGAAGGTCAAGGTTAGGTACTGACAGAAGCCAAATCCCACAATCCCTTAAACCCCCTGAGAATCTAGTCATCACTGTGACCAGGGTGGCATATGGGGTACATCTAGGTGCCCCATTCCTCTGGCTTGGGGTGACAGAAAATGCTTCTGAGGTAGAGTCAGGTCCAAGGGTGACAGGCTAACCACCCCGCTCACCATCAAACCTCCTCAGACTGCCCTGTGCTGGCCTTAGAATACCTCTTCAAAGCCTGGTAGGGACCCTATCCAGGGACATTCTGGGCCTCCCAGGGTCCTCCTTTCTCCACGCAGCTCCAAAGGGACTTACTCAAAATCGGTATCTTTCTTGAGTTCTGTGACTGGACTGAAGGCCACCACCTTCTTCCGCAGGCCGATGACACAGGCCGAGTCCGGGGCGTTGGCAAACACCCGCCCTATGGAAACCAGTATGTGGTAGGCAAAGCCATGCCCACAGAGACTCCTCAAGAGCCAGGTTGGGCCAGCTCATCCCACCTACCTTTGCGGTAGACATCGCGCAGTTTCTCCGACATCCACAGCATGGCCTTCACCCCCAGTTTGGTCCCATAGTTCCGGTCAAAGGGGGTTGGAGCGCCACCCTGGAAACACAGGCAAAACCACATCCCTGGAGCTGGCCAAACCACAGAGGAGACTGGACACAAAGGGGGATCCTAGGCTAGCACCTGAGCCATGACAGCCTCCTTGTGTCCTCAAAGCACAGCCTAGAAGCCATCCCAGGGGCCAGAAATGACATCCTGGCCACAGGATCCATAGGCAGTGGCCCCACCCAGGCCTCCTGAGAGCTGCCATGAGCCAATGGGGTTTATTTAGTAGGTGAGAGACCAGGCCAAGGAGGAGATAGTCACAGAATGACGGGTTTGGGCCGCCTCCCAGAAGACAAGAGCTCGGTCCATCGCCCAAGTGCCACAGGTTTGGGTCTCAGCACCACCCCCCTGAGGTGAGAACTCAAAAGATGGGACTCAGTGGTCTCTCCGTGAAACACTGATGGGAACAGTCACTACCTTGGAGGACTGGAGGAAAAAAAAAAAACCCAGCTTGGCAAGTACTTTCTCAGGGCCATGAACAAAGCCTCTCCCTCTAGGGTCCTCAAAGGAACCCTAGAGAGGAAAACGGAGACAGGAACCCTGCAGGTGAGTACCTCAAGGGTTGGGAAACCACTCTTAGAGTCATACCTGCTGCAGGTGGCCCAGCACGTTGGTCCTGCAGTCGAACACACCCTTGCCTTCCGAGGAGTACAGGTTGTATAGGAACTCCGTGGTGTAGTGTTCATGGCACTTCTCGTTTCTGCGGAGACACACAAGTCTGTCAGGGCACGCCCCAAGTACGGGCCCCCCCACCCCCAGACCAGGTTGAGTGCATTAAGTGAAGAGGGCCACAGCTCCCAGGACCGTGTGCCCGCTCTGCCCAGCACCTGCAGCAGCCTCACCGGAGCACCAGGCCTCTCTGGATGTCTGTCTTCATCTTCTCTGTCATATGCTCCACATTGGCCTGGGAAGGAGGGGAGGTAAGCTTAGAGGTGGGAAGGAAAACGGGGGGGCAGGTGGGACCCAGCAACCTCAGGGCCAGGGTGAGGCAGTGATGCTTAAACACACTGCTTGAAGAATGGAACTTGCTGTCGCTTGCTAAGTGACTTGAAGAGTCAGGTTCATGGGTAGCTGTGGAGCCCACGGATGGGGCTGGGCTCACCTTTAAGTCATGGATGTTGAAAGGGTCCTCAAAGACGTAGGCGGCATCAGCGCCCACAGCAATGCCTGTCACAGTGGCTAGGTAGCCGCAGTAGCCCCCCATGGTCTCTACAATGAACACGCGACGCTTTGTCCCCGAGGCTGACTGCTTGATGCGGTCACAACTCTGGAGGGATCAAGGGAAGGGAGGAGGGGGGACACAGTCAGAGCACAGCATGGCAGCTCCTCGCCGGAGTCAGGATGTTGAAATAGACCTACTACAAGCTCAAGGCTAGGTAGCGAGTTCTAATCTAGCCTGGCCTACAGAATAAGACCCTTTTCTCAAAAACAAAAGGGCAGGGAGGACAGTTAGAATCTTCTGTCTGTCCTTCTCACCCATCATGGGCCACGGAACACTGCCGCACTGGACCCATGACAGGATCGCAAGGCAGCGGCAACTGTGCTCAGTACCAAGGACTCCCATAATCCGCATGACAGCTGGGTAGAGACAGACACTGGGTCTACACAAATCCAGGGGCTCCCAGCTGAGGATACCTGTCCCCTAGGGGTACAGGTGATAGCCAAGAAACAGTTTTGGTTATGACTGTCATCCTATGGGTAAGGGCTTGGAGACCCACTAAGCAGTGGACACACGGCCTGCCTGCACCCTCCAGGACACCTCCCTGCACCCTCCAGGACACCTCACCTCCATTGCCGCATTGACAGCTGTGTCTGAGCCCAGGCTGAAGTCAGTGCCAGGCACATTGTTGCTGATAGTGGCAGGAATGACACACATGACAATGCAGAGTTCCTCGTAGCGCCCCCGTGCCTCCACCAGCTGCAGCACACCCTCATAGGCCTGTGGGGGTCAGGGAGGAAAAGGATTGGGGGAGGGAATGAAGCAGAGTTCCACCAGGGCTGGGCAGCCATCTTGCCCCGCCCCTGTTGACGACTCTGTCTGGTACTGTGTTAGCACAATCTACAGCAGCCCCATGGGCTGGGTGAGAGGCCTACTAGAGCTAAGGACCCTTGTCCTTCCAGAAAATCAGGGTCCTAATGAGGACCAGAGGGTTCCAGCCAGAGGCCTCAGTTCAAACCCAGCCATGTTCATGTTCTATCATTTAGCAAGGACTCACCAAGCACCAGGGCACGCCATCAGTGGGCCTCAGGCCTCATCCCTCCCCCTCCCTCCTCCCCCTCCCCCTCCCCCTCTTTTCATAGGCCTTCTATTTCCGTCTCTCTCCTGATTGCCTAGCACCATGCTAACTGTACTCTGTAAAGCACTTAGGAGACAAAAATCCCAGGCCCAGTCCTACAAGTGACAGCTTTGACCCTCTGGCTGCCCCCAGCCAAAGGTCCATGTTTGAGGCCACACTTCCAGCCCTGGCCCTGGGGTAGAGCGGCACCCACAGTGACCCAAGATGAGAAGCCTCACCTCAAAGCCACCAATAACCAGCAGGGCGTGAATATTGTAGGCGCGGAGGTTCTCAACAATGGCCTCCAGGTGGGGCTTGGGCAGCGTCCTGTGGTTGGAGAGACATCAGCCTGGACAGGAGACATGCAACTCCCAACACCAGAGTGCGTTCTCACCTCTGGCTTGGACATTCCCAGAGCCAGAGGCCAGTCACCAAAGAGACCTCCAGTGTGGCTCCGTGTGGAATAGATACAGCATGAGAGGCCTGGGCGTGTACTCCACTACCTCGCTGGGCACTGGCTAGCAATGGACAAGCCTCTGCTTGTCAGTCTACTACTCTGGGTGTCCCTTCTGGCTGAGGTAAAACAACTAGAAACAACAGGCTTTCTCCAGCCTTTGCGTCTCCACAGCCTTGGACAGGACAAAGAGATCCTTGCCAACTCTGTGGAGGATCTTGAACCCATCCTAAGACCACGAGGATTTAAGATTAAAAACCACACCCCCGAGCCAGGCATGGTGGCACACTCCTTTAATCCCAGCACTTGGGAGGCAGAGGCAGGCAGATCTTTGTGAATTCGAGGCCAGCCTGGTCTACAAAGTGAGTCCAGGACAGGCAAGGCTACACAGAGAAACCCTGTCTCAAAACAAACAAACAAACAAACACCACAGCCCACAGCAGGAAAGAACAGCCCATGCCTCATGAGGGACACAGCTGCTCCAGCTGCCCTCCCACTGAGTGTCCCCACACTGCAGGGCAGGCACGAGACATTGGTAGCATCCCCCTGTCCAGCTGTCCCCATCGGTAGGCCATGCACCATGCAGCAACCAGCTACTACTCACCTCTTGGTCCCCAGCATTGAGCCGCCGCGTCCCAGCCAGCCTGCCACATCATGCCAGCCCACTTCCTGCACCTGCCAGGAAGAACATGGCTTCAGGAAAGTCGCCCAAGGTCTGTCTCAGCAGCAACTCCTCAGGCAAGAGGACAGAGACCTGGTGCTGGCCATCACCTCAAAGCAGGGGACCTGGGTCTTAGGGCTGATTAAGAGGACGGAGCCCCGGTTTCCACTCCCGGGGCAGCCAGCCTTTCCTCATGGGCTATCACATTTCTTCACGTCCCGTTCTGTTTACGCATCCGATACCCCTCAGATCCTTGAGTGGGAGGGATGGAGAATACACCACCTGCTTCACCCGTGACACCTACCTGACCCTTGGCCAGGCCTTCGAAGCCATCGTGCACGACGTACACTGTGTGCCCCTCGGAGATGCCAGTGCGCACCGCGGAACGCACGGCTGCATTCATGCCAGCAGCGGGGGCTCCCACGTTCAGGATGGCCAGGGAGAAGTTAGACTTCAGGAAGGAAAAAAACGACAGAAATATCAGCCATAGGGCCAGAAGGATTCCCCAGCCAGCCCAAATGCTCTCCACCAGGCCAACTCCCTGTACACAGAATAAGACAGCTGTCCTGTTCATTCCAGAAAGTTCTGGGAAAGACTAAATGCGAACGAGCATTCATCACAAGGTCTCCTGGCATAAGTAGACAATGGGCTGTATAAACAGCTGCTTCAACCCCCTCCCCCATGCCCCCATCCCCAGGCATCAGCCGTCCTCATCTGGGGTGGCAGGTACAGTGGAGTAGGGTGTGGCCACGCAGCCTTAGAGTAGCTTTGCTGTGCCAAGAGCATGAAGCAACTGGCTTTGGTGCTATGTTGATGTAAGATGATATATCCAGGGCTGGAGAGATGGCTCAGAGGTTAAGAGCACTGCCTGCTCTTCTAAAGGTCCTGAGTTCAATTCCCAGCAAGCACATGGTGGCTCACAACCATCTATCTATATAATGTGATCTGATGCCCTCTTCCAGCCTGCAGGTGTACATGCAGACAGAGCATTGTATACATAATAAATAAATAAATCTTTTTTTTAAAAAAAAGGCCAGGCGGTGGTGGTGTACTTTGGAGGCAGAGGCAGAGGCAGACAGATTGCTGTGACTTTAAGGCCAGCCTGGTCAAGAAAGCGAGTCTAGGAGAGCCAAGACTACATAGAGAGACCCTGTCTCGGAAAAAAAAAAAAGATATATCCATAAACTGTATGATCCAGTGTGCCAGCTCAGAGTATGCGAGTGAGGCCCTCTGGAGTAGCAAGAAGCAGCCCTTTCACTACTTTTACTCTGGAGATATCTTTCCCCAGGGTCTTTTTTTTTTTTTAAATATTTATTTATTACTATGTACCCAGTTCTCTGCCTGCATGAACACCTGCAGGCCAGAAGAGGGCATCAGTTCATATTATAGATGGTTGTGAGCCACCATGTGGTTACTGGGAATTGAACTCAGGACATCTGGAGGAACAGCCCCCTTTCCCCAGGGTCTTATCTGTGGGGGAACAGATCAAGATGCACTGGCACCTTCCCTCCCCCAAGTCATAACAGGGCCACTTCAGCCAACAGTCCCTGAGAAACACTAGACTTTGTTGCGGCTGGGCCCTGTGGCCACAAGCAAAGCTGAGCCCAGCCCTCAGCGCATGGCTAAGACTTAAGGCAGAAGGGAGGAGTGCCTGCCTGCCGGCGCACAGCCCAGCCCCAAACTTGGAACTCAGTTCCCCAGGATGCCGGCAGCAGCATAGCAGGGAGGCAGGAGAAAGCGGGAGATGGCAGAAGCATCACAGCCGTGGGCTCTGCCATGGTTCCTACCTTCTCCTTAGAGATCTTCTGGTGGGCAAGGAGCTTGTAGATTTTCCAGTTGTTCTCAAAGCTCCTGGAAAGGAAGACGACCGTGTGGCTTACAGCCCCGCATCATCCCTGCAGCCACCCACAGGCAACCGTGAAATTGGCAGAGCATGGAGCCAGCTGCTCAGCAGTCAGGACAGGGCACGGGCATGCATGTGACTTGGGAGCTCAGTGAATTACCAACACAGGGCCGGAACTCAGATCCTGTACGGTCACTTTGTCTTGCTACACCCCACCCAGGCTGCTTCAATAGCCACATGCAGTCTGACAGGACTGTGCTTTCCCATGTAACAAAGCCCACAGCCTGGGCATCCAGGCAAAATCTACAGTCAGGCCTCGGGGCTAGGTACCTGCAGGAGGTGGCAGCCCATGCCTCCAAGGAACTAAAGTTCCATATCCCTGCTGGCCCTCGGTGTCCTCCACATGGCACACCCACAGCATCGGAAGCTGGCCATGACCTCTGTGCATCGACAGTACCACTACCCCCGACCCCCATACGCATTGTCACCACAGGGGCTGCCTCCCTTCAGCTCCTACAACAGTGGGTACTGGTGCAGAGCGCTGAGGGGAGCAGGACCTGCCCAGTGCCCCCAGGCCCATGCTCACCCCCACCTCCCAGCTGCCATAACTGACAGCTCCCCTCACCTGCCACGGAGCTGGATGGCCTCCTCAAATCGCTTCTCGTCCATGGCCTTCTGCACTTCCTTGGTCTTAAAGAGAAAAGGGAGCCAGGTCGTCAAGGAAGCCAGACTGCATGAACAGACACAGCCGGGCTCAAGGAGGGAACCTTAGCCAACCTCTTCACGGCATGAGTCTAGCTTTCAGGAGGCCCGAGAGGCCCACCTGGCCCCAGACATGAGTCTTCCCCTACTAGTGACAAACCAGTCCTGTGCTTCACTGTGCCCCAAACCCCTCAGAGCCTTGGGAATGGGAGGACCCCCCACACCGACCTCCCAGACCTACAACCAATACCCTGCATGGTCTGAAGCAAGGCCAGGCGTGGTAGATGTCCTAAGAGGACCAGGCCCAAGCCTCCCACTTGCCCCATAGCCCAGAATCCCTAGCACACTTGATTACCCCAAGCTACAGAACCTTCAACCCTGAGCCTGAGTCAAAGCCAATCTCCCTGCCTGGCCTCACAGCCCTTTGACCTCACCTGCACCCCATCTTAGAGTTCCTGTCGCTGCTACCCTAATGACCCTTTACCTGACAGAGCCTTACCTCTTCCTACCCTAATCCTAAATACCTAGTCCCCTACCTAATGTCGCTGCCCCCGGGAAGCTGAGACCTCGCTCTCCCAGCCCCCTGACTACATCTGTCCACCTCCAAACTTCCCTTTAGCCATCTCCCCCTGGTGTTCTGAAGCCGAGCAGACCCCTCCTCTCCAACTGCAACCCCTGACCCCGCCCCCCACCCTATAATATACACAGAAGCAGCAGGACTTAGGGGAGACCCTGAATGGACGGGGCAGGGAAGGGTGCTGCACTCACCACTTGCACACACTCCATGAGAGGCAGCCGCACAGACTGATTTCCGGAGAGGCTGACCACACAGGCTGGTGTGTCGGGTGTGGCCTCCAGCAACGCCATCACGGCCTCCATGCCCATCTTGCTGCTCTGCACAGGAGGGAGGGCAGCACTGCTCAGGCTCGTAGAGCCTGCCCCACAGTACACAAATGCACTCAGTCGCCCACCTACTCTGTAAGCCAACGCAAGCCCTCTGCAGATGCACACAGCCTGGCTTTCTGAGCCTCCTCCACACTGGCCCAGGCTCCCAGATCATGGTGCCTTGGCATGCTCAACAGACAGTCACAACGGCCAGTCAGGTCCCATTTCCCATCAGAATCCCCACAGCCTGGCTAGTGGGCCTAGTGAGAGAACTTGCCCAAGGTCTCTTGGACTGAAAGTGGCCAGGAAGGACAACAGCTAGGGGCCTTGGGGCTCCTTCCCCAGCATCCCTCACTTGGAGCCTCGTATATCACTCTCTCCTGAAAAAACTAGGAATGCCAAGAACTGTGCTTCAGGGGAGAGACCACAGCTGCTGAGAGAACGGACAGACAGATAAAACTGAAGTACTCGTGGAAGATCTACCTGATCCTTGAGCTGGTGTTCCCTGGCTCAGCCCTGTAGACATTTGGGCTTGGAACTGGCATGAAAACGCTGGCGCTCCAGTGACAGCCAAACTGTGGTGAGCTGTCCTTTGTCCTTCGCCTCTGCCCAAGCGCCTTGCACTCCGGCCAGCAGCCAGGGCATTGGCTGAGCATAGTGATCTTAGAACATTTTAGATCTAGGCCTTGTATCCAAGTCTTGGACTCTCCTTGTCTCTTTAGGGACTCAAGTCTCACGTAAGATGCCAGAGAGGCTCAGATGAGCCAGTGTGGCTCCTTTCCATGGGTCTGTGTCCAATTTTTCAGTAGGGCCAAGGGAGTTGGTACACCGGGGCTCTTGGCAGAGCACGGTAGATTTTGTACACACACATCTGGTCTCACATCTGCATAGTTCTGTCAGAGGGCTTCTGGCCTACCTCATCATCTGCACGTGGCACGAGTGGGCCTTTCTGGCCAAGAATCTGATTTGTTTTGATGTCCATTCTGTAAAGGATTTTGGTTTGGTTTGGTTCTGGTTTTTTGAGACAAGGTTTCTCTGTGTAGCCTTGGCTATCCTGGAACTCTCTTTATAGACCAGGCTGGCCTCGAACTCGGAGATCCACCTGCCTCTGCCTCCCAAGTACTGAGATTAAAGGCATGCACCCCCACACCCAGCTTCTGTAGAAGTTTTAGGAAGAATCTGGAGTAGCTGAGACAGCTAACACAGCACACACACACACACACACACACACACACACACACATACACACACACGCACAAATGTCCCTTCGGAGGCTCGTAAACATACCAGGACTCGGTCAAAGGCTGAGGGCGTCCCTCCTCGCTGCACATGGCCCAGCACAGTCACTCGTGTATCGAAACCCAGCCTCTGAACCACCAGCTATTTGTGAAAAGAGCAGAGGTTCTGTAGGATCTGTAGTAGTGCCTGCCCGGCTGCCCATGGGCCCAGTCCCCATAGTCCACCCATGTAGCCTTAGGTTTACAAACAGCCCCAAGGAGTCCCAGCACCAGCCTGAGAAATATGCTGAAGCACCTGAGTATGGGGCTCACATGAGTGTATACAAATGTGTGAGGGTCATGTGAGTGTGCATGGAGGGTCCATGTGTTCATGCATAGGGAGGTGCGTCTGTGCATACAGGACTGGCTGTGTTTCATGGCCCGCAGCCCTGGCTACTCAAAGCTGAATGTAGTCCCTGGCCCCTCTGCTCAGTGTCCACTGGACCCCTGTGGTTCTAGGGGCCTACTTTCAGAGAGAACAACAAATAGGTTAGTCCTAGCAGAGAATCAGAAGATATAGGGACATAGTCACTGGCAGAGGAGGTTGGGGCAAAGGTAGGGGTACCAGGTGGGGACTGTGGTTTCCCTGTGGGATGCCCACCGCCGCTGCTGCTGCCGCCGCTGCCACCACCACCACCACCATCATCACCATCACCAGAGGCTACAGAAAGGCCCTTCACAGTCCCAGCTGTTAGTTTTGTTTTGAGATGAAATTTCATTATGTAGCCAGAGCTGACCTAGAATCTGTATAGATGCCAGGCTGGCACAGAACTCACATTCCTTCTGCCTCAGCCTCCCTAGCATGAGTTTACAGGTGTGCAACCCATCTGGCAAATCCACGCTGCTGGGTGCTGAGTCTGGAGTAGAGGGTAGGGCACTCCATCACTTGGAGGGCTGACAGCTAAGACCTAACACTGGAGCGCTGAGGGGCCCAGACAGACAGACAGACAGACTGAGTGAAGTCAGGACCCAAAGGGTTGGGCTCACAATATGGAGGGACAGTGCCGTGGACCAGACCTGAGTCCTCAGCTTCTCTGGAGACCCCAGCCAGCCACCTCACAACTTGCAATGTCCTATTGACTGACTTCAGACCAGGGAGAGGGTCGGTCGGCCCAGGGCCAGCACTTATCTGCAGGAGGCATGGCTGGGGTCGGGTGACCGGAGAGGACCTGCCCTGCCCTGGGAAACTGCTGTACTCACATCCTTCACGTAGCTGGATGAGATAGGCTTTCCGTGCCGGTCGATGGCCCCCTCAGCGATGATGATGATGTTTAGCCGCGATCCCCGGCTCCGAGTCTGTCAAGAGACACTGGGCTCACTCTCCAGCCATGGGCCACTCACTGTATGTGACCACCAGGGACAGCAAGCCTCGCTGGGGTCTCGGATACTGTATCTACAGTCCACTTGAGCATGGTGTATGAATGCGTGAGGATCAGGTAATCACATGACTGTGCATGGAGGGCCCACGTGTTCATGCATAGGAAGGGGCATCTGTGTATACAGGACTGGTTCATGGCCTGCAGCCCTGGACACTCAAAACCTGAATGTAGTCTCTGGCCCTCTGTTCAGTGTCTACCTTTCCCCACCTCTAAAAGAGAAAGAGAGATCTGGAGTGCGCGGCAGAGCTGAGGCCAGCCATCTAGGACCCTGCTGTCCTCATGGGGGAGGCAGCAATAGGCTAGGTACTGGGGCAGGGGATGAGCAGATACTGGGTAGTGTGTCTGCAGGGGGCAGACCAGAAACAGCCATTCCTGCAGGCAGCTAACCAAGGACCCTCAGGTTCCATCTCAGGCTATTTCTGTATCCCTCAAGGGAGGACCTTTCAATGCCGACCGTCAGCCAGGGGGTCCCAGGACATTCTCTACGAATGGGAGGGCTACAGTTAGCACATGGGACTCATAAGGCCCAACAGCAGCTCTCCCGAGATATGTGAGTGCCACACGCTAATTTAACCGTGACAGAACACTTCCGCACCTCCGCCTCTTCCTCCAGTGATCCAACAGACAGATTTGCTGCGATGTACAAGGCTACAAGGACCCCCAGAGCCTCAGTAGGGACAGGGTGGAAGCAGCTTGGGAGACAGTCTCATCACACAGCCAAGGCTGGCCTAGACTTTTTATGGAGCCCAGGCTGGCATAGAACGCATGATCCTCTTGCCTCAGAAAGGTGGAAGGAGCTTGTGAGAGGCCTGGGTATGTAAGAGGGCTGCTCAGAGGCAGTGGTGCTGGCAAGGAGCCAGACCTCCAGGCCAAGGTAATAGTGGGAAGTGTAAGAGCCAGGGCGTCTCTCCTCCCTTGATGGTGCTTGAGCAATGGACAAGGTAGGAAATACCTACATCTTCCGGAAAAGACTGAGCCTCATAGAAACCCATCACCTAACACAGGCAGAAGAGAAGGAAGTATGCAGATCCCGGGCACTCAGGCCCAGCCTGGCATCACAGGCTCTCTCCAGGCCTTGCCCACCTCCATCTTGCCTGTAGCTTCACTTGGGAAGGTTCTAAAATCACCCCTTCTGCCTGGCCAGGGTTCACAGCTACAAGGAGGAATACTATCTTCCTGAGAGACAGGGACTTCTGGTCTACCCTGGGACTGGTCACATGGGTCTACCTCTCTTTCAGAACATAGGCTTCCCAGAGTTACTGGGGAGACAGGCAGGCTCCACTCTGTCCACTGGGGCCTCTGCATGGGAGAGTATACCTGCTTTTGTCAGTCATCTCATCCTCATCCTGAGAGCCGTGTACCGGGTTGCCTGCTCCAGACAAAGGGGCCAGCCACTTCCCCTAGCTCTCTTGGGGAGGCCTCTCCTACCAGATACCCCATTTCCTTTGCTTCCAGGGCCCCCTACTTAGTGCCCCACAGACACTTCTAGACACTTATTTCCTGGATTAGAATCCACTACTCTCAGGGGAGCATAGACCTGGTAGATAGGTAGCAAGCCCCCAGGCCCTTCACCTACCCTTTGGGCATTTATGTGGTTCCCCCTCTTACAGAGTCACTGCTCTGGGCTCTGGCTTATGAAGCTTCCTCTCGAAACTGAGGTCACGCTCCCTGCACTGGCCACAGAGATGAACCCAGGCAGCGGCCTGAACACCTTTGTCCACCGGTTCAGCCCACAATGGATAGGACTACAAGCTATGTCCACTCGTCAGCCTCACAGAGGCACATGCTGCAGTCAGCAATGTGGCCCTCCCACACGCACATCCCAGTTCTCCAGAGGGGAAGGCAGATCTGCTGAGCCAGCAAGTGAAAGAACAGGTCCCTGGGATACCTGCCTCTTAGATCACCCAGTGAGTGGCTGAGGTAGAAATCCCTGCTGGCCACTCACCTCACCCAGCCTCTCGCACATGAAGTTCTCCCAGCCATCCTCAGGGGGTGCTTCAGGGATGAACAGCCAATCAGCTCCCGAAGCCAGTGCAGACACCAGTGCCAAGTAACTGCAAGAGCGGAGGGGACAGACTTCTCAGGTTTTGCCCACTGTCTCTCTCCCTGCTGCCTGCCAGGGCTCCCTCATACTCATGTAACATTAAATGATCCCACTGGTGCCTGCCAGACAGTATGTGTCCCCACCCCCACTGTCTCCAGCAGCCCCCAGGTGCCCCACCTCTCCCTGCTGACCAGGACAGTCCTCCTCACCCGCAGTGACGCCCCATCACCTCCAACACAAAGGTCCTCTGGTGGCTGCGGAAATGAAATGGGTGGAGATGTCAATGCCGGGACTTGTGGGCCACACATCTTAACCTACCACACTAGTCCAAGAAGATAGAGGTGCTGACAAAGGACAGTATCCATCTCCTCATGCTCGGGGCTGCCTGCTCCCTGGGCTAGAAAACACTCACCAGTCTTCAAGATGGTTCTCAACCATCTTGAGAGCCTAGTGCTGAGCCAAACCTGGTAATCCATGGTTGGAGCCCAAAGATCCCCTTCAGGTGCATTACCACCCTAGAGTGTGGTACTCTCTGACAGCTAGGGTCCCCATGCTAAAGTCCCATTGACACCTGGAAGGGTGGGAGCTGACCCCAGCACCTTCTCTAGCAGAAGACACTGGCCTAGAAGCCATTGATGGAAGATACAGTTATAAAGCCCACTGGCTACCAGCACCCACTGCCCCTTGCTGTGGCAGCCCCCATGAGGCCAACAGGGGACAGAGACTTCAAGTCAGCTAGTTAGCATGGGCCCCACTTACCTCTGGGCCGTGGTGGTGATGGCATCAATGACCTCCATAATGCGGTGCAGGGCCGAGTCTGTGCCGATGGTCATGTCGGTGCCGCAGAAGTCATTATCGATGGAGCCCACCAGTCCAGCAATGCTCAAGTGTGCGTGGTTCTGAGCTGTGGCCTCCGAGATCTTACCTGCAAGAGAGAACCAAAGACGTAGTGAGGGCCATGGCCCTGGCCAGCCGCTTCAGCCACACCTTTGTCTCCCTCATCCACCATCTATAAGAAGGGGCACAGCCCAGCAGGGCCCAGCCGTAGCTCAGCCCCTCTCAAGCGCCTCATCACCCAAGGGAACCACGGGGGCACTGTGCTCCAGCTTTTCCTGCAGGAAGCACAGAACGCCTGAGATGTCACCTTCCATACAGTAACCTTGGGACTTCGAGTCTAATGTCACCCAAACCTCTGCAAATAGAAAGTCTAGCGCCCCACATCAGCCTCTCTTAGGGATCAGTTACAAGGCGGCCCATCACACAGCGGGGGGGCGGGGGGCATGCTAAACTAGAACACAAGGTGGAACCACTTGGGCTCCTCTGCTCACCACCAGCCGACTACCCCAAAGCAGAAGCTGCCCCAGCTGGGGGGGGAGGGGCTAAGGGGAGTGGGGGAGGGGCTGGCTTCCAGCCACCTCCAGAGCCAGGTCAGAGCCAGCTCTGCACAGACCCACCTTCCTTCACCAGCTCCTCCAGCAGGCTGCCCCACTCGTTGCGGAAGATGTTGGCCCCTGTGAGGCTGCCGTCCCCACCGATGACACACAGGTTGGTGACGCCATGCTGGAGTAGGTTGTAGGCTGCTGCCAGGCGTCCTTCCCTCGTAGTGAAGGCCTTACAGCGAGCACTGCCAATAATGGTGCCGCCCTGCAAGGAAGGGGCACAGGAGCCTTCAGGTGGTGTGGCAGAAGGTCCCTAGAGGTCACTGCTGGATGAGGTTGGACCCCACAAAGTTAGAGGGGGGAAGTAGAACTTTGTGTGGTTTCTCCCATACCCTGGCCTTTCTCCTTAAGTCCAAGGAGTTTCCACAAGTCTTAGAACTAGAAAGCACCCCAACACACACACACACACACACACACACACACACACACACACACACACCACCCACCAGGCAGAACAGAACCTTCCCTGTCTCCGCCCATAACCTCCCCGGTCCAGGCAGACTTGTTGTATGTCTGTCTGTCTTTCATTTGTACATGTCTCTATGTGCCTGTGTGCCCATGAGATCTCCGCATCGGAATGCCTTTGTGTGTGTGTGTACACCCACACATGCTCACGCACTCCCGGGGTGGGAAGGAGCCATCTGGCTGCAAGCCTCACCAGCTGGATGATGTTAGAAACACTGAGCCAGTTGGCTGCTTTGATGTTCTCACCTCCTTCCACAAGGCCCTCGTAGCCCTGAAAGCAAAGAAGGACGTTTGAGATAGCAGCCCCATTGTGGCCAGCAGCACTGTGCTCGCCAGCAGTGAACAGGCTCAGGGGGACCAACGGCAAGCCGTGTGGGGCTCCGAGCATGCCCAGCATGCCCAACATGCCCTGCATGCCCAAGAGTTTATTACAGAGGGAAACACGCAGTGTGTGCTTGTGGCCCAAGCAGACACCCAATTACTGTCCCCAAGCTGAGCTCATGTCATTGTACCCAAGGCAAAGAGTCAAGGCCAGGACAGAGAAGCCCCTAGGTAAGACTGATGTCCTTCAGGTGACATCTGCCCAGTGTGAGTGGCAGAAATGACCTGGCTGTGGTCTGAGGGGACTATGCATGTTCCTTGCTACACACAGCCTAGTGTGACACCTCCATACCCATGTACATATCTAACACCTAGTTTCAAAGGCTGCCAAGGACACATACACATTACACATGTCTCCCCATGGACACAAGCATGTATTGTGAATGGAAAGGCCCATACCCAAGGGAAAACTTCCAAGTCCCATGGATGTGTAGACAACCACAGAAGACAATGTCCCTCCCCTGTGTCCCCAGCTGCTTGTGGCCAATTCTTCACCCCAGAGCAGAGGAAAGGAAGTTCAGGGCACTGCACCCCACAGTACTAAACAGCATCTATCTTTCGTCCTGAGGGTTATGGCCTGGACCCTAAAGGAAATTCAAACTGGCTTTCTTTCTTTCTTTTTTTTTTTTTAATTTTATTTATTGCATATGAGTGCTTTATCTTTAGCAGAGGGCATCAGATTGCATTATAGATGGTTGTGAGCCACCATGTGGTTGCTGGGATTTGAACTTGGGACCTCTGGAAGAGCAAGCGGAGCTCTTAACCACTGAGCCATCTCTCCAGCCCCCAACCTGGCTTTCTTGCAAACTTCTGTTGTTGCCCATCAGTGAATAAGGTGCCAAGTGCCTCTGCCACCCTGTGGTATCTGCATATGGATTTTATTTTTGTTTGTTTGGTAAGACAGGGTTTCTCTGTGTTAGCCTGGCTGTCCCGGAGTCACTCTGTAGACCAGGCTGGCCTCGAACTCACAGAGATCCGTCTGCTTCTGCCTCCCAAGTGCTAGAATCACCGATGTGCGCCAGCGCTCCTGGCTTCCAGCTATGTTTTTTAAACTTGCCTTGACTTACAGCTTTCTTTGTTCTGTAAAGCAATAAAACTTCATGAAACTGCTTCCACATTGGAACATGGAATTTGGGGTAAATTAAATCTGCATTTCCAGGCCATGGTCCCTCAAATTTGGCTTGAGACTAAACTGTAAGATGAGAGTCTGTTTTTTGCCAAGTTCCCCATTTTACTTTTTACTTTTTTTTTTTTTTAAGACAGGGTTTCTCTGTGTAGCCTTGGCTGCCCTGGTCTCGCTTTGTAGACAAGGCTGGTCTGGAACTCAGCGATCACCTGCCTCTGCCTCCTGAGTGCTGGGATTAAAGGCGTGCGCCACCACCACCCGGCATAACTTTTAAAAAAATTTTTTTAAAAAGACTGAGTTCCAAGCCAAGCTCGGTGGTGCACTCCTTTAATCCCAGCACTCAGGAAGCAGAAGCAGGTGGATCTTTGTGAGTTCAAGGCCAGCCTGGTCTACAAAGGGAGTCCAGGATAGCCAAGGCTACACAGAGAAAACCTGTCTTGAAAAAATGAAAAAAAAAAAGGGGGGGTAGGGGTGAGGGCTGAAGAGATGGCTCAGTGGTTAAGCATGTAATGTTCTTGCATAGGACTGGAGTTCAGTTCCAGCACCCGCTTATAACCGCCTGTGACTCAAATAATAAAATACAAAAAAAAAAAAAAAAGGAAGACTGAGTTCCAAGCAAGTCACTAATTCAGAGATCCTCCTGCCTCTACAGCTGGAGTGCTGGGATTAAAGGCACACGCCACCCACACCTGGCTTTCAGTATTCCCACTTAACAGAGGTTAGGATCCTGAGGAACAGGGGTGCAGGGGTGGGGGGCTTACATACAGCTAAAACCCAGGTCTCCCCAGCAGGTCACCAGCCACATCTGCCAGGCTCCTTTGCCTCAGATCTCTGAGACTCCACGGCAGGGTTGGCAGGGTTTCTCCGCTATCCTCATGCAAGCCTGAAGCCTGCACTCGGTGAAGGAGAAGGCTGTATCCTCTGTGTTAGGGCTGCCCCCTATTATCTCTCCCTCCCTGACAATCTGTAGAGCAGAAGGGCTGGGTATGGCCCTGCCCTAACTTGGGGCCAGGGCAAAGGGGCCGGGACACACCCAGCAGTGAGAGGGAGAGGCAGAGGCCCTTGGGAAGGCTGAGCTGGGGTTGGATAAAAAAAGTAAGTGCAATATAACCATAAGATAATACAAAGAAATTCGAGAGCCTGTGGGAGAAAGGAGACAAGACACCCAGGGAGTGTGGGTGGGGATAGAAAAGAGAAAATGGCTCACAGACTTTGCAGTGTCTGCCAGAAGCTACATTAGGGAGCCCAACACCCCCACTTTGCTTCCTATGGACCACAGTGTCAGAACAAACCAAGTCAGACACTGTGGCCTGGAAACAGGGAGGGGGAGGTCGTATGCCCCTAAGGCTCTAGGTGGACAAAGACCTAGGGAGAGATTTTGCTTTGGGCCAGCCAGAGACGGAAACAGGTCTGGCATAGATAGGGCCACCCCTCCCTCTCCCCCTCCCCCCACCTGGTGTTACTGTCCTGGCTGGTCTCCTAGTGACCTTCCTTCCATGACCTGGGCCTCCAGGGCTGGACAATGCCCAGCATCTCCACCCCACGGATGTCTTGGCTCAATCCCTTCTCCCAAACAACATACATGCTGTTAGTTTAGGCCCAGCCACCTGAAAGCTTCCAAGGTGACCCGAACACAACAGACTGTCCTGTGCTACACAGAACGATGTGTCCCTTCAGGAACACAGGTAGAAAAGCTCACCACAGGCCACCCCCACCACACAGAGCCTTACCTCGTAGATGAGGAAGACTTTGGCCCCCACGTATATGCCCATACGAGTCACAGCCCTGACAGCGGCGTTCATACCTGTGAGAGTCGAGACACACCATCAGTCCAGGCAGGGAGAAGTGGACCCATCCCTATAGTCACCCCCATCCCATTGGGCTCAGGGACCGGAAATCAGAGCCTGGAATTAAAACTCTCCCCGGAACACAGACAACGTGGAGAAGCGTGGCAGCTGCTCTTGAGCGGGTCAGCTTCCCCCCCATCCCTAGTTTTCGGCTTCTGCTGCCCTAAACGTGGCTATAGGAAGCGCCTAGCGGAGCCCCCATTCTTGTAGGCCCACAGAGTCAGGAGCAAACCATGGGGCCTAGGCATAAAATATGGGGGACAGTGAAACAGGAGCACAGAGTGGGGCCCAGACCTCTGGCCTAAGCTAACATACAGGGCCGCAAAAGGACAAGGGCACTGAGGACCATGCTGTGTCCTCTGGCTATACCCTACCCCATGGGCCTCAGCAGGCAGTTAAACAGAGAACAAGGGGTCACTGGATGGACCTAGCTGGGGGGCTGCCTCCTCCTGCCCTCCTACCCCGGACTGGAAAACCTTACCCTGCTCCGCCACCTCACACCTTCCCTGGGACCCACATCTGGAAAGAAACGGCACTGCTGCAGAAGCAGCAAACGCCTCCTAAGCAGATGAAAGCATCATTGCTGAGGCTGAGACCAGAGGGAGCCAGGAACATCCCACACGCCCAAATAGCTGAGCTCCAAGGCCTAGGATGTGGCGTCCACAGCTGAGTCTGGGCACGGGCTGCTGGCTCCCTCTGCTCTCACCTGAGTGAAGACAAGGGAGATCAGCCTAGCCAGTCTGCCAACAACCACCACGTTTCCTTCATCCCCTTAGCCCATGCCAGCAGGCCCAGAGGAGAGAGCCTGGGCCATGGCGGGTGGGGGATGGGAAGCCCAGCAGTTGAGACAGGTGCACCCAGTGACCCTTTGTGCTGAGTGAGGCTTACAGTACGACCAGAGAAAGCAGCATGCTCTTCAGTGGCCATATAATCTTCCTGCCCCTATATGCTAGACTGCGGGCGGAGGTCTAGGCCCCACCCTCTGTGTTCCTCTGTCCCCACAATTCATTTTATAACCCAGGCTAGCCCAGAATTCATGGCAAGCCTCATGCCACCACCTCTCAATTACTGGGATTACAGGCCTGCGCCACCACACCCAGCTAAAAGGCTTTTCAGCTGCCCTTTAATTTGCTTTTCCCCCTCAAAAATGAACAGGGCAAAAACTAGGCCCAATCAAAGAGCCACCAGCAGCAGAGGGCAGGCAATTATCGGTCAGCTGACATCCATAGCTGCCCTGTGCAGAGCCAAAGCCTGGTTATGCCTTTGCTGTAAAAGTGCCTTCAGAGAACCTCTGAGGGGGAAAAAAGCGTTTTACAGGAATCTAGCGATGATCCTGGGCCTACCAGAGTGCTAAATATCACCGAACAGGCCAGTGTCCAGTCCCAGACCCCACAGGGCAGGCAGCTTGCAACACAAACAGGAAATCAGTGTTTCCACTGACCACAGGGGAGGCAGAGAGCCGCAGGGCTGTTTAGGTACAAGGAAAGAGCTGGAAGAAACTGCCAGAGAATTGCTGTGCCCGAGAGTTGCTGGGTTGTTCGTGTTATTCGGTTGTTTTGGGTTGTTTTGTTTTGTTTTCTCCCTGTAGTTCCTTTTAAACAAATTATTCTGGACGAGGAGACGTCAGTGAACAGAGGCCCCCCCTCAGTTAGCTAACATGACTCTTGGCCAACAGGAAGGGAAAGACTTGGGCCTGAAAAGGACAGGTTTGTCTGCCTGACTGGGGGGTGGGGTGGGGGGCCAGTACGAAACCTTTTCATAGGCCAGAGGCAGCTCCTCGGTCAGGCCAAGGAGCTGATCATCTCTAGCCAGGCTAGGACTCCCAATCTGGGCCCAGCTTGCCTTCTCAAGTGAGAAGGGCTGGTGGTGTTCACATGTTCAACACATGCAGCTAGGGCTCAGTGAGTAAGAACTTCTAGGTGTCCTTTCTCCAGCTCAGTTGTGAGCCAGTGCCACTGAGGGCTCATGAGGGCACTGAGAGCACACGGAAGGCACGAGGAGACCAGCAGCTGACTGGGCACAGAAGCACTGCTGGCCTGGGGAATACACCCACACGCAGCTTCCAGAACTTAGGCATCGGAAGGTTCCACTCTGCTCCGAGGCCAACAGCTGCTCTTTGCCCACTGACCCTGGCCCTACCCGAAGAGGACTCTGGGAAAGCCTATAGAGAGCTTGCCCTGGAGCCCAAATGAAAATGTAAGCAGGTTTTGCCTACCCTCGCCTGACCAGGAAGGACTTCCTGGGCCTCTAGTCCCTCTGCCAGCCTCCAAAACGACATGTCTGTCACCCTGGTAGCCATGGCCTGGCAGCTGCCTCGTAATCCACCAGCAACTCCGGAGGCTGGAGAGATGGCTCAGCGGTTAAGAGTACTGGGTGCTCTTCCAGAGGTCCTGAGTTCAATTCTCAAGAACCACATGGTGGCTCATGACCCTCTACTTTAAAAAGAAAAAAAGCCCGAGGTGGTGGCGCACGCCTTTAATCCCAGCACTCGGGGAGGCGGAGGCAGGGGGATCTCTGTGAGTTCAAGGCCAGCCTGGTCTACAAAGTGAGTCCCAAGACAGCTAAGGCTGTTATATAGAGAAACCCTGTCTCAAAAAAAAACAAAAAACAAAAGAGAACAGGAACTCCTTACCCACGGAGACTACTCAATCTTACCATCTCAGACACTGGGGGCCCCCACTGCCCAGAGAGGAGCCAGGGGTGCATAGCCTATGCCTGCCAGAGCCTGCAAATGAGATTCAGGACTCTGCTGGCCTCACTGGAATGCCTATCTAGTTGCTGAGGTGGGCCCAGCCAGGGCCTCCCTTGTGGTCGGTCTACCACTATGGGTGACTCTTCCACAGGTCCCTGGCCCAGGCTCAGTCCCAGCACCGAGCTATACTCTAGGGTACAACAAGCTACTGCCCCCCCCACAACCCAGGAGACCCAACAGCCATGGGGATCAACATGACCTTTTCTGCCTTCCTGGGCTTGCAACCATGCGTGGTAAGATGTGTCTATTGTCCTGTTGTTCCCGCCCCCTCTTGTCCCCCCCTCCCTCCCCATCTTTGATAAGGACTGGGCAGTCAGTCAGGAGCCTGCGCTGAGAAGCATGTGTCTAACTGTATTTCCTGAACTATTTGGAAGGAAACAACCAAGCCCAACTTCTCAGGGAAGCTAAGCCCCTTGAAGACCCACGTGTCTTCCTCAGCCTTTCTAAGGATCAGCTGGGTAGTGTTGCTCTTCAGCTGGCCTTGGGCCCAACTAGAGCCAGAGAGTGTGCACCTCAGCAGTCATCACGGGACCACCAAGAGAGGGGCTTGGGGGGGAGGAGATCCTCCCCAAACTAGGCTTTTCTCTAGCCTTACCAAGCCAGGCAGAGGGCTGTGGACCCTGAGCCATTAGCCATGTGGTGCTCGCCCAGTTACGGAGATGAGAACAGGACTTCGTTAAGAAATAACCTCCCAAAGACTCCCACGCCCAATTCCCACTCCAGGCACTCTGTCCTCCACCTAGACCGCCAGCTAAGAGACAGGAAACAATCCTGACCTAAGATGTGTGGGCAAGCCCACCTCATCCTCACCCCACCCCAGTTCAGACGGCTGCATCAAAGGCTGCATGGGGAGGGTACAGGGTCCCTGATCCTTTCAAGTTCCTAGGCTGTGGAACTTAAGAGATTGCGCTCTCAGAGGTCCTGACACGTGTGGCCTAGATAGGAGCAGCCCAGTGCCCTAAGTCTGCGTGCTGCTCGGGCACACCCCCAAGCCAGGCGGACCTAGGCAGCGCGAGGGCGGGGCGTGCAAAGGCTCGTGGCCTGCAGCACGTACGCCGGTGACCCGGGGCGGAGTCTGAGGAGAGAGACCCGGAGCCGCGGTACCCCCCAGGAGGCTGATTGGCCTCCTATCCCCCAAGTTGGGCAAGGGGCAGCGGACATGCCCAAAGAGGCAGAAACCCCGGATCCATCCGTAAAACCGCCTTTGCGTCCCATCACCTTGCGCATCGCCGCCGCTGGTCAGCACTCCGATGGCCTTGCCAGCCCCGGACATCCGCAACTTCTCTAGGTCCACGGTAGCCATGACGGCAGGAGAGACCCGGAGCCCAAGCTCCTCTCCCGCCGCTGTGCTTTCCGCGCCGCTGTCGCCTGTCCCCGCCCCTTGCCGCCGTCAATGTGCCCCGTTCGTCCCGCTTCGGCTCCACCCCCAGTGCAGCGCTTGACTGACAGGCGAGGGGACCTCGCCGCCCCTACAGTGGCGGCTGGAAAAGGTGAAGTGCTACTGTGCTTAGAAAGGCGGGGCGCACCCCAGAGTACAAATGCCTACGCAGCAGTGCCGGAACCAGAGTCCCCATGCACGCAGTCCACCCAGCAGCTTGGAACAACGTCCCCACCAAAGGGAATCCACCACCTGGGCCTGACTGAAGCTTCTGAGCTCGAGTTCATGGTGCAGCAAGCTGATTTCGCAACTGTCCAGGCGCTGTTAAAGGAAACCTGTAGCCAAGTCTCACGGGCATTTTAAATCTCACTTGGCCAACATCCTGGGCTTGCCCGAAGGTGCAGGTGTGGCTCTGGTGAGCATTCCTTAGCCGCGCCTAGACTCGAGTCAGGTTAGCCACAGTCTCCTTCGAGGTGAAATAAATAAATAAATAAAACAACCAAAAGCTACAGTTATGCCTAGGAGTTCTCTAAACCACAGTCACCCTCCGTCCCGTCCCGTCCCAACACGACTGTTGGATGTAGCTGCCGGTTTGGAGGGGGATTTCTCACAGCCTGTAGTGAGCTCCAGTTTAGGGGAGTGGCCTCTGCTTGATGCACAAAGTAGGGAACCATCCCCACCCCCAGGATGTTTAGAGGAATTTAAAACCAGTTGGGGAGTGGCCAGATGTCTAAGGAAAAGTACCCATAGTGCAGAGGCCTGGATCTGGGGTGCCATGGGTAGGAGTGGCCTGTGGAGATGAGAGCACCTCAGTTAATGAAAGTTAATGAAAGTGCCACCATCTGATCCTGATGGTTTGCGCTTTTTTTTTTAAATTTTAAACATTTATTTTTATTGCCTGGTGTTGGTAGCACATGCCCTTAATCCCAGCACACAGGAAGCAGAGCAGACGGTTCTCTTGAGTTTTTCAAGACCAAACTGGTCTACAGATCGAGTTCCAGGATAGCCAAGGCTACAGAAAGGAACCAAGAATGGGCACAAAAAGAATGAAGGAAAGGCTAGGCGTGGTGGCGCATGCCTTTAAGCCCAGCACTTGGAAAGCAGAGGCAGGCGGATCATTGTGAGTTCGAGGCCAGTCTGGTCTACAAAGCGAGTCCAAGGCAGCCAAGGCTACACAAAGAAACCCTGTTTTGAAAAACCAAAAAACAAACAATCTTTTGCATAAAAGTCATACAAGGTTGGGGGAGAGAAAGGGTTTTGGGGGTTTTTGTTTTGTTTTGTTTTGTCTTGTCTGTGCCACCCTGGCTGTCCTGGACTCATTCTGTAGACCAAGCTGGGATTAAAGGCATACACCATAACACCCAGCAAGAAAGGAGATTTAATTCCTTGGTGTAAACTCAAGTTTTACAGTATTTGATAGAAAACACTAATATTTAATGTTTCTTACAATGGACTAGAAACATTGAGAAAGGAGAATAAAAGATATATGCAGGTTAAAGAGCCCTCACAAGTAGCCCCTGGGCCAACATTTTCCGTTATTATTTTCCTGTAATCTTAGCACCTGTATGTATATACATGTGTGCCCCCTGTCTTTTGTTTGTTTGCTTGCTTGCTTGCTTGCTTGCTTTGTTTTGTTTAGTTTTTTGTTTTGTTTTTGAGACAGAGTCTCTCTTTGTTAAGTTTGGCTGGCCTGGAACTGTCTTATGAACTCAGAGGGATGCCCCTGCCTCTGCAAAGGCATGTGCCACCACTCCTGGCTCCCGTTCGTATTCTTAAAAATACAATGAGATCCTACCTCACGCTCATTAGGACAGTCACTAGGTCATTATCAATGACAAGGGCTGACTGAGATGGCATAAGTTGGAGAAAGCCAATGGTCTGATGGGTCCTCAAAACTTAAACACAGGCTTACCACAGGGCCCCTGCTGACAGGCTTTGCCCTCTGAAGCTTAGCATGAGCCCCTGCTGCCCATAGTGGGCGGGGGTGGGGTGGGGGGTAGGGTGGGGTGGGGGCATGGGGGGTGGTGCGGGGGAGTGACATAGAATCTGCTTGATTTTACTTGCAACACTAGCAGGCCAAAGTTCGGGGGACTGGAAATTGGGCCTCCTGTTCTGCAGTTGGCACAGCAACGCCTGCCAGTGCTATCCAGAAGGCAGTGGGTGGCCTCCTGGGAGTTAGCAGCCATGCAGCTTTTCCAGTAGTCAGGAGCAAGTTACTAAACTCAGAAGGGAAAAGGGATAAACTCCGCCTCTGGGGAAGTCCAGAGTAGAGCTGCAGCGTGGCCCTGCTTCAGAACTGCCAATAGACCCTTTCTCGGGGAAGGCACGCACCAGGGCTGCTTGGATCCTGGGACACAGGCCTAGGTCAAAAGACCATGTCCTTGCTAAGCCCTGGACCAGCCGGCAAGGAGGGAGGAGCCAGAGGTGAAGATAGAGTGTGGTCAAGATGAGGGCAGGGAACGCATGTGTAGTCAGTCATCCTCCTCCTCCTCAACGCTGGAAGAACCATCCCACAGTCAGAAGGTCAAAGCCAGGCTCTGAGTAACACCCTTACCCTCACTTCTCAGCGGAGCAAGAGCCAAGAAAAAGGAATTTCCTCAGACAGTTTCATTCAGGGCAAGTCAGGGACAGATGATTTTTGTCAAGTTGGCCTGGCCTGAAGGTGTAAAGGGGGCTGAGCGATGGCTCAGTGGTTAAAGAGCACGGCTGTTCTTACAGAGGACAAACGCTCCTCAGCATTGACATGGGGCCCGTACCCATCCATAACTCTAATTACAGGGCACGTGTCACCTTCTTCTGATCTCCAGGAGCAACAGATGGCACACATGGTACACAGACATACGCGAGGCAAACACTCATATACATAAAATTAAATTAAATTCCTAAAGGAGGGGGAGGCGGGACAATGGCGGGTCACAAGTCACTCTCTGTGAGGGAGTGCCTCGCTAGAAGCGGTGGACTATAACCTAGCACCGTAAGCCAAGTAAATCCTAAATGCTTTTCAACAGGATCTTTGTTTTTGTTTTTTGTTTTTTGTTTTTTTCCATATGCCGGGCATAGTGGCACATGTTTTTTAATCCTAACACTCAGGAGGCAGAGGCAAGTGGATCTCTGAATCTGAGGCCAGACTGGTCTACAGAGAAAGTTCCAGGGCAGCCAGGAGAATGGGGAAACGGTATTTGGAAGAATTCAGAGGAAGGAAAGGTAAGGAAGGAATGTTGTAATAAGCCAGGCGTGGTGGCGCACGCCTTTAAGCCCTGCACTCGAGAGGCAGAGGCAGGTGGATCGCTGTGAGTTCGAGGCCAGCCTGGTCTACAAAGCGAGTCCAGGACAGCCAAGGCTAACACAGAGAAACCCTGTCTCAAATAACAGAAAGAAAGAAAGAAATGTTGTAATGAATCATAATATATATAGAGTGTGTTTGGGTCCTCCCATAACATTTGTGTCACTATTGCACCAGTGTGTTTTACAGGCAGGTTGATGTTGTAGGTTGAGGGTTTGTAGCTGGGTTGATGTTTACCTTTCTCCCCTAGGAGAGTACAGAGTACCTTCCAGTACCATGACAGGCTTGCTCAGAATCTTATCATCCCCCTGCCCTGCCCCCCCTGCCCCCCCCTGCCCCCCCCCCGCATGAATCCTGCCCTACTTGGAACTCAGTGCTCACTCAGAAACACTCTGAGGTAAGTTAAGGCGTCCCTCTGAGGCCCTCAACGGTCTACCTGGATGCTTCACAGAAACGTGCCACACAAACTTGAGAACTAAAGTCATTTACCCACAAGGCTGGGGAGGCTTAGCCAAAGACACTGCTCGCTCTCAGCCTTGCTGGGAAGGGGTCAAGTCAGTCATTCTGACCCTGTGCCTTGGGCAAATGACCCGAGACGTCCTTTCTACAAGTTGTAGAATGCCTTCTCCCAGATGTCAAAATTCACACTGGAAGAGGCTGGCAGAGTGGGGTCGGCCTCCCACACCCTCATAAAGCCCTCCCAGAGTTCCTTGACTTCTTGACTGGTAAGTTCTCCCTCCTGTGCCTCCCCACTAACCCTTTCTGGATGCCTAGTGTTTCTTTGGCCTTGGGTTTCCGTGGCCAAGAGCTGGCATTTCTGAACATTCTTTCCTGTTTCCTAATTCTCTGTTGCTCGGCTTTCAGGTCATGTTCCTTACAAGATGTTCCAGCCTTGCATAATAGTCTCCCCGTCTGCCATCATGGCTCTGCTGGCCGGAGCTCTTTCTGTTATCCTTTTTATTTAGGGGTGGGGAGGAGCTATGGAGCCCAGACTAGTCTTGAACTCACTATGACTGCCAAACTGGCCTTGATCTTGTACTCTCCTGCCTCAGCCTCCCTGGTGCTAGGATTAGACCACAGACAGCATGTGGACCCTCCAGTCCCCTAGAGACTAGCTGGCTCAGGGAGGATCAGGCTCATTCATAGAGGATTCGGGCTACGCCACACTTAGTGAATGCCTATATTTATGTCCGCAATCCTTCTGGAAGGCTAGAGAAGGCAGATTAGCTGGTGCATGTGTAGGGAGACCTTCTGGTCTGCTCTTGCCCAGTGGGGGACAGTGCTCTGCCCAGAGGCAGGCAGGCAGGCAGGCAGGCAGGCAGGCAGGGTGACTGAGGAGGGCAGACAAGAGAGGCTAAGGCTGTTGCCAGCCACAGCAGGGAAACCTTGCCCTTGCCCCCTTGCCCTTGCCCTGCAACGTGGGCAACCTCTGAGACCAGCTAGGTTTGCTTTGGTTCTCACCTGTCTTCCATTTTGCTCTGAGAAAAGTTCAAGCATGGTTATCAGAGCCAGTAAAAAAAAAAAAAAAAAAAAAAAGGCTTGTGCCAGGGATGCATAAGGGCAGGGTGGCAGAGGGATTAGTTCATACTGGAAAGGAGGGCACAGGCCAGAGATGGAGCTTCTTTTCTTTCTTTTTTATTTATTTTTTATTTATTTATTTATTTATTGGTTTGTTTTTGTTTTTCAAGACAGTGTTTCTCTGTGTAGCCTTGGCTGGCCTAGACTCGCTTTCTAGACCAGGCTGGCCTCGAACTCATAGCTATCTGCCTGCCTCTGCCTCCCAAGAGCTCAGGATTAAAGGCGTGCCTGGCTGGGATGTAGCTTCTTACTCCTGGAGGCCTGTCACTCAAGCAGGGCTGCTCTCTCCGCTGCTTCTCAGGCATCATCTGCAGCTCCTCTGGAGTAGAATGGGTCTAGCGGAGGTGATGAGAACAAGCCAGCACTGACTGCTGTCTCCTCAAGAGGGGGCGGGGACGCTCAGGCCACTCACCAGGCAGATGCGCGAAGAGGCCGTGCTGGACAGGTGGACACGCGGGGCTCGGGGCTCAGGTGCAGTCTGGTAAGAATTGCCTGGCCCATGTGGAGCTAATGAAGCGCTGGTCACAGGCCTGTGAGTCATTTCTCTAAAATCACGTTTTCAGAGCCGGAGAGAGGGTTCCACAGTTAAGAGCGCTGCTTGCTCTTGCAGATAACCCGGGCTCCGTTGCCAGCACCCACATGGTGTGGCTCATAACTGCCTGGAACTTCAGATATACTCTTCTCAATACCCAGAGCACCAGGCATGAATGTGGTACACAGACATTTTTTTAAGTGGCAAATCATTTTCAGGTTTTCTGTTTGTTTGTTTGCTTGCTTGTTTGTTTGTTTGAGACAGGGGTTCTCTGTGTATCCCTGGCTGTTCTAGGACTCCTGTAGACCAGGCTGGCCTTAGTGCTGGGATCAAAGGTGTGTACCACTACTGCTCAGCTTACACACACATTTTTATGAGCTTAGTTATTACGCCTTAGTTAGGGTTTCTATTGCCATGATAAAACCCCATGACTAAAAGTAAGTTGGGGAGGAGAGGTTTTGCTTCATCTAACAGGTTATAGGCCGTGATTGAGGAAGTCAGGGCGGGGACTCACTCAAGTATAGGCTATGGAGGAACAATACTCACTGCCTTGCTACAGCCTTGGACCACCTACCCAGGGTTGGCACCACCCACAGTGCGCTGGGCCCTCCTACATCAACCATTAATCAATCATTAATCAGGAAAATGCCCCCACGGACCAATCTGATAGGGGCATTTTCTCAACTGAGGTTCCCACTTTCCAAAGGATTGAAGCTTATGTCAACTTGATATGAAACTAGCCAGCACACTGGGTGTGGTCACGCATGCCTTTACTCCCAGCTCTTGGGAGGCAGGGGCAACTGGATTGCTGTGAGTTCGAGGCCAGCCTGGTCTACAAAGTGAGTCTAGGACAGCCAAGGCTACACAGAGAAACTCTGTCTCAAAAAAAAAAAACTAGCCAGCACACAGGGAAAACATTTATACACATAACATGAAAATAAATAAAGCGTTAAAAATCGTGAATAAAGCCCAGTTATCTATTCTTCACTACCAAGCTCACGCTTACTTTGTCTTTAGTGTCTGAATATATCACAGCCGACAGCTAATCTGAGTACTGCCAGTCACCACGTGGTGGCGCTGTGCTCTTACTATAGGCGGCAACCTTACAGTGTGAGCCGACCTTGAGCGCTGTTTCTCCCCCATCCCCACCCCCGCCCGCCCCCCGATGCAAAGATAAGGCGCTTACTCTGACTTTCCCCTGTACTTGCCTCTTTGGTAGAGAGGCCAAGGGTGGCCCTCACCTGGACTGAACTATGGACTTTGCTATCCCGGGCTCAGAGCTTGAGAAGTTGGGCATATGTAGAAAAGCAACAGGTGGCAATCAAGTGTGAGTACCCTGTGGCCGAGCCCCAGCTCCCCCTGCAATGCTAGCCCGATTATCCGAGGGGACGCTTCAAATTCATCACTGACAATTTACAGAAGCTGAGACCTCTCCAAACAGCCTAAGACAGGATCTGAGCACTGCAGTCACAAAGCAGGGCCCCCAGTCAGCTATGCTTTTCACCCAGGGACAATTCAGGGGTCAGGCCCATAAGCCCCACTATCAGGGACTGGCTTCCAGAAGCACTGCTTTCACCAAGGCCAGGCGGCTTAACATCCTCTAGATTCACAGGACTTAGGGTCCCACACAGGTACCTCAGAGGGGACAAGAATTGCTCAGAGCGAGCCAGGCATGGTGGCACACACCTTTAATCCCGGCACTCGGGAGGCAGAGGCAGGCGGATCGCTGTGAGTTCGAGGCCAGCCTGGTCTACAAAGCAAGTCCAGGACAGCCAGAGAGACCCTGCCTCAAAAATTAAATTAAATTAAATTAAATTTAAATTTTAAAAAAGAAAGAAAGAAAAAAAAGAATTACTCAGAGCTATGAATGCCCAATCCTGGAGAGCCCAGCACAAAGCCTAGTGCAGGGTTTGCTGCCCAGCCAGCAGGAGAAAGATGGAGATATGACCTGCTTAGCTACATACAGGGGAGGTGGGGAGTCGGGGGAAGGTGGGGGACAGTGTAGAGGGAGACAGAGAAATCAGACTGCGGGATGGGGAACATTTCAAACTGAGTAGAATTCTTGCTAAAACCAGCCAGGTGGTGGTGGTGCATGCTTTAAGTGCCAGCACTTGGGAGGCAGAGGCAAAGGCAAAGGCAGGTGGATCTTATGTGAGTTCCAGGACAGCCAGGGCTACACAGAGAAATCCTATCTAAACCGCCACCCCTCAAAAAAATATATATATAAAATAAAATAAAACTAGACAAAGTGGGACAGAGACAGAGGCAAAAATCCAGAGCCAGGGCCTGACGGGAGTTTGGGGAAATCTGTGCCCTAAGCAAATGTGTGGAAGTCCTACTCTCGACATTGTTACATACAGAGGCAAGAGAAAGCCAAGTCTTTGTTATTTTGTTGTTTGTTTCCCAGCCTTTGTCCCAGGTGGCCATAGCCGCCCTTGAACAGTGGATCCTCCTGTTTCTACCTCCCAGGTGGTAGATTCCAGGAACGCAGCCTCAGCCAGGTTAGAGATGAAAGCCTTTTTGAATATTTCACAGTTTGACACATGAACAGAAAGTCTATACACATTGTCATTTACAGTAAATGTACATGATAAATTAACTGATTTTTTTTTCTTTTTGGTCTTTCGAGACATGGTTTCTCCGGGGAGCCTTGGCTGTCCTGGACTCGCTTTGTAGACCAGGCTGGCCTCGAACTCACAGAGATCTGCCTGCTTCTGCCTCCTGAGTGCTGGTATCATAGGCATGCGCCACTATGCCTGGCTGAGTTTGTTATTGTTTGATTGTTTGTTTTTGTCTTAAGGCTCTCTGCAGCCTCAGCTCTCAGGGCTGGACAGGCTAGACCCTGCCTCGCACTGTCTCTATAAAATACATTGACATCAGCTGGGAGCAGTTTCTACAAACCACAGGAATTATGTGACTAAGACTACCTCACGATCACCTCTAAAGAAAGCTGACTCAGCCAGGCATGGTGGCGCACGCCTTTAATCCCAGCACTCGGGAGGCAGAGGCAGGCAGATAGCTGTGAGTTCGAGGCCTGCCTGGTCTACAAAGCGAGTCTAGGACAGCCAAGGCTACACAGAGAGACCCTGTCTCAAAAAAAAAAAAAAGGAAAGAAAAGAAAGCTGACTCGGAGCTGGAGAGAGAGCTCAATGGTTAAGGGCACCTGTTGCTCTTGCACCGGACCTTGGATAGGTACCCAGCACCCACATGGGGGCTTACAACCACCTGTAACACCAGCTCCCGGGGATCTGATGCCCTCCTCTGACCTCTGTGGGTACCAGACATGCATGTGGCACAATCGACATTCATACGTGCAGATACAACACTCACACACATAAAATAAATAAGTCTTAAAAACATTTTTAAAAGAAATCTCAGCCGGGCGTGGTGGCGCATGCCTTTAATCCCAGCACTCAGGAGGCAGAGGCAGGCAGATCACTGTGAGTTCGAGGCCAGCCTGGTCTACAAAGTGAGTCCAGGACAGCCAAGGCTACACAGAGAAACCCTGTCTCGAAAAACCAAAAAAAAAAAAAAAAAACCAAAAAGAAAGAAATGAAGAAAAAAGAAAGAAAGAAAGAAGGAAGGAAATCAGACCCTAGATTGGTCCTGTGAGCACATGGTTAAACCCATGTCAACCCTGTTAACGAGTGGCAGCTGGAAGCCTCAGATTATTGTGGACAGCTGACTGAAGTACACCTGTAGTCTATCTTGGAGGGAATTAAGCAATTAAGCAGTGAAGTGTTACAGATAATGAGGTTAAATATCTCCTGAGATGAGCTCCATTTACAACTTTAACCCATGCAAACCACACTATGCATAAAATTAAGTCAAGAATAGCAATTCGTCAAGAGACCAGCCCACAAGCTAGGCTCGGGACTCCCCTGGCTAGCCATCCTCGCTCTGCAGAGGTAGCTGTTTCTCTACATGGCCACCAGGTGGCACTAAAGTCCTAGTCATGAAGGTTCTCAATGGTTCCAGTCTGTCATCCCTCACCAGTCTCTGTGTGTGTGACTGACCATATGGCAACGGGTCAGCATTCAAGTCAGCGTCGTCCTGAGGGCTAGCCTGAAACTCAGGGCTGCTTTCCTGAATTCTGTCTGTCTGGGGTCTGCAAACTGTGCTTCTTGGAGATTGCTTCCTGAAACTGAGGGGTTCTCAGGGACGTAGAGCAGTCTTCTGGAGTCGGATTTGCTGCTCCCATGAGCAGCTGGCTGCACTACCTCAGTGTGTTGGGAGTCTTGGGATGTCAGTGTGGTGGTCTTGGCGACAGTGTCCTTTGAGCTTATTGGCTCCGCCCTCCCACTAGGATGCTTCCCTGTCTCCACAGCAACTGTGCATCTTTTTGTTATCTTTTGCCCCACGTTTTATTTTCTTCACCTGTGCTTACCCAGGCTGAACGTCTAGAGCCGACTTAAGAGCATCTAGGAGTGATAAAGCTCTTGGTTTGGGGTCAGGCCTCCCCCCTGTCAGCTCTGTGTGTCTGCCTAAGGATCCATGGCTGCTAGCAAGCGGCATCATGGTGACAGCCGTGGTGGGAGGGACCAACTCCAGCCCTTCCCAGCCATGGACTGGCCTTTCCTCACAGGGCAGCACCGGCCACCCCATGACTCGGCTTGGGACTCCTGAAGATAAGAAACAAATCAGCGTCGCCAGGATGCTTCTCTGGACAGGTCCAAGGAGGAGCCCAATCCAGGTCTACCCCGCTTTCACAGGGACCATGGACCTCCACGAAAGTGAAGCCTTTCCCTTTACTCTAGCTTGCTTCTACCTAGCACCTGAGCCCGGGTCCTGGCCCCATGAAGCCACCCATGTGGAACCCACGTCAGCGTGCCCTTGGTGGTGTCTGGGATTGCCTGGGCAGCTCACTGGTAAATCCCAGCCTCCAGTGGTAGGCTCTAAGGGGCTCTTGCTCTTCATCTTGTCAATGGCACCCCTCCCCCCACCAGAACATGTCATAAGCATAGTAGCTGTGTTTCCATCCTACCTTCTGGGAACTCCCCCCCACCCCCACCCTGCCATGGTAAACAAGGACAGAGCGCTCACGTCCAGACACACAGGCACACACATGCTCACGCCCACTCAGGGAGAGCACTGTCCCATGAGTCCAAGTTTTACAATGTGCAGTTCTGAACCCCTGCTTCTGAGCCATTCCTATCTCAGGGCAAGCTGCCTTCCACACCGGGAAGTCAAGTGTGTCTGCGGCACTCAGTCTCCAAGTCGGGCTGTCCAAGTACGCCTGTGACCTCACGTTTCCACCCTGAGAAATCATACAAATGCCTTTAAGCCCAGCATCTGAGAGGCAGAGGCAGGTGGGTCTCTGTGAGTTTGAGGCCAGCCTGGTCTACCTAGTGAGAAGTTCAAGTGCACTGAGATGGTACTGAGATAACCCTGCTGTCTGTCCCCTGCCTCTGGCCCTATATGGCACAGACAGCTGCTCCCTCTGCATAACAGTAGTGTGGACAGTGGCCAGATGCCAGCTGTCCTTGGGCCTGCCTTTATGCTCGCCTGTAGCTTCAGGAGTGCTGAGCCCCACACATCACCCAGGACCAGGCTATAATTCCTCATTGGATAATTTCAGGGCACACATAGGGACTCAAAAGCCATGCGTCTCAGCTAAGGATGTGGTGAGGTCTGTAGCCACCGCCTGGCACTTGGGACCTTTTCATACTCCACGGGGTTCCCATTGGGGTGCCTCTGAAAGCTCTATCTGGCAATGAGGTCAGGAAATAGATGAAGACTGGCCCTTGGCTGCATACTTGGCAAGAGGCTGACAACCTAGGGAAAGGGTCCGGAAGCCCGTCTTATTTTTTTATTTTATTTATTTATTTATTTATTTATTTATTTTTTGGTGTTTTCCGAGACAGGGTTTCTCTGTGTAGCCTTGGCTGTCCTGGACTTGCTTTGTAGACCAGGCTGGCCTCGAACTCACAGTGATCCGCCTGCCTCCGCCTCCCGGAAGCCCGTCTTTCTGACACCAACCCATAACCCCTGCCCTCACCATGGTGGGCTGGGTACCAACCCCGTGCCCAAGAGGCTGTGCTGCAGGTCAGGCCTTCACCTCTGCACGCAGGCTCCCTGCCCTCCTCCCAGGTACCAAGCAGTGCCCGGCACACCCCTGCCCCTTCCCATCCCTGCCAGTTTCCGGCTTCATACCCATGACTCTCACTAAGGTCACAGCACTGTCTGCAGGATCTCTGCCTCCCACTACGATATTCCTCTGGAACCTGCCTGAGGAGGGGAAAATGCTCAGCCATAGATGTACAGCTGAGATTGAATCTTTAAAAAAAAAAATGGCTGGGCGGTGGTGGTGCATGCCTTTAATCTCAGTGAGAGGCAGAGGTAGGTGGCGCTCTGTGAGTTCTAAGCTAGTCTGGTTTACTGGTCTACAAAGCGAGAGCCAGGACAGCCAGGGCTACATAGAGAAACCCGGCCTCGAAAAACAAAAACAAAACAAAAGGACCAAAAAGAAAAGTGAAGGTGACACTGGAGGTGGCAGAGGTCTCAAGGGTGCCCGATACACGGCATAGGAGGACAGGAAATTCCAAATGGCCAGGGCCTGGGGTGTAACTGAATGGTGGGGAAGGGGCCTGCACACGCTGGGGACTGATACAGGGATGGAGATGTGACAAAGCCAGGCAGGGCCTTAGGGGCCACAACAAGGCCCCAGGCTTGGCTTCAGGGGGACAGAGTGCTTTGTGTTCCTTCCTCAAGGCATTCCCTTCTCAGAATAGTCAACTCCTTCCCCCCTGGCCTAGTTTCAAGCACCAGAAGTACAGATACCCCCCAAACAAACATCTACTACAGAGCACGTCAAAGCCCACAGACATGACTTTAATTTCTAGACACAGGATGGCCTTGTGTCCCCACAAACACCAGGACCCTCGGCAAGCTGAATGCTGCCAGCTGGAACCTGCCAGCTCCTGGTCCTAACCAGCCCAGCTGCCGGGGGGTTGACAGAACATGTCCTCTCAGAGCAGAGAGTGGCTGCAGGTGTGAGGCAATTCTGCTTCATCCGATGAGGTGGGGGTGGGGGTGGGGGGTGGGGCAGGGCTAGGCTGCCCACTCTCCTGGGCCACCCAGGGTCAGGAGGAGAAGGACTGTGCCTCGGCCAGCGGGCGTGCCATGCTCTGGATGGCCCACTGCAGGATGCCGTCGAAGGAGTGCTGTGAGAGATGGACGTGGAAGTTCAGACCAGCTGCACTGCCGCAGAGCCAGTGCCCGCTCTGCCACGCCCATGAGATTGGGACCACTGTGGCATCACCAGACCTGGTCCTCTACTTCAAGGTTGGGGAGGGCCTGAGACCAGAGGCCCCACAGGACCACTGAAGGGAGGGTTCTTCATCCAGTGTTTTTCTTGAGCAGCCTGTGAGGCCAGGGCTTGGCCATCAGGCTGTCCCTTCCTCTTCTTAGTGGCTTTCTTTGCTACATCATTCCTCTCTGTTCAGGGGCCAGACATCCCAACAGGACTGGGAAGTCATCAGGGAGGTCCCATTCTTTCAAGTGCCCATCCATGACAGATCACCCATCTCTCCCTCTTCTGCACATCTGCCTGGGCATGGCCCACTGCATAGGGCAGGACATTGGCCCATGACCAGTTTAGCCTCTCAAAGTGCCAGTGGACATTGAAGAGGGCGGGTGGGCTACCTGGAATGTGGTAACGACTAAATGAGTTTGTGCCCTTACAATAGATAATAGATGGGGTCCTAAAAGGTTCTGGCTTCTCTCTCTCTCTCTCTCTCTCTCTCTCTCTCTCTCTCTCTCTCTCTCTCTCTCTCTCTTTCAGTTTTTAGAAGAGATTTACTCTTACTAATTTTTTTCTTTTCTTTTAATGTATGAGTGCTCTATTTGCATGTATGCCTGCAGGCCAGAAGAGGGCGCTAGATCACATTATAGATGGTTGTGAACCACTATGTGGTTACTGGGAATTGAACCCGACCTCTGGAAGAGCAGACAGTGCTCTTAACCGCTGAGCCTTATTTCCAGCCCTACTCTTACTCTGTGTGTGTGTGTGTGTGTGTGTGTGTGTGTGTGTGTGTGTGTGTGTGTGTGTGTGTGTGTGTGTGTGTGTGTGTGTGTGTGTGTGTATCTGTGTGTCTGTGTCTCTGTGTGTGTGTGTCTGTCTGTGTGTGTCTGTGTCTGTGTCTGTGTATAGGTGCCTGAGGAAGCTAGAGGCATCAGATCCCCTTGAGTGGAATTATAAACAATTAGAAGCCACATATCATGGCTGCTGGGAACTTGGGTCCTCTGCAAGAGCAATATACACTCAGCCACTGAGCCCGTTCTCTAGCCCTCTGGGGTGTGTTGTTGTTTGTTTTGTTTTTTTCAAGACAGGGTGGGTTTCTCTGTGTAGGCTTGGCTGTCCTGGACTCACTTTGTAGACCAGGCTGGCCTTGAACTCACAGCGATCCACCTGCCTCTGCCTCCCGAGTGCTGGGATTGAAGGCGTGCGCCACCATAGCCCTCACTCGGGCTTTTGAGATTGGGTCTCATCATGTAGCCCAGATGAGCAGCCACCTCACAGTCCTACATCTGCCTCCCAAGTGCTGGGAACCAAAGACCTAGGCCACCACACCTGGCTCTCCCTGTCCATCTTAACCAACAGAAACCTGAGCTGGGAGGAGTAAGAGAAAGGTCACCGAATGACCTTACCAGCTCTCCCTCAAGAGTCAAGGGCTTAAGCCCTCCTGGTTCTGAGGTCCTGAGGACACTAGAACTCCCAGATGCCAGGCCCCCAGTGGGAGAAGGCGACAGGCAGGAGGAGGCCAGCATCCTGCAATGGAAATGGTGATGCACTGTTCTGGGAAGAGCAGCCTTTGGATGGGGCAACACTGGTCTACTGGGTGCCACCTGACTGGGGACAGCAAAGGAGCTGAGAGCAGAGCCCAGGCCAGGTGACTTATTACCTCATTCAGGAGGGACTCCAGGTCGTCCCTATGTAGAACAGGCTCATGACCAGCAGAGTCGTCCCCCACCTAGAACCAAAGAGTCAACAGTCATCCCAACCTAGCAGTGGGCTGGCCACCAGAGGTCGAACTCTAGCTTGCGGAGGCAGCAGCAGGTACCACAGAGCAGAGTCACACTCAGTTCCTCAGGTCAGGGAGTGCAGGTAGAGTGGGAGCAACCGACCTGTCCTATATACTGTCTGTGGCCTTCAGGGGAAAAGAGGGGGATTTTTTTTTCAGCTAAAGATACCCCCCGCCCCTGAGAGGCATGGTGGCCAGGACCTAGACATTGTCTCCCTCTGCCTGTCACCAGCTCTCACTGGTCACATGAGCTGTCCTCAGTTGAACCTGTGATCTTGGCTGTGGTGACCGAGCTCCAATCAGGAGTTCACATTGAAGCCAGTGGAATGGCCCAACTGGTCAATCCTCTTCCTTGTTCTAGAAGTGACTTCCGCGTGCCCACCTTCCCTTCTTGGCTCTAGACTCTAGAGAGAGCTATGGTTCTCAGCCCTCCTAATGCTGCAGCCCTTTAATACAGTTCCTCATGTTGTGGTGACGCCCCCCCCCCCATAACATTATTTTCACTGCTACTTTATAACTATAACTTTGCTACTGTTGTGAATCATAAATATCTGATGTTTCCAATGGTCTTAGGCAGCCCCTGTGAAAAGATTATCTGGCCTCAAAGGCTGAGAACCACTGCTCTAAAGGCTCTGCGAAGCTTGCCCCATGCCTTCCTGGGTCCCGTGGCACTAGCAGAATCCTAGGATAAGTGGGTTCCTAGATAGCCTTCCAGATGGTTCTCAGTCACATAGGGCCAGCCTCAGCTAAGGGCCTGGATTTATCAGGGAAAGCTGGAGTCTGGCACTGAGCTGTGTATGCGCTCTGCCGTCTTACCTAATGCATCTTCACAAGATCCCTCCCTGGACTGCAGATCTCCAGCCAGGGCTCAGGCCCTGTCCAGTTAGTGAAAATGGGGGTGAGATGGAGGTCCAGCCAGGTACAGGACTAGGGTAGGTGACTCTTGGGGGTCAGCAAAAGCTAGTAGCCTTGGCTCTCTTCCCAACTGGAGTAACCTCTCTCTCTCTCTCTCCTTCCCCCTACCCAGGGCAGTAGTTAGCTACTTTGGAGGTGTCGGCCCTTCTGATTCGTATTCCCCAATGTCAGCAGGGTAGGGGGTGGTCTGCCAGCTGTCTTGGTTTTGGGTTAATCCAACTGGCCTATGGGTCCAGAGCTCCCTGAACGCAGGAACCCAGTGCCAACAGTGAGTTCATAGCTATTTGGGACATTTCCCTTTAAAACACTTCATTTGTTTGCTTTGTTTTGTTTAGAAAGGGTTAGCCTGGGCTAACCTGGAACTCACTATGCAGTCCAGGCTGAACTCAAACTTACAGAGGCCAGTTCTACACTTTATAAAAGTAGTTGGGAAGCCAGATGTGGTCACATACACCTCTGATCCCAGCATTAATCTTAAAAAGGGGGGGGGGCACAGGGGGAGGTGGGACGCCCAGGAGTAGCAGCACACGCCTCTAATCACAGCATTTGGGAGGCAGTGGCAAGCGGCTCCCTGAGTTTGAGGTCTGCCTGGTCTACAGAATGAATTCCAAGACAGCCAGAGATCTGTAACGAGTGAGATCCTGCCTCAGAAAAACCAAAACCAAACCAAAACAAACAAAAAGGTAACGGGACCGTGGTTAGAGGGTGTGGCTTTAACTTGTCCACTCCCACAGGATTCCTACCTCGACTGGCCACACACTGACCTTAGCAAGTCCAGGAGCCTGACGCACAGAGGCCAGCGCAGCCTCGCCTGGTGTGGGAGTCGGGTCTGCAGAGCAGGACTTGCAGCGGAGGTTGGTCCTAGTGGAGTGGGGAAAGCTTGATGCATCGGAGAACCACCAGGGTGGGTGAGGATGCTGGCTACTCTCTGGCCCTTGCCACCTCACTCACCCTGGCCGGGCAATGGCAGTCGGGAAGTGGCAGCGCCAGTGGAAGGCGGCTGCACAGTGTGTGCACCGTAGCACGTCCACGCTGTCCCCACACACACCACACCTCGCACTGGGTGCTGGACCCTACAGAAACACAATAAAGCAACCTGATGGCAGGGGGTGGGGGGGGGGGGCGGGGGCTTGCTCACTTGCTCACCCTATACCCCTCCAACCCGGGTTAACCAGGGAAATCTCATGGTTGCAAGTAAAGTTCCGAGGCCTTGATGTTCCAAGGGACCAGGGAGGACCTGAGCAACTGTCAAAAAGCAGCCTTCCAAGCCGCTTCCCATCAGCCAGTCCATCCAGCTCTGCTCCCCGCCAACTGTAGGGCTCCTGAGGAACTTACAGGGAATATGGCTGCTGGAGGTAGACGGAGCCTGGGGCATTCTGAGACTCACAAAGAGATTCCATATTTGTTGTCCTGTCTCATGGCTGGGGATGATGTATTGCCCAGATAACCAAGCTAGGCCTTTCTTTCTTCCTTCCTCCCTCTCTCCCTCTGTTTCCCGCCCCCTCCTTTCCTTCCTTTCTAATTAATTCCTTTTTTGTTTGTTTGGTTGTTTGGTTGGTTTGGTTTTTCGAGACAGGGTCTCTCTGTGTAACCTTGGCTGTCCTGGACTCACTTTGTAGACCAGGCTGGCCTCGAACTCACAGTGATCCACCTGCCTCTGCCTCCAGAGTGCTGGGCTTAAAGGCATGCGCCACCACGCCCGGCTAATTAATTCACTTTTCATTCATGGGTGTGCACTGGAGATCAGAGGACTATTTGCAGAGCCAGCCTCTCCTTTTTGCCCTGAGTCTTGGAGCTTGGCAGCGAGCCCTTCTACCTGCTGAGCCATCTCGAAGGCCCAGCTGGACTTTTTGAAACATCCCCGTTGTGTGGCAGGGCTGAGAGCTCCGCGGGAGCCCCCTCTAGGTGCTCTCCTCACGCCCCTGTGCCTCCTGGTGTACCCCCTTACCTTTGTCAAACCAGTTTCTCCAGGCCGAGTCCTCCTCTGACCCTTGGGATGCCCTTCTAATTCCAGTCCCTAATGGTTCATCCGCTGTCCTGTTTAAGGCTTATAACTGTCGTGTGGGTCCAGAGCTCCCAGAAGACAGGACTCAGGCCTCAGGGACTCCCCCTCACTCACCTGCTGCCCCTCAGTCCCAGAACTCAGCAGAGGATGCAGCGCTGAAGGCTCCAGCAGAGGCAAAGGGGCTGTAGAAGGTGGGGCCAGCAGGTTCACATATGTGATGGCAGGATCTGAGCGGGCTGGGAGCTCCCTGGACAGGCCCCTGGTTTCCTCTGAAGCTGCCCTCAGCCCTGGGAGGATCTGGAATTTAAGGATCAGTACTCAGGAGGCACAGGACACTGCTTGGCACTACCTGGGAGTCAGGACTAGGCTGCTGTGGTGGGTCTGAGGTTGAGGAGGCTTGGTACATGCTGAGGCGATGGCTTAGGGGTTAAGAGCACTGGCTGCTTTTTCAAAGAACCCAAGTTCAATTCCCAGCAACCACATGGCAGCTCACAACTCCCATTCCAGAGGATCTGACATCGTCACAGACATACATGCAGGTAAAACACCAATGCACATAAAATTAAAATAAATTTAAGAGCTGGGCGTGGTGGTATACACCTCAATTCCCAGCACTCGGGAGGCAGAGGCAGGTGGATCTCTGTGAGTTCCAGGCCAGCCTGGTCTATAAAGTGAGTCCAGGACAAACAGGGTTCTGATACACAAAGAAACTCTGTCTTAAAGGACCTTAATTAATTAATTAAAAAAGAAGAAAAAGCTGGGTGTGTGGCTCCAATGCTCTCAGCAAAAGCTTCCATCTTTGCCATCTTAGGTGTGATGACAGTGGCCTCAGAGCCTGTCAGCAAACGGGGGTGGGGGTGGGGAGTGGGGGGAGCAGGGGTTGGTTCTAACAGGATGTGGGGTGTAACACAACAGAATGCAAAGCTTTTGGAGAATTATTAGCAAGGATGAGGTAGGAGGAACAGAGCCAGCTTGGGCAGCTGTTCTTAACCCCCTGACCCCTCAACCCCACAAGGAAGTCACCAGAAAAGCCGATCAGGCCAAGCCAGGGGATGGCACTACAGCCAGGGGAAGCAAGACTCACAGAAGTCGGGAGGTAGGACTGTAGAGGGGCAGAGAGAAGAAAGGGGGTGACCCACTATGGTCATACCCGGGTCTCTGCAGGTGGCTCCAGGGGCCTGGACTCCTCAGGCTGGGACAGGTTCTGCTGGACTCTGCCCTGGAGGCAGCAGGCACACCTCCAGACGCCACTATGCAGAGGCCACCAGTCACAGGCATGCAGGACAAAACAAACACCACAGACCCCCACCCCCACCCCTAGAACTGCATGGCAAGGGTGACTTGAGGACCCTCCATGTCACCATACTCATTCAGAAACGGGACACCAAGCCCAGAAATGGAAGAGTTGGGTACCACAAGGAAAGTTCAATATGATGTGGGTTATTTCCCCCTGGAGGGTGGCCTCACCAGAGAGTCGGTGTACCTAGAGTGCTTCCCTGCTAATCCTTAAGAATTCCCCATGCCCAGCCCGGTGTGGCAGATGCCTTTAATCCCAGCACTTGGGAAGCAGAGGCAGGCAGATCACTTTGAGTTCGAGGCCAGCCTGGTCTACAAAGCAAGTCCAGGACGGCCAAGGCTACACAGAGAGACCCTGTCTCAAAAAAAAAAAAAAAAAAAAAAAGAATTCCCCATGCCCACTCACCCTTAGCACCTGTGCCTGCTTGTCATAGGCCTGGCCCAGCTGTGGGTCCTCCCTCCCTGTTTCCACTCTGAGAACACCCACAGCCCTGTAGGAATGGGCCGGTTGGGGGGAGAGGGCAAGGGCAGGAAGGAAAGACCCTGGTGAAAGAGGATTAGAGAGGCAGAGTCCAGGCTAGAACCCCACACCGCAGAACAGAGACCTGTGCAGTCAGTGAGGGGAGTAAACAGCACATCTTTGTGGGAGTGAGATTTCTTTCTTTCTTTCTTTCTTTCTTTTTTCTTTTTTTTCTTTTTTTTCTTTTTCTTTTTTTGGTTTTTTTGAGACAGAGTTTCTTTGTGTAGCTTTGGCTGTCCTGGACCCGCTTTGTAGACCAGGCTGGCCTCGAACTCACAGCGATCCACCTGCCCCTGCCTCCTGAGTGCTGGAATTAGAGTGAGATTTCTTTCTTTCTTTCTTTCTTTTTTCAAGAGAAGGTTTCTCTGTGTAGCCTTGGCTATCCTAGACTCACTTTGTAGACCAGGCTGGCCTCGAACTCACAGAGATCCATCTGCCTCTGCCTCCCGAGTGCTGGGATTACAGGTCTGTGCCACGACACCCGATCGGGAGTGAGATTTCGAGGGGCCTTGGGAAAAGGCCTGTGCCCAAGGAAGTATGAGCTAAAAACCCAGGATGCTGAGAACCTGGGGTGAAAAATCACAATATGGCCACCTTTGCCTTGAGTGGCATCGTGTTATGGTGCCTTTAGGCCTGAGTGGGCCATGTGGCAGGGAGGGGAGGTAGGTGCCATGGCAAGAGAGTCCCACCATGCCTAGCCCACAACTCTTCCTGGGCGCCCTTCCTGTCCATCTGTGAGTCTGGAAGCTGCCAGGCTTCTCCAAGGTCGGCAGATAAGGACAGTTGGGGGATCAGGATGGCCAAGCAGGGACGGGAGCTCTGCTCACCTGGGGATCTCCCGCAGAGGCGGGGACAGGCAAGCCAGGTGGAAGGCCCGGGGACAGCCGTCACAGCAGATGAGCTCACCTCCGTCGTGACACACAGCACACTCGTCCTCATTCTTCTGACCAGGCGAGAAGGGCCCGTGCACACCCAGAACAGAGCACAGTGCCCGCCTGAGAGACCCACTCTGGAAGGGCTCCTCCTACAAGGCTCACCGCCAGGGGCTGACTCCTAGATTCCCTCTCTGCTCCCTTCTTGGGCCTGCCTGACCTCTACGCTGCCCATCCTACAGACCTAGCAGGTGTCCCTCTCAGGAAGGAGTACTGGGTACTCTCCCCACTCACCTAATACGGGCCTGTGGGATTTCCTGCCAGCCCTGGGCACCTCCTATCACTCCCCCACCCCCACCCCCACCCCCTTATGCTTTTGCCAGGATAGAGGTAACTCTGAGTCCTGATACCACCTCCTCAAGAAGCTTCCAGATGCCAGGCTGTGTTGGCCCTGCGCAGTGACCATCCCATTCAAGGGAATCCTTCCACGGGCCCCTAGTAACCAGAGCACTTTTGTGGACAGAGTTGGACTTTTCAACCCTTGATGTCCGGGGCCAGCAGAGTGCCTGGCTCTCAGGTGTTGGCAACTGTGATCAATGACACATGCGCAACCATGACAGTGGTGCTGGTGACCTTGGCATCCCTGGAGAACCTCATGCTCTGGCTTTAGCAGCATCTCAACTTCCAACCCCCCCACCCCCACCCACAACCCCCCACCCACAACCGCCTACCTCCCACCCCCAACCCCACTCCAAGCCCCTACCCCCAACCCCAGATAAGATGGTTTTTTTGTAGCCTGCACCAAATGTGTAGTTTCTGTGTTTGTTTGTTTTTGTTTTGTTTATTTATTTATTTTTTGTTTTGTTTTTCAAGACAGGATTTCTCTCTGTAGCCTTGGCTGTCCTGGACTCGCTTTGTAGACCAGGCTGGCCTCAAACTCAAAACAATCCATCTGCCTCTGCCTCCTGAGTGCTGGAATTAAAGGCGTGGGCCAATCACCGCCCGGCTTGTTTTTGTTTTTCGAGACAGGGTTTCTCTGTATAGCCCTGGCTGTCCTGGAACTCACACTGTACACCAGGCTGGCCTCAAACACACAAAAATCTGCCTGCCTCTGCTGGCATTAAAAGCCGCCGCTGCCCAGCTGAACACGTGTCTTAAAAGGGTTAACCTCACCTGCTCTGACTAATTTGAAATCTCTCGCCTGGAAGGCTTGGTGGTGCACGTCTATAGTCCTAGCACTCCACTCGGGAGGTAGAGGCAGGCGGATCTCTGTGAGAGGCCAGCCTGGTCTACAAAGTGAGTCCAGGACAGCAAAGGCTACACAGAGAAACTATGTCCCGAAAAATAAATAAATAAATAAATCTCAATGTGTATCATCAGAAAGAGCACTTCCAAGAAGGACCAGAAGGCGACAAAGGAGGAGGAGAGAGAGAGATGCCTTCATGGCAGGGGCTCAGGCCTCTGTGTTCCAGGCAGCTAAATACCCAGGACAAGGAACAGAAAGAAGGTTCTGGTTGAACACTGGTGGGGAGGCCAGGCTGCCTCTGTTCTTAGGGCTTACCTGGTGAGTCTGGGGCTCACTGGGGAGGGTTGGGAGGGCAGGGACCCCACACTGCTGGCCCACTTTCTGTTCATCTCTTCCCTACAATAGATACGGGGTCATAAGGAGGTAGGTAGGGGCAGGGAAGAGCCTTGTGACCCCTGTACCAGGTGCTTCTGGGAAGCAACTCCAACCCCCAGGAAGAAGTCCCGGCTGTTGTGTGGGGGAGGCGAGGCTATCCAAGGCCCAACTCCCCAAAGGTGGACATGTTAACTGGTGGTTACGGGGATAGTGACCTGGGTTCCTTTGGCTCGGACCACCGGCTTTAGGCTGCCACCACTTCGGGTCTTGTTCTTTGCACTGCCACTGGGGTCTTCAAACTTGCTGGGAGTGTAAAACTCCCCCCCAACCTGGATGCACTTCTTGGATCCTCCTGGAAGGACAGGCAGAGTATGTCTGAGCTCATACTAGGGGTCTGGCAGAACTTGCAGCCTACCATTCCTCCCCACCCCCTAGCCAAGTCTGAGGCCTGGGTCCTGGGTCCAGTGAGGCAATCTTGCTGGGATTATAATAAAGTAAACAGTGTCCATTCACAAGCTTGGAATAGGATCTTATTGGACACAAGGTCTTTGGAGAAATAATTGGTTAAGATGATGTCGTAGTTGGGCATTGGTGGCACATACCTTTAATCCGACCATTTGGGAGGGAGAGGCGGGCAGATCTCTATGAGTTCAAGGCCAGCCTGGTCTACAGAGTGAGTTCCAGGACGGCCAAGACTACACAGAGAAACTCTATCTTAAAAAACAAAAACAAAACACACACAAAACAAAACGACAGCAAGTTGGGTGTGGGGGCACATGCCTTTAATACCAGCACTAAGGAGGCAGAGGCAGTCAGATCACTGTGAGTTTAAGGCCAGCCTGGCCTACAAAGTGAGTCCAGGGCAGCAAGGCTGCAGAGAAACCCTGTCTCGAAAACAAACAAACAAACAAACAAACAAAAACCCACAACAACAAAGACAACAATAAAAGGGGGATGTCATACTAGACCCTAAATCCAATGTCCTTACAAAGAAATGTGAAAACAGGGCTGGAGAGATAGCTCAGAGGTTAAGAGCACTGCCTGCCCTTTCAAAAGTCCTGAGTTCAATCTGCAGCAACCAAATAGTGGCTCATAATCATCTATAATGAGATCTGGTGCCCTCTTCTGGTGCATAGTGTACATGCAGGCAAAACACTATTCATCATAGTAAAGAAATAAATCTTTTTTTTTTTTTAAATAGAAAGGTGAAAACAGAGAGACACCGTCAGACTGGAGAGGCAGTGCCAGCACTCAGAAGGCAGAGAAGGTGGATCTCTGTGAGTTCGAGGTCAGCCTGGTCTACAAAGTGAGTGTAAGACAGCCAAGGCTACATAGAGAAACCCTGTCTTTAAAAACAAAGCCAGGCGTGGTGGCGCACACCTTTAATCCCAGGACTTGGGAGGCAGAGGCAGGCGGATTGCTGTGAGTTCAAGGCCAGCCTGGTCTACAGAGTGAATCCAGGACAGCTATGGCCACACAGAGAAACCCTGTCTCAAAAAAAAATTTACAAAATTAATAAATAGAAAAGAAAAACGAAACAACAAAAAAGACAACAGAAGGGACCCTCCATAGCCTCTGGAGGGACATGTCCCTGACTTTTGGGATCTGCTGTCACAAGCCTTTTGTTATAGCATCCCCAGAAGAGGTCAGGTAGGATTCTTCTGGTTGCTCTGATGAGGGCAGATGAGGACTGACATCGGCTCTCAGGCCATCCTGGCTGTCCATGGCATCCAAGTCCAGTGTCCAGGGTGCCATGGAGCAGAATCTGCAATGATGAGCGACCCTGCCCCCAGCTCTGTCCTGTGCAGATAATTTGGGTGGCTGTAGAAGGTGACCTGCTAGCCCACCTAGTAGTTAAGCAGTTGTGGGAGGAGTCTGGACAAAAAAAAAAAAAAGGGATTGGACAGGCCACCATAGATGCCTGAGGCGAGGGCATAAGCTGTGGCGGGCTACCGTGGGTGGGCAATATGGGCACTTAAGAGAATGGGAGCCCATGTGTAAGGACCCACTGATGTGGAGGAGGTGGGCTTTCCACGCCTGAATGTGACAATGGACCACTGGCCTGACAGAAGATCTGCCCATGTAGGGGGCCTTCAGCATTGCCTCTCTGCTCCAAAGCTGGCCGAACTTCATGCGGCCCACTGGCTGCCGGGACACCTCCTTCCCCCTTGAGGGCCTAGGTCTCCCTGGCAGTCTGTTTCCCGTGAATTACCTGACTCAAACACTTGCTGGATAAGAATCCCTTCCACGGCCCCTCGGACTCCTGGGACATCCCCAGGGGACACAGTCACAGCCCTCTGGACGGAAGCTGCCATGGTCTGGATTCCTGGAGAGACCCCCCCCCATCCCCCAGGACAGCAAACATGAACACGGGTCTGAGGGGACTGAGGGGATCGCAAGCGTCTCATGGCAGCGTGGGACCCTGTTGTGATGGGGCACAGAGTTCCTAGGCCATCCTGGGGGTGAGGACCATCAAACACAGGTGTTTGGGATCCCTGGGACCGGTGCAAAGGTAGGGTGTGGGTGTAGTTAAGGTGGAGCCAGCTGAGGAGCTAGTTCCCTCATGGCTATGTTTCTGAGCTGCCTGGAAGGTTGTGAGCATTAGAATGGATAGAGGTCTAGGAGGTGAGACCCCCCCAACCCCCAGGGCAGTGTGGGTGGGGTGACTGACAAGACATTTGGACCCAAGGACTCTCCATCTTTTGCCTGGGCCATCCAGCTGAGGCCAATGGGATCAGAGCCCCTCCACTTCCTCAATCAGCCCCTTGCCCTCTTGGCCTTACTCACCGTTTCCCAGCGGGAGGCGCTGTGACTCCGAGTTGCCCTCTGGCTTCTTGGGGGGCTTAATCTTTGGGTGGGAGCCTGTGAAGGGGAAGTGGAGGCAGCCTAGCCCTCCTTTCTGGGCTGGGGTGCTTCTGGTGGGTCTGGGGTGTAGAGTGAGGTGGGGGAGAGAGAGAGCACCTGGTAGGGTCCCATCAAGAGTTCTTAAGCAGGGCTGGGCTGATTTGTTCTTCAACAGAAAGGAAATTAAAGGCACCTGCGGTTAGCCCAGGAGCTCAGCATTCAGAACAGTAAGAAGCCGAGAGGCTGTGAGCATCCTCCAATGCTCAGGTCTGAGCACTCAGGTGACTCTGTGGCTCTGGCAGGCTGGCCCTCCCTGGGGTGGTATCAGTAAGCTGGCTCCTGAGAGCCAGTTGGGGAGGGCCCTGCAACTCTACCTAGCTCCTCTCCCTGTGTACCTGGGCTAGAGGTGCTCTTTGGGGCCAGGGTGGCTGGCGGGGTGGCTCGAGGTTCCTCTGGAGCTTTTCTCTTGGTGGGGGGTCTGGGTGGCAGTACTGTGACCTTGGGAACAGCAAGGGGCTTCCTTCCTTTCCGGGGCTGGCTGAGGTCCACATCTGCAGTTCAGAGGCAGGAAAAAGGCCCCCACCCCACCCCTTGCCGTCTTAGAGCCTTATCCCTAAAGTGGGCTCTAGAACAGGACACTCTTGAGGAAGGGGGGAACCGGGCCTCTGCTGTTTTCTTTTGCGTCTTAGGCTCTGGGGGAGTTGTTGTGGCTCCCTTAAAACAAGTAGGGACTTACACCCATAGCCCCAGTGCTACCCACCTTTGGGGAAGCCATCCAGGATGGCACGCAGGCGGCTGTACCGCTCCAGATTGTAGTCCTTAAAGAGAACCCTCCAGAAATCCAGGATGGCCCCACTGTCCTGGGTCAGGAGCCAGGACAGCAGGGCGTGAAAGGCCTGGGAGCACCCCTCCTTCTCCTTCAGCCGCAGGGTCTCCTGCAGTGACAATACGGGGCTACCTGTGCACCCCCCTACCTCCATCCAACCCCTGCTGCCTCTTTGGGAAGGGAGACCTGCCTATTCCTGCCATTCCCGGCAGGGGCCCTAGGGAGTCGGGGTACACAGGGTGTGAGGTTAGGGGACTCACCTGGAACTTGACCTGGAGAGGTCTCCTGAGGAGGCCTGGGACCACTCCTTGGCTGGTAGGGGGAGGGTGTGGGTATAGCATGGGTGTTGGGAGGGATCACCTAGGTTGTGGGTAGAGGCGTGGGGAGACTGAGAAGCGCCGGCGGGGGAGGGGGGCGCAGAAGCCCACCTGGAACTTGTCCTCTGGGACCACGTCGTGGTCGGCCAGAGCGTGCAGCAGCGGAAAGGCGCTGTCTATGGCCACCGCGATCTCAGTGCGGTGTAGCTTCAGCAGGCGTCGCAGCATCCCATCCCCGCCGGCCATCCTCTCGACACGGGCTGAGCCACCTCGCGCCCCCTGCTGGCCTGTCCGTGCTTGCGTGTTCCCTTTCTCCCTTCCCTTGGGTGTCTTGGTGCTATTCGGGGAGGCACCTGTGAGGGCATATACCTTCTCCCCAGCAGGGGAAAGGCGACGTTTGCCTTGCTCAACCGCTCTGTTATACTTTCAACCAGGAAAGAGCAGAGGCTGGTGTTCACCCTGGAGCCAATCAGGGCCCTGCTTCTGCACGCGGGAACAGAGAGTGTCCTGCGGCCGGTTCGGGAGGCCCTATGGCAGCTGGTGTTCCTTTCCTGTGGGACCCAGGGCAGCTGCCTGGGTTAGGAGCAGAGGAAGTAGGATGGTTGCCCCTCCAGCCTCCCTCCAGAAGGTTCTGTTTATAGGTAAAAACCAGGATGGGCTGGAAAGATGGCTCCTGTGGACAATTTGCCTGCCAGGCAAACAAAACCTGAGGATCTGAGTTCTCCCTGTGCTGGGAGGAGGCAGAGACAGGAGCGGTTGTAGAGTTCATTGACCAGGCAACTGGCTGAATGAATAAGCTCCAGGTTGAGCCAGAGAACCTGCCTTTAAAAAAAAAAAAAGCGGAAAGCCGGGCATAGTAACGCACACCTTTAATCCTAGCACTTGGGAAACAGAGGCAGGAGGATCTCTGTGAGTTCAAGGCTAGCTTGGTTTACAGAGTGAGTTCCAGGTTAACCAGGGCTACACTGAGAAACCATGTCTCCAAAAAAACCCAACAAACAAACAAACAACACCCCCCAAAAAAGAAAACACACACACACACACACACACACACACACACACACACACACACAAAGAACACTTATTACCCTTGCAGAGGACCCTGGTTTGGGTCTCAAACACCCACACGATGACTCACAACCATGCTTAACTCTGGTTCCAGAGGTTATGACGCCCTCTTTTGGCTCCTACTGGCACTGTGTGTACATGGCCACCAAATGTACATTAAAAAAAAAAAAGCCATTCGTACACATAATACTACAAAACAAAATAAAATAACTGGGGTGGGGGGTGGGGCGGCAGGAGCCAAAACAGTTCTAACCACAGCCTGGTTGCCCACGTGTGCTGGCACCTCTGAGTAGCTGCAGTAGAAAACCCATGCAGTGGGCTGGACAGTGGACTTGGATGGAGGCCCTAGCTGTCCTAGACCCAGGGTTAAATGGAAGATTCCAATAGGACAGAGGAGGTGGTCCAGCCTGTGTACGGCTGAGTGGGAAGGACACTCGGCCTATCTCTGAACTCAGGTGGCCAGGACATTGAACTAGGGGGCTCTATCAGGTAGAGTACATCAGGAAGGGGCAAGAAGCAAGAGACCCCCCCCCCAAGACCAGTGCTGAACCCCTAGAACCCTCATGTTGTGGTGACCCCCACCACCACAAAATTATTTCATTGCTACTTCATAACTGTAATTTTGCTACTGTTACAATTTGTAATATAAATACCTGACATGCTGGAGGGCTTCTGATAGGTGACCCCTGTGAAAAGGTTGTTCAACAGCACACCCCCCCCAAAGAGGTCGTGACCCACAGGTTGAGGAACTACTGCCCCAGTCAGATGCTCCTGGACTGTGCAAGTTTCCGGTCTTGTTCCCCTCATAGTCCAAGGAGCATTCTCAGGACCCATGACAGAGACCAGAGGGTTGCACAACCTGAGAGACAGGGGCTGCGAGAAAATCAGGGAGGTGTCCTGGAGGCAGATGGACAGGGACGCAGAGTGGACGTGAGGGGGAATTTGTTCCCCTAGCCAGCTGAGAGCCTACAGCAGCAGGAAGGTGCCTGGGAGGTGCAGTCAGTGTTGCAGTCAGTCTGTGCTGCCTCCCTGCTCCCTTCCCCCCAACTATGAGTGTTGATGGTTGACAAGGAGTAAATGGTAAGACCGGTTAGCACAGCGCTGGGCTGAGAGCTCAGGCTGCACGTGGGACCAGTTCATGGTAACATCGCCCAGCGTCTTCATGGGGATGGACTATCAGTGAGAGCTCTGGCCAGACCTTGGTCTCTGTTGGGTTCTTCTACCTCCTAACTCCAGGTCCCCCTGAGAGTTCGCCATGTGCTGAGATTGCTCCCCAGTTAGTGCGGGTTGGGATCAGTGCTGAAAGTGGGTGAGGGGGTTCACTCAGCGTGATGACCTGGTGCCGGGGGGAAGAAGGGAGAGATTCATTGTGAAGGACCAGTCACTCCAGAGCCAAGGTGCAAGGGTAGAGCAAGATGGGTGTACGAGAACTCTGCTGTGCATAGGGAGCAGGGCCTTCTCATCACCCAGTGCCTTTGAAAGTGGCTGTGAGGCTGATGACACCTGCACTGTACCTTCCACAGATACTGAGAAGGAAGCTTTGGGTGATGCCAAAATGGGTTTGTGCTCCCTGAGAGGCCCCGCCTGTCCCTCATCCGCAAAGAAGGTTGCTGCTCGCTGGCCTCTCTTGCCGTCTCCTGCAGGTATGTATTTTACTATAGAAACATCGACCTGCAGTCTCCGGTAAACCCAGCACCAAACATGACTCCTGATGTCCAGAACACAGAGTTCCCTCACTGACATGGCGGAGTGGACACAGAAGACACAGGCCCCAGTACCTTGTTCCCTGTTCACACCTTGCCAGGGTCTCAGGAACACAAAGGGTGCTGATGGACCCTTTGGGTCCACAAGCTGCAGAATACACACATCAAGCACCCAGGATGCCAGAGGCACTGTGTGTACCTTTGGGTGATCAGGTGCTGGCACAGGTAATAGCTCAGCCAGCCTCTGTCTTTGCAGTGTTATCATCTTCCTAATGCCATGCCTGCAGCCTTGAGGAGGTTCCTCCCTATGTAGGGCCTTGCTTCTCCTCAGCTGGGAATTCCTCTGCCAAAGGCAATGGACAAAGAAGAACTAAAAACTGCATTTAAGACCAAAGTCTGCACTTTACTTTAAAAAAAAAAAAAGGCACAGACTGACAGGCGTCCCCTAGCCTCCTGCGGGAGATCAACAGAAAAACTCTTGTAGAATTTTGGACTTTCCGTCACACGTGGGGGTTTCCGTGGCAGTCCACACCTGCAGGTGGTCTGTAGCTGCTAAGCTGAGAGGAGGTGGCCTAGGTGACCCATATACCCACACAGGATTCCCAGAGTAGGCCTACGTCTCAGGTCCTCAAGAAGCCCCAGGACGTGGGCTGCATCCAAGATCCTCAGTGTCCTTTCCCGTAAAGAGATTGATCATGGCATGGCTGCTGGCCCCGGGTAGCTGCTTCATTCCACAGAGGTGCAGAGAGCAAAGGAGAGGTGGCCAGGGTCAGGCCTAGAAGGGGCTCTGACATTTCTGAGCAAACAGATGGAAAGTACCAAACCATCCACCACAGGGTGGGCTGGAGTCAGGTGCTGGTGATGCGGCTCAGGGTGGAGGCCTGTTGAGGGGCTGCTACAGGCCTGCCAGGTCTGTGGGCCAAGTGCGCGTTGAAGTCCAACAATGCCCGTATGTTAACTTTAGGTTAAAGTTGGTAAAATAAATAGAAAATATTCATAACACTAACAAAAACATCAAATAGCCGGAAAAAGACAAAAGAACTCTGCAGTTTTCACAGCCTGGAATTTCGTGGGGTTTTTTGTTTTTGTTTTTGCTGCTGTTATTTGGTTGTTTTGGTTTTTTGTTGGAGTCTCATATAGCCCAGGCTGGCCCAGAAATCATATCACTATGTAGCCAAGGATGGCCATGAGCTTCTGATCCTCCTGCCTCCATTTCCGGAGCTCTAGGAGAGCAGGCATGCGCATACCATGCCTGGTTTTTGTAGTGATGGGCATTGACCCAAGGGCAGGCAACCTGTTAGACATCCCTAGCTGAGCTGTATCTGAAGCCCTGTAGTTTCCAGTGAAATCCCAGTGTAGTCCAGGTTGGCCTTGACTCCTGGGCCCCAGCTTTGGCCCTGCCTCTGTTTCCCAAGTAGCTGGACTAAGGATGCAGACAACAGAGCCTGGCCACAACTCACATTTTCATAAAAGAAGAAGAAGAAAAAAGAAAGAAAGAAAGAAAGAAAGGAATGCCAGTGCCTAGATTTAGCATCTTCAAAAGTCAGCTATTCCTTAACCTTAGAAATGTAAAAAAGATGCAGAGCGTGGTGGCGGCACACGCCTTTAATCCTAGTACTTGGCAGGCAGAGCCTGGCAGATTGCTGTGAGTTTGAGGCCAGCCTGGTCTACAAAGTGAGTCCAGGACAGCCAGGGCTACACAGAGAAACCCTGTCTCGGAAAACCAAAATAAATAAATAAAATAAAATTTCTGTGTTGAGGCTAGAGGGATGCTCAGCAGTTAAGAGCACCTACAGTTCTTGCTGAGGGCCTGAGTTCAGCATTAATTTGACTGCAGTGATCCCCTGCCTCTGCCTCCCGAGTCAACACAGAAAATTTAAAAAGTGTGGGTGTGTGTGTGTGTCAGAGGACATGTGGGAGTTGGTTCTCTCCTGCCACAATATGGGTTCTGCGGACTGGACTCAGGTCATTAGGATCAGTGACAAGCACCTTTCCCCACTGAGCCACCTTCAAAAGGTTTCTTACGTAAAATATTACAAAACATTAAAATGCACTAATGATATTGGACGTGATGGCTTATGCCTGTAATGCAATCACCCAGTAGGCAGAAGCAGGATTGCTATGAGTTCGGTCAGCCTAGATTACATAATGAGTTACAGGATAGCCTGGGCTACAGAGTGAGACCCCACTCTTAAAAAGCAAACAAGGCTGGGCCTGGCAGCACATACCTTTAATTCCTGCACTTGGGAAGCAAAGGCTGATAGAGCTCTGGGAATTCCAGCCCAGCCCAGCCTGGTGTGGTCCATACAATGAGGGAAGAAAAAAAAAAGGCTTTGATAAAGTGAAAATATTTTTTACATTTACATGAGAATGTCTTAGTATCTTTAACAAAAAGAACCTTCAAATCAGTAAGAAAAAGACAATAGGGAGAGCCACCAACCTCTGGCAGGGAATTAAAAAACAAAAAACAAAAAACAAAAAAACCCAAAAACCCAAAAAACCCAATGATGTCCTTAATCCCAGCATTTGGAAGGCAGAGGCAGGCAGATCCCTGGACTACATTCTGAGTTCTAGGACAGCCAGAGTCGCCTAGTTATTAGCTCAAATTCTAAAAATAAATTCTAAAAAGCTGGCATGGTGGTGCACGCCTGTAACCCCAGCATTTGGGAGGCAGAGGTAGGTGGATCGCTGTGAGTTCTAGTCTATAAATCGAGTCTAGGACAGAGAAACCCTGTCTTAAAAAACAACAACGCCGGGCATGGTGGCGCACGCCTTTAATCCCAGCACTTGGGAGGCAGAGGCAGGCGGATCGCTGAGTTCGAGGCCAGCCTGGTCTACAAAGTGAGTCCAGGATGGCCAAGGCTACACAGAGAAACCCTGTCTCGAAAAACCAAAAAAAAAAAAAAAAAAAAAGAAAGAAAGAAAGAAAGAAAGAAAGAAAAACAACAACAACACACATACAAACACACACACACACACACACACACACAAGAAAAGAAAATAAAGAAAAAAAAAAGTCTGGAGATGTAGCTCAGTTGGTGGAGGCTTCCAGCGCACACAGCCCCCAGTCCCCAGCCCCCGGGTTCTATTTGACCTCTAATCTGTAATCTCCGGGCTAATGAGGTGGGGCAGGAAGATGAGAAATCCAAGGTCCACCTTGATTACCTAGTGAATTCCAGACCAGCCTGAGATAAGTGAGGCCCTAACCAAAAAAAAAAAAAAAAAAAAAAAAAAAAGGAAAAGAGATAAAAAGCAAAAGATCAGGAAGAACCAAGTTTAACTCCTGTTCCACAGCCCTGAGCTGCAGGCCAGTGGCCATATTGGCTCCTCTAGTGCAGACTGATCTGTGGAAATAGGCAATGTGTTTCTCCAGCTGCGGACACAGTGTTTAATCAGTGTGCAGTGAGGTGTGGGGGACTTTGGACCCTTGGGTCTTTGAACAGGTTGAGCGATGGGGGGGGGGGGGTGTCTCAGGGCCCCTAATCCTTAACACTGAGATTCAGACAAGAACCTGGTTGCCCACTTTCTCATCAGTTCCTCACGCCACAGGGCTTGGCCACGGTGGTGCTGGCCTGGATCGCTGGGCTGAAGGGAGCAGTCCATACTGAACCTTTTGTAAGTCACCCGCTCGGCTCATGGAAGCCTGGAGCCAGGAACTGTATTCCCAGGGTCTCCTCACAATTTCCACCACTACCCCTCGCCCCCTATTATAACCGCTGGTGGATTAGGTCAGCCACTGTGGAATCCTGGAAGGGACTATCGGCTATGAATAAATTCGCCCTTTAAACCAGATAGGAAGATTAATTGATTAAGCATTCTTCTAGAAATTCGCAGGTCTTCCTTCCCGTCACCCACAGGTACCTGCACAACGTCACTCTAGTGGGTCCAGAAACTCCTATTCTGACCTTGACCTTGTCTCAACTCAAGGCAACATTTCTACCCCTTCCCCCACCTTTGTCATCCTTACTCCAACTATTGCGCCTTTGTTTTACCCATCCCCCTCTCTGCACAATCAGGAACCCAACCTCCCAGCTCCCTAACCTGAACTATGAGGCCTCGAGAGTCCCTTCCCCCACCCCCACCTCATTTCAGCCCTGAGCCCTAGAGTATCTATAAGCCATCCTCTGAACACTCTCTCTCTCTCTCTCTCTCTCTCTCTCTCTCTCTCTCTCTCTCTGTCTTTCTCCCTCCCTCTCTTCCACCCTTCCCCACAAGGCTTCCTAAGACCCTTGAGCGCCGCCCCCATCCACCCCAACCCCCACACCTTTCCTCAATACCTCCACGTGCTGGTCTCCTTAAGCCCCGCCCCTGAGTGCCTGCCCCCACACCCTCAACCCTACCATCCCAAGCCTACATAGGCTCCATCTAGCCCGGGTGCGCTCTTGTCCCTAGATACCTTAAGGTCCCTTCTAACCTTCCCTTTCTTTTCCTCCCCGTAATTCCCTACCAGGCCCCCTAAGGGAACCTTTACACCGTCTCTCATCATCTGTCTTTGCGTTGCAGGGCTCTGACGGCCTTCTGACACACCTACCATCCCTTGGACACAGATCCTTCCAGCAGATACCTCAATGGATTCCCAGGAGACTCGGTCTTCTTGCTCCAAGGCCCTTGGAACCTGGAGCCTGGATACTACAGACAGCTCCAGCCCTGACTCTACCAGCCACTTGGAAGAGCGATGGCCAAACTCCTGTGAGATCTTGGGGCCTCTTTCTTCCTCCCACCCCGCCTCCCCGCTTCTTTCCTTACTCTCCTCTTACTCTGCAGGGTCCTTAGGGGTCTGGATTGTCACTCCAAGGCATGGGTCCTAGAGATTCAGCCAGGTGCAGAGGGAGGCAGGGCCACATGGGTGCTGGGAATTAGCCCACCTGAAAGCACATGTTGGCTGGGACTGGATGGATGAAGGGTACCCCATAGTACACTTTCTCCTCCTCCCAAGTACCTCAAAGCTGAAGTTGCAGTTTTTGTTTGTTTTTAGTTTTTCAAGACAACGTTTCTCTGTGTGGCCTTGGCTGTCCTGGAACTTGCTCTGTAGACCAGGCTGGCCTCGAACTCACAGAGATCCGAGATCCTCCATCATCTGTCTCCTGAGTGTCGGGATTAAAGGGGATTAAAGGCACACGCTGCTGACCGCCACCCAGCTGATGTTACAGTCTTTCTTTTCCCTAATCCCCAGATGGTTGGGTGGATGTCATCACGGCTTGGCTGGGCAGTCTAGCGGGTCTGCAGGTAGCTTTGACTGTTTTCCTGCCTGTAACTTGTGTCCCTTTGAGGCCTCCCTGTAATGATGCCCTCTCCATCTCCAGCTCCGGGCCTGAAGGACGAACATAGCATGGATGTGGTATTGGACGACTCCAAGGAGTGTCTGTCCCCAGGCTCACCCCCACCAGGCAGAGGTAGGACTCTACCCAAATAATGAGCTTATTGAATCTTTGGTGTGGACCTTAAAGTTAGGTGACGCATGGAATGTGCCTGTATCATTCAGGACGACTCCCCGCCCCTACCCACAAGAGCAGGCATTAAGTGAGTGTCAGTGGGGGTGGGGATGGGGACTCCTGTGTCCCAGTCACCTCAGAAGACAAGTGTGCCCAGCATGTTCCAATAAGGAGCAGGGAGAAGGAAGGGGCCAATTATTTTTCTCTTACAGAGATCATCAGGTATGAAGTCACTGTGAACCAACGCAACATCGAAGGTGAGTTTGCATGCTTACCCGTGAGCCGGAAAAACAGTGTCAGAGCCACCAGAAAGGCTGGCTCAGCCATCCCAGAAAGTGAGACGCAATCCTACGGTACCTATGGGATGTCCTCTCCCCACCCCGTCCCCTACCCCGGTACCAGTACTAGTTGAAATTTCTTGTGTATCTGGGCTGGGTACGGTGGTGCACACCATTAATCCCAGCAATCAGGAGGCAGCGGCAAGAGGATCTGTGAGTTTGAGGCCATCCTGGTCTACAGAATGAGTTCCAGGACAGCCAAGGTTACATAGAAAAACTCTATCCCTCACATCTGACTCTTATACCACCCCCACCCCTACAAAAAAAAAAAAAAGCTGTGTTATGTCAGCTGCTTCTACAGTCTAGGTTGAGCTATGCTGAATTCTCGGCAATGTCCACTTATCTCACTTACCTCGCAGGAAGCCCTAGGTTCTATTCCCCAGTAGCTATTAAAGTAGGTGTGGGGACACACCCTGTAATTTCAGGATTCTGGAGGTAGAGGTGGAAGAACCAGGACATCCTTTGTGAAGTCAAAGCCAGCTTGAAATATAGGTGACCCTGTCAGAAAGAGATAGGAAAATAAAAATGTGTGTCCGTTAATAGCACTCTGGAGCTCCCCGGGTTAGCGATCTATTTCTCCTGGATTGGCCGAGACTTGGGAGTGTTTGAGTTTCTCTGGGCATTTTAGGATCACTGTGTCAGGTCTGCAAAAAAGCCATCTGGGGATTTGGAGACAGTCTGCCCTTCATTTGGGGTGTCTTTTTTCCCCATTCAGTCCTCTAATCCATGGCCCTGACAACATCCCTCCTGGGTCTTCCCCCCTATCTCTCTCAGGGTTCTTAGACTGCTTCTGCTAAATCTCCGCCCTCCTACCCCCGCCTTCCCTCTGTGCTCTCTCTAGAAATCTGTCTCAGTTGCGGAACTTTCCCGGTGTACACCCAGCACCCCTTGTTTGAAGGGGGAATATGTGCCCAGTGTAAGGTAAGCAGAGAGGCCGTGGGTCCTTCTTGACTTGGCACTGTTGCTGGGAGGTCGCACACACAGCCTTTACTCCCTGCTCAGGACAAGTTTCTGGAGACTCTCTTCCTTTACGATGAGGATGGCCACCAGAGCTATTGCTCCATCTGCTGCTCGGGGGATACCCTGTTCATCTGTGAGAGCCCCGACTGTACCAGGTGAGGCTCCTCCCAAAGGAGCCATACCCAATGTGGGAAAATGGGTACCGAGGATGCACATCCCCGATGGCTCTCTGCGTGAGCAGAGCTGCGATCCTGAGCTCCATCTGTGGTGGTCCCCTGCCCTGTCCTTTTGGACATCTTCCTCTTTACAGCCCTGACTTCAAGTGTCCCCTTGCCAGCCAGCTGCCCCTGTGTATGCTTTTTCTCAGGCTCCTTAAAATGTATGTTATAGGGGCTAGAAAGATGGCTCCGTGGTTAGGAGCACTGGCTGCTTTTCCAAAAGACCTGGGTTCAATTCCTAGCAACCACATGGCAATACAACTGTCTGTGACTCCAGTTCCAGGGGATCTGACACCCACACACCAATGCACATTTTTAAACCTTTTAATTAATTAATTAATTTTTAAAAATGTGTGTCTAGGCTTCAGGGTTGTGGAAAGGTTGAGGGGAATTGAGGTCTGCCATTGCGGTGGGTACACCCACCTCACATGTTCTCTTGAGTCCCGTCCGTGTCTGCCCCCCCGCCCCCCAACTCTTTCCAGCCTGCAGCCAGCCCCACCCACCCAACCCTGGAGCAAAGCCAGAGAGAAACAGTTCCCTCCAAGGCACTGGGCCTGGCTTGCGGTGTCCCCTAATGGCAGTGTGACTTGGGTCACAGTGGTTTTTTGGTTTGACTCCTAGATGCTACTGTTTCGAGTGTGTGGATATCCTGGTGGGCCCAGGGACCTCCGAGCGAATCAACGCCATGGCCTGCTGGGTTTGCTTCCTGTGCCTGCCTTTCACTCGGAGTGGGCTGCTGCAGAGGCGGAAGAAGTGGCGTCACCAGCTGAAGGCCTTCTATGATCAACATGGGGTAAGGACATCCAGTGCAGGGGGCAGGGGGCCTGGACCCAAGGCTGCAGGCTGCCAGCTATGCATACCACTGGTTAAGGCTGAAGCTTTTGCCTTGACTCCCCTTGGCATTTTTCTATTGGAGAGCAGGTGTCACTGACGTTATGTTGTGATAGGGTCTCAGGTAGCCCAGGCTGGCCACAAACTTACTGTGTAGCTGAGGATGACCTTGAACTCCTGTTCCTCTACTGAATGCTAGGATTACAGGCACCACATTTGTTTGTTTGTTTGTTTGTTTGTTTGTTTTTTCAAAACAGGATCTCTCTGTGTTAGCCTTGGCTGTCCTGGACTTGCTTTGTAGACCAAGCTGGCCTCAAACTCACAGCGATCCATCTGCCTCTGCCTCCTGAGCACTAGGATTAAAGGCATGTGCCACCATGCTCAGCTCAGGCACTACATTTATTATTATTGTTTTTGTGGTTGTGGTTGTGGTTTTCAAGACAGGGTTTCTCTATGTAGCCTTGGCTGTCCTAGACTCACTTTGTAGACCATGCTGGCCTCCGATGAACAACTATGCACCTGCCTCTGCCCCCGCTAAGTGCTGGAATAACAGGTGTGTGCCACCGTGCCTAGCTTAAGCACCACATTTATAAGGACCCAAGGCCATGGGTTCGACAAGCTTTTATTTATTTTTATTATTATTATTATTATTATTATTATTATTATTATTATTATTATTATTATTATTATTATTATTATTATATACACAGTGCCACGCCTGAATGTACACCTGCAGGCCAGAAGAGGGCATCAGATCACATTACAGATGGTTGTGAACCAGCATGTGGTTTCTGGGAATTGAACTCAGGACCTTTGGAACAGCAGGCAGTGCTCTAAACTACCGAGCCATCTCTCCAGCCCCAAGCTTTTATTTTTATTTATCACTATTTTAGTCTTTTGAGATAGGGGTTGTTTGTTTGTTTGTTTTGAGACAGGGTTTCTCCGTTTAGCCTTGACTGTCCTGGACTCACTTTGTAGACCAGGCTGGCCCCGAACTCACAGTGATCTGCCTGCCTCTGCCTCTGCCTCTGCCTCCTGAGTGCTGGGATTAGAGGTGTGAACCTCCACGCTCAGCTAGAGAAGGAGTTTTGAGGGACTGAAATGCACAGGAAAAGAAAAAGAAAAAGAAGAAAGAAAGAAAGAAAAATGCACAGGAAAAGATCTGGTAGAGATGAAGGCAGTGGTAGCACAGTGCTGGTGGGAGCCACTGTGTACTGAGCCCAGCTGCTGAGCTTGACCTGGGAACCGTCACTCCCTGAAGCCCCAGAGGCCACCAGCCCTGGTGTTATCTGGATTTCAGTCTTCAGGCTTCAGGGCTTTGGAAACGGCTTTGCGCTCCTGGAGTCTTTGGAGCCTGAGACCTACAGAGTTGTGCTCTGCTAGGATCCCCTGTCCTCTATCTTCAGAGAAACCATATCCTGCTTCCCTTTGTAGATATGTGGGGGTCCGGGCAAGAGACCTGGACCTGGGGAGTGGGTAGAGTTGGCCTCTAGGGAGAGATGGACAACACTGGTCACAACAGGGCCAGCCTGGCCTTGGCAAGCGAGTCCCAGATGGCTCTCAATTGCATCCTGCCCGTCAAGGAAAGACAGTTGTTCGGGGTCTCACCTAGAACTCACCATCTCTCGCTGGACAGCCAGACAACACACATCCTCTTATCTTTTTCCCTCTTTTTTTCTTCTGTTTCTTTTTCAGGCAAGCTCTCTGGGCATGTACAAGACAGTGTCGGCGTGGAAGAGACAGCCAGTGCGGGTGCTGAGCCTTTTTGGGAATATTAATAAAGGTGAATATAGTCACATCAATTGACTCTCCAGAAGAGAGGGGATAGGAGGGGCCCAGTTCTGGTGTCCTCTGCCCGGCCATTAGAATATCGCTGGGCAGCTAAGATGTGGAGCAGGAACAATGATAGAACATGTAAACCTCTTCCTCAGACTCTTGAGCTGAGAGAACTAACTATCCCAGGAAAGCGTGTTTTGGCCAGAAAAATCCCCCAACTCTGTACCCAACCAGGAGGGATGGTGAAAAGGGTCAGATCCAGAATCCCAGACCCAGAATCCTGGTAGGGTCCCTACTCCCCAAGAGGAGGAAGCAGGGATCGGGTAGGGACAATCCTGCAAGGATAGAAAGCAACTGCTATTGTCAAGAAGGCTGGATTCTGGCAGCTCTGCCCCACTCCTCCTTATCCCCCACTTCCTGAGCCCTCTTTTATACCTGACTCTTCTTGGGCTACTCTGATGCCCCTGTGCCCAGCAAGCACAAAGCCCCGAAGGCGTTCTGGTCTCTGGCTAAATCATATCCCATGTGGGATACCAGAGTGTTCAGTGACCCCACAGTGTGTCCCAAGGGCTCCATGTAGTAGCTTTAACTGTATCGCCACACCTTAAGGATATCCAGTGAGGGCTCAACTTGCCCAAGCTCCTGTTCTCAGGGTCTGAGGGAACCCCACTTGCTTTGGGGTTCACCAGTCTGGCTCACCCTACTGGTTGTCTAAGCCAGCAAGTGAGAGCAGAACTCAGAAATGCAAGTTTCATAACAGATTGCTTGAGTGAATGCTCAGGAAGTTTGCCCTTGAACTCTCTGTCACTGAAAACATCAAGCTGCTACCTCATGACAGGAGAGCCACGGATGTCCACTCTGGGGACAGCTCTCATCAGCTATATCCATCTTTTCTACCCCCGACCCCCCCACCCCACCCCTCCGCCAACTAGAGCTAAAGAGTTTAGGCTTTTTGGAAAGTGGTTCCGAAGAAGAAAGACTGAAGTACTTGGAAGATGTCACAAATGTCGTGAGGAGAGATGTGAGTTGAGATGGGGCAGGGGTGAGATGGGGGGGATATGGGGGGAGGGCTGCCAAGATCTGATGTGCCACTGGGTGAGACTACAGGGCCTGGGGGGGAGGGGAGAGAAGGGAGGGAGGGAAGGGAGCCCTGGAGGGACAGGGAGGAGCATGCTGGGTACAGCGTATTGCTGGACATTTCCAGACCAACATGAGGTCCTGGGGCTGGCTTCAGAATAGTCATACATGCACACACACACACACACACACACACACACACACACACACACACACAGACACACACACACGCCCACTGTGCCTCACAGAGGGAGGTGGGAAAACAATGTTTCTATGACCTTTGCACAGCCCTCAGCCTCAATCAGGGCGAGCAACCAGATATTTATTTATTTATTTATTTATTTATTTATTTATTTATGGTTTTGGGGTGTTTTTTTTTGGGTAATTATTTATACAGTATTTTGCCCACCACAAGAAGGCATCAGATCTCATTAGAAGTGGTGGTGAGCCACCATGTGGTTGCTGGGAATTGAACTCGAGACCTCTGGAAGAGCAGACAGTGCTCTTAACCTCTGAGCCATCTCTCCAGCCCTGCCAGACATCTTTTTTTTTTTTTTCTGCCAGACATCTTAAAATCCACATGGATGCTGGTTTTTTTTGCTGCCTTTGATAGGAATGTGTATGGGTGGAGGGGCTCTGCCCCACCCCACCCTGTCATAGCTACAAGGGTTGAGCTGACCCAATGACAGTTGTCAGAAAGCATCTTCCAGACACAAATCTGCTGCTGCTGTCTTGACTCTGTGGTGGGACCTCTCTCTTCCTGTGTACATGCAGGCAGGGTGCCAGTGCATTTGGCCCTCCTTAGGCAGACAATTGGGATGTCAGTCTATAACCCAGAGCCATGACCACTTCTTCTGGCCAGACCCCAGGCAGTCATTTCCCTATAGGACCCCTATAGTACTCAAATCAGGTAGAGAAGTTGGGGCAGAGAGAGAGGGGCGTGGGGAGGGGGAGGAGGAGGAGGAAGAGGAGGAAGAGGAAGAAGGAAAAGAAGAGACTTTGTTTGGGAGTCAGCTTACTACTGAGAGAAATGGAAAGGTTCAAGAAAGTGGGTACCTGTTGTAGTTTCGGGAACTCACACTTGGACATCTTAGGAACTTTTTCTTATGAGAATGTCTAGGGCTCGCCAGGTGGTGGAGGCATATGCCTTTAATCCCAGCACTCAGAAGGCAGAGGCAGACGGATCTGTGACTTCCAGGCCAGCTCGATCTACAGAGAAAGTTCCAAGACAGCCAGGGCTACACAGAGAAACCCTGTCCAGAGAAAAGGAGAGGGGGCAGAAGTGAGGGGAATGTGACTGTCAGCTGGGTGGTGGCACACACCTTTAATCCCAGCACTCAGGGAGGCGGAAGCAGGCAGATCACTGTGAGTTCGAGGCCAGCCTGGTCTACAAAGTGAGTCCAGAACAGCCAAGGCTACAGAGAAACCCCATTTAAAAAAACCAGAGAGATAAAGAGAGGGAGAGACTGAATAAACGTATGGATGCCTAGGGCTAGAGAGGTCATTGGCAAAGCAGGGGTTTTCTGGGCTCTAGAAAGGGAGCTTGGGTCACTTGTTCAAATGGAAGGCTCCTCGTTAGCCTGCACTTGGGGCTGGCTGTTTCATTCTTTTCCTGCTTGTCCAGAAAGTGACCCTGTCTGATACTAAGCGGGGATTGTTTATGGCCATCAGACAGTGTCCACCCGGCCCGCTGCTCCCAGCTGCTTGGCTTTCTGTGCGGCCCGTGATTTCCCAGAAGGACATGGAATCCCCTAGGCTGAGTGAGCATGTGTCCTCCTCCAGGACTGGCCCTTTAAAAAAAGAGCAACAGATAGCCGAGGAAGAATCTCAGATATGGAGTGTTCTCAGCCTACCACTGTTTGGGCTGAGAGCCAGTGGTGTGTCCCTGCCTAAATGGGGCCCAAGGTTCCCCTAGGCGATCCGTGTGGGTCCAACCTACAAGGTCCATCACTGGGGAGATGAGAGGGATGCAGGGGCTCTATTGGGGGCCATCAGTGGGGGAGCACTTGGCTTTCAACCATCCTTGTCCCATAAGTGATGATATGTGTGTTCCCTAGGTGGAGAGATGGGGCCCCTTTGACCTCGTGTATGGTTCAACACAACCCCAAGTCTCCTCTTCCGACCACTGCCCTGGTAAGTTTCAGCCCCAGTCACCTGAGAAGCTTCTTCAACCCTGTCACCTCTGCTCTGTCTTTCTTCTGCCTCCCTATCCCCTCATACCACCTCAGCCTTCAGAAAGGGCAGAGGGCAGAAAGCACACTTTTTTTTCGCGGGGGGTGCAGGGTTTGAGATAGGGTTTCTCTGTGTAGTCTTGGCTGGCCTGGACTCACTCTGTAGACCAGGCTGGCCTCGAACTCAAAGTGATCCGCTGCCTCTGCCTCCCAAGTTCTGGGATTAAAGGTGTGCACTACCATGCCTGGCTCAGAAAGCACACATTTTTTTTTCTTTCGAGACCGGGTTTCTCTGTATAGCCTTGGCTGTCCTGGACTCGCTGTGTAGACCAGGTTGGCCTTGAACTCACAGCGGTCCGCCTGTCTCTGCCTCCCAAGTGCTAGGATTAAAGGTGTGCACCACCACGTCCAGCACAAGCACACATTTTAAAACCAGCCTCCCTTGGCTATAACTGACAGATGGGTCTGCACATGCTCAGTGTGCTGTCAGGTGACTGACTTCTAGACTAGGCGTTCCCATCTCCACGAAGGGAGAGCAGAGGTACCCAGGGTTCACACAGGTGTGGTCCTGGCCCTCCACTCGCCCCTCGCCATCTGACCTGGTCTTCGTCCTGGTTCGTGGCAGCCTGGTACATGTTCCAATTCCACCGGATCCTGCAGTATGCGAAGGAACATTCAGGGAATCAGAAGCCCTTCTTCTGGATGTTCGTGGACAATCTGTGGATGACTGAGGACGACCAAGTCACAGCAGATCGCTTCTTTCAGGTGGGGGCACCTGGGGGGAGGGGCTTAGCTCTGGGGTACCTGGGGGAGGGGCTTAGCCTCTATCCAGCTCACTCCTGAGGCCTCTGTTGTCCTCCTATGTGCAGGGCCACAAGGACATCAGACACACTGCAGATTTTCAGAACACTGGTCCCTACTGGTCCCCACATGACATGCATGCCCACACCATGCACTCACATGTGCGTGTGCACTCATGCTGAACAGTCTGTTCATGTGAACTCTGACCATCAGTGCAGCTACCTAGGCTCCGGTGGTCAGTTCCCTCCTGGGGTAAATTTGGGCCAGTGTCAGGGTGGGGATTGACAGTCTGAGATGTAGGAGAAGAGAGACAGCAAGGCCTTTATGCCCTCAGCTCCCAGAAGGACCTACAACTGAGGTTGAGGAATTTGACCTGCTGTGGGGGAGTAGAGAAGGTGGGGACCCACAGGCATTAAAACATTTCCCTGGGAATGTTCACTGGGGGAAAAAAAATCAGCAATGAGAGCCTCTGCCTGTCAAGTGCTGTCAAAGAGTGTGCACCACATGCCCAGCCTCTAGTGTTCTTTTTCGTATTTGTGAGATGGCCAGAGCATTTCCCCCTCTGCGTCCATGATTAGAGCTGCAGAAAATGAACTATCCTTACATTCCTAGGAAAGCCTACTTGGCTTTTGTTTTGTTTTTTGACACATGAGTTTCTCTGTGTAGATTTGGCTGTCCTAGACTTGCTTTGGAGACCAGGCTGGCCTCAAACTCACAGCGATCTGCCTGCCTCTGCCTCTCGAGTGCTGGAATTAAAGGCGTGTACCACTACTGCCTAGCGATTTCTCTGGCTTTTCAGAGTTTTAGAAAGTTAGATTATTCTAGAATATAACCCATTGCAATGATGTTTGAAAAAGTTTTTTTTTTATAGAGTTGCTCAAAGTGATCTGCAGATTTTATCTCTTTGTAGTTATTTAAGGTAAATGAATACCAAGCAGGCAGTGCCACTGAGGAGGTGTGGCCAGCCTAGATGGTCTGTTGACTATGTGTGTCCCTTGGGAGGATATTGTGTTTCTGTGTCACGCTGACCCCCAGCCCTCTCTTCTCACACAGACAGAGGCTGTGACCCTTCAGGATGTCCGTGGCAGAGTCCTCCAGAACGCTGTGCGGGTGTGGAGCAACATCCCAGGAGTGAAGAGGTATCTCCTCGGGGTAGGGGGACATTAATGGACATGACTTCTGGTAGAGCCCAGTCTGCATAGACGCCTGCTCCACCTGGCTGTGTCTTAAGAAACCTCTTGTCCACCACACCCCTGGACACAACGGGGTTCGGGGTGTCCCTGTGTTCCGAGGGACACTCCCCATGCTTGTACCCACACACTTGTTCATATATAATGACTCAGCTCCCTAATGCATTCACACACCCACACACAGACACCCACTTCTCACAGAAATGCATGGTGGACTGAGCCAGTTTGAACTGTATCTTCAGAGACTGCTAAGTCATGTCCTTTCCTGCCCCACCAGGAGTTTCTGGAAACTTCCCACCCACCTCTTCCATTCAAGCATTCTCCTGGCTCCTGGCCACTATTGCTGGTCAGGTACCACCAGGTTCCTTCACCTGGAGGCTTTCAGGACTTGGGTTGAGGTGGGGCAGAGGGGGAGGGGGACTATAACTTTCCCAAGCATTCTTTCTGAAAGCTTCTAAGGTGCTGTCCCCTGCCCACAGTCTCTCCCTGACAGTACTGTGGGACAAAGCAGTGCAGGAGAGGGACAATGTGTGAGCAGAGCTGTCTGCAAAAGGAGCCAGGCTCTACTCCTGCCAGCTGTGGGCCTGTCAGGCATGTCATACACAGGCCATCTATTCCTTAACAAATAAGCCTGCTTTAGAAGTAATCATGCAAGGTCCAGCCAGTACATGTGGCTGCACAAAAGGCACCCGTCCCCCTTCTTTGAGCTGGTCCCCTATGGAAACTGCCATGTTTAGAACTTGGAGGGCAACAGCTTCTACTTCTCCTCCTCCTCTTCCTCTTCCTCTTCTGCTTCCTCCTCCTCTTCCTCCTCTTCTTCCTCTTCTTTTCTTCCTCCTCCTCCTCTTTGTCCTCCACCTTTTTTGAGACAGGGTTTTTTTTTTTTATCTCTGTATATCCCTCCCTGCCTGTGCTGGAGCTTGTTCTGTAGACCAGACTCAAACTCAGAGATCTGCCTGCCTCTGCCTCCCGAGTGCTCAGATTAAAGGTGGGCAGCACCAGCACCACCTGGGACCCCACGCCTTTTCTGATTGAGGTACCTGCTTTCTGTTAGGGCTTGCAAAGGAGGTTGAGGGCTGGGTGCACCTGCATCTAATACTTAAGGTTACCTGGCTCCTGGAGGAAACTGGAGACCATTTGCTTTCAGCGTGACTTCATAGTGAGGTGAAAGACACTTGCCCACTGAAGTAGGAATCATGTTGACAAGTTCATGGGCACTGATTCGATATTGGCCTCTGGGTGACCACTGTCACGAGGCTCGGGGGTGGGGAGGTGGGGGGGGGCAGCTGGAAGACAGGGTGGAAGTAGGGAAAGTGCATTCTGACACGGCATTCATTGCTTTTGTCTGCTTTAAAAGAGATGGTCCTTAACTCCACGGGGTGGGGGTGGGGTAGGGGGAGAAGGCTGGGCACACAGAACGAGGATGCTAGGTGTCGCATCTTCAAAGCTGGGGGACTCTAGGGTGAAGTTCACCATCTTCTAGGAGCCCCTGGGGCATGGGTTTACCACTTAAATGTAAGCTGGGTTTGCTGTGTCAGGCCTCCTGGGAACAGTGCAGACACTTGAAGGGTCTCTCTGATCTTGACCCTTACTCTGTGTGGGTCCCTGCCTGGGATGGCTCAGCAGCCTCTCCTGCCAGCCTCTAGGCTCCTTCTTTACCCACAAAAGGGGGTTTGACAAAGATCACAAAGGTCGTAGTTGGGGTGTTGGTGGCACACAGGTCTTTGCTTTTAATCCCCGGGGCTTCTGTGTCAGTCTTGTCTACATAGTGAGTTCCCAGCCAGCCAGGACTACACGGTGAGATAACGTCTAGAGACCATGGGCAACCTTTCACCTTCTAGGGGACCTCAAGCCCCGCCCCCTGCCCCATCCTAATGCTGCACTTCTAACAGGTGGCTCTTTTCTTGGTAGCAAGCACGAGGCCCTAACACCGGAGGAGCAACAGTCCCTGGAAACTCAAACCAGAACCAAGCTGGCAAAGAAAATTGACCCTCTGGTGAAGAGCTGTCTTCTTCCCCTGAGAGAGTACTTCAAGTATTTTTCTCAGAGCCCACTTCCTCTTGACAAATGAATCACGGTGCAATGAAAGACTATTCTATTTCCTAGAACCACGGCACCCTTCTTCTTATGGCCTTTTCCCTCTGTAGCGTTTCCTTCTGGTTTTTTTTTTTTTTCTTCATGCGTTTGGGTTTCTCCTGTTTCATTCTCAAGAGGCAGATGCCTTGGTGCAGCTCACTGTGGGGGTGGGGAGGTGCCCACTACTGTGGACAGAATCCTGATGCGATAGCCTGTCATGCATCTCCAAAAGTGTGTGTGTGTGTACCTGTTGTGAAGTTTTTCAAATATATTGTAGAATTGTTCGTGGTCGTGCTTTGGTGTGGTGTGTGAGTGAGGCCTTTATGCTGCACATCACAGTGATGACATTCCCATAGACACTGCGTGCCGGCCATCCTGCCGTGGGCATATGGCCTTTGCCACCTGCTCCTTCGTCACCTGCACCTGTTGACTTTGATGTCTGAAACCACTCACCCTACGTCCTTCCTACACAAAGCACCCCAAACCATTGCTGAAGCTCACACCTAGTGAGCCAGACCCCAGGCCATATGGTTTCTAGGTTCTTCTAACACAATGGAGCTTGCAGAAGTGGGTTCCCGCCTTTAATCCCAGCACTCGGGAGGCAGAGGCAGGCGGATCACTGTGAGTTCGAGGCCAGCCTGGTCTACAAAGGGAGTCCAAGACAGCCAAGGCTATACAGAGAAACCCTGTCTCAAAAAAAAAAAAAAAAAAAAAAAGAAGTGGGTTCCCAACAGCCTTTGGCAGTTGGTGTTCCAGTGAAGCTAAATCCACAGGCAAGTGTGGACTGGCCAGCTTTGAAGTGTGTGGTGAATCCTGATGAGCCATACCCTACACACACACACACACACACACACACACACACACACACACACACACACACACACACCCCTCAGATCTAGACCCCAGCCATTAAAGAGACTCAAACTGCCCAGCCAGAACAGCTAGGGCTCAGGGCCCACTGGGGTTGTCAGTGCTCTGGAAAGGAAGCTGGGCCAACGTTGGACCATGAGGTAGGAGGGGTGCTGTCTTGGGGCCAGTGCACAGATGCTCACTCCCACTCCCAAGCCTAATGTCATGAGCTTGATTCTTAGAACCCACTCCTGTAAGCCACGTGCGCTGGGGCATGAGTGTGTATGTGAGTACATATTACAGGAACTACTACTTAGGCCAGGGTCTGCCCGCCCAGTTGACTTGATGAGCCAGCAGAAGCAGCAAGCATGAGCCCATAGCCACCACTGACCAGACAGGTAGCAAAAGCTCTGGATAGAGTGGCAGCCAATCCCTCCCAAGCTTATAGCACCAATGATTCCCATACATAATTAGTGTTATTTCTCTCTCTCTCTCTCTCTCTCAAAAAATATATTTATTTATACAGTATTCTGCCTCTACTCCAGAAGAAGTCACCAGATCTCATTACAGATGGTTGTGAACCACCATGTGGTTGCTGGGAATTGAACTCAGGACCTTTGGAAGAACAGACAGTGCTCTTAACCTCTGAACCATCTCTCCAGCCCCTTCCTTTTTTATTTTGGTTCTTCCAAGACTGGACTCATTTTCTAGACCAGGCTGGCCTTGAACCACAGAGATCTGCTTGTCTCTGCCTCCTGAGTGCTGGGATTAAAGATGTGTGTCACCATGCCCAGCTTTTAAACAGCTTCCACGACGCCCTTCTTAAAAAAAAAAAAAAGCTGAGTGTGGTAGTTGCATGCCTTTAATTTCAGGCAGCACTCAGGAGGCAGAGGCAGGTAAATCTCTGTGAGTTCAAGGTCAACCTGGTCTCCAAAGCTAGTTCCAGTGCACACAGGGCTGTTACATAGAGAAACCTCGTATCAAACAAACAGAAAAACAGACAGTTGGTGGTGGTACATGCCTTTAATCTCAGCAAAGGCAGAAGCAGGTGGATCTTGAGTTCAAGTCCAACAGGGTCCACAAAGTGAGTTCCTGGAAGATGGTTCAGGCTGTTAAACAGAGAAGCCTTACTTTGAGAGAGAAAAAAAAAAAAGTCAAAGCAAACACTTATTTGTCTATTTTGTGTGTGAATGTAATGTAGGCATGTGCCTTGGTGCTCACGTGGACATCAGAAAACAGCCTGTGGGAGTCTGTTTTCTCCTTTCGCCGTGTAAGTAGGCCCTAGGTTGTCAGCACCTTGGCTTGGTAGAAAGCTCCCTTGCCTGAGGAGCCATCTCTTTTTCTTTTTCTTTTCTTTTTTAAAAAAAATTATTATGTATACAGTGCTCTGCCTGCAAGAACACCTGCAGACCAAAAGAGGGCACCAGATCACATTATAGGTGGTTGTGAGCCACCATGTGGTTACTGGGAATTGAACTCAGAACTTCTGAAAGAACAGTCAGTGCTCTTAACCTCTGAGCCATCTCACTAGCTGTTTCTGGTTTGCTTTTCTGAGGACCTTGAACTACTGATCGTCTTATCCCTACCTCCCAAATGTTGGGATCATAGGCATGTGTCACTATGCTTAGCCAGTGTCAGTTTCTGTCAGCCTCCAAGCAGGGATCGCTATGAGTTCGAGGCCAGCCTGGTCTACAAAGTGAGTCTAGGGCAGCCAAGGCTACACAGAGAAACCCTATCTTGAAAAACCAAAAAAAGGGGCTGGAGAGATGGCTCAGAGGTTTAGAGCACTGACTAAGAACACTGTATACATAAGTAAGTTTTAAAACAAAAGAAAAACAAAACAACAAAAAGATTATTTATATAGCATTCTGCCTGCGTGTATACCTAGATGCCAGAAGAAGGCACCAGATCTCATTATAGATGATTGTGAGCCACCATGTGGTTGCTGAGGATTGAACTCAGGACTTCTGGAAGAGCAGACAGTGCTCTTAACCTCTGAGCCATCTCTCCAGCCTCCCACTACATTTTTAAAAAGGATTTTTTTTTTCATGAGTGCTCTATCTGCATGTACACTTAGATGCCAGAAGAGGGCATCTGGGAGAGCAGGCAGTGATCTTAACCACTGAGCCATCCCTCCAGCCCCTCAACCCCCCCTCCCCCCACCCCAAGTGCTCATAGGCACTATTTTCAAATCCTTCTGGTCAGGTGACCAGTGACCTCCCTCAGGACACCCCCATTGACTCTGAGGCCCATGACATCATCTAATGTGCCACTTAGATGCACTTAGATGGTCAAGCTCTCCTGGACCACCCAGTGTCCCTGCATGATTCACAGACACCCTATGGCAGGGGACTTGACTGTACTAAGGGGACAGCTGTGCAGCTGCAGAAGCTGAAACTGAAGAGACACCTGGAGCCACCAACATCTGGAGCCAAAAAAGGCCTCTCCTCTCAAGGCAGGGCTGTTCTTATTTTTTAGCTAATGTGCATGGATGCTTGAGCACCATGCCTTGCCTTGTTGCTATGGAGACCAGAAGAGGGCAATGAATCCCCTAGAGCTGGAGTTATAGAAAGATGCTGCGTGCTGAGAATCGAACCTGGGCCCTCTGTGGAAGATCAACAAAACTGCTGAGCCATCTCTCTAGCACCCAGAGCTGTTGTTGTTGTTGTTGGTGGTGGTGGTGGGGGGGGGGGGTGTGTGTGTATGTATTAGCTATAGCTGCCCCAGGAAATGGACAGACCCCCAAGAGAAAAGAATGGCTTCCTCCAGCAAGGACACTCATGATCCACAAAAACTGTGATGTTAAAGGCAGTCATTGTCCTGGCCTCCAGGGATATGGTGTACCATGGATAAAGGCCAAGCTGCCCTGCTAGAAGACTCAAGGTTTCTGAGCACCCATCAGACGCTCCCAGCTACACACTTTCCACATTTTGTGGCATCATACTCAGAAACCTTAGAGCCCCAAGTCTGTAAAAATATAATTCCTATTGGTTCTCACATCCGGCCCAGCTTGCCTTCAAGGGCAAAGCCAAAGCTAGCATCCAGCTTCAGTCTCCCAGCTCTTGGTTTGCCTTTAAATACTATGTGCAAACAGGGCATAGTGGTGTATGCATGGAATCCCAGCCCTGGGGAGGGCAGCCTGGAGTGTTCCTGTCTCCAAGCCAACCAAAGCACATGTCTGTATCTATAGCCCATGCAGTGTCAGGTGTGCATTAACTCAGATTTTGTTTTGTTTTATTTTGAGACAGGGTTTCTCTGTGTAGCCTTGGCTGTCCTGGACTCGCTTTGTAGACCAGGCTGGCCTTGAACTCACAGTGATCCACCTGCCTCTGCCTCCGGAGTGCTGGGATTAAATGTGTGCGCTACCATGCCTGGCTGTTTTTGTTTTTTCAAGACAGGGTTTTTCTGTGTAGCCTTGGCTGTCCTGGACTCACTTTGGGATTAAAGGCGTGCAGCACCATGCCTGACATTTTTGTTTGTTTGTGTTTTTTCTTTCTTTGTTTTTGTTTTTGTTTTCATAGAATTATTTTTGTTGCTACATCATCACAGTCATCTGGCTACTGTTATGAATTTTAATTTAATCTGTGTTTTCTGGTGGTCTTAGGCGCCTATGAAAGAGTGGTTCAAACCCCAATGCTAAGTAACTCACTTAATGGTGCACAGCTTCTAGGAATCAAAGGTGGGATTTGAACCTAGCCATGCATTTGCCGTGGTCTCCTGCCCTAATGTCCTTCTCCCAGGGACTCCTTCCCTGCAGCTGCCCAGCTCATGTTGCGGGGAGGGGCACCAAGTTTTGCAGAACTCCAGTCCCTTCCACTTTGCTAGCCATAGCATGGTCCAGCTCTGCCATAAAAGCCCCCTCAACCTCTCCCTACTGCCTGCCTGGAAGAACTGCCGGGTTTAGGGGGTGAGGGTCGGTCAGCCTGGTGGATACAAGGCGAGGGAAAGTGTGTCAGCCAATGGGGGCGCTGTTCAGGCCCCTGGACATCAGTGATAGGCCCGGACATTGATGCCAGGTCAGGCCTATCCAATCAGGGAGAGCCTCGAGATTAGTGCCAGCGTTGTGTTGCTCTAGCGGGGGTGGGGGTATTGGGGGGGGCAGGGAGTGGGGGTGGGGGGACTTGAAACCTAGGCTATGGTGCTACTGTATCCGTTTCCATCTGTCCAGTGACACCAAGGTGGCTCCCCAACACCGTCTTTTGCTGAGTCCTCAGCTCCTGCCAAGCTAGTGGGGAGATGGGGGGGGGGGCGGCAAGAGAGGCCCCAACTCTATGTGGTACCTAGCGAGAGAGTTCCAGCTCACACCTGGATTTTTCTCTGCCAGAGCCCAGTAGTCACGTTCTGATGCTTGTGTTTCTCCTAGCACACCAAGAAGGTAGCTTCCCGACCTGCCAGAGGGCCTCCGTGCCTCCCTCCCTGCCTGCCGGGGTCACCCCCTCCCTTTCCTCTCTCCTGTTCCCTCATGATTGCCCTGGCATGCCTGCTCTCTGCTGTTGACTGCCAAGAGCCTCTGGTGGGTTTCGGGTTTCTCTGTGTAGCTTTGGCTGTCTTGGAACTCACTCTGTAGACCAGGCTGGCACAAACTCAAGAGATCCACCTGCCTCTGCCTCCTCCTGGCGTCCAGGGAACACAGCATTGGAAACAGGATTGCCTAGTCTGCCTGGCTTTGGAGAAGAAAATGAAAATCTCATTTCAGTGTTCTCGAATGTTTACCTCACCAAGCCTTCGAAGATTGGGTGATGAGAGACCTGGACCAGAGTGGAGCCCCTAATTCCCCTCCCCCCTCCCCTCCTGCTGACCCTCTTTACCCCTCCCACCTGCTTGCCTTCTACTTTTTATTTTATTTATTTATGTAGTTTTTTGTTTTGTTTTGTTTTTTGTTGTTTTCGAGACAGGGCTTCTCTTGAACTGGCTGTCCTGGCCTCACTTCACAGACCAGGCTGACCTCGAACTGCCTCTGCCTCCCAAGTGCTGGGATTAAAGGCGGGCACCACCATGCCCGGCTATTTTTTAAATTCCTAGTCTTTAGGTTCTCCGTTCATGTGTGGTGTTTGGTCAGCACCAGGTCCAGGCTTTGAACCTAGGTTCATCCTCTATAAGATAGGGCCGACAGAGGGCTCTAGAAAAAGGACGCGGTGACCAGGCCCGGAATGTTCTTAGCAGCGGTTGAGTACCGTGTCTTCCCACCCGCACCCTAAGCCTCAGCCCCCGACCTTTGGGGCACACCGTTGCCCGATCCTCCTTTTGTGCAAACCACCCAACACCCTCGCACCTGTAACTCCGGCCCACGTCCACGCGCCTGCCCAGCAGCGGACTGGGCAACTCTCGAGAGCCCCGCCTCCTCCCGCCCCCCAGGATGTGGCGGGAGGGATGGGCCGAGGGCGGGATCCCAGCTGTACTAGTCGGCCAGGCGCGCAGCGCGAGCGCGAGCGCGAGCGAGCGGAGTCACAGCTGGTCTCCTCCGGCCGAAGTTTCAGCAGCCCCAGATTTCCGCGGCCCACGTCCTGGCAACCCCAGTTCTCCGTGGCCCCAGAGGGCTCCGTGGCCCCAGAGGGCTTCGGGACCCCAGCAGCTGCAGCTGTCCGCGCCCCGAGGTCCAGCAACCTGGAGTCTGCGTTCGCACCATGCCGCTAAAGTGAGTTCGTTCGCGGTCTCGTCCTGTGAATGGGGTGAGGGAGTCGTGGGCTGGAGCCGGGGAACCATCCGAAGTGGGGCTGAGAGAGCCCGACGGTAGCGTAGCGGCCCAAAACCGGCGCAGATGTCCTCTGTTCGGGACGGCTAGTGGCCACACCTGGACCTGCCTGCATGAACGGCAGGGGGCGGCGCAGGGCGAACCTGCCGCACCCGCGGACCAGACCCTGGCGCGTGGGAGGCTTGTGGGAGGAGGGAGGGCAGGAGCGGAGGCTGAAGGTGAGGACTCACAGCAGCCCTGGGCACAGGCTTACCCGCCGCCGCCCTTCTACTCCCTGCTGATTTCCCAGAAGGAAGGGTGTGTGTTACCTCAAAGGCCAGCCGAAACTCACTGCTTGGGGACGGAGCACCTTCTCCGTACACTTGGCTTCCCTCATAGTGGGAGGGAGAGAGGGATGGTGGGTGTGGGTGAGGGGGTTGGGGGTTCTCTGTGGCTTGTCCGCAAGGGTTTCTCTTGAGACAATCTTCCTAGCTAAAGTATTAAAGGCCGCTTTAGAGTAGAGTGAGGTGTCCCCCTTTAGCCCCCCCCACCCCACCCCTCACCCTCACCCCCACCGTTAACTCCTGTGCGGCTTGTAAGAGGAGGTGGCTGGGTTGAGACCCACAGGACACAGTCTCTTGTGAGGCTTGAGAGAAGCATCCAAGTCACCAAGGGTCTGGAATATGGAATCTCATCAAGTTTGGTTTCAGATGGTCCTGTGCCTCACCTCGGGGGGGGGGGGGGCAGGCATCAGGTGTCTGCATCCCCTTTTAACACTTCAGAGGCAATCCTACAATCTTGTGTCCCTTTTCTGGGCACAGACCTCAGCAGGGGCTCCGGTTGGCCTTTCTGGGCACACAAATCAATTGTCTTTCTGAGGTTGGGGGCTGTCAGGCCCTGGAGATTTGCAGTAGGTCAGGGAGGGATGGGTGGTGGGGGAAATCTCAGTGGAAAACCAGCCTAGGGTCCTCCTGCACAGGAGTTCACGCTTTCTCATGGGTATCATATCTTGTGTCCTCCGGGAACCAGCCTGCCAGTTTGGAAGAAGCAAGGTCTCACTGGTCTCACTTGTCTTTCTGATGGGTTCTTCTCTGGTCCCGGGCTGCTCTTGCTGCTGTTTAGCAGCCTCCACGCTGGTAAGTTGGGATGTTTCATGCTGTGTGTGGGTGCGCGCGCGCAGAGCCTTAGGGACATCCTAGCCAGAGGCCCATTGGAGAAAGCTGGGTCCCCACACCTAGGCTGAAACAAAGGGTTGGAGGTTATAAAGGGAAATGCTTTTCCAAACTCTGTACTTCTCATTTCTTGCTGAGGGGAGGGGGTCAGTGGAATGTCCCTCCTGGCCTCTTTGTGTGGTGAACCATAAAAGCCACCTTTGAGAAGAGCTGCGGATGAGATCGGGGAGAAGGGAAGCTTGCACCTCACACCTGAGTTGATATAAGACCTTCACCCACCCTCCTAATGAACCTTAATAATAAACTCCTCCCTTGCCTTGGTGGGTTGAGATAAGACTGGCGTTTGAATCTTGAGTAAATAAATGATGCCATTGTTTTGAATCTCTGCAGAGGGTGAAGTTAAGGATGTCCATGCGATGGTGGGCAGCGACGTGGAGCTCAGCTGTGTTTGCCCCCACAGAAGCCATTTCAACTTGAATGATCTGCATGTCTATTGGCAAATCGATACCCAGAGCACGGTGGTGGTGGCTTACCACCTGCCTGAAGAGTCTACGAGGAGAAGCATGCATGTAAACGACACGTACAAGAACCGGGCCCACCTGTCACGGGACCGCATGGAGCAGTGTGACTTCTCTCTGAGCCTGCAGAATGTCACTCCTCAGGACACCCAGGAGTTCAAGTGCCTGGTATTTAGGGAGCTCGAACTGCACATGAAAGTGGTGGTCAGGCTACATGTAGCAGGTAAGACACTCAAGGCTGAGAATTATTGGCTTCACCCAGCCTGTTGCTCTGGAAAAGTCCCTAGGAAACGCCGATCCAGCCTGTCTTGGTGGCAGGCCTCCGTGTAGCTCCGATCTCAGCCGAGTCCATAGCTCAAGACCCCCTGGTTTCAGAGAACTGTTCTGTCTAGCCATCTTTGTCTTCAGCTGCCTAATTGAACTCAGAGTGCATACTGACAACTGAGCCAATAGGGGAGTGGGCCGAGAGCTCATTTGGTAGAGTGTTCACCATACAAATGTGAGGACCTTAGCTCAACCCCAGCACATAAAGTCAGGCGTGGCACCACACGTCTATAGGTGGATCCTTGGGGACTCACTGGCTAACCAGTCTCCAGCCTAGCCTACCCAGCTTTGGACCAGTATGTGATCCTGTCTCATCCCCTCCCCGCCACCCCCACCTTCCAAAACCAAGGCGGACAGCTCCCATGGAACACTACTAGATTTTGTACTCTGGCTTTCAAGAACATTCTTGCACATGTACACAAGGATCCCCCCCCCCTTCCTCCAACCAGCATGTCCTCAAATGTGTGCACACAGGGAGTGAGGAGTGCTGGAACCCTAAATGAAGCTGGGCTTTAGGGGATGCTTGCTCCACCAAGGATTTGGTGGGGGGGACATTTAGTGGGGAGGCAGACGTGTCTCCGGTGAGGCCCACATGAGGGACCAGGAATTTGGTTGTGCACTGTCACCGTCCACCAGGCTCCATTCCCCTCTTCCCCCGCCTCTGGTTAGCTACACTCATTACTTTTGCGGCACTATGGCCAAAATACTGATACAGATGACAGAGGAACAAAGATGTCCTACAGCTTCAGCCTCCAGACCAGCCTGGAGGGAAAGGCACGACAGGGCAGCACAAGAGATGGCAGCAGCCAACACGAGGCAGAGGCTGCTCAGCACACAGCACACCAGGCTGCAGCAGAGAAAAGGGCAGGCTGGCTCCCGGCTCCCGGCTGGCTTTCCCTTCCTTGAGAATTGTTCTGTGTATGGGTGTCTTTTTGTTTTTGTTTTTGGTTTTTCCAGACAGGGTTTCTCTGTGTAGTCTTGGCTGTCCTGGACTCACTTTGTAGACCAGGCTGGCCTCGAACTCACAGCGATCCACCTGCCTCTGCCTCCTGAGTACTGGGACTAAAGGCGTGCCCCACCACCGCCGAGCTAGTGTATGGGTGTTTTGTCTGCATGCACGCCTGGTGACCACAGAGGGAATCAAATCTCATGGGACTGAGTTATAGATAGTTAGTTGGTTGTGAGCTTCCACATGGGTGCTAGGAATCAAAACCCAAGGCCTCTGGAAGAGCAGCCAGTGCTTTGAGCCATCCTTCTAGCCCTCTTTTTTTTTTTTTTTCTTTTCCTCCTCTTACCCCGTCACCCAGTGCATGCTGGGAGTTTATTCAGCTCATAGACTAGCATATCCCAATCTAAAAACAGGTGGGCCTCAGCCCAGTCGAATTGGCCGTGAAGATTTAGCCACCTATATCTGTAGGTCATTCTGCCCCACAAGCAGCTTGGGCTTCCTCGCAGGTTTGAGCCCCCCTCATTGCTGCCTTCTTTCCCCGCAGCCAACTTCAGCACACCGGTCATCAGCACCTCTGGTCCCTCTGCCCCGGGCCAGGAACTCACCTTCGTCTGCAACTCCACCAATGGCTACCCAAAGCCCAACCTGTATTGGATCAACAGGACGGACAACAGCCCCATAGACGAGACCCTGCAGAATAACACCGTCACCTTGAACGAGCGGGGCCTGTACGATGTGGTCAGCATCTTAAGGATCCCTTGGATGCCCCGTGTGGATGTTAGCTGCTGGGTAGAGAATGTGGTTCTCCACCAAAACCTCACCAGCGTCAGCCAGGCAGGTAAGGCCCAAGCAAGGGGCACCAGGGACTCGGGGAACATCCAGATTGTGGGATAGGAGAGGCCCAGAGTCATAAACAGACACCTTACAGATGATCACTATCAGGAAGTGGCATGAGGGGCTCTTGGTTTTTAAAGGTAGGGACAGAGATTGCTGCTCAGGTCTTGAAAAATAACCTTGACTCGCTCTCTAGGTAAATGATTAGCATGCCCAGCACCCACAGCAGCTGTTTCTTAGACTCTCTAACCAGTGAGAACTGAGGTTCTGCAGGGCCCAGTGCATCTCAGCAGCCACAGAACTTGGTCAGGGTGGAGGGCCATGCCAGGGCACTCCCCCATATTCTCTGCCTTTGAACATGTCCCCCCTCCCCCCTGAAGGAATTCAGCTGGACTTGACTGGGTCCTCTATGGACCATAAAAACATGACCCTCCCCATAGCTGTCCCAGTCCAGGTAAGGGACCAAGCCAGTCGCCAGATATCAGAAGAGTGAGTCTATTAACAGGAAGTGCCCTGAGTAGGTGATCCACACAGGGAGGAAGCAGGCAATAAGAGGCTGGGAGCTGGGGTGCCGTGGGGGTGGGGGAGTGGCTGTCGTCTTTGGGGTCGGTGATGGCGCTGTCCTGGCATACTTAGCACTACTGAATTGCCACACAGTGGGCACCTGGGTGTTGTACAAAAATCAGAGAGTGCCACCCCCAGAAGAGCCTGTACTTTTTTTTTTTTCCTTCCCCCAAGTCAGGTTTTTCTCTGTGTTAGCTTTGACTGTCCTAGACTCGCTTTGTAGACCAGGCTGGCCTCGAACTCACAGCGCTCCGCCTGCCTCTGCCTCCCGAGTGCTGGGATTAAAGGCCTATACCACCACACCTGGCCACAAGCTGTACTTCTTCTACACGCCCCCCTTTATAAGCCCAGGACCATGGCTCCAAGTCTTTTTTTTTTTTTTTTAAGAATTATTTATTCATAATGTATACAGTGCTCAAAAGAGCATTAAATCTCATATAGATGGTTGTGAGGCACCAATGTGGTTGCTGGGACTTGAACTCAGGGCCTCTGGAAGGGCAGACAGTGTTCCTAACCTCTGACCCATCTCTCCAGCCCTTGGCTCTTAAGTCTTTAAGTAGAACAGGGGACTTTTGCCTGAAAGAACACCCCTATACTAACATGAGATTTCGTTTTGTTTTTCTTTTTCGGTTCTTTGAGACAGGGTCTCTCTGTGTTAGCCTTGGCTGTCCTGGACTCGCTTTGTAGACCAGGCTGGCCTCAAACTCACAGAGATCCACCCAGCATGAGATTTAAAAACTCACCCACTGTTGGTAGGGGAGCTTTTGAAAATCTGCTGTCCTTTTTTTCCCTCCCCAACAAGGTCCTTTTAAGTCTTGCTCATTTTCCCATTTCCTTTTTTTGGGGGTGGGGTTGAGACAAAGTTTCTCTGCGTAGCCCTGGCTTTCTTAGAATTCACTCTGTAGAGCAGGCTGGTCTCTGCCTCCCAGTGCTGGGATTAAAGGCGTGTGCCACCACTTCCTGGGCCCCAACCCTCCCCCATTTCCTTTCTTTTATACAAGGTCTCATGTAGCCTAGGCTGGCCTCAAAGTCACTGTGTAGCCAAAGTGGCCCTGAACACCTGATCTTGGGATTTCAGGTGTCTGGCCACACCCAGTTTGTGTGGCATAGGGGTTGAGCCCAGGACTCAATGTGTGCTAAGCAAGTGCTGTACCCACTGGGCCATGCCCCCACGCCATTTCCTTTTTCTTGCAGATAATTCCACTGGAAACAATGACAGATTCACAGAGAACCCACAGGAAACTGACAACCAGAAGACAAATGTGGTCCTTTTCTGCCTCCTTGCTGTACTACTGGTGGCAGCAGGTGCCGTTTCCACCTGGCTTTGCAGAAGCAGGTGTCCCCACAGAAGCTATGCAGGTGCGTACCAGACTCATTGACAGTGTTCTCTGCTGTTGTGGATGCTTTGGTTTTTTTGCATTCCCTACAGTCTTTGAGAAAATTCCATTTAAGATCCAACTTTAGGGCCTGGAGAGATGGCTCAGTGTTGAAGAGCACTGACTGCTCTTCCAGAGGACCCTGGTTCAATTCCCAGCAACCACATAGTAGCTCACAACTGTCTGTAACTCCAAGGTCTGACACCCTCACACAGACATCCGTGTAGGCAAAACACCAGTGAATATAAAATAATTTTTTTGTTTTTTGTTTTGTTTTTCCAGACAGGGTTTCTCTGTGTAGCCTTGGCTGTCCTGGACTCGCTTTGTTTTTGTTTTGTCTTTGGTTTTTCGAGACAGGGTTTCTCTGTATAGCCTTGGCTGTCCTAGACTCCCATTGCAGACCAGGTTGGCCTTGAACTCACAGGGATCCACCTGCCTCTGCCTCCCGAGTGTTGGGATTACAGGCGTGCACCTCCAGGCCCAGCAAACTGATGCTTTTCTAAATCATGGGCAAGTATGTGCCTGGAGTTTTGTACACTCCAAGGACAGGGCCCAGAAAGTGACAAAGCCACACGTCACATGGGTCACACAGTACAGTGTCTATGGCCAGGAAGCCTAGAAATGCTTCAAGGAAGTGGATGAGGATAAATGGAGCCACAGCTCCTGTCTGGCCTAGTCCCTGAAAGACCTTCCTTTCCCCACAGGCTACCCTTGGGTTCCCAGTTTGTGGCCCATACCATTGGTGTCTGAACTGTTCTCTCAGCTGATCTGCTTCGCATGTGCCAGGGGTCCTGTGCTGGGGACACACAGCATTTTAGTCTTTTTATTTTACTTGTGTGTGTGTGTGCCTGAGTGTGTGTATGTGCACCACCTGTGGAAAAGCCCGTAGAGAGCAGAAAAGAGTGTTGGATCCCCTAGAGCTAGAGTTACAGGCCGTTGTGAGTGGCCATGTGTGTGCTGGGAACTGGACCCAGGTCCTCTGCAAGAGCAGCAAGTGCTCTTAACCACTGAGCCATCTCGCCAGCCCTGACACAAAGCTTCCCCACACTTGTTCCTTAAAAATCCATTTCCCCTTAAAAGCAAGGTTTTCAGGGGAGCCCCCATGGGGACCCTCTCTCTTGCCCAAAGCAAGAAGCCTAGGGGAAGATGTGGGCAGAATGGGTGATGCTCCTCTGTGTCCACTTTCCCCAAAGCCTGAACTACTTACTCTGCTTTTTGACCCACAGGTCCCAGGGCTGTAAAGCAGGAACTCACAGGTAAGTGTGCCTGGGGCGGGCAGCAGGGTGGCTGAGCTGTTGTGACCTTGGTCAGTACTTTTAAATTCCTGATGGTTCCAGAGATCCAGAAGCCCTGTCCTGTGGTAGAAACTTCTGGACCTTGCACAGCTGAGAGCCTGATGTAGGCCCCCAGGCCTCTTCTTTGTGGGACCCATGGTCTCCTCAACTCTGGCACAGCTCAGTGTCCCTTGGTGGAGGTGTGCATCCTATAGTTTGCACAACAGTGGCAGGTAGACCTCATTGTTTCTAGAGGTCGAGACTCGTACCCCAATTTTTGTTTTGTTTTTTTGGTTGTTTTTTATTTTTCAACATAGGGTCTCTCTATGTAGCCTTGGATGTCCAGGACTCACTTTGTAGACCAGGCTGGCCCTGAACTCACAGTGATCCACCTGCCTCTGCCTCCCAAGTGCTGGGATTAAAGGCATGTGCCATCACGCCTGGCTTGTTTTGTTGAGACAGGGTTTCTATTGTAGTCCTTGCTTGTCCTGGACCTGCTTTGTAGACCAGGCTGGCCTTGAACTTAGAGAGATTCACCTGCCTCCGCCTCCTGAATGTTGGGATTAAAGGCATGTGCCACCACACCCAACTCCTATCCCAAATTTGGAAAAACACCCACATGAGGTGTTGTTTGACCACCAGGAGAGATCAATGGCTTTAAGGACTTTTGCCACTTCAAAGCGACTTTTCCTCCCCAAACCTGGCTAGGGATGGCAGGCAGCATGTGTGGTTCCCCTCAGTATGGTGAGGCCTGTTTGCTTCCTTAGGTGAGCAGGCTTTGATGGCTAATTCTCCCCACCCCCAACCCCAGGCTGGACAAGCTAGTGTCAGGCCACCTGGTCCTAACCCAGTCATGTGGCTCCTGTAGCCAGCTGCTTCTAGTTTTTAGCCCCTTTTCCCTCATGAGTCTGAGTCCCAAGAAGAATCATTTTATTGTTCACCCTCCAACCACCCCCCACCCCCCCCACCCCGCCCCGCCCGGGATGAAAACACTGAGGATGGCTCTGTAGTGAGTGCTTGCCTGGCAGGCATGTGGAGGTGGGGCCTGCCTTCACCTTCCTTTTTCTCCTTCTAAGACTATCCCTGACAGGACCCTGCCCAGGATGTGGACAGAGGTTCTATGAGGCGCCACCCCATGGACTGTCATGCAGTTTCAGAACGGACTCCCACAGGCCTGGTGGTGGAGGGGGACAATGAGCCGTCTGCTTCTATGCTACAATGGAGGACAGGGATCCCCAGCCTTGAGAGGGGCACAGAAACCGTGAAGGAGACCTTTCCAGTGGGCGGCACCATCAGAATATGGAGCCCCCAGTGAGTCCCTCCCACCCAGCCTTCAGCACACAGAGCAGCAGCTTGTCCCTTCCCCAGCAGGAGCCCCAGAGCATGTGGCTCGGGCCCCCATGGGTTCTTTGAAAAAGGACATTGGAGCCACTCTGAAAGCACCTACAAATCCACTGGAGACTGTTTTTCCTCAGGACCTTCAGTTGGGGAGATAGCCTAATGTTGGTCTGTTTTGGTCTCAAGCTACTTGGGCTTCCTTGAGGATACGTGGAGTTTTGTGACAGCAACCCTGCTGCTGGCTGGCAACGGCTGGGCTCAGAGGTTTGGGGCCCTCGGCTTCAAAACCAAACATCAAAGGGACACGCCTCAAAGCAAAACACAGCCCGTGTGCCGCGCACGGGCTCTTCTCCCTCATCATCGAAGCCCTGGAGCGTGACTGTCGTGTGGATACAGAAGGCTGACAAGCTTTGAGCACCGTTACCCAGCCTCAGCAACTCCTGCCATTCTCGGAGCCATCCACGTGGCCGCAGCCTCCTGGGCCTCTAGGTTGCTGGCCAGACTAGAGCTAGCTATTTTGTTTCTAGATGGTTCTGCAAAGTTGGCTGCTTGGTAACCTAGGTGGGCACAAACAAGCTCAAAGGAGGTGCAGGGAGTCCCATGGACTCCCCGATGGGACACAGCATCTGACCCTAGTTGTGGGCAAGCTCCTTCCCACCCAGAGGTGGCCTGGAAGTTCTGGATAGTCAGGGCCTGCTTGCTCAGTGCTGACTGATGTGTGAGATCTCAGGCCCAGATGGAGCAGGAGAGAGAACCCTGGTGACAGGCTCAAGGGGACCCGTTTTATGAGGACCTGTCCATTTTTTTCTGCTCACAGACTCTTCACATGGACGTATTAAATGGATGTAAAGAAAAGACCCACTTAACTTCCCGCAAAGCATTATGTATCTGTAAAATAGCAGTGGTGATTATGGGTCTTAAGTTGGCAGCTACGGCAAAAAAAAGCACAAGGTACCAATGGGTACAGGAAGCTGGGGTGCAATGACCCAGGCCAGATGTTTGGGACTTAGTGCCTTCCCAAGGCCCACAGTTCCAGGACACAGCCATGCCCCAGGTTACCCTGGAACTCGGGGGTGGGGGATCCAGTCTTTCACTTTTCTTGTCAGAAGGTAGTTTTGGGTCAGAAAGAGGTCACCCCTGCAAGCCAGCTGCCTTGGGGGCACCAGACACACTGTTCCCACTGCTTAGGCAGGCACTGGGGATCCTCACCAACTGTGTCTCCCTCCCTGGGCTCTGCTGTCGTTGCCACCTGCTGCTCCCAGCAGGCCCCCACCTTCCCGTGGAATTCTGGGAGCACACCCCCTCCACCCAGCACATCAGCATTCATGAGATCCGCCCTGTAACACCTCCGCCTCCGCCAGCTCAGAACCTTGCTATCTGTCTTTATCTGGTTTGTAGATGGATGGGGTTCCAATGTTCTCATAGAGATTTCCAGAAACTTGACAGGAGAATAAATCTAAGATGTGCTTTCTACCTTGTGTCTGGTAGCTTGTGTCAGTGTGGTGAGTATGGCTCCATCACTCCAGCTGTTGGAATGCTACCACTCCAGGTGCCTCTGTTCCTCAGGGGACATGGTCAGCCAGCCAGCCAGCCTTAGGGCTTGTCACAGCCCTGATTCAGGAGCCAGGAGTATCTCTCAGTATCACATAGAACCCAAAAGTGTCCTAAAGGGGGAAAGTGCTGACCTCAGCGGTCCCCTGGTAGATGGACAGGGCAGGTGGCACCCATCACTGCATTCCGTGCCTCAGTTTCCTCTCTGTGAAGTGAGGGACCTGGAGATGGAATCTGTCTACTGCTCTGTTCAGTTTGGACATCCCTGATAGAGGCCCTGGCCTGGGGTGACAGCCGTGGCTCTGGAATGGCCAGCTTCAAGAGGTGGCGTCTCTGTGGTGCATCTGAGGATGTTTCAGCTTGCTTTTACAGAGGACCCTTCCCTGCCAGGGTTCAGCACCAGCTTGGCTGCCAAATCTCCCTCCCAGCCCAACTTTTGAAACAGAGGACGAGCTCATGCATCTAATGAGGCGGCGGCGGCAGCTGCTGTGACAATCTGGGAATGATTTCATCCTTCGCAGCCCTTTGTCTCACCCACAGCTTGGAAGATGCCAGGAGGCCAAGGCGGGGTGGGCTTGTGGAGGCTCCCCTAAAGTCTCCTTGCCCACTCGGAGGCTCCAAAGTTAAGATTCCCATACCCCATGGCTGATCACTGGCAGGGAGCCCCTCCTATCCCAGAGGCCTTCATGCTGCCCCACTTCTAGACAGTCCCCTTCCCAAGGTCCCTGACACTCTCCTCAGACATTTCCACGAAACTCTCCTGGGAACTGGTGGACTGTTGGCGTCAAACAGCCTAGTCCATGCCCAGAACGGAGAGGGGTTTCTGTTTTCACCACCTCCCTCCCCTTTCCAGCATGCCTTTAGTCACGTGTGGCCACCACACATGGCTTGTCCCCATCTCCCCTTGACAAGCAGGAGCTAAACAATCCCCCCCACCACCTTCCCCTCATCTCCCTTTCCAGACCCCTGACCTTGGAGCTCTTCCCAAGGGCTCCACTCATCCTCTGAGGATGTGAGTAGTTGGAGGGCTTGTGGTATCCAAGTGAGCTATGGGTAGCAAGTAGCCTATAGGAACGGGTTTCTCAAAGAACTTGGACATAAAAAACTCCACTTTTAGCAATGGGCTCTGATAGCCACTTTTGCACACAGACCCCCATGGCTCCTTACTAGCATCTCTCAGCCTTTCCCAGTGCTGCACATAGCAAAAGTCCATGAGCTTGGTTGTTCCCGCAGCCCTGTACTGAGTCCCTGAGCTTCGTCTGTGCTGTGACGTCCCCTCCACTAGGACGGAAATGTGGCCTTGGGGAACACGCACTGGGTGAGACTCCTTCAGGGTGTATGTAGCACCCCCAACTACAGACGGACACTGTAGATATACATGGTCAGGCCCCCACAGCCCCAACAAAGTGTGACATCTGTCCTTAAGGAGAATAGACGTGGCCACCAAGGTTCTTGGGGAAAGCCATCTGGGGAAAAAGAGTGCAGACCGGGCCGGCCAGTGCTTTAATCCCAGCACCCTGGAGGCAGAGGCAGGCGGATCACTGTGAGTTTGAGGCCAGCCTGGTCTACAAAGCAAGTCCAGGCCAGCCAGGGGTACACAGAGAAACCCTGTCTCAACCCCACCCCCACTCCTTCCCCCCAAAAGAGTGCAGGCCATGGGAGCTGCTTGTGACATCAAGCTGTGACACAGAAGATGCACGTGGCAGGGAAGGAAGGACATGTTCTGATGATCTTCCAGGGCCCAGAGGGAAGTTTCGCCAACTAAGACTTCAGACCCAGAGGCCAAGACAATCTGCCACCCACGTTAGAATTCAGAGGGGTGGGGCTGGGGCCGCGTTAAAAAGATCACTCTGTAACTATTCTGCTGCTCCTGGGAATTATTGCTGGAATCAACAAAGGACTGAACTAAACGTCTGGGAAAGACGATGAGCAGCCAGCAACAAAGTAACAGCTTTATCCCTTCGGAATAGGAGAAGCTCTAAGGCTGGGAGTCAGCTAAACTGATGGATGCTGTCTGGGGCTTGGGTGTTTTATAGGGTGCCTGGGTCCTCTCCTTTTCCCTTATTGGTTCTGTTTAGATATCTACCCCTGTGCTTTCCTGTTATTTCTCCTGATGTCTTCTCAGAGCAAAAAGCCACCACATCAGAGAGCCCTCTTTTTTTTTTTTCTTACACAGGATTTCTCTGTGTGGCCCTGACTGTCCTAGAACTCACTCTGCTGGCCTTGAACTCAAGAGTTCCACTTGCCTCAATCTCCCTAGTGGTGGGATCAAAGGTGTGTGCCACTACCACATGGCACTGATGGCACATGCCTTTAATCCCAATATTCTGGAGGGAGGCAGGCAGATCTCTGTGAATTGGAGGCCAGCCTGGTCTACAAAGCGAATCCAGGACAGGCAAGGCTACATAGAGAAACCCTGTCTCCAAAAAACAAAACCCAAAGACCTGCTCACACCTTTGTAAGCAGCTGAGGTTTTCTGGCTTGCTCTTTCATTCTTGCAAAACATCCAGACACCATGAGAGGCATCAGCAATCAACCAGCCTGGCTGTGACTCTTTTGCAAGCTGGCACAGCTGATGGCATGGCAGTCATTTGCCTGGAAGACAGTGCTGTGTGATGCCACCCTTAAAAAAAGAATATTGAATCTGGGGCTGGAGAGATGGCTCAATGGTTAAGAGCACTGACTGCTCTTCCACAGGACCTGGGTTCAAATCCCAGCATCCATATGGCAGTTCACAACAGTCTGTAACTCTAAGATCTGACACTTTCACACAAACATACGGGCAGGCAGAATACACCAATACACATAAAATGAAAACGTATTTAAAAATATTAGCTAGGCATGGTGGTGCACAGCTTTAATCCCAGCACTCTGGGAGGCAGAGGCAGGTAGATCTCTGTGAGTTCAAGGCCAGTCTGGTCTCCAAAGCAAGTCCAGGACAGCCAAGGCTACACAGAGAAATCATGTCTCAAAAAACTAAAATAAATAAATAAATAAATATATATATATTAATTTTAGATATATTCAAAACTACACACATAATAAATAAATAATAACTGTATATACTATTCAGTGACGGGGCTCAGTAAGTTCGCAGATAAACCTCATAGAAAACACAGACAGAACAGAGTACACTATCAGAACGATGCTATTGGTTTTGAATGTACCAGAACGATGCTTTGGTTTTGAATGGATGTAGAAAAGTCTCCCCTAATAGCTGCTTTTCTTTCTATCATGAGGTAAACAAACCACAGTGCCTTTGCTCTTTGGCCATTCCCTTGTTCTGCTTTCTGCTGTTGCAGAATCAGGGGCCAGCCTGACTAAAAAAGGGGGCTTTGGAAACCATCTGGACACAACATGCTTGGGTTTTGAGGGGGACAGCCACACCCCCATGTGGAGAACCAGTCAGTGAGCAGGCTTAAACGGCACGTGACAGTTTTCACAAAAGCTATTCCTATTCATCTGTAAACATGAACCCAATGCTTCCCCCTGGACAGGAGATCTGCTACTGAGTCCAGGGAGTACTGGCTGCACCCAAAGCACCCATCCTCCTTGTAAACAGTATAGATTGGTCCAGATGAGGCTTATCATTTCAGCCTGTGGGTTATGACCCCTTTGGGGGTTGACAACCCGTTCACGGGGGTCGGACATCAGATGTTCTGCATGTCAGATATTTACATTACACTTTGTTAACAGTAGCAAAATTACAGTTATGAAGTTGCAGTGATAATATTTTACAGTTGGGAGTCACCGCAGCATGAAGAGCTATATTAAAGGGTCACAGCGTTAGGGAGGTTGAGAATCACTGTTCCATTGGGTCATGCAACGGGTACCGGGATTGACACATTTTTCTTTTCTTTTTTGGAGGGAGGGGGGTTTTGAGACAGGGTTTCTTTACATAACAGCTCTGGCTGTCCTAGAACTCACTCTGTAGACCAGGTTGGCCTCGAACTCATGGAGATCCACCTGTCTCTGCCTCCCAAGTGCTGGGATTAAAGGCGTGCACCACCACTGCCCAGTTGTCACATTTTTCTTGAGAGGGTTTGTTTTTTGTTTTGTTTTGGTTTTTGTTTGGTTTAGGTTTTTTTGTTTTGTTTTGTTTTTGTTTTTCAAGACAGGGTTTCTCTGTGTAGCCTTGGCTGTCCTGGACCCACTTTGCAGACCAGGCTGGCCTCAAACTCACAGCAATCCATCTGCCTCTGCCTCCCAAGTGCTGGGGTCAAAGGTGTGCGCCACTTGCCCATGGCTCAGTGCCCTGCCTATTTGTTTACTTTTTCTTTGGGCAATATTGCCCTTTTGTCCCTCCCTACAGACACTTGGGCCCAGGCCTTTTGTTTGTTTGTTTGTTTGTTTTTGTTTTTTTGTTTTTTTGAGATAGTATTTCTCTGTGTAGCCCTGGCTATCCTAAACTTGCTTTGTACACCAGGCTGGCCTGGAACTCACAGACATCCGTCTGCCTCTGCCTCCCGAGTGCTGGGATTAAAAACATGCGCCACCACGCCCGGCTGGGCCCAGGTCTCTTATAGGGACCATTTGTACCCAAGATATTTGATGCTGTTAGTCCTCAAAATACTTGCTTTGTCATAAAAGCCACGGTCTGTATCTGTTTAGACCACACTAGCTCACAGAAGTGCCAGAAGCCCCACTTACTGAGTCTTCTGAGCACAAGTCATGTGATGAGTCTGCTCTGTTCCAGCCACACAGGATCCCCAAGCCCCAGGTTAAGACATTTCCAGTAGCTCTTTCCCATCTTGCAAGATGGCAGGTGAAAAGGCAGAGAAGCCTGACATGAAGAAGAAGCCTGCGGCCAAGAAGGCTGGTGGCGATGCTGCGCCCCCCCCTGCCGCCAAGGCCGCCAAAAAGGGCGACCCTAAGGTGAAGAAGTCCAAGAAGGGGAAGCGCCATTGCAGCTGGAACCCTGTCCTGGTTAGAGGAATTGGCAGGTACTCCCGGTCTGCCATGTATGCCAGAAAGGCCTTGTACGAAAAGCAGTACAGAGCTGCTAAGACCAAGGTTGAGAGGAAGAAGAAGAGGGAGAAGCTCCGTGCCACTGTCACGAAAGTAGTCTGTGGTGACAAGAACGGAGGTACCCGGGTGGTGAAGCTTTGAAAAATGCCCAGGTATTATCCTACTGAAGATGTGCCTCGGAAGCTGCTGAGCCACGGCAAAAAGCCCTTCAGTCAGCACGTGAGAAAGCTGCGTGCCAGCATCACTCCTGGGACCGTCCTGATCATCCTCACTGGACGACACCGGGGCAAGAGAGTGGTTTTCCTGAAGCAACTGGGAAGTGGCTTGCTGCTTGTGACTGGACCTCTTGCCATTAACAGAGTTCCTCTACGCAGAACACACCAGAAGTTTGTCATCGCCACATCTACAAAAGTTGATATCAGCACCGTTAAAATCCCTAAACATCTGACAGATGCTTACTTCAAGAAGAAGCAGCTGTGCAAGCCCAGGCACCAGGAGGGCGAGATCTTTGACACAGAGAAGGAGAAATACGAGATTACCGAGCAGCACAAGGCTGATCAGAAAACTGTGGACTCGCAAATTTTGCCAAAGATCAAAGCCGTTCCTCAGCTGCAGGGCTACCTGCGATCTCAGTTCTCCCTGACACATGGGATGAATCCTCACAAACTGGTGTTCTAAGTTGCTAACAACCTAATTAAACGGCTTCGTACTTTAAAAAAAAAAAAAAAGACATTTCCAGTAGCGGGGCGGTAGTGGCGCACACCTTTAATCCCAGCACTCGGGAGGCAGAGGCAGGTGGACTGCTGTGAGTTCGAGGACAGCCAAGGCTACACAGAAAAATCCTGTCTTGAAAAACAAAACAAACAAACAAAAAAAGACATTTTCCAGTGATCCCCAACTCAGCCAATTTCCCAGAGCTGGAGACAAAGCCAGATGCAGACAAGGAGGTGTGTCCCAGCCCATGAGCCCATTGCACAGACATCAGAGGCTCTACTGGGGGATCCTGGGGCCAAGTTCAACCATGAATAGCTTCTAAGAAGCCTAGAATTCGAGCCAAGTGTGGTGGCTCACACTTGTAATCCCAGCACTCAGGAGAGACAGATCTCTGTGAGTTCGAGGCCAGCCTGGTCTACAAAGTGAGTCCAGGACAACCAGGACTATAAGAGAAACTCCATCTCTAAAAAAATAAATAAAATAAAACAAAAAAGGAAGAAAAGAAGCCTAGAATTTGGGTTCTGCCTTATCCTGGGACCCCATCCGCCCATCAATTCAGAAATTCTCCTGGTGTTAGTCATTTGCAGAAACCCCCAGAGAAACAATTAGAATTTATAATTATCATGCACTGCTGGTGGGTGGAAGGTGGGGGCAGGACCCTCCCTCACAGGTGTGTCTCTGCGGCCTGCAGCATCCCATCCCTATATGGTTCTCAGATGAACATCCCGGGGTTCTTTTGGGGGAGACAACTCCTGGTTATACAAGCTTAGTGCCTGGGACCTAGCCACCTTTCATCCAGTGGAAAGGTTGTGGTCCCTTGCTGTTCCAGTAACTGGTCTTAGCCTGTTGAGATTCAGAATCTGCCTCACTTTTCCTACAGGGATCATCAGGATAGAAGGGTCCACGGCACAAATGGTAGACTTCGACAAGGGCTGTCTTGACTACTAGGGTGACAATATCCCCTGACCTCTGCAGGTCCCCTGGACATAATGGCCAAGCCAGGGGCAAGGCAAGGGGATGGCAGCCTGACTTCATGGCCCCAGGGTGTAGCCACTTCCTGTTCTTCTGACTGAATGAATGGTTTCTTGCTATACCTCATGGGCCCTTCTGTTGCTTCCAGAGGCATCCCTGAAGGTGCTGCCTTTATTGCCAGCACTTTGCAGACACTGTGAGAAGGGGGCCTACGACTGCACCTTAAGCTTTACCCAACAAGAAACCAGTCCATCTACCACTCAGCCCACACCAGGGTTTGTTCACAGCTGGGGGGTGTGGTGGGTAAGGGGGGATGGGGAGGTGTGGGGGACAGTCTATCCTGTTGGTTTTTACATACTTCCTACTCAAGGCTGCTTTTTTGTTTGTTTGTTTGTTTGTTTTGTTTTGTTTTGTTTTTCGAGACAGGGTCTCTCTGTGTTAGCCTTGGCTGTCCTGGCCTCACTTTGTAGACCGGGCTGGCCTCGAACTCACAGCGATCCGCCCATCTCTGCCTCCCGAGTGCTGGGATTAAAGGCATGCGCCACCACGCCTGGCTCAAGGCTGCTTTTTAAATCCTCCAGTTCTCGCAATCTCTGCATCTGACCGCCCTTTTGAAAGACGAGGGCTAGCAAATATCTTAGAGCAGGGCTGTCTTCTACCAGAGCATCCTCCGGTGAAGGCCCTGTTCCTGTTACCCCAGCCCCCCCCCCCCCCCCCCCGCCCCCGAATTCACACGGCGAGGGCACTTTGAGGTTGGAACCTTCTTCCTACCTGTCTTCTTGAGCACTCGAGGGAAGAGCAAAGACAAGCCTCCAGGAGCCATATGAACAGCCAAACCCCTGGGGGTGAGGGGCGGGGGTGAGGGGTCGGGGGGGGCTGCGCTAGCACCCAAGGAAGTTCTCCTGTGAAGAAACAGACATTTCTCTCCTAGTGGCCTCAGTGTGAACTTCAGGCTTGGAGTGACTATTCTCTCATGACTTCTGCAGGCTTTGCCTGCGTGCTAGAACATACTGGCTCAAGAAAACAGAGACAGCTGACTGGGTCCCCCACCCCCCACCCCACCCCCAGGTGCCCACATTTAGCTAATCAGAGCTTAAGGGCCCAAGAGTGGGGGAAGGGTGAACAAGAGCAGATTTGCCTTCCCTGTGGACCTCTCCCAGGTGTATTGAGTGGGAAACCTGCCTTCACCCACCCCTCCTCCCCAGGTCTGCGTGTCTCTTGGCTCAGCAGAGGCTGCATAAGCCTTCTCTCTGGTACTCACGAGAGAACCCCCCATCCAGCTGTAAGAGATCAAACACCCACCCCAACAGACGCTGAGCCCCTTCACTCCTTACTCTCAGTAGGGGGTGCGTGCTGGTTGGGGGTCTCATGGCAAGATCTGGGGAAGGGTCCCTCTCTGAGAGGGGGCCCTTGGAGTGCCAGAAGGGTCACAGCCACTTCCAAGTCTGTTCTCTGTGATTTTCAGTCAGGCATGTAAACTTGAGTAGAAGCCTTCTCAAATCCCAGATGAGAGTCCTCAAGAAATACAACGGGGTTGATAGTGGTCATCTAGAGGGGGCTGCGGACTTGTTCCCTGGGATGGAAAAGGAGTTGGTCCTCCAGGAAAGATGAAAGACCTGCCCTGGAAAATGAGATGGAAGGGGCCTGAGAACCTGCTCAGTGCGCAGGCGTTTTTAGAGGGTCTGGGGTCCTCCTCCCCCTCCTCCTATTGGTTCTGTTTAGATACCCGCCCCCATGCTTTCCAGCTTCCGGGACTAAGACACCGCCATCTTGGAGAGCCTGTTTTAGCTAGCTTTCCTTGTCCACCTATGTCTCTCACTCACACCTTCATCTTCTTTTTTTTTTTTTTTTTTTAAATTTATGTGCATTGGTGTAGGGGTGTCAGAACTTGGAGTTACAGACAGTTGTGAGCTGCCATGTGGGTGCTGGGGATTGAACCCAGGTCCTTTGGAAGAACAGGCAGTGCTCTTAGCCACTGAGCCATCTCTCCAGCCCCCACCTTCAGCTTCTTAATAGCAAGGTGCCTCTGTTGACTTTTGAGGCCTTGAGTTTAACTAGTCCCTTCAGTGCCTTGAAAGTGAATCAGAACTAGGCTAGGGGCACATAGCAATTGGGGGCTGGGGGACTCTGGGAGCTGGGGGGCTGGGGCCTTTTTGGTTTTGTTTGTTTCTCTTTTTTTCTTTTCTTTCTTTTCTTTTTCTTTTTCGTTTTGTTTTTGTTTTTCGAGACAGGGTTTCTCTGTGTAGCCTTGGCTGTCCTGGACTCGCACTGTAGAGCAGGCTGGCCTCGAACTCACAGGGATCCACCTGCCTCTGCCTCCCCAGTGCTGGGATTAAAGGCGTGCGCCACCATTCCCGGCTGAACTTTCTTAGAGCAGTGAGTGCAGCCAGGGACAACAGCACCCTTGGCTTTGAGACCCCTCACACAGTATGAAGAACTGGATTGAGGGGCTTCTGTGACAGTCTCATGGGGACCCAGACTTTATGGCACCCCTGATAGGAACTTTCAGGGCCAAAGTGATACCAGTGAACTCTAAGCCACCTCTACTCCATACCAGGAGCTGCAGCCACCACCATGGACCTGACGGGTGGTGACCTTGCTGGCCTGGGTTGTGGCTGAGAAGGTTCCAGGTCGGCTGCTCTGAAAGATGGTAGTCACAGTGTTGCTGAGCTGTGGCCTGAAAACCAGCATCGGAGACCTGGAGGGGGCTTTCCAAGCCGTTGAGTAGCGGAGGGACTATATTGCTGTAGGAGCGGATGACCTCACACTTACAAGGAGGGTTTCTGTTTAGACCTGGGCTGCGGCCTGATCAGGATGCTCTGCTTTTGTTTCCTTAACGGCTTGGGCTTCTCCATTCATATACTAATTTGAAAGGGGGGGGAGGGGGAACCAACTTCCTCTGAGTCAGTGTGATCTGTAGCGGAAAGGCTGGTGTCACAATCTTCACTTTTATCTGTCCTCTGCAGTTGGCCAGCAGGAAGCACACAGCCTGGGCTCCTGCGGGCTGGGCTGGTCCAAGCAGCAGCTGTTGAGATAGGGCAGGAGAGCGGGCTTCAAGCACCCACCGCTGCATACTAAGGTCTCCTCCAGCCGAGACAAGGGCACACTGAAGAACACTGTCTGGGCAATGCCAGGGGTACAGGGCAGAGGGCAGCCCCTCTGTACCTGGAAGGAGATGGCTAGAATTGTCTTCTTTGAAAAAAATCAGGACAAGCTGGGCATGGTGGCACACACTTTTTTTTTGTTTGGTTGCTTTGGTTTGGTTTTTTGAGACAGGGTTTCTCTGTGTAGCCTTGGCTGTCCTGGACTCACTTTGTAGACCAGGCTGACCTCGAACTCACAGCGATCCACCTGCCGCTGCCTCCCGAGTGCTGAGATTAAAAGCATGCGCCATCATGCCTGGCCCAGCACGTGCTTTTAATCCCATCACTTGGAAGGCAGAGGCAGGCGGATCTCTGTGAGTTCGAGGCCAGCCTGGTCTACAAAGCGAGTCCAGCCTGGTCTACAAAGCGAGTCCAGGACAGCCAGGAGTGTTACACAGAGAGACCCTGTCTGGAAAAACAAAACAAAAACCAACCAACCAACCAAACTAACAAACAAAAAAATTCAAGACGAGGGGTGAGAACCAGAGTGCCTGGGATCCGAGAGGCACCTCACTAAGTTCTGAGTGGCAGGGGACAGAGGGAAGATAAGGTGGGGGTGAGTGGGTGGGAGGGATCAGGAGATTGGGGGCGGGGCAGGCCTGTCACTCAGCACAGTGGATGTTGAGTTCCAGTCTGCTTCTAAGGACTGAAAGAGGAAGCTGCATTTTCACTAACCCAAGATCCACTCAGGACAAGATCTTTCTGCTGAGGTCTCAAAGCCTACCGGCATTGCTGGATCAGGGGCAAGTGCCCAAGTTTCATTTCCTGCAGACAGTTGAGGGTTCCGAACGCAGCGAGGGGTTGGGCATCCCCGAAGACAGGCCTTCTGTGAACAGGCAGATGGTACGGCTCACCTAGCTGGGGCCTTCATGGACCGGTGACAAGGAAGTGGTCAAGTGTTCAGTTTGTGTCAGAGCACTGGCTGGGCTGGACTGTTCGTTCTCTGTGGCAAACCATGAAGAAACGTTTACACACAGGGTGCCACTCCCAGCTGAGGGTGTCAAGCCCTCCTCCTCTGCTTCCTGGGTGAGCCTTGGAGATGTACTCAAAGTGTCTGGCACCTGGAGATGGATGAAACAGGTTCCTGTCATGTGCCATTCCTGCATCTACTGAACTGAGCCCCTCAGGTGACAAAAAGTGCTAAGATGTCCAACTTGAAAGCGAGAGACATGCCTGGTGTGCTGGCCCATACCTGTAATCTCAGCACTACACAACGCAGAGAGGCAGGCGGATCTCTGTGAGCTAGAGGCCAGCGTGGTCTACAGAGTGAATCCGGGACAGCCAAGGCTAACACAGAGGAACCCTGCACCAACCCCTGCCTCCAAAAACAAACAAACAAACAAACAAACAAAGAGAGAGAGAGAGAGAGAGGCATAAACCAGTTATAGGAGAACTCCGGACCTAGTCACATTGAGCAGGGCCAGGGAGAAGACTAGAGTATTCCAGGGCATGAACACACAACACAGTGATGCTCAGGATGGACCTGAGCCCTGCCCAGTGGCCTTGCCCCTGCCCCTGCCCAGCACCCTGGCAATACTGATGACAGTATGCCTGCCAACTCGGCACACACGGCAACCAGGGTGTGTTCTCTTTAATTCAGTTTGGAGACCAGATCCCCCAGCTCACCTTGCTCTCTGGTCTCTGAGGTCCATCAGGGGCAGGGGCAGGGGTGGGGCAGGGGAGGGGGAGGAGGAGGAAATGCCTCCCCAACTATGTATCTCAGTGTTGGCATTTCCCCTTGACCATCTTGCTTGTGAAACTTCATTTGTCAAGTCCCCTACAAGGCCAGGGCGTCTTCCCAAGTCACAGCCCTCCACTGGGGCTGGAGGTTAAGACCATGAATGAATTTTAAGTCAGCTCAGTCCAGATGCTGCACAGCAAGCATGCCTGTGTTCCTTTGCAAGTGGCCGCCTTCTTGGATGAAGCCCCAAACCAAGCCTGTCACTTTCTCCAGAAACTGCCATAGTCTCTGGACCTGCAAATCCAGCAGCTTGGATGACAGCACCTCTTGATAAAAGAGGATTTTTATCAGTTTGGTTAAAAACCCAAAACCAAAACCGGGCGGTGGTGGTGGTGCACACCTTTGATCCTAGCACTCTGGAAGGCAGAGGCAGGTGAATTTCCGTGATTTCCAAGGCCAGCCTGGTCTACAAAGCAAGTCCAGGACAGCCAAGGCTACACAGAGAGACCCTGTCTCAAAAGACAACAAAACAAAACAAAGCAAAAACAACCCTCCCTTCCAAAGAAAACAAAGCAAAACCTTTTTGTGGTGCTGGAGAGATGGCTCCCCAATTAAGAGTACTGGCTGTTCTTCCAAAGAATCTGGGTTTGGTTCCCAGCGCCCACATGGCAGCTCACAGCGTTCTGTAACCCCAGTTTCAGAAGATCTGACACCCTTTTCTCACCCCGACGGCTGTTGTACACACGTAGTGTACATACGTACATGCAGACAATCCACATATACACATGAAGTAATTACAAAACAAAAAGTCCAACCCTTCTTGGTTTTGACAGTTTCTATTGACACCCCACTGAGGGCCCCAAGTTTGTTCTTATGAGCCCATAGATCCAGAATGTTTCTCTTCTCTCTGTTCATTCATTAATTCCTCCAGCACCCATTCACACCACACACTTTAATTACTCAGTCATTAATTCCTCCATCACTCATTCACACCACACACTTTAATTACTCAGTCATTAGTTCCTCCAGCACCCATTCATTCATTCATATAATGCTCGGTCGGATCCCATTCATTCATCCCATCAATTCATTTGCTCACTCAGCACTCTTCCACCTACATCATTCATTCATTCATTCATTCATTCATTCAGTGCTGTTTAGGTATTGGAGATGAATGACAGTTACAAATGTCAGGCCAGTCAGAAAATATCTGGTAGGGTGGGGGACACCAGGGCAACAACAGCTCTTAGAGGATTGAAGAGGTGAAGGGCCAACCTGGAGCATTACTGTTTTCTGCAGAGATTTCTGAGAGATGATGTTGGTCGAAACTTCAGTCCTCGGCTCTGTCCTGGGTATTCGAGCTGCTAGAACTCCGACATTCATTCCATCTGCTTTGGAGAAAGTGTCTGGCTAGAAAGGGTCGGAAGAGACACACCCACAGATAGACTGCCAGATGGCTGGCCAGGCATGACAAAGAGACGGGAACAAGAGTTCTTGCACAGGGCCAGGGAGACATGTTGGGGTCAGGCAGAGCCATGCAGATGGATCTGTCAACCACACCCCAGGCTTAGCTTGGGGGCTCTCCTTCTGTTAGGGGGTGGTTACTGTAAAATGCCTACTACTCCTAACCTGATAGGGATGTCTGTCCACCCACCAAGGATCCCCCTGCCCCCCCCAACCCCCGCTCTTTTCCTGTTTGTGTTCCTGGAGCAGGTGTTATTTGCTGGCTCCTCAGCCACAGTGGTGCGAGGTTCTTGACTGTGGGTGTCCTTGCAGCCACCTCATCCCTTTAGTGTCTTGTGGTTCCCTGTGTCTTTGTTGCCACCGCCACCGGCTCCAGGTTCCTAAGCATTCTGAAATGGGCGCTATGTTCTGGAAGGCCATTGGCCAGGTACTGGAAGAGCTGGGGGGCAGCAGGCCCTGGGTTCCTTTCTGAGGTCATTATACCAAGGTGATGGAGAGTCCAACAAGTAAGATCACTCCTAGACTAGGGTCTACTCACCTGAGCGCTGTATTGAGCTACACCATGGTGGGTAGGGGTGGGCTCTAAGCCAAGCACTGCTTTCCCCTGGAGAACAGGGAGGCAGCCAGAGCAGCTCAGCAAAGGCCTGGGAATTTTCTCAGATCTATTGACTCTTGATGATCTGACAAGGCTTGGAAACTGCCTTGCTAGTGCCGCGGGTCTGTGGCTGTGTGCCTGAGCAGATAGGTAACTTGCACAGGTGGGCATCTGTGTAAGTGGGGCATCCGCCAGCTGGGCATCTGTGTGAGCAGGCACCATGCAAGTGGGCAACGGTTTAAGTGGTCACCTGTGTGGTGGGCACCTGTGAGGTGAACACCCACGCAGGTGGGCATCTGTGTAGGGTGGGCATCCGTGATGGTGTGACAGGGCATGTCTACGAGTGGGCTTTCTTCACGTGACTACGCTTGTGTCAGACACTCCTGCCTTGAACATCCACACTCTCTGTCCGTCACTGACACCTCCCGTCCTGCCTTCACCAACCTCCTGCCCTAAATACACAGTGCCCTGCAGGGCAAGGCCAGCCTGTCAGGGCGGTGTAGGAGATCGACACCTACCACCCCTTGCCCTTCCTTCAAAAGGTCCCTCTTCGTAACCTTCTAGATGGTTCTTCCCTTCACCTGCTCCGTGACTGCCCATGCCTCCCCTTCCAGTAGGGACCTACGCAGCTCCTTCAGGCCTGAGGGCCCCTGGGAAAACTTCCCCGTGGCTCTAGCTTTACTGACATAGAGACTGAGGTGACAGATTCGACTTGCCGGAAGCTCAGGCCTAGTAACTAACCCAGGCCTGGAATTCTTCTCAGTCTTAAGGGCAAGACAATAGTCAATATAGACCTGGAGCAGCTAGCCCCGTAGACGCAGCATTTTCTTTCTTTCTTTCTTTCTTTCTTTCTTTCTTTCTTTCTTTCTATCTATCTATCTATCTTTCTTTCTTTCTTTCTTGGTTTTTTGAGACAGGGTTTCTCTGTGTAGCCTTGGCTGTCCTAGACTCACTTTGTAGACCAGGCTGGCCTTGAACTCACAGCAATCCGCCTGCCTCTGCCTCCCGAGTGCTGGGATTAAAGGAGTGCGCCTCCACGCCCAGTGACACAGCATTTTCTAATCTCAATTTTGGCCTTCTGTTCCTGGAGTGAACCTGAGCTTTAGGAGAAGGACGGGAAGCTGGCATGGCAAGTTCCTTGAGGACAAAGGCTGAATCTGCCTCAGGCTCTTCACAAGCAGAGGCTTCCTCCCACCTAGGCAAAGGAGTCCATGTGGCACAGGTGCCATCAAGCACTCAAGAAGAAATAGAAACCAACTGTGGTACATCTGTGAGTGGGCGGCCAGGCGGACATGGGGGCAACCTCCCAAGGGAGGCCGGCTTGCAGCTCAAAGAGCAGGCCAGTAGGTAGCCAGTCCATTTCTACCCAAGGCTCTAGGAGGCATGATGAAAGGGTTATGTGCAGGTGAGGAGATGCAGTGAGTCAGAAGATCTGGAACAGGGTGAACTTCCTGAGAGGAAGGACCGGGTTCTGAACATCCGAGGACAGACAGACAGACGACTCTCAGTCAGCTCTGAGCATTACGGCAAAGGCCTATTGTGAAGATCACAGTGATCAGAGCCACTGCTGGTCACTACCCAGGGACAACAGCCAATTGGGAGGCCCAGGAAGTGTATGGTGAATCTGATGTGTTCCCTGTAAGGATACAGACCCAGCCACATTAAGAGTGACCCTGACACCTGGCGTGGTGACGCATGCCTTTAATCTCAGCACTCGGGAGGCAGAGGCAAGTGGATCCCTGTGAATTCGAGGCCAGCCTGGTCTCCAAAGCAAGTCCAGGATAGCCAAGACTTGTCTCGGAAAACAAAAACAAACAAACAAAAAGAGTAGCCCTGTCTGTCTAAACTTGCACCTGGTCATGCCTGTCACCGCTGTTTCCTGAGATTGCTCGTGCATGTCTCCTCCGAGGCCGCACATCCGGGGGCTTCCCCAGACCTGAACCAACTTGCTCACAGGACCGTATCCTTTTCGGTTCGAATGTTGATGTGTCCCATGGGAGCCACACCTCCCATGAGTACACTGGTGTCACTCGATTTTTATCATGAGTGGGTAGGTCAGGACAGGGCCTGGGTGCTGTATTAGTTGTTTTTTTTTGTTTGTTTGTTTTTGTTTTAATGTATGTGACAAACTGACTGACAAAAGCAATTTAAGGAAGAAAGGATTTTTGGCTTTGTTTTAAGGAAAGGGGCTTTTCGGCTCCGAGTGCAAGTTCATGGCAGAGATGGTATGGCAGCTAGAACGGAGGTCAGTGGCATCCTCGGTCAGGAGAGAGGTGAACGCTGGTGCTCAGATCTTTCTTTTTCTTTTTCTTTTTTTCTTTTTTTAATTTCAAGAAAGGGTTTCTCTGTGTAGTCCTGGCTGTCCTGGAACTTACACTGTAGACCAGGCTGGCCTTGAACTCAGAGATTTGCCAGCATCTGCCTCCCAAGTGCTGGGATTAAAAGTGTGAGCTATTGTAGTCCAAGACCCCAACCCATGGAACTGTACCACTCATATTTGGGCTGTATCTCTGCATCTCAACTAACCCAATGTAGTAACAATTTTAGGAGTTTTATTTGTTTGTTTGTTTGTTTAAAAAAACCCACAGAGATATTATAGGAATATGTTTTCATTTTAATTCCATGTGTGGAATATTGGGGCTGCTTCAGATTGTCCACAGCAGCTGATTATGATTTGTCTCATGCTCTGGCAGGGTGTGATCTTGCCAGCTGAGGACAGTTTCTGTGAGTGTGTGTGACATTTGGAATTCTGGGGACTTTTCAGAGGTGTGGCAGGTTGATGGTTGGATGTTGTTGGTCGTGGTTTGTTAAGCAGTTGTGTGCAAAGAAGAAACCCCAAGAAGAAATTAGATATCTCCACGGTGAAGATCAAACATGCCCCCAAGGAACCTGAGGCCCCCAGTCAGCAGGAAGCCGTCTAACAATAAGGTCGCCCCCTTTTGGACCCCTGACTTATTCAGGGATCTCTTTCCTTTTCTATCTTTCTCTCTTTCTCTCTCTCTCTCTCTCTCTCTCTCTCTCTCTCTCTCTCTCTCTCTCTCTCTCTCATCTAGTGTTAGGGGCTTGAAAGGGTGGAAGAAAGAAGAAACCACAAAGTAACAAAATCCAGCTACAACCCAATCTAGAAGTCTCCAACAGACACACTCAGAGGTTTGTCTCCCAGGCGCTTTCAGACGGTGTCAAGTTGGTAATCACCGTTAACCATTACGTGTGGACCCAGGAGTTCCCACTTAACCATCCCAAAGTTATTCACACTGAAATAGAACTTTTGAAAAGGGAGTGGATCATGACTGTTGGATAGACAGAGTAGGGGTGCATCTTGGTAAAGACTTCACTTAGGAGCTGGGCATGGTGGCGCACGCCTTTAATCCCAGCACTCAGGAGGCAGAGGTAGGGAGATTGCTGTGAGTTCGGGGCTAGCCTGGTCTACAAAGTGAGTCCAGGACAGTCAGGGCTACACAGAGAAACCCTGTCTCAAAAAAAAAAAAAAAAAAAAAAAAAAAAAAAAGACTTCACTTTGGTCATTTTAAGGGAGGAAACTGGCCAAATATGTGAAAAAAAATTTACGTGGAGCAAAGGACTATGCGCATTGCTTAGGGCATCAGTTCTCAAACTGAGAGCCTTGACCCCCACGGGGGGGGGGGGGACTGAATATCAGATATTTACATTAGGATGCATAACAGTAGCAAAATTGCAGTTATGAAGTAGTAATGAAATGATTTTATGGTTGGGGGTCAGGACAACAGGAGGAGCTGTATCAAAGGGTCAGAAGGGTTAGGAACGGTGGCTTGGAGGTAGGTGAGCTCCACCCCAGCCGGAAGGACTTTTGATTCTCTGGGGACACTCCCAACCACAATTCCCTGTGCTTGTTGGGGCTCTGCCATTTTCTCTCACCCTCCTGCAGCCACTGCTGTCCACAATGCACAGATAGATAGGCAGGCTACTCTTCCCCACGCACACTGTGCCCTTGTAGGCAGACCTATTGGCATCACCCCTGCTAGGCTACCCCCCCCGTGCCCCCCGTTTTTATGGACTTGTGGGAGAGAGTGTCTGGACCCCAGAGCCAGCCTCCTTCCCACATATGAATGAATGAAGGGGAAGAGGGAATGAAGTGGCCCCAAGATTATATGGCTCAAAGTGGAAGAGGCTGGACAGGAAACACAGTGTGAGAGAGGCATGGGTGGGTGGGGGTGGGGTGGTCAGTGCTGAAGCTGCTACCAGGCAGATGTGGGCAGCTGGGCTGGGCAGGGCCATTGGCTCTGTGGCTCTGTGATGGTCTATGCTGACTGTCACTTGACAGATGAGGAGATGAGTCTCTGGGAATGTCTGTGAAGGATTTTCCAACTAGGTTAACTGAGGTCACAAGACCCACACCCACCCTCACTTCCGGAAGCACCCTTCTATAGGTGGTCCTGGACTTCGTAAAGAGAAGAAAGCAAGCCAAGAGCCAGCGTTCACCTCTCTCTTTCTGCTTCTTGACTGCAGCTGCGCTGTGACTGGTGGCCTTAAGTTCCTACCACTGTTCCTGTCCTTCTATGATGGACTGTGTCCCCTTGAATTGTGAGCCAGAATAAACCTTTTTTGCTCTAAGTCAATTCTGGTCAGGTATTTTGTTGTAGCAATGAGAAAAGCAACTAATACAGGCACTCTCTGTCCTGTAGGGCTGGGAAACCAGAGCCCACTCCCCATGGCTATTCTGTAATGCAGGTGACTGACAGTCCATGGGGGCTGTGACTCCTGATGGTAGCTGGCCAAAGAAGCAAGTATGGCCTTGAACCAACCTCTCCTAGGCTCGGTGCTGGGTGGCTTTGCTCAGCCATCAGGGATGGCAGGGTGTAGTGAGCCAGCAGCCCAGAGAACATCCTAGGATTGTGAGGTCTGTTGAGGAGCAAGTGACCTTCCCTAAATTCAAAAGCCCTTGTATTGGAGCCAAAAATTTGTTCCCCAGAGAAAGACATTCCAAGTTTACACTCTTAATTTTTCTAACCATTAAGGCCCTGTGTCCATGGATCCCAGAAAAGAAAACAGGAAGCCCTTTCTCCACCCTGCACAGCCTGGCCTTCACTAAGCCCCAAACTCTCCATCCATAAGCATTTGCTGAACCTCTACTACATGCTAGGCAGGAGACCAGGAGACTAAGAGGCGAGAGGCGGGTGTGTATAGTCTCTGATTCAGGGAGGCAGTGACTAGCCCAGAGTCATGAAAACAAGTCTAGGGCCAGCATAAGCAGGAAAAGCCCTAGCACCTCCCACTGCACCACAGCAGTCCCAGATGCCTACAGGGACAGCTTACATCATCAAGGACTCACTTGCAAGTTTTGTTATGCAAGGGCCAGAGGGCCTGAGAGCAGGCCTCTAAGTCTCCACTCTCTGGAGAAAACAAACAGCCTGGGAAGGGGTCGACTCAGGAAGAGAGACCCCGTGGTCCAGACTGGAGCAGGAGAGATCAGTCAGGCCTCAGTGAGGATGGTGTGTAGGGAGTGGAGGAGAAAGTCAGTCTGTGAAGGCATTAGGGAGCTGGCCGCAGAAGAAGAGAGTGAGTGGCTTTCTCTGCCCTCATTATGATAGCAGTGTCCCCGTGCAGCCTGCTTTGTGCAAGGGAAGTCCCTGTGTGGGCAGGTCGCATGCATCTGTCCCCTCTTCACGAGTGTCCTAGAATTCTAAAGGCTCCAGCTGTGTCTGGCCTCTTGTGATGACAAATGTTAGAAGGGACCAGAACTCTAGGTAGCTCTGTAACAGGTGCTATGCAAGTCGGCCAGTCACAAAAGGAGTGGCAGTCTGGACACCCCTGGCACTACGTCATCCCATTCAAGGCTGAAGGCTCTGAGCCCCAGATCAGTGTCCCATTCCAGCTCTCCCAAAGGCACCCGAGGGTCTCCTGAGGTGTCCCCTAGCTGTGTAGACACCTCACAAGGACAGAGAACCTATGGTGCCTCAGGCAGTGAGGCACTCTCAGAGTCTCCTGGTAGAGACAGGACTGGGATGGTGATCAAGTCAACCACACAGGACCAAGGCATCTCAGGCCCCTTCCCCACCATTCCTTTAATGTTAAACATGCAGCTTATGTGGTGCCTGATGTTTAAAAAACAAGCAAACAAGCAAACAAACGTTGAGTGTTTGGTGTCCACTTTTGCATAGCCACAATGGTTAAAATCCTTTCCTTCCTCCTCCTCCTCCTCTTCTTCCTCCTCCTTCTTTTTGTTTTTGTTTTGCTTTGGTTTTGGTTTTTCAAAACAGGGTTTCTCTGTGTAGACCTGGCTGTCCTGGACTCAGTTTGTAGACCAGGCTGACCTTGAACTCACAGTGATCTGCCTGCCTCTGCCTCCTGAGTGCTGGGATTAAAGGCGTGCACCACCACGCCCAGCTCTTTCCTGCCTTCTTTTTTTTTTGGTTTTTCGAGACAGGGTTTCTCTGTGTAGCCTTGACTGTCCTGGACTCACTTTGTAGACCAGGCTGGCCTCGAACTCACAGCAACCCGCCTGCCTCTGCCTTCCAAGTGCTGGGATTAAAGGCGAGCGCCACCACGCCCAGCTCTTTCCTGCCTTCTTATGGGTACTTTTGTTTGCTCCCTTTAGGGTAGGTGGGCAGACTTGGTGTTTTGGAAGCCCTCGTACCAGAACCTAGCCCAGGCCTCTGGTTCCCTCCACTCTCTTCAGGGTCTTCATTCCTAGATCCCTACTCTGCCAGACTTCGAAGGTTGCTGAAAGAGGTGACAATCCTGGCCCCACCACAAGGGTCTCAGTCTACACACACTGGGGTACAAATGTCAGGAATTTATATCTTGCACCTCTGGAGGCTGAGAAAGTCCAAGGCCAAGTGTCTGGCAAGGGTGCCCATTGTGTCATTGTGTCCTGTCACAGCACAGATGAGGGAGAGAAACAAGTGTCCTAGGTCTTGGAACAGGCCACTATCTATCTGAAGGGCTTCTCCCTGATGACCTCTTCAGTCACAAGGCCCCAACCCCTATAGGGGTAAGAATTTCAACAACTGAATTTTGGGTACACAGATATTTGGGGTGTAACAGCAGGTACTTTTCATGAGCAGGAGGAATACAGGGGACATAAACCCCACCCCCCACCCCCACCACATTTCCAGCCCCATTAGAAAGCTCCAGGAATCCAATAGTCCTTACTGCAGGGTCAGGAGGCAGTGGCCACCTTCGGTTATAAAGGAGCCAGAGGCCAGGGTAAAGAGGGAAAGAATGCCACCGGGCAGGCATGAAAACGCCTGGCTGAGAACTTGGGAGATTAAAGTGCAGTGGCCATGAAAGCCTATTGCACTGACCATGAAGGCAAGCAAGTCACTCTGGCAGTGGAGAGGGAAGAGTAGATGCATCCAGGAGGCTGATGTTCCCCCCTTGTAAACATTCCAGCTAGAGAACTAGGAGCATCTGGGGAGGAGGCCGTGGGTGCGACATGGTTAAGTGTTCCCAAAGCTTAGTGCGGTTGAAATTTCATCTTCATTTAAAGACGGGGCCCAGGGAAGGTTACATCACGGTAGGACCAGGGATCTTATCCTAGTGGTTTTATAAGGGGAGGGAGAGAGGGGGCTGTGAACGTAGCTCTGCTGGCCTGGTGTTTGCTTAGCTTACATGGAGGCCCTGGGTAGATCCTCAGCAGCTTAGCACTGCATAAACTTTGTGTAGTGGCATATGCCAGTCATTTCATCACTCAAGAGGATCAAAGGACCCAGGTCCTTGTCAGTCACATATCAAGCTGGAGGCCAGGCTGGGAAACATGAGACTGTTGGAGAGGAAGAGAGAGGTGATTGAGAGAAAGAGGGGGGAGGGAAGGAGGGAGGGAGGGAGAGGGAGAGAGAGAGAGAGAGAGAGAAAACACACACACACACACACACACACACACACACACACACACACACACGCTCACTGTCTCTCATCACACAGTGCTGTATACCACCCTGGGCCTCCATCAGCAAGAAAGCAGCCAGCAGATAAACCAGCCACAAGAACTCTTCCTGCCACATGGTATTGGTGCACACCTTTAATCCCAGTGCTTGGGAGGCAGAGGCAGGAGGATCTCTGTGAGTTCGAGGTCAGCCTGGTTTAAAAAGTGAGTCCAGGACAGCCAAGGCTACACAGAGAAACCCTGTCTCAAAACAACCCCCCCCCAAAAAAAAAGAACTCTTCTGGCACGAGCTACCTTGTTGCTGCAGCAGCCCCTGTTTAACTAGAGTAAAGCCTAGTATACATGTGTGAGGCCTCTCCAAAGCTGTACAGGGAGGGTTTCTCTCTCTCTCTCTCTCTCTTAAAGATTTATTTATTTATTTTATGTATATGAGTCCTCTACCTGCATGCACGACAGAAGAGGTAGCCCAGTATAGAAGGTTGTGAGCCACCATGTGGTTGCTGGGAATTGAACTCAGGACCTCTGGAAGAGCAGCCAATGCTCTTAACTTCTGAGCCATCTCTCCAGCCCACAGAGAGGGATTCTTTTGTTTGTTTGTTTGTTTGTTTGTTTTATAGGTTTTTATTTTCCAAGACAGGGTTTCTCTGTGTAGCCTTGGCTGTCCTGGACTCACTTTGTGGATCAGGCTGGCCTCGAGTTTACAGAGATCCTCCTGCCTCTGCCTCCCAAGTGCTGGGATTAAAGGTGTGAGCCACCACCGCCCGGCTTTATAGGTTTTTCAAGCTAGGGTTTCTCTGTGTAGTCCTGCCTGTCCTAGACTCACTTTCTAGACCAGGCTGGCCTCGAACCCACCCTGCCTCTGCCTCCCGAATGCGGGGATTACAGGTGTGTGCCACCATGCCCTGTCACAGTGAGGGTTTCTAAGCATGGAAAGCCTCAGGTTTCTAGGCAAGGGGTGAGTAATTAGTCCTTGATGAGGAATACTCATGGGAGTCCACCAGACACACCTGTGAACTTCAGTGCATCAAGGGAGAGCAAGGCGAAGCAGAAAGATTCTGGGAAACAACTTGCAGGTTTGGGTTGGGGAGTGAGGAGGGACTGTACCCCAAGGGGTGGGACCCCTTAAGGGCAGGTAGCTCGTCTTCAACTGAACCATGTGCTCAGAGTGGTAGAAGATGATAGCAGAGCTAGGCCTGTAATGGCCGGTAGCAAACTGGACAAGTGTCCCTTTCACATGTTTCTCAGTGACCCGTGAGGATAGGTTTCAGCACAGCTGGGGGACCACAGCTGCCATGAGCCCTGAGGTCCACAGAAAGCAGGATAGGTAAGCCAGATGACACCTTCTCCAGGAGGGGTCTAGAGAAAAGCAGGAGAGGGGCTCCGCGAAAGTATACTTAAAGGGGAGGACAGAAGGGAGTGCTGAGGCCAAACTGTGCCCACCTAATAGGGTCTTTACAGGCTGAAATCCTTACAGGAAGAAGCAAAGGGACACATACAGGGACATTGCCCTGCAACCACAGCATTCTGGAAGGCTCTTTCTGGATGATGCAGATGTGTGTGTGTCCCTAGTGTTGTCTGGGGAACATGCTGAGCACATCGGTGCTGCAGGGTGTTCATGCATGGCGACTGTCCCAGTCAGGGCCGGAAAAGTTGTTTATCCAGCGCATGCGGGAAGGTTTTTAATCTTTGATTTATAGGCCACCATGAATCACTTTTGTTTTCTGGTAAAAAGCCTCAGGAATGGTAACAAATGAACCGGATCTTAACCATCCCCATTCCAAGGAATTTTGTGCAGGAAGAGGAGACTGTGGGACTTTGATTTGCTTAGCTAAGTGGGCCCATGACATCTGCTGTGAGCTGGGGACTTATGTGGGGACAGAGTTCTTCCTTCAGGGTCACAGAGGGGGGCCAGGTGATCTGTGGAGAAAAGCCAGCTCTCACTCACTCAGTCCCTGAGGATCCTTGTGTTCTTTCCCTCTGGGGAACACCCCCCTCCTCCACCGGACCTCTGGACCTCTGCAGGATCCCATTTCCAGGTCCTTTAGCAGTGACCAATCAGAGGAAACATGTTACAAGGAGGGAGCCCCGTCCAGTGCCTGCTCTCCCAGAGACTTCTCAATAGTCACCATTGGGAGTACAATGTACAAAGGTCCACTACAGCTAGCCGACGGTGGCGATAACCTCTTAGCCTCTCAAGTGGCCACATAAACATGACTGCACTGTTTTGCTGAGAGCCAGATGCATGGTCTCCAAGGACACCACAGACAACCATCCTTCTCAGGCGGCTCAAGGGCTCTTGGTGGGAACTTTCAACAGTTTCATTTCTAGTTGTGACTGGAGAGAAATGGCTGCTATCCAACAGCTCCCAGGGCAGATGGCCAAAGTCAACCTTCCCAGGGAGCCATGCTCTGGGCAGGGCTGGGCCCGTGTAGATGTCCCAGTCAGTCACTGCTGTGCCTTCCTCAGCATGCAGAGACCCCTGTGTCCCAGGGCTCTGGCCTTTCCTCCTCCTCCAAGGACAGCACCCCTACATTCCCTGCTCTTCTCATGCATTCTTTTGGCCCTGAACCCCCCTTCCTTCCCCCCTCCTCTCTCTCTGACATCAGCCATCTGGATTACCCAGCTAATGTCCACCCCCCAAATCCCCAGGAAATCCTATCTGTAGCATCCTCATCTTTTATAGAGTCCCAGATTCTGGGGTGAAGGTGTAGACTGGATTCGCCTGCTACAGACAAATCCCACGTGTCAACTTCAAGCCATGTTCCCTAATGACATCTGAAGGTGAGAATGAGTGAGAGGCGAGGAGTGGCAGGAGGTGACCCGTGCTAACATTGACTGTTGGTTCAGGGCTAGAGCACGGGGTGCTCAGACACAGGGCACACAGTCTCTGCAAGAGCGTCAGATCCCTTTTTGAGTGTGTTTGGTTTTGCTTGTTTGTTTTTTTAAAGTGTAGAGGCCAAAGAGATGGGTCAGCAATGAAGAGGGTTGTTGCTCTTGCGGAAGACTCAGATTTGGTTCCTAGAACCAATGTTCTAGCATGTTCGGCAGCTCACAACTGCCTGTAACTCCAACTCCAGGGACTTCTCATTTTCTTCTGGGCTCTACAGGCATTCAAAAGTGTGTGTGTGTGTGTGTGTGTGTGTGTGTGTGTGTGTGTGTGTGTGTGCGCACGCACACAAGTATGGGTACCTTCGGAATTAAGAAGACAAGGTCAGAGTTCTGTCACTTTTCTAAAGGCCAAGGCAATGAAATGAGACACTTACACTGCTGCCCCAGCTGGGTTTACAGCCCGATACATACATGGGTGCATACATGCATGTGTGCAGTGCAGCAAGCAGAGGTCATGCTCACTGCATGCTGCTGGGCTATTTACAAGACCTGGTCAATGTGCAATGTTTTTGGGAGCTCACGGTCACATGTGGACACAAATGGACAAACAGATCTACACTTTCTCTGCCACAATATCTGATTTGACCTCAGTGACATGGGAGGCATCCCCTCCTTGTGAGGCAACGTGGTGAAGCTCTCCTCATCTAGGACACAAAACCTGCAGCTCCTTGTATTCTATGAATGAATATATATACATATATATGTGTGTATGTGTGTATATATGTACACATGTATATCTGTATGCACGTATGTATGTAAGTATGTATGTATGTATGTATGTATGCATGTATGTATGTATGTATGTTTGAGGCACATAGTGAAATGATGGCCTTGTACAAAACACTGAGTAGAGAAGTCTGACAAAGCAGACCGAGCAGGTTGGAATTCCATCTGGGAGCAGCTGTGTCTGTCCCCCCATCTGCACAGGGAGCCCCTGACAGACCATTCAACAGAGCCTTCTAGCTGGCTTCCCAGATGCATCACCATCGCACACATTTGCTGAGAGGACCCTTGGCAAGCCAGGAGCCTCCAGAGGTAACGAGGCGGGAAGATTCCAACATAAGCCTCACGTGACCTCTAGCAAAGACTTCAGGAGCTTCACGATTCCTTTTGTTCAGTTCTTCTGCTTCTATGAGACTCTTCTTGTTTCCACTTATAAAGCCGAGGAGAGAGGCTGGAGTCCAGTTCAGAGTGCCTGCTGCTCTTCTAGAGGACCGGACTTCGGTTCCTACAGTCGTGTTGACTCACAATCACCTGTATCTCCAGCTTTAGGGGATTCAATATCCTCTTCTGACCTCCAAGGCCAACAGCCACCATCACGGTGACCAGCACGGGACACCAGCCACCATTACAATGACCAGACCAGGACATCCCCAGAGAAGCCATTACTGGTTTGGCCAATACAGGCTTGTCTCTCCGCTAGCCAAACTAGTCCACCTTGCCTGCTCCAGGAAGCCTTTGGGATTTTAGGCTTCACCCTCTCGACCCTTATAGTTTTCTACCCAGGCAGGGTGTGTGTGGGTTTCCAGGCCTGGGGTTCCATCCCCTTCCCTGTGCCAGCGGTCTGCACTCATCCATTGCTGCACCTAATGTAAGGGGCGCTAGAGAGTGAGGTCGTTTGTGAGTGCCTGGTTCCCCTCCTGGGCAGGAACCATGAAGGCACACACATCAACATGACAAGGCCACCACAATAAGAGAACAGGATACACAGACAGCTGCCAGCTGTCCAGATGCGGATGGAGGAGGTGGCGGCCATGCAGAAGGAGCCAGCTGCCCCAAGCCTTCCAAGAATGGATGGAATCTACAAAAGGCAATGAGGTCCAAACTGGTGAAGTCTCTCCATTTTCTAATCTTTATTGAGAATGTTAAGAGCTGAAGAGACAGCGGCAGGCCAGATAATAGCCATCTGGTTTGGATTTTTATTGCTGCTGGCATGCATCCATCAAGGGCTCCTCCTAGTTCCAAGACTTACAGATCCAAGCCATTGCTCAGACAAATGGACTCCAAACACTCACTGGATTCTGCCTCTCCAGAGTTGGTCAGAAATTTATAACACAGAGAGCAAAACAAAAACACGGAGAAGTCTCTGGGAGAAGGCTGCAGTGGGGACACGGCGGCTTAGCGAGCCGCTTAGCAAGCTTAGTGAGCAAGCCCTTCAGTGTATTGAGAGGCGAAGGGATGGAACCTACGTCACATCTCACATAGAAATACAGACAAATCCTCCATACATGGATGACGCTGTACAACTCTTAGAGAGCTGGGGATGTAGCTCAGTTGCTTTCCTAGCAAGCATAAGGCTCTGAATTCAAACCCAGCAACGCCTAAACTGAGCGTGGTGACGCGCATCAGGAATGTCAACGCTCAGGAAGCAGAAGCAGGAGAATCAGCTTAAGGGTCATCCTTGGCTACACAGAGAATCGGGGCTAGCCTGGGGTACATGAGACCATGTGTGAAAAAGCAAAACCAAAACAAACACCCTTACACAAAACACAACAACGACAACAATAACAAAAACCTTTTAAAGGGAGGAAAAGGGAGGCTGGGAAAAGCGTAGGAAAAACTTCACGCGGTTAGACTTGGCAGTGATTGCTAGATAAGACACAGAAACAAACTGGGCCAGGCCTGGTGGCGCACGCCTTTAATCCCAGCACTCGGGAGGCAGAGACAGGTGGATCTCTGTGCGTTCAAGGCCAGCCTGGTCTACAAAGTGAGTCTAGGACAGCTAAGGCTACACAGCAAAACCCTGTCTCAAAAAAAAAAATCAAGCAAACAAACAAACAAACAAAAGAGACAAACTGGACTCTAGTAAAGTTCACCAGTGAACACGCTGATGGAGAGAAACAGCATTTGGGAGAATGGAGGGGATGCCTGTGAATCACGCACGTGACAAGGAGTTAACACGTAGAGTACACTTTTTTAAATTGGTGGAGGACTTGAGTGGAAATAGCTCCAGAGGTGAAAAGACACATGGCCAACAAGAGGGCAAAAATCCCACACTGGGAGTCATTAGAGAAATGCAAACCAGAGGCACAGTGAGTGTGGCCACACCATGTCAGGATGGCAATTAGTAAACTTAGAACGAGAGCAGGTGACGGGAGGGGCGTGGGGAAGCTAATAAACCGAAAATAAGAGCGAGCGTTGGCAGGGGCTCCGGGGAAGCTCCGTTCCCTGTGGAAGTGTGAGTGGCGCAGCCATTGTGAGAAGCAGAGAGTTCCTCAAAAAATAAAAATAGACCCATGTGACCCACTTCCACTTCTGTGTGTACCTACCCAGAAAAAAAAAAAAAAATGAAAGCAGGAGCTCAAATGGATGCTTGTAGCTCTCACAGCAATGACGTTCATAAGAGCTGTAGGCTGGCAAGCAGCCCAGGTGCCGCTGATGGGTGAATGAGCAGACAAAATGCAGAGCAGACACGGCCTGTAATGGAATGCCAACAGGCCCCGGCACAGATCAGCAGGTCTCAACCTTCCTAACTATGGCCCTTTGATACAGTTTCTAATGTTGTGGTGACCTCCAGCCATAAAATTATTTCCGTTGCTACTTCGTAACTGTAATTTTGCTACTGCTATGAATCGTAATGTAAATATCTGTGTTTTCCAATGGTCCTTTGGAGGTCCTGACCCACAGGTTAAGAACCACTGACCAAGATGAACCAGATTTAAGCCAGGCATAAGAGGATAAGTGTTCTGTGACTCTACTTACATGAAGCGCCTATAGTAGGACATTAGGAGGGGGAGCAGGGCGGCTCCCTGCATAGGGGGAGGGGAATATAAACTTGCTGGGAAGGGAGAACCCTCAGGTGAGAAAATGAGAAGTTTTGGAAGTAGATAGTATGGGTAGTGCATTGATACACTACTGTGTGCTCTAAGATGGTAAATTTCCTGATATATATATATATATATATATACACACACACACACACAATTAAAGATAGCCTAAGCATAACGTTGTCTTATTTTTATTGTAGAATGTTCAATTCTCACATGCAGGCCTGGAGAAATGGCTCAATGGTTAAGAGCACTGGCTATTGTTCCAGAGGATCCAGGTTCAATTCCCAGCACCCACAGGGCAGCTCACAACTGTCTATAACTCCAGTTCCAGGAGATTCAGTGTTCTCGTCTGGCCTTTATAGGCACTTAGGTGCACAAATGGTGTACACACACACACACACACACACACACACCCCACAGAGAGAGAGAGAGAGAAACAGACAGAGACAGAGACAGAGAGAGACAGAGACAGAGAGAGACAGAGAGACAGAGACAGAGAAAGACAGAGAAAGAGAGACAGAGAGAAAGAGAGACAGAGAGAAAGAGAGACAGAGACAGAGAGAGACAGAGAGACAGAGACAGACAGAGACAGAGACAGAGAGAGACAGAGAGAAAAAGAGACAGAGACAGAGAGAGAGAGACAGAGAGACAGAGACAGAGAGAGACAGAGAGACAGAGACAGAGACAGAGAGAGACAGAGAGAAAAAGAGACAGAGACAGAGAGAAAGAGAGAGAGAGAGAGAGAGAGAGAGAATAAAAGCTGGGCATGGTGGTACACTCCTGTAATCCAAGCACAAACACTCAGGAAGTCAGAAACAGGCAGATCTCTGTGAGTTCGAGGCCAGCCTGATCTACAAAGTGAGTCTAGGATAGCCAGGGCTACACAGAGAAACCCTGGTTTGAAAAAAAAAATGATGACATCAACAACAACAAAAACAAAAAAGAAATAAAAAAATAAAATCTTAACAAAAAATTCTCCTAGGCATGCAAAGTTGGCATAAACTACAGCATACTGAAATAAACAGACAACTTCATCATGATAATGCATATGCCAAGCCTTCTGTGATATCTTAAAACCAAATCAAGTAGCTGGGCAGTGGTGGCGCACACCTTTAATCCCAGCACTCGGGAGGAGGCGGCAGAGGAAGGTAGATTGCTGTGAGTTCAAGGCCAGCCTGGTCTACAAAGCAAGTTCAGGGCAGCCAAGGCTACACAGAGAAACCCTGTCTCGAGAAAAACAAAACAAAACAAAACAAACCCACAAACAAACAAAAAGAACCAAATCAAGGAACTATCTATCATTTTTTATTACTGTTGTTTATAAGGCCGCATTAGGATGTCAAAGTGGACTTTAAGTGGTTTACAGGACCAGTTAGAGAGTCGGAGGAACTGGCTTGTTTGTTCAGTGTTTCCTGTTAGCTATTTGGAATTCTTGAGAAATTAATATATAAAAGAAATAGAAACATTACTGGACAGCCTACTGACAAGAGCCAGAGCCAGAACCCAGGGACTCTGAGACAACTGCCCTGAACTTGCCTGACCGGCTGAGCTCAGAGAACATTCCAGAATGTGTGTGTGGTGACAATGATATAACTTCTTCGATCGACATATGGGCTGTAAAAATTTGTGTGACAGAACCATCAGCAGTGAGGGCTCAGGATGTGGCGCAGGTGGTAAAGTGTTTGCCCAGTACACAAGACCCTAGGTTCCATTCCTAGGTCCACATAAAGTGGATGTAGTAGCTAGAACGTGCTGTAATCCCAGCTCTCAGGAGGCAGGAGGATCAGACACTCAAGGCCATTCTTGACTGCAAGTTCCAGGCTAGCCTGGGCTACACAACACCCCATCAAAAGAAGAAAGAAGGAAGGAAAGGGAAAAGAAAGAAAAAGAATAAAATAAATGTATTGTTATGACTAAGGGTATTTAAGAAGTTACAGCATACAAGTTTTACAGAGGAGTCTGCCACCTAACAGATGTGAGGACCACAACTTTTTCATCAGATGTGAGGACCACATCCTCATCAACTACAAGTTCATCATGATGGTGACAGCAGCGAACCTGAGGAATTTCTCAGTAGATGACGCCAAGGGTGAGGACAGTGATAGCTGGAGACAGTACAGAGCCAGGGTGTGCCTCAGAGCTGCTCAGCAGCCACCTGGAGCGGTGTCGTTGGGACCTGACACAGGGCCTGTGTGTATGTTCCCGAGCGAGGGAGCCCTGCAGATGTGGAAAGCTTCCAATGCCTGGGATTGCACTGGTGTAAGGAGCCAGCCACGATTGTGCCAGCCGCACCCAATAATGGCGCTGGTCTGTGTGCTGCTACCTGTAAACAATTGCCAGTACGCATGCATGCGTTTGCTAGAGCTATCTCTAGTTGCCCCTCCCGTCAGGGGGACTATGCTAATTGCAACTACGCTTGTGTAGCTGTTGACCTATCTGCATTCATATGTTAATTAGGCATTCTGTCTGAACCTGTGAGGTGTTAACACGCCACTTTAGATGGTATTTAAGTTCAAGCTCTAGGGGGGTTCGGGGTCTTTCGCTTCAGCTTCAAGGGGCGCTCCCAATAAAACGTGTTTGAGAAGGATCCTGTGTCAAGCGTCTTTCCTGCTGGCAGGAGGTCGCAGCACACTGGGATAGTGAGGAAAAGAAGATTGCGGGCTTAAAAGTCTACTAAACAGAAGAAGGGGAGTTGCTAGGGCAAGCCACGGTGGAGAAGGAGCGAGTTCAAGTCTAACGCAGAGAAACCTTCAGTGAGAAAACATGGTTTTAGCTGTGTGGGAAGTTGGGTCTCATGCCAAAGCTGCCCTCTCATTGGTCCTTGCAAATACATTTGTAAATTTCTAATGTCAAGGTCTGATCTTTCCCTTTGTTACCTCAAGGACCTCAGCTCTCATGTTCCCGGTATTATATCTGATCTTTTGACTGTTGCTCATCTGTTGTTAATTGTAAGGAGTTATTGTCTCCAAACCCTGCATTTCTCCCTAACTGGAGTCAGGCAACTGGACTCTGCTCCCTAGGTCACTGGGCTTGGAATCTCTGTTCCTGTGAAATCTGAGCCATTGCTCCTTCATTCTGAAGCTTCCTAGCTGCTGATGAATTCCACATGGGAGACAGGGTCTCTCTTACTCTGTAGCCCTGGCGAGCCCGGAACTCACAGCAATCTTCCTGCCTCAGTCTTCCAAGTGCTAGGATCATAGGTCTTCAAAGGCTGTTTCAGTGCCTTTCACAATGTGGGGTTATTTTCTTTTAAATCATTTGTGTGTGTGTGTGTGTGTGTGTGTGTGTGTGTGTGTGTTGGTGTCCAGTGACTTCCTGAATTGCTCTCCACCTTGTTTTCTGAGAAAAGCCCTCTCACTGCACATCAATCTGGCCAGCAAGCTCCAGGAATCCTCATGTCTCAGCCTCTCCTTTGCTAGGGCTACAAGTGCTTGATGCTATGCTCAGCTTTACTCATGGGTGCTGGGGATAAACTTAAGTAAGGGAGGTGGGTAGGGAAAAAGTAGAGGGAGGGAGAGGGCTCAGGACAAAATATGCTCAAGAGCATACCCCAGTGGCTTACTGCCAGGGCCCTCCCCTGGAAACTTCTGCCAGCTCCCCGTAAGCCACTAGGGATCCGTCAAAGGCTTTCATTGCACTCTGTTTCTTGACTGTGGATGCCATGTGACAGCTGCCTCAAGCTCCTGACACCTCGACTTCACCATCAGGATGGACTGTGTAACCTTGAACCGTGAGCCAAGAGAAGCCCTGTGGAAAAGATTAAACTTTGTCACAGGTGGAAGCAGTCTTGGCGGGCTTTACCCTTGGGGCACACCATGAATACCTTGTAAGAGACTGTTTGGAGCCTTCCTGGGCTTGGAATTCAGGAAGCCTACCTGGGAACCCCACCATGGCTATTGTTTTCCTAATTGACCCTCAAAGAAAAGAGAAGACCGCCTTTGCATGTGACTGGGAAGGTAGTGAGAAAAAAAAGAAGAGGAGAGAGAAGGCGAGGAGAAGGCGCGGAGAGAGGGGAAAGGACCGGACCAGCTCGTGGGACTGAGATACCTAAGGACCCGTCCTGCCGAACGGATTCCAGGAGGTTTTAATCTTCTGTCCCTTTAACCTTTTTTTCCTTCTTGTATATGCTAGTTGGGTTGTATAATAAAGTTTAATTGTTAATAAAAAGAGCCAACAAAGCCCTTTCTCCTTTAAGTTGCTTTTGTCAGAGTGTTTTGTCATGGCAACAGGAAACTACGCTAAAACAACTGTAAGTAAGTCTGTGATAATGCTCTCTGGCCATCAACAGAGCATGTATTTTTGCGTGATGTGAGCTATATGATTTTTCTGACTGAATTTTACATGTAATAATGTGGGCACACTGAGTGAAAGCCGAGCACTTGATAAGATACCATCTGAACCCCTGGCCACCACCATAACATCCTCCTAGCCTATGAGGCCACCCTTCCCACAAGAAGAGGTAATGACTTACCTGGTCTAACCAGGAGGCTGGGGAGCCCAGGTCCTAGTCTAAGCCAGGCTAGCATCATCAGACTCATGGGGCCTTGGTAACAGTGGCTGAGATCACCCTGTAGAAACATGGAGGCATAGAAATGACCAGACCAACCTGCATGAAACAGGAACATGAAAATTGCCTAACATCCACAGAGGCAACCCAAGTCTGTCTTTAATGACCATACACCTAGACTTTTAACCTTTATACAGGATCTCACGCAGGCAAGGTTTGCTTTCAACTCTGTGTAGCCAAAAATGACCTTGCTCCTCCTGTCCCCGCTTTCCAAGTGCTGGGGTCACAATTGTGAGTTACCATGTCCAGTTCCACGAGGTGCTGGAGACTAATTCCAGGATCCGGTGCATCCCAGGGAAGCACATTCTACTAAGCTATGTTCCCAGGCTAATATTTTCCTTTTAAATTGATATTTTCATCTTGTTTGAAAATTTCTAGGGATTAAAAAGACAAGAAGCCAGCTGGGCATGGTGGCGCACACCTGTAATCCCAGCACTTGGGGAGGCAGAGGCAGGTGGATCTCTGTGAGTTCAAAGCCAGCCTGGTCTACAAAGTGAGTCCAGGACAGCCAAGGCTACAACAGAGAAACCCTGTCTTAAAAACAAGAAAAAAAAATCCAAAAGACAAAAAGACAAGACGCCTCCAACTGACCTATGATGTAACAATTTCTGTTTACACCATATACTGCAGTGTTGAAGGCCTGGCAATATTGAAATGTGGCGGAACTTTGTTTGGTTGGTTTTGGGTCTCCTGTAGTAGCCCTGGCTGTCCTAGAACTCAGTATATAGACAAGGCTGGCCTGAACTCACGGAGATCCACCTGCCTCCGCCTCCCTAGTGCTGGGAGTTAAGGTGGTGTGCCTAGCTAGCAATGGAACGTCTGAGAGGTGACACCATCTTGCTCTACCACTCCACCCTAAGGTGCTGCCTTGACACTGGTTCAGGCCCATGGTCTGAGTCCTCCAAAACCGTGACCCAGGAAAAATCCTTTCTTCTTTACAGTCAATGGTCTCAGTGATTTGGAGAGAAACAGAAGTTCTGCAGAAAGTTCATCAGGTGGCCTAAAGGCTGGGTGTTGTCTTTCTCGGGGCGGAAGTGTTTTACAGGATTTGACCTTTACTGCACTCTTAGCTAGAGAGTTGGTATGGGCCAGAGCCTGTTGGTTTAGCATGCATTTCAGGAGTCTTATCTGTCATAGCTGGCTGCTACAAGGATGACAGGTGAGAGACAGGATTGAGGGTCAATAGTTACTATAAGGTCTGGAGCTAGCCCAAGATCAAAGATCATTTGGCTTGAAAAAAAAAATACACACACACACACACACACACACACACACACACACACACACTCCAGCCACAGGGCTCTTATCAGCTCACACAGCTCCTATCTAGCAGAGGCTTCTTAGATGCCCTAAGAAGGAACACGGAAAGAGCTGTGAAGATTCTAAGTAAAGTATTAGAAAGACTCAGTGTCAGTCAGAGCTACCACACAAACCACCCCCAGGCAGGGTCTACAGAGGAATGCAGAACAGTTAGGGAGCAAGATAGCAACACAAAAGGGAAGCCAGTGAGTGAGACAGTGAGGACCAGGCAATGTTATCCAGGAGACAGAATATACATATGGCTGGTCTGAGAATCCCCAGGGAATGAGAGTGACCAGGAGTCCAGAGCATAGGGGACCTCAGAGTAGAGCATCTCAGATGCTTCAGGGCTTCTGCCTGCACGGCATGCCACAAGGGCTCTGTGGCAGCTCCTAGGTGGCAGAACGTCCTGGCCATCAAGTTGTTGTGTAGGGGCAAAATTAATGCCATATCCTATATGTAACCTGTATTCTGCATGTAATACCATGTTCTGTGTGAGAATTTGTCTCCAGGTGACCCCACTCCTTCTTACGGTTCGGGAATGATCGCGCACTGCCATAAACTGGGCCTGCCAGCACAATGAACGCCCAATGATCCTCTGAGAGAAAACAACTTCCCTGGAGAGTCAGCCTCCTGGACCCAACCTGCCTGAAGGTCCACATTCCTGAGACTCACGACCCCCGCTTATGGCTTTTTTTTTTCTTACTTCCCTGTGACCCCCACCCCTAATTACAGTTTTTCCTTATAAACCCATTATCCTTGAAGCTCAGGTATCATTTTCCCATCCTGCTCCATCAGGAAGGACTGTGATCCGAAGCTCTGAGCCCATAATACAGGACCCTGTGTATATTGCATCGGTATCGAGTCCTCATGGTCTTTTTTTTGGGGGGGGGTCTCATGATCTGGGTGATCTCGGCATAACAGTTGGAAGCACAGAAAGGTGGGAGAAGAGCATGCTCTTGCAGAGGACATGCAGTCTACAGGCAGTAGCTAGCTACTCCTCCAACATGGAGAGTAGGCAGGGTGATGTCAGCAGGGTGATGTCAGCAGGGCGACCTATGTCCCCAGCTCAGATAAAGAGGCAGGTCCCCACCTGGTGTGTCTGTCGGCCTCCCAACTCTTCTCTGGGGCTGGGCTCCTCTCCTCTTACCCTCCCAGACCTAGGCCCCAGGGCAGGAACTACAGCAGGCAGGGGCTAGTACAGGGACACTTAGGGGATGCTGGCCCAGTAGTAGCCATGCTCTGACATCTTCTAGATGGATCTGTCTCTTTTCAAAGGCCTCCAAAACATGAGCTGATCCCACCTGTCCACCAGTGCCATGGGTTTCCTCAGGGGAATAGGGAGTGGTCAAATAGGAGAGCCTCAGGCTGGGCTGGGGCCTCAGCAGCACACAAGTGGGAACTATGGAACAGAGGGCAGTGGGTCAAGAAACCAGTAGGGGCTTCTACTGCTGGTTAGTGACATGTGGAAGGCACAGGGATGAATTTGTTGGGGGCAGGAGCTTTGCCCAAAGAAGCAAAGATGAAGTCGAGATGGGCCTACGGACCAAATCAAAGATAAGGAAGAAGGAAGCAGCAGAGCCTGGCCAGACCAAGGCCTCACTTCACAGAGAAAGCACAGAGTTCCTGGTGGAATTTCCTGGCCTTCTCCCTGAGTTCCTCCAGGCAGCTGCAACACCAAACTGGCCACCTGCAGACCTGGGGGATCTGAATAAGAATGGTCCCCATAGGTTCCTGTATTTGAATGCTTAGTCACCAGGGAGTGGCACTATTTGAAAGGGTTAGAAGGATTAGGGGGCGTGGCCCTGTTGGAGGAAGCGTGTCACTGAGGGTGGGCTTTGCGATTTTAAAAGCCCACGCCAAGCCCGGAGTCTCTTTCTGATGCCTACAGATCCATATCCATCAAAACTGCTTCCCTAGCAACACGTCTGCCTGCACGCCGTCTTCCTCTGTTGGCACGGCTAGTAGGACAGCAAAAATCATAAAGCCAACACAGCTGTTTAACAAAGCTCCAGCAAAGCTGAGCTGATGCAATCGCTGTGGTTCTGTGGTGCTGTCCTCTACTTTTTGGCCTTGATCTCTACGTGTCCCATGCTCGCAGGGGTGGGGTGGGGGTGGGGGCGGAGGCGTTCATTATTTGTACAATTTGGGGATACTGGATTGATGGAAATTTTCTTATGAATCATTTACCCCCTTACACCCTCTCCCAGAAGCATTGCTTCCAAGCTTCCCCAGGGATGACCAGACCATACTGCCCCTCCCACTTTTAAGGAGATATCCTTATCAATACCTACTTGAAGGTCTTCCTTACCCCCTGGACGTTGTGACTCAAATAATTACTCCAGAGACGACCTTCTGAGGCTCCGACTCAAACATACTCTTGGCACATCTGGCCCTGGATGCTCTTTACTCAGGAACAAGATAATCAAAGCAAAGTAAACTTACAAAGGTAAACAATGTTCAGTAGGCTAGAGAAGTTGGCAGCAGGTCAAATTAAAAGCCTCTTGCTTATACTGATGGACAGACAATGATTTTTTTTTTTTCGAGACAGGGTCTCTCTGTGTAGCCTTGGCTGTCCTGGACTCACTTTGCAGACCAGGCTGGCCTCGAACTCACAGTGATCCACCTGCCTCTGCCTCCCGAGTGCTGGGATTAAAGGCATGCGCCACCATGCCCGGCTGCAATGACATTAATAAATTATAAAAGATTAAAATATTAAGACCTCCCTTTCTTAGAAAAAAACTTAACTTGTACAGGGCCACTATGGTGTTGTATGACCAAGGAACAAAAAAATTACCAAGATTACAGATATATAAATACATTCTACTACAAATATATAATATATAAACATTGTATTATGCCAGAGTTTGAGTAATAACTGCAGCAGCAGTGGGCTGAAGATTTTTCCTAGACCTAAGGACAATTAGCACTCTTTTAAAAGTTAATACAGTGCTTGGGTCATGGCAAGATGCCCAGGCTGGCTTGGAGATTTTATTTCTGCCTAGTGCCCTTGAAACCGCAAGAGCTACTAGCCTGAGAACAAACAGGTTGTCATGCTTTGGCAAAATATGTCCTTGAAACTTCAATACCGTTAAAAGTTGGATTGTGGGGTTGATGAGGGGAAAATGACTATAAAAGATAAATCTTTTCTGTCATGGTTTATCAGTGATGACTAAAGACATGACCAAGTGGAAGTGAAAACATGTGTCTAGGCACAAAAATGATATGATCTGTGTTCTGGAACAACATGCATCAACCCCTGCCTGCTGAGTTCTGTATAAATAAAGCCAGTCAATCGCTGTAAACTCTGCCAATCCCCGTGCCTGGCTCATTCCTCCTCCAATCCCCGCTCCTGGCTCATTCCTCCTCCAATCCCTGTGCCTGGCTCATTCCTCCCTTTCCTCCCCTGCCACTCTGCATCCACCCTTCTTTGGGCCCTGACCCTCACCCCAGGGCTGGCCCCTTGCACTCCACGCCATGAACACAGGCCAATTGAATGCCTTCTTTTATATGAATTGTCATGGTCATGGTATCTGTCACAGCAACGGAATACTAGAACACCACCAGAGCAGGGTGAGGAGGCTGTCCCCTTCCCTCCATATTGGGGGTATGGCACCGCGTCATACTACAAAGGGCCAAAGGGCAGTACATAGGCATCGCTTCGCTGAGACCCAGGAGAGGACCGGCCACCAGCAGTGAGTTCTGAAGCAGCAAGCAAAAAAATCCAGACTGCCGTTTTCACAGCTCCCCAATGGGCAAATACTGTACCAAGCACCCCAAACAGTCCTCAAATCGACACCTACCCCCACCCACCACCCACCACAAGCTTCGGGAGTCAGGCACCTGAGCAGCCAGTCTCTCCTCTCGACTTCTCATGACTTTCCACACTGACGAAATCGTTAATAAAAAAACTGGGAAAGAAAGCCGGGCACAGTGGCACACACCTGTAATTTCAGCACTCAGGGAGGCAGAGGCAGGCGGATCTCTGTGAGTTCGAGGCCAACCTGGTCAACAAAGTGAGTCCAGGACAGCCAAGGCTACACAGAGAAACCTTGTCTCAAAAACAAAACAAAACAAACAAAAAAACAAGAAACAAACAAACAAACAAAAACTGGGAAAGAAAAAAGAAAAAGAGAAAAATTTCAAATGTGTTCCATTGACTCACATTCTGAAACACCTCGCAACAGATTTGGGAAACAGCATCAGTAACCACACCAGACCTATCACCATATGAAGAAAGCGGCAGGTATGGTGGTGCAGGAAGCAGACACCAATTACCCATGAGAAACTAGCTTTGCTAAGACCACATCCAGAATAAACTAAAACCCAAGCAGGTTTTAAGTCAAATCATTTGAAGTGGGAAGACCTACTGTTAATCAGGATCTCTGAGGTGGGAAGATAACACTTTTATTCCAGGTCTTTTGAGGTAAGACGATCTGCCTTTAACCTGGGCCTCAGCTTCTGCTTGGCAGCCTACGCAAAGGACAGGGGAGAAGGAAGCTTGCTTTCTGTGCCTGCTTGTGAGTCCAGTCCTTCGCTGGCTTTAGAGGCCACTTCTTCAGTGTACACTGAAGACCGGCTGAGACATCCAGCCCCGTTCACTGAGCAACTGCTGGATTCTTGGGTTTTTTTTTCATTTTTCTTATTGTTTTTTGGTTTTTTGAGACAAGGTTTTCCGGTGTAGCCTTGGTTGTCCTCGATTCACTTTGTAGACCAGGTTGGCCTCGAACTCACAGCGATCCATCTGCCTCTGCCTCCCAAGTAGCTTCTGGATTATTATTTCATTGGCAAGCAACCATTGTTGGATTAACTGGACCACAGCCTGTTAGCTGCTCTAATAAATTCTATCTCATATATATGTATACATATATACACATTGTGAGACCATTATGAGAGGCAGCCTGAAGTAAAAGAGTAGAACAGAAATCCATGATGGTAAAGTGTTTGGGGGGGCTTTCAGAGACCCCCTCAACAAAGGGATATTCTGATATTTCTATCTTTTGAGGACTGGGTTTGTTTCCCCACCACTCCTCAGCTAGTAGAGGTATATAGAGATACGCGTGTTCTCAGCAGGGACTGTCAGTCCTTTGTCTCCGGGGCCAAAGTGCTGAACAGTGTGGTCACATCTGATCTGTTTCAAGACAAGGTTTTGCTGTGTAGCCCTGGCTGTCCTGGACTCTCTTTGTAGACCAGGTTGGCCTCGAAGTCAGAGATCCACCTGGGAGTACTGGGATTAAAGGCATGTGCTGGCTGACCAGCCTCTTAAAATGGCAGGCCTATGCTTTTGTGTAACAAAACCTTTGCAGGGGAAGACACATCATGTCAAGATTACGCAGATCGCGAGACCCCCCAAAAAAGACCACAAGGGCTTGATACCGATGCAATATACAGAGCGCCCTGTGTTATGGGCTCAGAGCTTTGGATCACAATCCTTCCTGATGCAGCAGGATAGGAGAATGACACTGGAGCTTCAAGGATAATGTGCTTACAAGGAAAAACTGTAATTAGGGGTTGGGGTCACAGGGAAGTAAGAAAAAAAACCATAAGCGGGGGTCGTGAGTCTCAGGAATGTGGACCTTCAGGAGGCAGGTCCAGGAGGCTGAATCTCTAGGGAAGTTGTTTTGTCTCAGAGGATCATTGGGCGTTAATTGCATCTAATTGTTCCAGTGGATTTTCTAGAAAGTGCTGCCAGGTGTCATTCCCAGAACGCAGGGAGAAAGGTACCTAGAGGACAAGGTCTCATACAGACCATCATTAATGGCAGAACATAAATTACATATAGGATATGGCTTTAATTTTGCCCCTACAACAGCACACACATCTACTCCTCCAGATAGGGAGCCCACGGCAGACCGAAGCTGGACACCTCCAGAGTCCATCTTGATGAACAAATGAGTTTTATTGGGGTTACTGAAAGTAGGGAGGGTGAGGGGCTACTTACAGGAGAAGAAATGACTCAAAGACAGGCTGTAAGACGAAAGTTCACCCCAACATGAGTGACAGCTCGCAAAGCTGGAAAATCTGGCACACACAGCACAGCCTGCAGGTACCCCAACAGATTGGAGAGCATCCTTTCCCACGGATCCTGATGACCTCTTCCAGGCAACGCTGATAGTTTCTACTTCGCTCAAGCAGCTGGTCTGGTCTCAGAGTCTTTGCAGCTCAGCCTCCTTTTGTCTGAGAGGGACTCTTAGCTTTTATTCTTTACTCAGCAGGGAGGGGGCTAGTGAATCTGCTCAGTTACGGGGAATTCCTGTGATTAGTTTGAGTTATTTTCCTTCCTGTGTAAGGAGCTTCCTGCAGGATGGGATGCTTTAATCTTAGAGGAAACTGTTAAACCACACATGCCCTTCCAGTGCCCCTGATGCGGAAGCACATCCCAGGGGTGTGACGGTCCTCCTTGAACCTTGACGCTGCTATTAACAGACAGCATATCTGATACAGTCTAGGGGTCTTGATGTGATTCATTCTCTCTTCCAGTTAAAGAAGTAAAAGGCCGGGGAAACCTGGAGGACAGCAGATGGTAGCAGAGAAAACTCAAGCCCCACAGACTGAACCAGCGCATGAAGAAAGGGAGGGTGGGGTGGGGTGGCACACACATGCAGCACACCGAGGAAAAGACCTTGTGTATTGTGGCATTCAAACCCACTGGGACAGACCAGAGATTTAGACTCAATTCAAACTTAGATTAAATGAATTGCCCTCTCTCTCTCTCTCTCTCTCTCTCTCTCTCTCTCTCTCTCCTCTCTCTTCTCTCTTCTCTCCTCTCTTCTCTTTCTCTCTCTCTCTCTCTCTCTCTCTCCCTCTCTCTCCTCTCTCTTCTCTCTTCTCTCCTCTCTTCTCTTTCTCTCTCTCTCTCTCTCTTCTCTCTCTCTCTCTCTCTCTCTCTTCTCTCTTCTCTCTTCTCTCTTCTCTCTCTCTCTCTCTCTCTCTCTCTCTCTCTCTCTCTCTCTCTCTCTCTCTGTAACCTTGCTTGTTTGTCCTGGATCCTCTTTGTAGACCAGGCTGGCCTTGAACCTCAAACTCCCAGTGATCCGTCTGCCTCTGCCTCCCGAGTGCTGGGATTAAAGGCGTGCGCCACTGCACCCAGCTAAATGAATGGATTCATACAGCAAGCAGAAGGGCGGCAGGCGGCCTTAGAGCCCATAGAGCTGTATATTACAACTGCCCACGGAATCCACAGCTGGGCAGGGAGCTGTGTTACTTCCCTCAGTTGCTTCTTACTTTCCTGCTGAAGTTTCATCCCTTTCCCACAGCCATAAGCAGGGTTTTACAGTAGCTGTTACTACCTTACAGCGCATTAGCCTATCTTATCTCACCTGCAGGCCACTAGGACCTCCCAGGCACTCCAGCTCAAGGGTCCTTAAGGGATGCCTGGCTCCACACGAAGTCTCTTTAGTCATCACAGGGACCTGTGTGAGCAATTGCTCAGCTCTGAGCTCTCTAAGGACTTGGGATGGAGCAGTTCATTTCTGGGCAGGCAGAGACACAGTGTCAGATTAGGGCTGCCTGTCATATCCCCACACTATGCAAAGCAGAGGGGGAGCTCAGAAAACCATAAAACCCACGTGGCGCACACCTTTAATCCCAGCACTCTGGAGGCAAAGGCAGGCAGATCGCTGTGAGTTCAAGACCAGCCTGGTCCACAAAGTGAGTTCAGGACAGCCAAGGCTACACAGAGAAATCCTGTCTCAAAAAACCAAAATCAAGCAGGTCGTGGTGGTGCACGCCTTTAATTCCAGCACTCAGGAAATAAAGGCAGGTGGATCACTGTGAGTTCGAGTCCAGCCTGGTCTACAAAAGAGAGTCCAGGATAGCCAAGGACTGTTACACAGAGAAACCTTGTCTTGAAAAAAAAAACAAACAAACCACAAAACAAAAAACCAGGACGTGTGTGTGTGTGTGTGTGTGTGTGTGTGTGTGTTGTGTTTCTTTCCCAGATTTCTTTTTTCATTTATTTATTTGTTTGTTAATACCAACTGTAGATTCCTTGGCAGCCTCCTCTCCTTCTGGCTTCCTCCACCCCACCCCCACCCCCACCACCCACCCCCACCCCCTACCACCACCCCCTACCACCACCCCCACCACCCCTACCCTCACTCCTCCTCCCTCACCGCATATCAAATTGCGGTAAGACTAGGCACCTTCACTCCTATTAAGGCTAGATGAGGCAACCCAGTAGGAGGAAAGGGTCCCAAAGGCAGGCAACACAGTCAGAGACAGACCCTGCTCCTGCCGTTAGGAGTCCCACAAGAAGACCAAGCCACACAACTGTAACATATATAGGGGTTGGAGGTCAGTCCCCGGAAGGCTCCCTGGCTGTGCCTGTGGTGCATACCAAGCCAATCCTAAGCTCCAGGCTCCTCTGGTCCCTAGTGACATGTACCCGTGGTGCATATCAAAGCCTCCCCCATCCCACCGCCCCATGCACCCCCCAAAAAAACCTTGAACTTCCAGGATGTGCCAGTTCACAGCGTTTCCTTCCCCCAGCACTGAAGCTACCAGTTTTCCTTTATAACTCTCTTGGCGCAGAGGCAGGTGGCACCACAGGCCTTTAATCTCACCCCCTGGCTCACAGTTCTAAGTTAACAAAAGGCTGGTGAGCTAGAATTTGCCTCTGGGGCACCAGAAGCACCAAGAGAGTACATACAGCATTCTTTACAGTCACATGATCCACTGCTCTTACGGCTCAGCACCCCCAAGGGCTCAGAGTCCTTCCAAGCCTTCCCAATTGACGAAGTCTGTCTGTCAAACATGGCGCAACAGCCCAAATGGCTCAACAGAACCAGGGATGGCCGGGCCGGACCCTGCAGAGACAGAGCTAGGAACCAAATGGCGATCGCTAACAATGGCTCGAAAAGAACACATATGGCCCAAAACAGTAGAGGCCTCAGGCTACCCCCACAGGCCACGCTCCACCTCGCTCCTGGAAAAGTGAATTCAAAGCACTGGTTTTGTGAGAGGAAGCCCCAAACCAACGGAAGGCAAAGCGGGAGGTGTGCGGATGGGGAAAACTTAGCCAGAGTCAGACTTCCTCAAGAGTCCCAGAAGGAAGCCCAAATTCTCACCTCCTTCTGGAAGCAGAGAGTGGGAAGACCGGGGAATGTGAGGCCTGGGATAAAGTGAGGCCAGCAACTGTGTGGGAATCTTCAATCTTTCCTCTCCACCTGGGTCAACTTGCTGACACAAATCAGTCTTTTCTCCCAGCTGTGACTTGTCAAATTGTTATCAGGCTTGTGAGGGTCACAGTCCCTAACAGAGCAGCATCGTCTATTCAGTCTCAACTAGCCAACAAAAGAGACAAGTTCACAGTGAAAAGCAGAGAGAGAGACAGACAGACAGAAAGACAGGGAGAAGAGAGACAGAGGGACAGAGACAGAGAGACAGAGACACACAGAGACAGAGACACACAGAGACAGAGACACATAGAGTCAGAGATAGAGACAGAGACAGAGACAGAGAGACAGTGAGACAGAGACAGAGAGACAGACAGACAGAGATAGACAGACAGACAGACAGACAGACACACACACACAGAGGGAGAGAGAGAGAAGGAGAGAGAGAGAGAGAGAGAGAGAGAGAGAGAGAGAGAGAGATTTGATTAGTGTGGCTACTTTGGGAAGAGGAACAAAGACCCTCCCTCCATAGTCTATCTTTGGGATCCTGTCTAGGTTTAAACAGAAGGTGTGACAGGACAGCTCAGCAGTCCCCGTAAGATGGGCTCCCTCCCATTGTCATCAGCAGTGTCTGGGCTCCAACCTTTTCGGCAAGGTGGTCTAAGAAGTTCAACAAGTTGGGCATGGTGGCGCACACCTGTAAACCCAGCACTTTGGGAGAGGCAGAGGCAGGTGGATCTCTGTGAGTTCAAGGCCAGCCTGGTCTACAAAATGAGTCCAGGACAGCCAAGGCTACACAGAGAAACCCTGTCTTGAAAAGAAAAAAAAAAAGTTTCCAGCAGGATGTGAAAGCTCTTCCTGGCAGATAAATTCCCTTCTGGCTGGGGCCAGGCTTCAGCCTTTTCCTTTTACCTGCTGCGGACAGAACACAAGACCCGAAGAAGGGGGCAAGTCTGCATTCTGATCAAACCCCGTTTATTGTAAAATTTCACAGAATTTATATAGGCACAGAGGCACGGGTATTTGTGTAAGCAAGGGTTGCTATGGATACCTAACTCTGGAATGCTCCAGCAGGTAGGTATCTACCTTCACAGCTGCTAATTGCAGGAGAGAAATTCCAGGAAAGTTGTGAAGGATCTGGTTAGTCAGGAAAAGGCTCCTGGAACTGCTGCTGGCAGGCAGCTGGCCTTTAATCTGATCTTATCAGTAGTCCCACCGGAAAAGGGGTAGCTCGGGGGTCTAGAATGACCAGCCCCCACAATAAACCACAACAGGTGTCTAACTGCCGACCTACGACAAGGTCAGCTAGTTTCTGGTGAATGGCAGACTTCTGGAGAAATAGGAACCTAGGTTCTGACAAGATGGCTGAACATTGGCCATGTGGCCCGTCCCCTGCATTTAGCAGCGTGAGATTCCTGGGGAAATGCCATTTCTTGGGCGCAACATCTGGTGGCCAAAGGGAGGGCACAGTGAGGAGGGGCTTCATTTCTGCTACAATGGTCACTCTTTTGAACACACCTTATCCGATCAGGGACAGGGCTGGCTGGGGAGCTGAGGGTCCCCTTGCCAGGTACAGGTCTTATTTTGGCTCTGTCATTTCATACTTTGGCCCCAGTCTTATCTTTTGCAAGGGGAGTATTTATTCCATGCCATTGAATATGGAAGCCTGTAACTTTTATTTATTTATTTATTTTTGGTTTTTTTGAGACAGGGTTTCTCTATGTAGCCTTGGCTGTCCTGGACTCACTTTGTAGACCAGCCTGGCCTCGAACTCACATTAATCTGCCTGCCTCTGCCTCCTGAGAGCTGAAATTAAAGGCGTACATCACCGCTGCCTGGCCTGGAAACCTGTAACTTTTAAAATACACATGTTATAGGCTCTTATGGAAGAGACTTTGGACTTTTGATCATTGTCAGAATTCTTAAAGACTCCAGTGACCTTTATTTATTTATTTATTTATTTATTTATTGGTTTTACTAGACAGGGTTTCTCTGTGTAACCGCCCTGACTGTCCTGGACACACTTTGCATACCAGGCTGGCCTCGAACTCACAGCGATCTGACTGCCTCTGCTTCCCAAGGGCTGGGATGAAAGGAGTGTGCCACCACGGCCCTGCCTCCAGTGACTTCTATAGTTGGGCTAAATGCATTTTACACCTTGAGATAAAGATTTTAGGGGCCAGGTGGAATGCTATGGTTTAAAGTAATGTGTGGGCTGGAGAGATGCCTCAGTGGTTAAGAGCACAGGCTGTTCTTACAGAGGACCAGTGTTCAGTTCCCAGCACCCATGTGGGGCCTCACAACTGTCTGTAACTCCAGTTATAAGGAACTCGGCCCCTTGGCCTCCATGGGCACAGCACACGTGAGGTACACAGGCAAAACACCCATATACATAAAATAAATAGAAATTGTTAAAAAAAAAAAAAAAAGAAATTGTTGGGGACAGTAGGCCATATGGCCAGTGTTCAGCCATCTTGTCAGAGCCTAGGTTTCTATCTCTCCAGCAGTCTGTCATTTACCAGAAACCAGCTGACACTGTTGTGGTTCGGCAGTTAGAAAATAAACTGTGGTTTATTGTGGGGGGCGGTCATTCTAAGACCCCCGAGCTCATAGTAAGAGCTACTCCTTTCTGGCTATAAACTAGCTTTTCCAGTAAGACTATTGGTAAAATCAGATTAAAGGCCAGCTGCCTGTGAGCAGCAGTTCCGGGAACTTTTTCCTGACTAACCACATCTTTTACAACTTTCCTTTCTCTCTGGAATTTCTCCCTCTTCTGTGATTATAGTAGCTATAAAGGTAGACACCTGCTGGAGCATTCCAGAGTTAGGTATCCATAGCAACCCTCGTTTACACAAATACCCATGCCCCCGTGCCTATAAAAACTCTGTGAAATTTTTCAATAAACGGGGCTTGATCAGAATCTAGACTTGCCCTCATTTCTTTGTGTCTCCTGTCCCCCCACTTGTTTGCCCCCCGCCACACACAGGTACCCATTGAAGACCTCGTGGGCCGGGACAAGAAATAGAAATTAAACTGATGTGTTCTGGTGTCAGACTAACAAAAGGTGGAGCTGTGTTGTCAACTTAATGAGCTTTAGGATGGCCATGGAAACATGGAAATATACCTCTGGGAGTCTCCGTGATAGAAATGTCTAGAGAGATGGGAAGACCTACCCTGAATATGGGTGACACCACGCTGTAGGCCAGGCTTCGGATTCAAAAGGAAAATGTCAGCTGAAAAGCAGCATTTCTTCTCCTCTGCTTCCTGACTGAAGGAAACATGAGCCCCGGCCTTCCCCTCCTGCTCCCCAGCCTCTCCCAGGATAGACCAGCCCCTCAGAACGAGCCATACTTTAGAAAAGCCAACCCCTGCCTTCTTTAAGCTGCTTTTGTTAAGTAGTTGTTTCAGCAGAGAGAAAAGCAATTGCCACAGCCAGCGAGACTTCCATTCATCCCGTTCTGGTGACAGCTGCCGCAAGGATGGTCCTGAGGTCCCACAAAAGCCAAACTTCTGGTTCTGGAGGGCCAGTGTGTTATGGGTGTCCAGGCAACAGAAAAAACAACAAAAAAACAAAAAAACACAGTCGGCCTTGTGACCCGTCAGATCCTGCTCTATGAACCTTCCTTCCTAAGAGGGTAAGTTAGAATCGATTACTTCAGGCTAGTGGTGACTCAGAGCAAGGATGGGGCAGGAAAGGTGGGTGAGTCTGCTGGGACTGGAGCTCACACAGTCTTAAGTGCAACCTGTCAGGCTAACTCAGCAGAGGGATGGTGAGCAGAGCTAGGGCCGTCTCTTGTTCTCTAGTAATGGTGTTCTGTGGGCTGTCACACCGAGGCCACGCTGGCCACAGGGTTAGGGCCCTCCTGGCTGGCATACCCCACCCCTACCCTAAACTTTTCCAGCCTAGGGGGCTTGGAAGCTCTTCCCTATATAATTCAACCTTGTTGGTGACCCGTCCTCTTTGTACCGTTGGGCCTCCTGGCTGCTGTGCCTGGCCCCCCTTTTCCTCCCCCTCCCTCTCTCCCACACAGCCCAGCTCAGGGTCATGTCCACTCTGGACTCTTGCAGATTTCCCTGCCTCTGGCTATGCTCTCCCACACATCTTTAATAAACCTTCTTCTTCTTCTTCTTCTTCTTCTTCTTCTTCTTCTTCTTCTTCTTCACCAAACCCAGAACCTGTCCTTTCCCGTTCCCTTTCCCTTCCTTGCTTTTTTCCATTCACCTGAATACACATGAGGTTGCCCTGCCACCACAGGAACGCATGCACATGCGTGTGCATCTACGTGCACTTACATACACACAAAGTGAAAGTAGTACATTGAAATGGGGCAAGATGGTGAAAGGGAGGAAGGAGGGAAGAAGGAAGAAGGGAGAAGGAAGCAAAGAAGGAAGGAAGGGAGGGAGGGAGGGAGGAATCTTTTTCAAAAGAAAGTGGTTGCATAATGGCGCAATAAACCGTGCATTGGTAGGGCTGCCAATCCGTCCCTCCTCTCATACCTCTCTCTCCTGGCCACCTGGTCTGGGGCTTTCCTCCTGGTTTCTGGCTCTGGGGTTTCCAGACCACCAACCCTTGAGTGGTTTCTGCTGTGGCCTGATCAAGAAATTTGGCAAAGAAATCCAAGCCAGCCTGGGCTACATAGTGCCACCCTGTCCCAAACAAAGAAAACAAAACTCAGTTACCTTCTTCTTCTTCTTCTTCTTCTTCTTCTTCTTCTTCTTCTTCTTCTTCTTCTTCTTCTTCTTCTTCTTCTTCTTTTTGGTTCTTCAAGACAGGGTCTCTCTGTGTAGGCTTGGCTGTCCTGGACTCACTCTGTAGACCAGGCTGGCCTCGAACTCACAGCGAGCCACCTGATTCTGCCTTGTGAGTGCTGGGATTAAAGGCGTGCCCCACCACCACCCGGCTATAATTACCCTCTTCTTATACAGCCACAACAACAGAGCAAAGCACGATTCCACCACAGTCACCCTGGGGGAATTAATGGGTTTTGGGGGTGTACTTACATAACACGTATGACCCCCAAAGCAGGAACACCGGAAAGTCTACACCCATCACGGATGCTAGCTTCCCCATGGCTTCATAGACAGCGCCCTTCCAACACCTCCGCAGCCTGTCTACTCTAGACTCTCTCATGCACAATTAGAGTAAAATTGCCTACAAATGGCTGGGGCTGAGTAGCTGGAACCTCAGGGGAGTGTTGAAAGACCCTCCCAAGCCCCTCCTCCTATGACGCAACATCAACAGTCAACAGGCCCCAAGGCAGGAGAGAGATGGGCTCTTGCATGCTGGCACAGGCGACCTGATGAGAATGACGTGCTGCTTTGTTCTGGCATCGCTGGCACCGCTGGTATTCCCATAGGAACAGGAGGGAGGGAGCCAGGGCTGTTGGTAGCATGACCATTTACAGAGGCCTGGGGAGTTGGATGCAAGAAGATGCTTCAGGTGTCTCAGGCACTCCCGACTTGTGCTCACTTGTGCTCACAGGCTGGGTCAGGCCATGTGGAAGGTGTGTGTGTGTGTGTGTGTGTGTGTGTGTGTGTGTGTGTGTGTGTGATAGCTCCTGTTAGCTGGCTGAGAAATGCTCAGGGATAGTCCTCAGAGCTGGGAGGTGATTGTGTTTGTTTTGTGTGATTTTTGTTTTGTGTTGTTTTTGAGACAGGATTTCTCTGTGTAGCCTTGGCTGTCCTAGACTCACTTTGTAGACCAGGCTGGCCTCGAACACACAGCGAGCCACCTGATTCTGCCTCCCAAGTGCTGGCATTAAAGGCGTGCGCCACCACACCCAGCCCATGATTGTGTTTGAAAATAGCCGGGCGTGGGAGGCAGAAGCAAGTGAATCATTGTGAGTTCAAGGCCAACCTGGTCTACAAAGCAAATCCAGGACAACCAAGGCTACACAGAGAAACCCTGTCTCAAAAAAAAAAAAAAAATAGGGCTTTCCGAGGGATTGGCTTCCGTGTTTAGTCCCTATAAGAGGAGGTGGCTCAAAGCAGGAGAAAAATGGCTGGCCATGTACAAGGCTCAGGGAACTGGAGGAATTCTGGGAATATCAGCATCTAGGGCCTGCAAAAAGGAGAAGGGAAGAGAATCATCAGGTCCCACTAACTCTATGGTCCAGGGCTGCTACAGCAGAGGGCTCTTTCTATAGCCCAGAGGCTGGGCTAACTCTGGGCAGTGGGGGTGGGATGCAGGGGGGAATGACACATTCTGAAGAACGAGCTGGTGAGAAGAGTGCTGGATCAGGGACTCCTCTGCCTCCTTAGAGAAAGTGGTGTGTGGGGGCCCTCGGGGAGTCCCCACCAGCTCCACAGCCTCTCCTCACACTGTGGTTTCCTCCTGGTGATCCTGGCCTGACTTTCTCCCCACCCAGGGAAACTCCAGCCCTGGTCTGGGAACCACTAGCAGAAACACATTGCACCATAGGCCTGGCTGCCACAGAGAAGTGAGGGAGGGGCGACCTCTCCCTGTACCCACCAGTCCTGGGCCTGGTATGTGGCAAGGTGGCATCTTCACCACTCCTGGTCTAGGACATCAAAATGGAGGGCCTCCTGCCTGAGCACTGGGATGGGAGTGGCTTGCGGGGGGTGGGGGGGTGGCGGCGTGATCACAGCTGGTATCCACTTTGGGAGTTCTCCAGGGTGGGGACAGGGAGCAGCCAAGGCTACATCTGGTCCCTGATTTGTCTCTGGATGGGAGACCAGTGCTGAGGGGAGCCCGCACTCCCTGGACCACCCCAGTTCTGTCATTTGGCACCTGTGACCTAGGAGTCACAGCTATAGCCTTCCAGCTTGGGGCTGTGGTGCAGCCTTCTGCCTCACTTGGCACACCCTGCAATGAGGTGAGAATGGAGACGAATCTCCTTGGTCCAGAAGGCAGACGCTGGTCTGTAGGACACCAGAGTGTACTTCCCAACACACCAGAATGGGTGAGGTCTCAGTTCCTCCTGACCTCTCAGGAAGCTCTTATCTGGAACCTTCTCTCAGTCCAACAGAGCCACTGGAAATGTCCCCCACCTCTCTCTCTCTCATCTGACAGCCTGTTTTCTCATGGGTGCAGACAACAGGCCCAGGGTCCCAGCCTCACCCAAGTTCTGTATTGTGGCAAAGCATTGCTGTTTCATGAGAGTTGGAGGTGGCCCTGAGAGTGATGCCAGCCATCAGTAAGGACCCTGGGAACCTCCTCTGTCTCTGTCATACCATGGCAAGGGAGCAGCCATGTATGCTGTCCTGAGGTCTGGTCCTGAAGACACATGGTGGTCCCCCTCGTACCCCTGTTGCTAAACACACCCATAGCAGTCTCTCAGAAAGTGCTAAGTGCAGCCGAGCATGGTGGCACAGGCCTTTAATTCCAGTACTGGGGAGGCAGAAGCAGGTGGACCTCTGTGAGTTGAAGGCCAGCCTGGTCTACAAAGACAATACAGGACAGCCAGAGCTACCAAAAAAAACAAAACAGAACAAAACAAAAAACCCTGTCTCAAAAAACAACAACAACAAAGACGTTCCAGCTACCACATCAATCATGACACAGGATGTCTAGCAAGGATGCCACACTGGGCTCTGCATGTGCTCTGATGTCAGATGCGACTTGGGGCTTGGGGACAAGTTCCTAACAGAGCAGGACTGATGAGGGCTGCCAGTGGTAGGGACAAGTATAGGATATTGGATTCAAGGCCCCATCTGTGTTCCTGGTCCAGTAGGAACATGCAGAAGAGATGTCAGATAGGAGGCATGGTGGCTTGTTGGCCCCCAAAGGGCATAAATAACCCTACCCTGCTATTTCCCGTCCCACCTGACTCTCAGCTCAGCCCACAAGGATCATCTTCCCAGAGATCGCACGGTCCTTCTGTCTTGTTTGTTACCCTGGCACCGCACTGACCCAGAAGCACCTCCCCACATCCTTGCACCTGATCCCAACCTCACCAGGGGCCCCAGAACCAGGACCCTTAGTCATTGTCCCTAGTGTTTCAGTATCATAAGCTACTGTACCATGTACCTATGTTCAAAAGAAGCACAAAGAAGTGGTTAATTCACCCTTCATTTTGTCCTAAAGAGTTATCTTCACACCTTACGCCATATGGCTTTTATAACAGTTGTGTCAAAGTAGAAAAAAAAACTGACAACTGCCAATCAAGTGGTTTTAGCTTCTTTAAGGAAATGTCTGCCGGGTGTGGTGGTGCATGCCTTTAATCCCAGCACTTGGGAGGCAGACGCAGGCAGATTGCTGAGTTTGAGGCCAGCCTGGTCTACAATGTGAGTCCAGGACAGCCAAGGCTACACAGAGAGACTCTGTCTCAAAAAACAAAAACAACCAAAACAAAAACCAAAACCAAAAACCAAAACAAAACAAAACAAAAAACCAACGAAAATTTCTTTTTGTAAGTGACATTTTAGTTGGCAAGAGATACTTGAGTGGGAACCAGATACTTGCTAACACCTAGATCAGTGGTTTTTATTTGTTTGTTTGTTTGTTTGTCTTTGTTTTTTCGAGACTTGGTCTCTCTGTGTAGCCTTGGCTGTTCTGGACTGGTTTTGTAGACCAGGCTGGCCTGGAACTCACAGCAATCCACCTGCCTCTGCCTCCCAAGTGCTGGGATTACAGGTAGGCACCACTGCCCTCGGCTTCCTAGATGGATTTTTAAATCTAGCCTTCCAGCCTAGAAATGAACAGAAACTGTTTGCAGCAAAGGCTGCGCAGGGGTGAACAGCGTAGGGAAGCAGCAGCCAGGCCAGGTTTGCTGCATCTGTGCTCTGTCCAGACAAAGCAGCAGCAGCTTCAGGCTGTTCAACGTGAAGGGATGGGAGAGCAGCTGGGATATCACCCTAGCAAATCCAGGTCTGGGTGATGCACCATATGCCCTGGGCACAAGCAGGCAGAGCTGGCTTACAGGGACCCACAGTCCTTCCGAACCCTAAGCGGGAAAATGTGACAACGATATGACATGTACACAAATACTCTGTGACTAATGACAGGAGCAACCTGGGCATGGCTGGGCTAAGGCACTGTGGAGAGTCAGGGCTGGGCCGGCGAGCTCCTAGCAAAGTCTACCGTTCTTTGAGCTACACCCCACAAGCACACAGAACCATGCAGATGTTTGGGATGTCACCCCATCCCCACATGGGATGCATGCCATAGAAAATCAAACAGAACTGTTTATCCTTGCAGGAGCAGTGCTAGGCGGCCAGCTGACTCCACTTCCCCACTGGAGCCCTGGTTGGGGGGAATGTGGTCCTGTCTGAGATGCTCCCAGAGGTGTCAACCTCTCCTCTAACTTCCTCCTTGTCTGAGGCAAGAGGCTACTGTAAGCCCTGGTGCTTGGGGAGGTGGGGTGTGACTGGGCTATAGCACAGGGCATGAGGGACCAGCTGTATCCAGGTGTAGTAATGACCAGCATAGCAGATGTCATCCACCTGAGCTCCATGTCCACCACAGCGATTCTGGGCTGGAGGCTCCACTAACATCCTCAGTGAGGAGCTAAGGAAACTGAGGCCAGCCAGGTAGGAGAGTTGGCCCCAGATCCGGCAGAGCAGGAGCAGAGAGAGTTCAGGCTAAGCCCTGGGCCCTGGTGCCAGCCCTACCTCCCAGCCTTACAATAGGGGCTCCCCCATTCCCCTTCCCCAGGGCTATGGTCAGCGATGCAGTTATTCTCTACTGGGTTGTATGGAGGCTGGCCATCCCCTATCCCCCCACCCACCCCCGCTGGGCTGTGGTCAGTGCCCAGTTTGCTTTGCTGGGTGGGGCACTCCCAGGCTGGAGCACTACGGAAACCCTGCAGCGGTGTGGTCACTTCCTCCAGCGGGGCCTTGGCCTCCTTCCTGGCTCAGGCTCCAATCTGGAGCAATAGAAGTCAGGCAAGTCCCTGCTGCTTCCCAGGGAAGTCCCAGCAAAGTCCCCCATCCCTGCCCAGTGTGGTTAGTGTGGGTAACTTTAGCCTGAGTGGGAAAGGGGTTTTCTTTACCTCGAGAGGCTGCAGGGCACACTGTGTCCGTCTCGTGTCCGTCTCGTGTCCCCAGCAGGCTCTCTGGCTGTTGTGCAGGAGCGTTACAGCCACGCCTCCAAGTAGTGGGAAGGTTTGGCAGAGAGCCCACAAATGCCTAGGGTGTGATGCAGCGTGTATGTGCGGCAGCAACTGGCCATCCCCTAGGCTAGCACCCTATGAGCAAGCGGCACTGAACCACTTTCCTAGGGGAGAACGGTGGCTTACACCTGTAATCCCAGCACTCAAGTGGTTGAGGCCACACACTGAGTTCCAAGTCAACCTGAACTATGAACCCCACTTATCTCTGGCCAGCTTGCCATTGTGCCTCTACCCCACAGGCTGTCACATGAACCGTCTGAGGATTGTAGAGCAGTGTGGGCTCCCAGAGCAAGGCCTGCATCCTTCCAACTACCTAGGACAGGAAGGCAAGGCCAGCAGCAAGCCATCTGGGGTGACAACACATAACAAGGATATCCTGGGAGCCTGGCCATCACAGGGAGTCAGGGGCAGACCCCCTGGTGGTGGAGAGCAGCGACGGAGGAGCTTGGATATATCCATAGGTGATTTTGAAGGTCACAGCATTTTTCTGGGGCTCAACATCCATCATCAAGGCCAATAGAAGACAGCCAGGACGGAGTCTGCTCTGCCCTTCCTGAACCTGGGATCCTCTGCTGGCCCGCAGGACCTGCCCCTCCACTTCTGCTCTGTCTTGCCAACCCCAAGAATCCTGGCTCCTAGTTAATGTGCATGTGCAAGATGCATGTCCCTGGACCCTGGAACTTCAGAACAGACAAGGGGAAGCCCGTGGAGCCATGACTAGGGGTGCTCTGACAAACCAAGTGTTGAAGAAAGAGGGAAAGGGTAGTGGAAGAGACACGAAGTGTACTGGGTAACAATAGGAGAAGGAGCCGGGCGTGGTGGCGCATGCCTTTAATCCCAGCACTCGGGAGGCAGAGGCAGGTGGATCGCTGTGAGTTCGAGGCCAGCCTGGTCTACAAAGTGAGTCCAGGATGGCCAAGGCTACACAGAGAAACCCTGTCTTGAAAAACCAAAAAAAAAAAAAAAAAAAAAAAAACAATAGGAGAAGGGGACAGCCTGTGTCATAACTTAGAGACCTTCTAAGATAGAAGGAATGGTAATACGAAGGCCTCGGGGCAGAGATGTTCAGACCTAGCGTGGCGTAGATAGGCCCAAGGTGGAGCTGGGGTAACATGACCTGCCCTAGGTGTTGGAGGTGCCACCCTATGCACACAAAGCTTCTACAATGGGCAGGTCTCCCTTCGGGGCACCAGTCCTGCCACCTACTATTGTCCCCGTGCCTCCTTGGCTGACCTGGAGACTCCACTTTCACACTCGGGGTTTCCCCCCAGGAGCTGTGTCTGTGGCGAGGAGTGTGTCTAGGAAAGTCCCCAGAGCCAAGAGCCAACAAGGAAAGTTCGGGCCAGACTGTGGTCAGCTAGACTGCTTACTGTTAGGCTTGAGCTAGGGGCTGGTCCTGCTTAGGCACACCGGAGTGGCCTGTGGGTTGTCAGTTGTTATGCTTCCTCCTGGGCATGCAGGACCCCAGGATGACATGCCTTCCTCCCCATTCCCAACTCCCCCTGTTCTAGCGCCTTCTAAGGTCCTCTCCTCCAATTGGCTGAGAGGCCAGAGGCAATGGCTCCCTGGGACCTGGGGTGATGCAAAGGGAGGGAAGCAGATGCATGGCAGAGCAGCATGTATACTGTCCTTCAGGAGCCCAGGAGAGTGGTACCAAGGCAAGCTGAGAGGCAGGGGCAGGGATTCAGGCAGCATCTGCCCACAGACCCTGCAGTGGCCCCAGAGGCTATCGCTCATTGCGTCTGGATGATACGTGCTCTTGCCTCTGGGAAGGAGTGGAAGAGGCCTCAGAGGGTTGGCGAGAGAAAGCCTGAAGCCGGGAGACACAGTTAGATCCCACCAGGCAGAAGAGGATGCGAGGCTTCCCCACCCCCACCTCATAGAGGAGTCTTACCTATGACCTCAGCCAGGAGGACAGTCTGGTGACAGCCTCCAGCCCATTTCACAGTGACTTTTGACCTCTGTGGTGCTCTCACATGGCAGAAGCTGCTTCCCTTCCCATCTCTGCTGCACCCTCATGTCAGAATGGAGCCAGGGCTGAGCCAGGGATAGCAGGCCAGCTGTGGCCAAGCTGAAAAGGGTCACAGGGAAGGACAGAGGGTTGTGAGGCCAGACACCGAGGTTCTCAAAACGGGGAGATGAAAAAGTCAGAAATAAAAGAGCTAAAAATAAGGACCGCCCCTACCCCAAATCTCTAACAGTCAGGCCCTGGTTGCTTAGAGCCCAACTGCGATGCCTCATACCAAAAAAAAAATTAAGCATATCTCCTGTCGGCCCTGGCATCTGACCCCGATTGGCCAAGACTTACTACCTCAGGACTAAGCAGCCCACTTGACCTCTATCCTATGGTGCCATAAATATGGCCCAGGAAGTGAGATGAGGAAACTTCTAGCTGCTATAAAAGGACCCCATTCCCTCTCAGGAGGCAGCACAACCCCATCTCCTTCTCCTTCTCTCCCTCCTCCCCCTTCCTCCTCCCCTCCAACCCGCCCCCCCCCCCACCATTGTCTGTTTTTGTCACAATTCCTATCTATCCTTTACTGAAGTTTTTATATCTATTCTGGTCCAGGGAACACTTTCACCCCTGTGTCTTATCCTTGTCATTTCCAGCATGACAGACACCAGGAACCTGAGGCCACACAACAGCTCAGAGTGCCCGCCCTGTCCCCTGAGCTGCCTCCAGAAGTGTTGGAGACTGAGGAGCAGGCCTGCACTAAGGGCTGAAGGGAGAGCCTGTGTCTGGCTGGTTGGGTAGGTGAGGTTGTGCACTGGAGTTGGGGCGTCGTTCTCAGGAGCGAGGTAGGTGTGCAAAGATGGTTGCTCTTGGATCTGAATGTGTTCTTATCTGTAGGCCGGTCAGGCAGGGGTCCAACAGTACATCTGTGAGTAGAAGAAAGCATCCTCACAGAGGCTGAGGCAGGACAAGAATCCCTGGCAGGCGCAGGCCCCTCCTCCTCCTCTTCCTCCTCCACCTCCTCCTCCTTCTTCTTCCTTTTTTTTTTTGTTTTTTGTTTTTTTTTGTTTTTGTTTTTGTTTTTCAAGACAGGGTTTCTCTGTGTATCCCTGGCTGTCCTGGTGTCACTTTGTAGACCAGGCTGGCCTCAAACTCACAGAGATCCGTCTGCCTCTGCCTCCTGAGTGCTGGGACTAAAGGTGTGTGCCACCACTGCCTGGCTTCAGGCCCTCCTTGACACTGCTGAAGAGGGCAAGAATTCCAGACCAGAGGCTGTCTGGCCCAGTTCCACCCAAGACTGCATGCACTTGCTGTGGTCCCCAGAGGCAACTTTGGACACAGGAAGTAGAACAGTAGTGCAGGGGTAGGAACTCAGGGCTTTCCTATAGGAAGATTAGAAACTTCTGGAACAGCTGGCTACACGGCCATGCTAGTGCCTCAATGCCACCAAACTGTATACCCCCAGACAGTTGTGATAGACATGTGTATGTATTTTTTTCATCACAATTTTAAAAATAACTGGTTTGAAGGACAATTTCTTTTTCAGCAAAATAAGAGGGGTGTGCCAATCCAGCATTAGGAGAATGGAATCTGACTTCAGTGCCCGTTTGCAGACTTTACTTATGTGGATGCCTGGCAAGCGATTGGGGGGCTCCCAGGAAACAGGAACTGCTTTTGGCCCGAGTTATTGGCTAGACAGTTTTTACTGCTACCGAGTCATCCTGAAATTCACGCCCACACCCAGGCGCTCCCCATTTCCTAAATAGTCCTGAGGCCAGGGGTCAGACTTCCAGTGACGGACTCAGGAGCCACATCGCAGTGTCTGGGTGCTCTGGGTGCTCTCTCTAGTGCTTTCCAGGAAGCAGCTGCCTCATTCCCCTCCATGTTTTTACAGGTTCTGTCTGTGTCCGCCCTGGAGCCTGTAGGAGTGTGGCTTAGTCAGGGAACACGGTCACTTGGTACCTTGGCACAGCTACCTGGAAAGGGGGGGGTGGTGGAACGGAGCAGAGTGGAGCATCACTCCCCTGTACCCCCACATCTCTCCAAATCTGCCTTCTGTGCAAGTGAGGGCAGCAGGATCTCTTCTGCGGTCTCAGGCCTACAGGAAGAGTGCCGAGTTGAGGCTGGTTCACTCCCGCCCAGATTGGCTCTATCACTGCAAGCCTGGCCTAGCCTGGCCCTCCGGGAGGTGTCCAACAACAGGTTAGCAGCAGGATGTGGCTTAGCCTGAGCTGTGGGTGTGGTCAAGTCAGGCCTGGAGCACTGCTGAGGAGGCCAGGTGTGCACAGACTCCACATGCCCAGGCTTTGGAGGAGTGGCAGAGCTGGGGGGGGGGGGAAGAACCCTGGGAACTGGCTGGCTAAGGTGTCCTCTTGCCTGGCCTCTTGGGGATCCTTGCTTTGAGTCAGCCATGTGGCAGCCGGGGATACAGTGACAGTACTGTGTAGCCAGCCATTTTGCCTTCTGCTCTCTTGGTGAGCGACCTCAGGACTTGAGGTGGCCTTCAGTGCCAGCGCAGCCATCTTGGCTTGGCCTGTGGCATCCCAGGGCCTCAGAGATGGGACATGTCCTTGTATCTTCTGCCTGGCCTCCATCTAGGGGAATTCCCTTTATTGCTGGGAAATGGAGAAACTGAGGCATGCATAAATTGCCTTAAGAATTCCCCAGAAGTCCCTTACTCAAGATGCCTGGCCCTGAATACAAGGCCGGATGTGGTGCTGTGCAGCCTCTTCCGAGCAGGCAGGCGGCAGCTGGTTTTCCTCTGAGGTGAATCTTGTGGCAGGCAGGACTGTAGACGTCCATAAGCCCCACATCTGAAGGCTCTTCTTGGAGAATGGCTACAGAGTATCTTCTAGAAGCTCTTGTGAGTGGGCCTCCCAACGTGGGGCCTGGCGTTTCTGGGCAGGCTCAGGCAGCTGTGGTCTGTGTTTCACAACTGAAAAGCAGATGTTTGCTCAACAATCAGGCACAAAGATTCCTGCCTACTGTTGTGAGCCCCAGACACATGTACATACGTAGGCCTGGCTGCGGGCAGAAGGGACTTTGATGTGACCACCGTGCCTATGCACTGAGTTGACAACCGTGGGCCTCCCCTTGCTTGGGCTCGGGGTCTCCATTGTGCAGGCAGCTTTATTAAGGATCAGAGATAAACCAGCTTCAGGATAGCAAGGGGGGCTGCAACAGGGAGCTGGTGGGCTGCTGAAGAAAGTATCATCAGTAGAGACTGAGGGAGGGGTCTGCGCCAAAGGTGGGTCACGGACACAGACACCCAGGGGGGTTGGGGGGGGCTACTCATCTCTTGAGGGTCTCATTCTGAGGCCAGGGATCTAAGCTGACCCAGCAGTGTTTCTTGTGGTTTCTTTTATTATTTTTAAAAATATTTATTTATTATTATGTGTACAGTGCTTTGTCTGCACATTCGCCTGCAGTCCAGAAGAGGGCGCCAGATCACATTATAGATGGTTGTGAGCCACCATGTGGTTGCTGGGAATTGAACTCAGGACCTCTGGAGGAGCAGTCAGTACCCTTAACCTCTGAGCCATCTCTCCAGCCCGGTCTTGTGATTTCTATGCTTTGAGGTCACAAGCAGAAGCCCAAGGTCCAGCCTTCCTTAGGAAGATGTCTCAGATCCTGTGTCAAGCCAAGCCACCTACTGCTGTAGAGACCTGTCCGTGCTGCAAAGTAGGAGGCAGGCAGGACATAAGAGTGACACCAGGGGGGGCGGGGGGGGGATGGAGAGATGGCTTAGCGGTTAAGAGCACTGCCTGCTCTTCCAGGTCCTGAGTTCAATTCCCAGCACCCATATGGCAGCTCACAACTAATTGTCTGTAAGTCGGTTTCAGAGGATAGGACACTCTCTCACAGACACACATGCAGGCAAAACACAATGCAAATAAAATAAAATAAACTATTTATAAAAAAAAAAAAAAAAAAAAAGAGGGACACCAGAAGAGGAGTAGGGAAGATTAGGTTCCTGTGTCTGCAGAGGGTCTCCAAAGGTGTCGTGGTGGGCGCATACTTGGGAGCCTTTGTTTCATATGTAAGTGAGACCCTGTCACACACACAAAAAAGTCCCATCCCACCCCTCAAGAACAAGGGTCATCTAAAGAAACTCAGAACCAGGCATGTGAGGAAGAGTCTAAGATACTTCCCAAAACAATACAGACCATTGCTGTTGCCCTTGGTTGCCTTCCAGAGGCTGAAGGTAAAACTCCCTGGTGCTGAAAACGTCATGCATTTCAGACACAGGACTTGGAGGATCCAAGAGAGACCTGACCTAAAAATCCTTCTCCCTGAGGACTAGCTTTCCCAGTTCCAGAATGTGCTATGCGTACTGCCAAGGGAAGGAAGAAACCCACAGTCCTAACTACCTACGATGCCTGTAAGCAACAGCAATGGCCACCATGGTAAGATAGCCGTAAGGGTGCCATAGTGGCGCTCATATTGGTAACCAATAGCTCTCCAGTTAGACTGAAGGATTGCTCAGCGGGAGAGAAATCACGGCTGGTACTGGAACCTGTCCAACTACCTGGGGCAGGGGAGGTCATAGGTCATAGAGGAGGGCCTACTACCGCCGCTTTACTAAACCAGCATAATTCTAACTGCGTTCTAAGTACTTACCCATATAACCATGGATACGTGTAGCGCCCACCTCTCATCAAAGATGCTTCTCTTGGCAATAGACTGTTGGGGGTGGGGGTGGGGTGGGGTCTGGGTCTCTGATCAAAATGCAGAGATTACTACTCATGAGGTGCCCAAGCTCAATGGACTCACCTACAACACAACTCTTACAATCTAAGGCTTAAGGAACATAGCTGAAGAGAGGGGCAGAAAGACTGGTTACGTGAGAGACAGAGGACCAGGAAATCTGTTGCAAGATTGATTGTGTCTCCTAGAACTACTGAGAGGGAAACCTCTTCACTCACGATACATGAGCCGCATGGCCTCCTAAACAGGCCCTGAACAAGAACAGCACTGATAGACATGCTAACATAAGAGGGAAATCCCACAGGGCCCCACGCCTAGACAAAGAACCACAGGCAAGTAACAAATGCTAAAAGTAGGAGGGTTTATCTTCCCCAAGGATTATCCCCTGAGCTGGCTGCCTAATACAAACTGGTCAGCCCTGAACTCATATACACATAAGCAACACTAAATGGGCTCAGCAGATTGGTGTGTGTGTGTGTGTGTGTGTGTGTGTGTGTGTGTGTGTGTGTGTAACAATAACAAAGAAGACGAGGCCATGAATTCGAGGGGAGGGAGCCTGGAAGAGGTTGGAGAGAAAAGAAAGGGGAGAAATGCTATAATTCTACTAAAATTTAAAAAATAAATAAATAACACCTTTAATCCCAGCACTCGGGAGGCAGAGGCAGGCGGATCGTTGTGAGTTTGAGGCCAGCCTGGTCTACAAAGGGAGACCAAGATAGCCAAGGCTACACAGAGAAACCCTGTCTCAAAAATAAAATTAAATTAAATTAAATAAATAAGAGGAAATAAGGTGGCAGCATCCACCTAGGCCTCAGAGGGAAGTCACAGGGCACCTCCAAGTTCTGAGCACACACCCCAAGAGAACCGCAGCATTCTGAAGTCCAGCGTGAAGTACAGATGGTAAGCAGCTGTGCGGAGGGAGGCTGGGGCTGAGCCTGGCCCTGCCTGTGCACACCCACCTGGTGACTCACTGTAGCGAGGCCTGGAGATCCCTGGGATATGTCCTCTCCCTCCATGGGCCAGGCAAAGTCCACCATGCAGCAGAGGCCCCTTCCCCTTTTGTTGTTGTCAGGGAAGCAGGGACACTTTCTAGAATGTCTGTCATTGGGACTCTAGATGCACAGGAGCTGGGCTTCAGGGGGGCTTGGGCTGTGTATGGGTGTGCACAGGCAGGGCCAGGTTCATGCTTTGACTTGATGCCTCGTGCTGTGTGGGTGGCTACATCCTCCAGCACAATTGCTGTAGGAGTTTATGCCCCTTGCTTGCAACTTCTTCATTTCTCAGAAAATACCCTTAGGAGAAAGTCTTCAAGGCCAAAATGCCATCTTTGGCTCTGTCTTCACCGGGGAAGTTGCATGCTACCCCAACACGGGGTATGACAGCGGGAGCCTCGAAAGAGGTGGCAGGAACGGCTGTGGCCTCAATGGCGCTTTGGGTGGGCACTGAGTTATGCACATCACCAAACGCAGGCCGGCTGCCTCTGTTCATCCCATGCAGCAGCCCATGCACACCAGGATGAGCACCATAGGTTTTTCTTCTTGCTATTTCCAGTAACATGGCTACACATCTCCACAATAGCAACTTAATGTTGAACAGGGATGGGAATTTGGGGGCTTAAGACAGAGCTGATGCAGGCCATCTTTCCCTCCCTCTGAGGCAGCTGGGGTTTACAGCGGACAGCAACCACCCACTCCCCCTCCCCCCACTGAGCTGCCGAAACTTCTAGTTCCGAGGTACACATCCTACTGTGATCCCAAGACATCTGAGCTTCCTGGGAAGGCATACATGGGGATCATAGTGTGTGTGTGTGTGTGTGTGTGTGTGTGCGCGCGCACGCTAGAAGCCCCCCTTGGAAAGGGAAGGGGTCAGTGTTAAGACCCCACCAGATGTGCAAGGCAGCCAGGCCCCCCTCACTGGAGCTGATGCGATGCAGATCAGGGACAAACTGAAGTTTTGGATTTGGTACCCCAGGGGGACACTGAGATGGACGGTCCTTTTGGTTAGGAGATTAATTTTGAGTTATTAATGTCACTGAGTCAGCATGGGAGCAGCTCTGAAGAGTTTGGGGATAGAGTCAGGGGTTTCAGAGACAGAGGAGGGAATGTATCAAATGACAAGTAGCCTGTTGGATGTGCTTGTAGGCTGGTATCGGAGTCTCACAAAGCAGTGAGGGAGGGGATGTGACTTGATATAGGGGGAAGAGGGGCAAGGGGGCCCATTTAGTTAACGTATGTCTATCTTATGGAGTGTGCCACCAGTAAGCCCCAATAGCGTGGAGTCTGGTAGCTTAGGACCTGCATACAGAGTCAGCTATATCCAGAGAGAGGAGGCTGCAGATGGGTGTGACCTGAGCAGTCTCTCATCTGGGTTCTTCTTTGGTGTTTTTTGAGACAGTTTCCCTGTGTAGCCTTGGCTGTCCTGGACTCACTTTTGTAGACCAGGCTGGTCTTGAACTCACAGCGATCCACCTGTCTCTGGCTCCCTGAATGCTGGAATTAAAGGCGTACACCACCACGCCCGGCTTTTCATCTGGGTTCTAATTGCCTCAGATGCCCAGGGAAGGTCCTGGGAGTTTGGGAGCTGGCATTTCTGGCCTTGCCTTCAGTTTGGTGGTGTTGGATCTTGGCAGGTCATGGAAGCCTTAAGAGGAACCAATCTGTCCTGGGGCTAAGGCCAGGCCTGGGATAGGTGGCACATGTATGCTCAGACCCCTTCCTTTCTGAGTCAGGTCCCCATCTGGGCAGATGATCTGGGAGCCGCAGACCAAGGAGGATGTCTAACCCGCAGCTCCAACACAGAAGTGCACTGTGGGCTCCGCTCACAGCCACTACATGATGAACGAATGGCCCAGTGGCTTTCAGGCTCTTTCCCTGGGAGAGCCAATGTGACTGCAACTGCAAAGGCCGGATGGCTGTATTTCACTGGACACAAGAGACACCACCTGTTTAGCACCGTGCACGAGGCAGAAGTAATCTGGTACCACTGAGGTTGGTGAGACGGCTCAGACGGTAAGATGCTTGCTATGCAAATGCAAGGATCCGAGTGGGGTGTGGTGGCGCACGCCTTTAATCCCAGCACTCCCGAGCAGAGGCAGAGGCAGGCGGATCACTGTGAGTTCGAGACCGGCCTGGTCTACAAAGCGAGTCCAAGATGGCCAAGGCTAACACAGAGAGACCTTGTCTCGAAAACAAAAAACAAAACACAAACAAAGGAACAAAACCCCAGCAAATGCAAGGATCCAAGTTTGGATCCCCAGCAGCTATGTAAAGGCTGGATGTGGTGTTGTGCCCCTGTAATCTCAGTAGCAGGGAGGTGGAGAAAGTGGGGGAGAGGTCCAGACTTGGGGCTGGCTGGTTAACCAGTCTAGCCTAGTGGGTGAACACCTGGTTCAGAGACCCTGTCTCAAAAAATAAGGTGGATGGATTGGGGAGACGGCTCAGCGGTTAAGAGTACTGACTGTTCTTCCAGAGGACCCAGGTTCAATTCCCAACATGCACATGGCAGCTCACAACTGTCTGTAACTCCAGTTCTGGGGTATCAACACCCTCATACATACATACTTGCAGGCAAAATACCAACGCACAGCACTTTTTATTTTATTTTTTTATTTTATTTCTGGGAGACAGGGTTTCTCTGTGTTATCTTGGCTGTTCCTGGACTCGCTTTGTAGACCAGGCTGGCCTTGAACTCACAGCAGTCTGCCTGCCTCTGCCTCCTGGGTGCTTGGATTAAAGGCATGCACCACCACTGCCAGGCTTGGTTTTTTGTTTTGTTTTATTTTTTTGTTTTTTAAGATTTATTTAGTACAGCTGGGCATGGTGGCACACACCTTTAATCCCAGCACTTGGGAGGCAGAGACAGGTGGATCTCTGTGAGTTTGAGGCCAGCTTGGTCTACAAAGCGAGTCCAGGACAGCTAAGGCTACACAGAGAAACCCTGTGTGTGTAGGGGGGGATTTATTTATTACTATGTATGCAGCACTCTGCCTGCATGTACACCTACAGTCCAGAAGAGGGCATTGGATCACAGTATAGATGGTTGTGAGCCAAAATGTGGTTGCTGGGAATTTAATTTAGGACCTCTGGAAGAGCAGTCAAGGGCTCTTAACCTCTGAGCCATCTCTCCATTCCCTTGCCACCGCCCCCATTTGTTGTTTTTTGATTAATTCTGACGTTGAGCAAAGACAGAGATGTGTCCTTTGATATTTCTGGAATAGCCATTCCCTATGTGGGGATCTGGTCCATGTGCTCTGTTCACTAGCTGTCAAGTGTCTCTCTCTCTCTCTCTCTCTCTCTCTCTCTCTCTCTCTCTCTCTCGGGTGACTCATTTGATAAAGAACTAGTCTTTCGCTCTTGTCCCCAATTAAAAGAGCCCCTGGCTGGGAATCCCCTGAACAGATCAACTTCCTCTCCAGACAGTGTGGTGACTGTCTCCCTGTCACCTGCTCTGTGGTCAGGTAGCATCTGCCCTGTGCTGGCCCTCCATAGGAACTTCTTGATCAGCTGCTGGGTCTCTGGGAGGCTCTGCTCCACACATCTCTCTATCCAGGTGTCCAAGCAAAGCCACCTAATGCTGGTCTTCCCACAGGCGACCACCTGCTACCCTAGAGCAGAGGCTACTACTGGGAGACTGACTTCCCTTCTCAGGAGCTCTTCATTTTTCTTGTCCTTGACCCCTAACGCTGTCACCAGCATCCAGCAAGCCATGCTGAGGCCACCAGGAGTTCCTTAGGCAGTGTCACTTTCTGCCAGACTGTGCGTAGGATGAAGATGGGGGTTCTGCCCATCTTGCTAATTTACCTCAGATCCCCTATGGCAGCAGTCTGGGCAAGCTTCCTTGTCCTTTCCTTCCTGTTTCCTGCGCGCTGCCCATATTTCCCGTGATTCTAATCGTACATCGGGAATCCCTCCTCTCTAGTCTTCTGGAGAGCTGGTGCTGAAAAGCAGGCAGCCCTAGCACCTTGCCTGGGGTCAAGGGTCATATGAGAGAATCCTCATAACTACCTGTGGACGTCACAGAGGTGGCTTATGCTCAAGGGACACGGATGCCCTTACGAAGAACCAAGCCTTTCCTGAACATGCCCAGATCCCTGGTTTCTTAACTGTTCTGTATGGAAGAGTCAGCTGGAGCAGGCCAAGCCGTACAGCTGTGTATAGAGCTGGACGTGAGGCCTGGGCACCCTGATTGTAGGGGGGTGGGGTGGGCAATGAATGCTGTGGCTGAATGTTTATTGTGGTAGCATAGAAAATTAATTCAGAGCCCTAAGCCAGACAAATCAACAGTTTTCCATGTCCTTTTTTTTTTTTTTTTAGTTCAAACAGATCCAGTAGCATTTCCCAGACACTGTCTAGAGTCCTGGGGGCACCCATGGAGGCTAGAACACAGACTTTTCTGAGACAGATTTTTGGAACTTCCTGTTTGGGGCCATGTCAGAAACACCAAGAAAAGATGCTTAATATAAAATATTTGAGAACTTCTGCTATTTAGCTCAAACCAGGAAGTTCAGGGATGCATGACACAAGACAGAAAACATTAACAGGACATTTAAAACACGCTGAAAAGATACCGTGGTGTGAAGGCCGTTCCGTGAATTCCCTTCCTTGGCCGGGATGCTAACGCCTTTCTCTTTCAGAGCCAGGAGCTACGGGCATATGTGGGTGCATAGGTCTCTAAGGAAGCTGCAAGCAGAGTTAATGAGTGAGGGGGCCAATGGCCCCCCGCTGTGTGGTGGTTTCCTTCAGGAAGTGCTGGCCTTGTCACAGAGCTGGGGCTTGGCCCAAGTCAACTGTGGAGTGTTGTTACGTCATCTGGCAAATCCATAGATAGGCAGGTCCACATGGTCCAGGGGCTTCTGAGAAACTAAGACCGAGGACACGACCCAGCACCAAGGGCACACTTTTCAAAGTGTCGCATCCGGAAGCATGGGGACGCAAGGCCTGCCTGTGAGGCTCCAGGAACTGACAGTAGGTACAGATGGGAACTCCACCAAGGTCTCTCCCCTGAGCCATTATGCCTTTGACACGCAGCCCACTCGTGCCTCAGTGTCCTCCTGTGAATGGCTCATCTGGTTCCACACAGAATTCTTGTCAGAAGCTTCATGTCAACCCCTGCAAACGTGACCTCTACAGGCAGATGTGACTAAAGTGAGGCTATTTAGCCGGGTGGTGGCGGTGGCGGTGCACGCCTGTCATCCCAGCACTCAGGAGGCAGAGGCAGGCGGCGGGTCGCTGAGTTCGAGGCCAGCCTGGTCTACAGAGTGAGCTCAGGATAGCCAGGGTTAAACAGAGAAACCTTGTTTCAAAAAAAAATCCAAAATATAAAGTAGTAGTAATGGTGGTGGTGTTAGTAGTCAAAATAAAGTTAGGTTATTTAGGACTAGGGTCTTCTGAGAGGAAAAGTGTAGATAAAGAGGAGGCTATGAGGAAACAGAGACGATGAGGAAATGGGCACGATGAGGAAATACAGATGGTGAGAGAGACACCGTGGAGCAGAGGCACTGAGAAAATGGAGACCACGAAGACATAGAGTTCATAATGAGAGAGATCAGGAGCTAGAAGGCACGAGGAGACAGGGCATGAGGTGGTGGGGACCAGCAGACGATAGGGACCAGAGCTCACAGACAACGCGAGATGATAGAGGCCGTGAGCTAAGGATCCCGCGGAGAGGGAGGCCACAGTCAAGACAGTGCTGCTGCACACGAGCGGATACCCAGGATGCCCTGCAGTCACTGGGAAGGCCTGGGATGGGTTCTCCATGGAGCCATTGCGAGCAGCCAACCCTCTGACATTGCATTTAGGAGACTCAGTCCAAAATATTTCACTACCTTATCGTGCCAACGTGCTCACGTCTTGCAGTGACTCATCTCTGAGTGACTAAACGAACTAAAATACATCTGCTGCCTGTGAGCAACGTGGGACGGGGTAGATTCCAGAGAGGATGAGAGAACGTGAGCTAAGTCTTAAGAGTAACCAGGAGGCCAAGAATAGGAGAAGCTAGGAGCTGGCCCCAGAGGGTCCCAGACGGGGACCCTGTATTCCCCACTCAGTCCTCCACAACTTCATGTGACACACCTACATCACTTGCAGTGGCCAACGTTGGGCTTTGAAGCTGGCAACGTGAAGACAGACGGGGTTCGTCATTTCTACAGTGCTGCTTCTTGTGAGATTTCACTTGACCCTCAGAAATCGAGAAGTGGGTTCTGTGGCTGACACATAGTCCCCAGGCTCCACTTTCCCCAAGCAACCCCTACACACGTCCAGATGACAGTTCACGTGAGTCAGACCTAACCCCTTCCACGGGAAAACAAGTCTGAGGAGAGCCACTGCTGTGTGGTGGCTTCTCCGTGGACATACGCCACCTGAGGCAGACAACAGCACTCAGGACGGTGCTGAGATATGCCATCGCCTGCAAAGGGCTGCTCACACTGGCTTCACCTCATGCCAGGAGGGGCCTGAGGAGCAGAAGCCCCCCACCTCCCATAGACCCAGGGCACAGGACAGGAGGTCTTCAACTCACCACAAACAACAGCTGTTAACTCCCTGCCAACCTCAGGCTCTCTTGCTTGGTGTTGGTGAGAGGCTTGTTACAGCCCTGTCTGCTCGTAACCGGGACAGCATCAAATACGTGCTGAGCTCAGAGGTGACATTCTCTTCACTCCTGTCTCCACTTTGCTGTCCTCGTAGGAGCCGCACAGCCTCTTCAAGGTTTCAGCCTTGTAGCCCTGGCTTTCTTTCTTTCTTTCTTTCTTTCTTTCTTTCTTTTTTTTTTTTTCTTTTTCTTTTCTTTTTTTTTTTGGTTTTTTGAGACAGGGTTTCTCTGTGTAGCCTTGGCTGTCCTGGACTCGCTTTGTAGACCAGGCTGGCTTCAAACTCACAGCGATCCACCTGCCTCTGCCTCCCAAGTGCTGGGATTAAAGGTGTGCGCCGCCACCGCCCGGCGCCCTGGCTTTCTTATAGTTGCACTTTATTCTAAGCACATGATGCTTCACAGCACCGAGCAACAGACAAATGGTTCCTGGGATAGGAGACAGCTTCACCATCACCTGCCACACCCCATCCTGGGCCCACCTAAGATCACTCAAACATTCTCCTTGTATCCCAAAAGCCAGTCACCCATGTTTCCATGACTCTAGTACCTGTGATGTGGTACTAGGTACCATGCCTGCTGGCCTTGGATAGTAGGATGTCTTTCTTCTTCTTCTCCTCCTCCTCCTTCTTCTCCTTTTTCTCCTCCTCCTCCTCCTGCTCCTCCTCCTCCTCCTCCTTCTTCTTCTCCTTCTTCTTCCAAGACAGGGTTTCTCTGCGTAGGCCTGGCTGTACTAGAAATCACTCTATAGACCAGGTTGGGTTTAAACTCATGAAGATCTGATTGCCTCTGCCTCCCTAGTCCTGGGACTAAAGGCGTGTGTCACCACCGCCCGGCTCCAGTGTGTCTTAATTTGTTTTCTGTTGTTGTGATAAACATCATGACCCAAACCCAGTCATGACCCTAGTAAGGAAGGGTTATGTTTTCTAACACTTCTTCAGGCAACAGCTCATCACCGAGGGAAGAAGCCGGGGCAGGAACTGAAGTGGAGACCACGGAGGAATGCTGCTTACTGAACTGCTCCCGGGCTCCTGCTCAGCTACCTCGTACTGAAAGGGAAAATTTTTAATTAACATTAAAGCAACCAGAACAGCAGAGCTCTCTAACTCATAAGTGCAGGTCGACAGGTATGCTAGCCCAAGGTCCCAGATGATAAGTCACAAAGAATGCGGAGATAAGAGACAAAGGCCTACTGAGTGTTCCAGGGACCGGCTGGCCATAAAAGACAGGGAGGATACGCAAGGACAAATTCCTGAGAGAAGCAGGTACTGGACATGATCAAGTAAGTAATGAGCCAAGACCCCTCATCCAATTTTATGGTGTTTGCTTAATCCTCTTTGAGGCCCGCACACAATGTTGCAGGTTTGAGTTTAACCAGATGTGTTGTCAGCTCAGATAAAACATCTACCCTCGGGTTTCAAAAAAAAAACAGGAACCAAGGACTGTTCCCGTATGATTAAGTCTGAGCTTACCCCAGATCTGCCTACGCAATTTGCTGATGTTCAAATGTTTAAAACAACCAATTGTGTGTGGCCGCGTCGAAACTTCCCACTCCCCCCGACCCTTGCCCATATAAACCCCAAACCCCTGGGCTTCTGGGTCGACCCCTCTGTCTCCTGCGTGAGATACGTGTCGACCCGGAGCTCCGCCAATAAACTGCCTCATGTGTTTACAGCAAGACGGTTGTTTGTGTGTCTTTGGGTGCGCGCCATCCCGAGGCTTGAGTGAGGGTCTCCCTTCGGGGGGTCTTTCAGTACATAGCTCAGAACCAGCTGCCTGGTACTACCCACAAGGGCTGGGTCTTCCTACATCAATTAGCAACCAAGAAAACACCCCACAGACAGGCCTAGAGGTCAAGCTGATGGAAAATTCCTCACCTGAGGTTCCCTCTTCCCAGGTGTGTCCTGTTGACAACCAAGATTAGCCACCCCACCTTGGTTCGCCCAAAGACAGTGCTCAAATGGTGCGTACTTTAAGGCGCTCATCCAATACTCACGGCCGGGTCATCTCCTGTCCCTTTCAATATCACAGGTCACAGTGGCAATCACCAAGGACACGCCCTTCCTTGGCTGCTGTGTTCTGGCAAGCTAATTCTGCTAGCAGAGCCGGAGACCTTTCCGATCATAGCCGAAGCCCCCTACCACAGCTCCCAGGGCACTAGGAGGGCTGGTCTGCTCTGACTGGGAAAGTGTTCCTGGGAGGCAAGCCTTCAGAGGGCCTTCCCCAGCAGCTGTGACCCTATTCTGTCTCGCTTTCCCCCCAACACACAGCAGGACACAGAGGGTTCCCCACCCCACCCCTCTCACCACCTGCTTCGCTAACCAACAGACTGTAGTCTGGGTCTTGCAATGAGCATGCCATCCAGCAGCTCTCTCAAACATCTCCTGACCTCACGCTGCCGCCCACCCGGACTCCCTTCCCTGCTCACACACCATGAGGTCCTGTGGTTCCTCAGGCCAGCTCAAGGTCCTGCACAGGGCACCCATCAATGAAGTGGCCCCTACCCCATAACCCCTCTCTAACCAGGTGCCACCTTGGTGGCTCCTCTGGAATTCCCTCCCCCACACCCCCCACCTCCCAGCCCCTCCTCTGACCCTCTCTCCTCCAAATCCTCAGCACCTGCAGCTGCCAGAAGTATGGTCAGGCTCACCTGGGTACCTTAAGTTCCCAGAGCTCTGCCCAGCCCGAAGCCTCTGCTCAGAATCTCACCCTCCAATTCCTTTTCCTCCCGCCACCATCTTGGCTGGGCAAGTGTCTGGGGACTGGCATGGGGCACCTGGCATGGGGCAGCTGGAACAAGCACCGAGCTGTCTGGTCAGCCGCAGCAGCTGCTCACTCATTGCACAGATGAAGCTTTGGTCCAGGCTGAGTGTCACGTGCTCTGCTGGGACCCAAGGCACAGAGCTGGGATCAGGGAAGGAAATGCGTGGGTTTCCTGTCCAGGTCGCCTCCTGGTGTATAACGTACCCCTCCCACACTTGATGGCTTCAAGCAGCTACGCTCCCTCCGCTCCCGATGCTACATGTCAGCGTGGTGCCAACTTTCCCCAGCCACCAAGGCTCTGCAGTCAATAGTACACACCAGCCTATGGTCACAGAGCCTTGTCTCTATAGCAACCAGCAGATCACAGGGGGCAGAAAGAGAATGAAGGGGATTCAAGACAGGGCTGGGACTGCCTAGGGGGATTCAGGCTCTGCTTCACCTTACAGACCCTCCCTTGATCCCCTTCCCCAGGCCTGGTGACCCCAGAAGAGCAGCATAGGCCCAGGAGGGATCCCTGGGAGACAGCAGAGCCCAAAAGGGGGGCTTCCACTCAGTAGCCCTGAGGCAGCTCCAGGTGGCAAAGACCAGGGCCATCTGAGAACTGCCAGAGCTGGCCAGAGCTGAGCTGAGTCAAGAGCAGTCTCAGTCTCAGGAAAGAAGACCCACAGCAAGACTCTCAGTGCGCCAGGAGCCGAAGCCACAAAACAGCTCTGAGAATCAGACCACGCGCCAGATGATAATCAGCTGGGGTCCTCAACATCATGCCAGGGGCACAATGGCAGGGAACACGTCAAGTGTGGGGTTGGAAGCACAGGCCTAGACTCCAGCAGGCAGCAGAGTCAGCCCTCCTCAACACCAGGACTAAGTACAACTGGACGAACAACAACTGAGCGCTTCATACGCTCACTGTAGCCCACGTGCCCTCCCTCCTCCTGTAGCTATGTTAGGTACTTCAGAGAGAGCCAACACCACAGCAAGAACGTATCAGGGATAAAATACCCCTCCTTAACGATGAAGGGTTAGGGTTAAGTCAGTTCCGCAAAGGCACAGCAAACCTTAGCATGCTAGAAGGATGGACACGTGTGCGACAGTGTCAAGACACGAGGCAAAGCTGACAGAGCCACGTTGGAGAAGCAGATACACCCACGATCACAATCAAGACTTCAGCACCTCTCCAGCGGAAAGGAAGTCAGTGAGGGCCATGCTGAAGTCAGCGATCCCATCGGCCATAAGGGACAGCTCTGGGGACTGTGCCCAGTGGTAGCAGAACACGCGCTTTTCTCCAGCTCTCAAGGAACGTCCATCAGTACAGACCACACTCTGGGCCATGAACATCCCCGGCTTAAAGGAATAGAAAACACACATGATACATCCTCAGTTGACCACAATGGAACCAAATCTCAGAGCTGGAAAATCCCCCAAACACTTGCAGATTAAACAACACACTTATAAATAACGCATAGGTCAAAGAATCTGGAGAGAATTTTTAAAACATTTTGAACTAAATGAAAATGAAAATAGAACTTAATGACAATTGTGGGACACAGGGCAAACTGTGGCTGGGGAAAAATGTCTGCCTTGGAGTGTGCAGATCAGAGAAGACAGAACCTAAGCTGATGCCTCATAACACCAGATAAAGAAGAGTACATTAGTGGCAGGTGTGGTGGCACACGCCTCTAATCCCAGCACTTGGGAGGCAGAAGCAGGTGGATCTCTGTGAGTTCGAGGCCAGCCTGGTCTACAGAGCGAGTCCGGGATAGCCAGGGCTCTGTGTAACATAGAAACCCTGTCTTGAAAAAAAAAAAAACAAAGCAAAATTAAATCTAAAGTAAGAGAAGAAAGAAAGAAAGGAAGGATGGAAGGAAGGAAGAAAACTAAAAACGGAATCAATAAAGCCTAAAGCTGGCTCTCTGAAAAGATCAGTGCACTAGTTTAGTTTCTAGACAAGCTAACAGCAATGTGGACTAGGAGAGGGGTCACAATGGATTGTGAATACCATACCCATAAATTGCATAAATTAGGTAATATGGACCATCCTCTTGAAAAACACAACCTGCTAAAAACTCACACAGAAGAGACGGTCTACAAAGTTTCCATGCATCTATCTGTGTCTATCTATCTATCTATCTATCTATCTATCTATCTATCTATCTATTTATCTATCTTCCTACCAACCAACCATTCATCCATCTATCCATGTGTATATCTATTTACCTAGGTATCTATGTATCTGTCTATGAAATTGAAGTTAGTATCAACCTTCCGAACCGAAAAGCCCAGGCCCATAGGCCCAGAGTTTCACCAGACAGTTCAGCACATATAGAGGACATTATGCAATCTTCCACGATCTCTTTTGGAAGGCAAAAGCAGAAGGAATGTGCCCTAGCTCATTTGTGAGGCCCGCATTTCCCTAATACCAAAACCAGACGGACATTTGAGAAAAAGAAACTGCAGATCATCATCTCTCACGAAACAGATGCCAAGATCCTCAGCAGTGCTGGCGAGCACAAGTCAACAGTGTACGAAAGGGCTCATACATCATGACCAAGTGAGACTGCCCAGCTGTAAAAAGCTGCTCCAAAGCCAGGAACCTGAAGTGTAGTAGCATCCACACCAGAGGTTAAAGAAGAAAATTGCTGGATGCGGTGATGGTGCATGCTTTTAATCCCAGCTCTTTAATCAGCAGGCAGATCTCTGTGAGTTCAAGGCCAGCTTGGTCTACAAAGTGATTCCAGGGCAGCTAGGGTTACACACAGAAACCCTGTCTCACAATAAATAAATAAATAAATAAATAAATAAATAAAAGAAATAGAAACTTTTATCTATATGAGTACTAGAAAGGACTTCCCTCAGCTCAATAAAGACATCCAAAGAAGAACACAGACAATAATATCACTTATCACTTATTGATGAGAGACCAGGCAGAGACAGATACCCGTCTCCTCATTCCTCTTTAATATCATACTGGAAATCTTAGCCAGTGCAATAAGACAAGAAAAGGAAAAGCAGACACAGTTTGGGAACTCTCTTTGTAGATGAAATGATTGTCTATGTAGAAAACACACACACACACACACACACACACACACACACACACACACACTGCAATTATCTTATCTGGCTCGCTGGCCCAGGAAGCCAATAACTGATACGACGAGACTGTAGTGTATTTTAAAACTGCAAGCACTGCACTGGGCAGAATCTGAACTACTACTAATCAACTAGTAAACTAAACTAAACTGCTCTAATCCTATGGCCTCATAACCTACATATATCTGAGTCACTTGCCAATCTGATCCTCTTCGGGTGGCTTCTCTCCCCAACAGTCCACTGTCCAGCAGCCAGCTCTTCCAACCTGGGTTCGAAGCCCTGCCTCCCACTTCCTGTCCTTCTGCCCAGCTGATTGGCTAAACAGCTCTTTATTGACAAATACTACATTCACTTAAGGCATCCCTTCTCCCTCTCCCTCTCCCCCTCTCCCTCCTTCTCCCTCTCCCTTTCTTGGTTTTTTGTTTTGTTTTGGTTTTTTTCGAGACAGGGTTTCTCTGTGTAGCCTTTACTGTTCTGGACTCGCTTTGTAGACCAACTGGCCTCGAACTCACAGTGATACGCTGGCCTCTGCCTCCCAAGTGCTGGGATTAAAGGTGTGCAGTGTGCACGTGCTCGCTCTCTCTCTCTCTCTCTCTCTCTCTCTCTCTCTCTCTCTCTCTCTCCTCTCTCTCTCTCTCTCCTACCTCCCTCCTTCTCCTTGAATTGCTTTCCTACAGGCCAACAACAGCTGGAAGTTGAAAATTAAAATACAGCACACCGACTCTAGTACCTACAGTATGAAATAGGTATAAACATAAAATATGTACAAGATCTGTGACAACAAAAACAAACAAACAAAAAAAAACCTGCCACCACCACTACCACCACCACCACCACCACAGACCTCTAGTGAAAATGATCAAGTTCTAAGGAAACTGAGTCATTCCATGCTCTCAGATGGACGCGAAGGCTGCGTCGACAAGGTGCGGCTTCTGCTGACTCATCTGTGGAATCCAAGCAGGTTATTCTACACTGAACTGGCTCTGTTCTGAAGTGTGGGCTGAAACCTCTGCGTGTTGCAGAGTGAACCAAAAGTAGCACCGGGACCTGCGAGGTCTAGTTGAACTGATGCTGTGCTGATTGCTGATTGCCATGGACAGTGGGCCATGATTCACCCCCACCCCCCACCCCGAGACAGGGTTTCTCTGTGTAGCCTTGGCTGTCCTGGACTCACTTTGTAGACCGGGCTGGCCTCGAACTCACAGCGATCCACCTGCCTCTGCCTCCCGAGTGCTGGGATTAAAGGCGTGTGCCACCACCGCCTGGCTAGCACCAGGAGTACTTAAGAGACCCTGGGAAATATGTCCAGCTGACCTTAACCACCAGGCAGAGGCAATGCAAGGAGGCGGGGAAGGACTTTCCCAGGGTAGTGTTTGTGGATATCTACGTTTTTTTTATCAATTACTTTGCTTTGTTTGTTTCTGGAGAGAACGCCATGACCAGAAGGTTCTTATGAGTTGATTTGGGCCCATCAGTCCGGAAGGGAACGCACGGCAGTTGGCAGCCGGAGCAGGACACTGGCTGGTCACTTTGCATCCATGCTTATGAGGCAGAGAAAACAGGAAGTGGGGTGAGGCTATAAACCCTCAAAGCCCACCCCTAGGATGGACTTCCCCTGCAAGGTGGCATCTCCTAAAGGTCCTATAACCTCCCCAAACAACAACAACTAGGGACCAAGTGTTCAAACACCCGAGGCTATGAGGAATGCATCTCATTCAAACACCACTTACGGGGCTGGAGAGGCTGCTCTTCCAGAGGGCAGGGGCTCAATTCCCAGCACCCACATGGCAGCTCACAACTGTCTGTAACTCCAGTTCCAGGGGATCTGACACCCTTACACAGACACACATGCAGGCAAAACACCACAAGCGAGCGTGAAATAGAAATAAACCACGACAAAAAGCCACCACAGACATGTGAAACAAAACAAACAAAAAACAAGACTATAACACAGACCTTTCACACTTCACGACATTAGTTCAAATTGAACCACAAATCTAAAAGTAAAATGCAAAACTTGGAAAGCCCCTGTCCATCACCGAAGAGGAAAGCTAGATATATTTTTTGATTTTTTTTTTTTTGAGACAGAGTCTTATGGAGTCCAGGCTGGCTTCAAATTCACTGTCTTGATAAGGACCTGAAATACCTGATCCTCCTGACCTCTGAATGTTGAGATTTCAGGCATGCACTGGCACACCTGGTGTATATGATGCTCCAAATGTGACGTCAGGTGGGTGTGAGTGACGGACCCATAGTCAAGACAGGATGGTAATAGGTCCTGTACAGAGTACTCCGGAAGTCCTGAGAGAATGTGTATTGTTGCCACAGGCATGCCAAGCCTCAGCCCCACAGGAATTGCAAAGCCTTTCTCAGACGAGGCTCAACTCCCTCCTGTGAGTGTTAATGAATGACTGATCAGAAGGCACAAAAACTAGCAAAGGCCAGCCTCCTCCTCCCAGGTGTTCACAACCACCACGGGAGACATACTGCCTCCCCCAACCCCCAGAGCCTTCCCGGTGCTGTACGCAACAAACAAGGCTCCAGGCTGCTGGCTGCAGTAGATGCCCTCTATCAAAGTGTGTATACCCAGCCCAGACCCCAACTTTCCTGTCTGCCCTTTCTTCCTTCCTTTGCCACTCCTAGTCAGGGTTCCAGGGCCCAAGCTGCAAGGGTCCTGAAAGTGGCAGAGGGAGGAGGAAGAGGTGCAGCAGCAGGTCGAGGCAGAGGGAGCACCTGGGAATTCAGCACAGCACACCCTCTTTTTTGAGACTCCGCTGGCTTGGATGGAGCTGGCTGTGAAGTAGATCTGGGAGGCAGGGGCTATGGGAGTTCGTGTGCATGCGTGTGTGTGTGTGTGTGTGTGTGTGTGTGTGTGTGTGTGTGTGTGCGCGCGCGCGCTCCCGGATGGGTAAGTTGTTTCTGAAGATGGAAACATGTAGGGCGTAGGCAGTGGCAGCTCAGCAGGCCCTTTGCTTTTGGTCAGTTCTGGGAACCTGCAGAAGGCTCCAAGGCTGGTCTGCTCTGCCCCCTGGTGGTGATACTTAAAACCACAGCCTAACTGTGGGCACTGTGTGGACTTGGGTTGGCATGTCTCTAGGGACAGGACTTGTTCCAAGAATCTGGCCCTCAGGGGCACACGCTCTCACTCACCCTGGCTTGCTTCCCTTTCTTAGGTGGCCTCTGACCCATGCCCTGACCTATGTCCACTCACACCCTCGAGGCTATCTGCCAGCAAGCCCATACTAGCTCCATGAGGGCAGAGATCACGGTCTCTTGTCACAGGGAGAGTGATTGGAATACAGTGGGGATACAATCTAGGAGTCACCAGCTAACTTGCTGCAGGCTTCCTAACCACCCCAAAATACAGGCCACCATGGTTCCACTGGCATCAGCTAAGCACACCTGTGAAGTTCGGACAGTCTAGGCCAGCACCGCAAGGATCTGGTTTCCACTGGAGAAGCAGTGCATTCTGGTCACATCTGTGGGAAGTCAGGAAGATGTGCATGCTGCTACTCTGAACTCAACAGCGCACCGCGAGCAGAAACTGTCCATAGGGACCCAGCGCATGTAGCTAACAGCACTGACCTTTCCCTTGGGGCGTGTGTGTGTGTGTGTGTGTGTGTGTGTGTGTGTGTGTGTGTGTGGTGATGGGTGGACCTCTCATGAGTTCACTTCCCTCTGTCACCTGTGGTGTGTGGCAGACACAGAAAGGAGGACCAGATCCAGGCAGCAGGTCATTCCTAACCTTGGGTTCCACTTGTGGGCACTGCACACTCCTGCAGCATCTTAAGACCACCCAGGCCATATGGGAGGGCCGAAGTGGGTGCATGTTCTGGGGGTACCATCACGCTGTGGGGTGCTCAGAGGCACTGACACTTTTCTGCTCGGGTGGCACAGTGCAGCAAGCAGCTGCTGGGGTGAATGTGATGGGGGTGGATGCTTCTTCCGCAGAAGCAAACTGGAGCGTTGCCTGCCACCAGACCCCCAAGCAGAGCAGGTGCAGGATAGAGAACCCACCGGAGTTGCTTACCAAAGGATTTGTACGTACCCAGTAAGCAGACTGCATATCTCTAGTCAGAGAAAATGCACAAGTGGGGCAGCGACATCAACAGGGACTCTGCCCAGGCCATTGGGGAGAGGTGACTAGTGTCACCAAACACATCAGGACTCACCACCCCACCAGCTGAGATTCCCAACGGTCCTAGTGTTATGTTGCATGGTGAGTACACGAATTGCTGGTGGGGGAATTACTGAGTGCGCTCTGGGCACTGCTGGAGGTTACAGCCTGCAGCCGGGAGTGGAGACCCATGAGGATGCCTCGCAGGTCTCACACCAGCAGCAGACTCAGTACAGCCAGGTGGCCTGACCGGCTGATGATGGGAGGCTGTGGATGGAGAAGGCTGAGCTGTCAGAGCCAGCAAGGTAACACACATCACAGGGCAGGAGCTGTCTGTTGCTCTGGATGGTGCTGGGTGGATGGGACCAAGGCAGGAGGCAGGGACTTTGTGTGTGTGCCTGGGCAATGCTCGGGAGGAGGGATGGGGGTGGGGGCAGGCAGGGGGGGGGGAGGGAGGTGGTGGGCGGACTGTGCTGGCTCTGTAGTTTCGCTGTGGAACTACAGTGAGGTTGCATATGTACACGAAGCGTTAATAGACCCACTTCTGAGTACTGGGGGGGGGGGGAAGGACCTAGACATGGCCTCCCCACTTTAGTTAGGGGTAGGCTGTTCAGGTGCCCCAGAAAGGAACTATCTGACCAGGAGTCTGGGTACCACGGGTGCAGCCATAGGTCCTGGTAAAGAGGCCTAGAGACTCAGACCAGCAAGACTCAAGGCCCTGAGGAAATCAGTCTGAGAAGCAGCCAAGAGCCATTCTCTCCATGGACTGTAAAATAGTTTCTGTTTTTGCAGTGTGAGTGTGCGTGTGTATACGTGTATACACACACACACACACACACACACACACACACACACACACACACCAGAAGATGGCAGACATTCAAGTATGGAGGCTCCCCATCTGGTCTAACCCTGTTTCTGCTCAGTATCTGATATAGTTGGGATAAAGGAGCAGCTGTCTTACAGTCCAGTGCTGCACTCACTGCTGCCAAGGCCAAGAAGAGAAGGTTCTGGAACAGATGAGGTGTACAGACCTCTGTCGGACCGGCCTGACAACTTTCCACAAGGAAACACCAGGGCACCGCTGTCCTTTACTGAGGTCACATAATCTCACAGCCTGGGACATCTTCCAAGTCCCCTGACAGCAGCTGGTACAGAGGCCACTACTGGTGATTTCCTCCTATTCCTAAAAACTCAGAGAACTGAGAATCCTTGCAACCCTGAGTTACAGGGCTCCATTTGCTAGTTTCAGAAGGCCCGAGACGTGGCTGAACGTAGTTTCCAGTGTGGAAAGCAGTTTATTCAGTGGCTCCTGCGGCTGCCGGCTACAGAATCTCCCTGGCTTTAGTTAGCTGAGTTTACTCTGGATCAGAAAAAAGATCAGAGGAGTCTTCTTTATCTCTGACCATCACACGGCTTATAACCTAAAACGTTTTCTTTTAAAGCCTAAGGACCCCCAACCCATCAGACCTTCCAGTGGGACACACAGTCAGGCAAGCTGCCCCCATGAAGCTCCTGCTGTTACTTGAGGCCCATGGAGGGGCTGAGCCTCCTGCTGGTAGGAAGAGCTGGGACACACTCAGGATGGACGGTCGGAGGCAAAGCTTCTCGAGGCAGAAAGCATCGATGCTTTGAACAGAAAGGCAACTCCTGTGTCCTGGCTGGGTGGAGCCCAGACGGGCTGAGCGCTCCACAGCAATGGAGGCCGAGTCTGGCCCGGGGCAGCGTTATTTTCCCGTGAGTTCCAGTACCTTCTTCACCATGGCCCCAATCCCATCGTGGATGTGGTGGAGAGCGGTCTCACACATGAAGGCCGGGGTCGTGACCACCTTGTTTTTCTGGTCTACGTGAGCTTCGTGCGTAGATGTTAGGGAAAGCCAAGCACCAGGCATGACAGGTATCAAATGGGAAAAGCCACACCCACCCTTAGTCTTGTAGATCCTTGGCTGCTCTGTGACATCACACTAACAAGACCGCACCTGCTGTACGGCTGTCACCCGATTAAGCAAGAGGAACTAGCTTCTGACTCACAGGAGGAAGCAACTGTGACCCGGGGGTGGAGCATACTGGTCCCACATGGGGGTGTAAGACTCACCCCAGCCAGCTCCAGCTGTGGAAACTGAGGGGGTCCCAAGCTAGGAGTCCTGCCCACCTCTCCCACACTGGTCTTGTTCCCCTCTCTGGTGACCAGCAAGCAGGTCTTGCTGGCCCCAGAATCCTCCCTAGCCTTCACTCCTCATAGGCTACCTACCCTTGTGGGGACCGAGCATCCCAGCTATGTGCTGTGGGCCAAGCATCTCAATATGTGTAGGAACACAGACCTTTCCACTAGCCTGCCTGTGGCCTACCAAGCCAGCTGCGCCCCATGACATGGGCTGGCCCCGTCCTCTTGCCCAGGGATCCCCTTGAAGTAAGAGCAGCAGTTATAACTCCTGCAGAGAAAACCCTAGATGGTAAACTGGTAAACCCAGTGTGTGACACCACACTGACCAGCTGCCAGAAAGGATATGGTCACCCCCTTCACACAGTGCTTGGCACCCAGGGCTTTGATAGCTTCCGCAGTTCCAGCATAAGGCCACTTGCCGCCCTCCTCTTGCTCATGGCCCACGGTGACCTCGACCCCTTTGATCACCTTGGCTGCGAGGACAGGAGCGATGCAGCATAAACTGAAAAGTCAAGAGAGTTGTGTCAGCACAGGGTGCACACTGAGAGGGAGGATGAGGACAGTCGAGTCCCCCCCAGACAGTGGAGCTTGGGATGTGGGCCCCAGCCATATGGCCCTGGGCAGTCAGTCAGGCCTTAGAACTTGAGCAGCCCTGGGCAGAGAGATGGCTAGGAAGGAAACCAAACTCTACACTGCCACCTGGCTGGCCACTGTCTAGGGCAGCGGCTCTCAAACCGTGGGTTGTGAGCCCTCTGGTGGTCAAATGATCCTTTTACAGGGTCACATATCAGATACTTACACCGCGGCTCATGAACAGCAGCAAAATGACAGTTCATGTAGTAGTAACGAAATAACTTTATTTGTGGTCACAACATGAGGAACTTTATTAAAGATCATGGGATCAATACGGTTGAGAACCACTGTTCTAGAGGGTCCAGTACGAGTCATCTCAGAGCGTAGAGAACAGCCCTGCATGACCCCTAGCCTGGACATCACCCTGAAAAGTGAGCTGCTCTGGCTGGGCATGGTGCCACAAGTAATAACCCCAGGAGTCAGGACACAGATGGATCTCAGTGAGTTCAAGGCCAGCCAGGCCATAGTAAGAGTTAAAAACTATAACAGCAAGAGCTACCCTGACACACAGGAGGCAGGCAGCTGTGCCCAATGCTTCAGCTGAGCCGTGGGCTGGACTCACACGGCTGCCAACCCCACCTCCGCGGCATCCGCCACACATGTTCCAGTAGCACTGGTGAAGCTGCCACACGAGCTGGCAGAGCCTGCCAGGAACTCCCACAAATCCCTGCCATCCTCTTGGACCCCAGAGCATCACCTACCCAATGGGCTTCCTGGCCCCATGGAACTCCTTCAGGACGCGTTCTACTTCCTTGTTAACCTTGCAGTCCTTCCCATCCACGGCAAACGTGCTCCTGCCACGAGAGGAGAGGCTTCCCTCAGTACTGTCCCCCACAACCCGAGTGGCCCATCGGACACCAGGGGAGTTGCCCACAGTGTGGCCACAGGCCAGGGGGACAGCCCGCCGTCACGCTGGATGCGTAATCTAGTTTGCTATTCATTAAGCAGCAGGGTGGAAGGCAAGAGGTGGGTGGCCAGTCTGTGACTGCACTCTGCCATCAGAATCCAGGGGCAGCAAAACAGAAACAAAACCTCAAACAAACAAACAAACAAACAAATGAGAGTTATAGACAAAGAAACACATTAGCCTAAGAGTAGCAGCCCTTAGTCCCCCGAAGGTGAGTGAGATACCATGGACCGGTGTCTGCCTTTTCTTCCCGGGAGTGTGAAGGCCAAGGGCGGCGGAGCAGGTAGAAAGCTGCCTGTTCTTAGAGACTGCACCCTGCCAGAGCCCAGCACTGTACACGTGTGTGAGCCTTCCTGTCACAATGCAGCTTCCGGGTCTCCTGTGCTGTGGCCTGGGGGGTCTGGCACTGAGAAGTTCAGGTTTATCATCCGGTGTTAACTTTTGTCAGCCAAACTCACCAAATCCTTCCTCCCTTTAAACTCTCTTTCTTTCTCTCTTTCTCTCTTTCTCTCCCCCCCCCCCCTCTCTCTGTTAAAAACAAGCAACAAGCAAATCTACAAGAAAGTCATCTGAGCCACCAGGGTGACATGTAACAAGACTCACAGTGCCTTGGCCACCACCACCATGTGGAGTTTACGCCACTGTTGAATGGTTCTCAACCCAGCTGCAAACCACAGACAAACACATCAGGCAAAGCAAGAACACAGTGTTGACAGCGATGAACTGCCCCCCCCACTTGGGGCTTCTTTAGAAGCCACACAAAGATGGCCACAGTGCCTGGTTGCACCTGGATTCCCGCTGTAAGCCTGACACTACTCACACACCCCGACACGTGTGCACACATGAAGCCCATCACCTGCCATGCCGCAGGCTAGTAAGCCAGCCACCCAGTATTTCATATATGCTAAGCCTCAGCCACCTACTGCCACACGTGCGTGCTACATTTCAGCAACAGCAGCAACAACCAACTAGCATGGCCATCTCATAGGTTCAACAGCAGTCTGTCAATGAGGGCCCACCATTTTTCTGTAAAGGGCAGAAAGAGTGAAGATGGTAATTTCCCCAAGGGGCTAGTAGGCTTGGACGCAGGTACAGAGGCTCACAGACCCCTTAAGTACCAAGGAGCCTCAACACCAAAAGCTTTACAAGCTCCTGAGCCCACACCACTAAGTGACCAAGACAGCTGTGCTGGCAGACATGGCTTCTAGACAATCTTCCATTAGGCAGGGGCTGACAGGCAGAAGTGACAAGCATGCTGGGGGGTGGTGGCACATGCCTTTAATCCTAGCACTCGGGAGGCAGAGGCAGGTGGATCGCTGTGAGTTTGAGGCCAGCCTGGTCTACAAAGTGAGTCCAGGACAGCCAAGGCTACACAGAGAAACCCTGTCTCAAAAAAAAAAAAAAAAAAAAAAAAGAAAAGAAAAGAAAAGAAATGACAAGCATAACTCAGCCTTCCAAGAAACAGTGGTCCCAAGGGACAGGAAAAACCAGTGATACCATGCCCCACTCTGCTGTTGTAGGGATGGGCCGCATGGACCTCGGTGAGGGCTGCACTGCCAGACTCACTGGTTTCCGGACAGGGAGTGGTAGGTTTTACCAAAGGGGCTGGCAGTGTGCAGAATCTGAGACTTGTAGGTCCCTAGAATCCTCTCACCAGCTCCAGGTGTTGCCTGGATGTGCTACCTGGGCAGGATGTGGTCTCCACGTGTGCGCATGCTCAGAGACTTCCATGCATACTCAAGAAAGAAGCAACAGGAGGCATGAAAAGGACTCCAGCAGCTAAGAGATTGTGTAGCCTTGAATTTATCTGCTACTCCCCACAGAAACGGCTCAAAAACAGCAAAGAGCGAAGGGCCTTCCTCTGTTGGCACGTGGTGTGAGAGTGCGTCTACTTACTGCTCTGTTGGATACAGCAACTTGGATAAGGCGGCATTTTTATGGTTTCAGAGAGTTAGGCCAAGGCACGAAGCATGGCAGCAGGCAGGCATGGCATTGGAACAGTAGCTGAAAGCTTGCATCTGATCGGCAAGTTGAACGGAGGGAGGGACAGAGGGAAACAGACAGACAGACACTGAGACTAACTGGACCTAGTGTGGACTTTTGAAACCTCAAGGTGACATACCTCCTCCAGCCAACACCGCACCTCTGAATCCTTCCAAAACTGTTCCACCAAATAGGGACCAAGCATTCAAACAATTGAGCCATGGGGCCATTCTCGCTCGCACCACCACGGAGGGGGAAATGCTCTGGGCGAGAACTGACACTTGCAAGGACAGGCAGAGTTTGCTGGGACCTGACTCCCATCACGGTAAGGTGCCCCCAGCCCACCCCTTATAAAAGAGCACGCACGTGTGTGGTCTAGACCCTTACACTTGGACACGCACAGGTTTTTGGCAGCTCCAAAGCCTCCGGGGAAAATGGCGGCATCATGGTTGGCAGCACTGAGCTGGGCCAGGCTGGAGATCTTGCCTCGGGCAATCCTGGCTGACTCGGTCAAAACATTCCTGGAAAGAGCAGGAGACAAAGGATGAGTGTTCGAGCAGGGCCAGGCCTCAGGCGGCACTGGGGCTCATCCTGACCGTGGCTCACAGCCTGAAGCGGGCATGCACACACATGGAGACCCCATGCTTCCCAGGCAGCACATCCGGGCAACACCTGGAGATGGTGAGAGGATTCTAGGCACCTACAAGTACAACGAGCCTTGCAGACTGGCCTCAGGATCAACACCAGGCTGCCAGGAATCATGGGCTAGCAGGAATTCGAGGCCCAGTAAGTGGCCACAGCAAGCAGAACCCAGTGCTCCACACCAGGGAGGGGAAGTCACTTTTCAAGATGCCCGAAGCCACCTGAACATCAGCCATAGATGCAACTTCATATAGGCTTGTACAAGAGAGGGGAGGGGCAGATTCAAGGGCCAGCCCCCTCTTCCCCACCCCCACCCCCAGACAGAGAAAGAAATGGTAGAGACCCCAACAGACAGCCCTTGACAGATACAACTACAGTTCCTCTCCTTAATCCTTTCAGTCTCAGCCTCCAGGATGCAGCCTTTAGGGCTACCCTGCAACCAGGCCTCAGATAAAAGGTGCAGTTGTGCTGGGCATGGTAAGTGAATCTCTATGAGTTCAAGGCCAGCCTGCTCTACACAGTGAGTTCTAGGCCTGTCAGGGCCCAAAAGATTCTGTCTCAAAAAACCAAAAACCCCAGGAAGTGGTGGTGCACACCTTTTATCCCAGCACTCAGGAGGCAGAGGCTGGTGGATCTCTGAGTTTGAGGTCAGCCTGGTCTACATAGTGAGTTCCAGGACAGCCAGGAACTCTGTTTGGAAAAAACAACAAAAAACAAACAAACAAGGCCGGGCGTGGTGGCGCAGGCCTTTAATCCCAGCACTCGGTAGGCAGAGGCAGGTGGATCGCTGTGAGAATGAGGCCAGCCTGGTCTACATAGTGAGTCCAGGACAGCCCAGGCAACACAGAGAAACCCTGTTTCAAAAAACCAACCAACCAACCAAACAGAAATGTAGCTTCAAGTACATAAAGGGAACATAGTATCACAGAAGTATCTAGCAAGAGCAGACCATGTTCAAAGGAAGGACAACAGTGCTACTGCCATTCTTTGGCAGTACAGTTCCAGAACAGCTGGATGGCAGCTGCTTGATTGCGTAATCAGGAAGGGCTACACTACAGAAGCTGCCCATGGGAACAGGGACCCTGAGGGCCCCTTCCCACCCATACCTGCTCTCGCTCTCAGAAGGCTGCCCCTTGGTGTGGTCAATCACGTGCATCTGAGCGACATCAGGAGCAAAGATCTGGACCTCAGCCCCGCCTCGGCTCAGGTGCACCAGGATCCTGTATGGAGAGAACCCACAACGATGTCACTTCCAAATGTGTCCTCCAGACTCACGTCAAGGCAGCTGGACTTTCAGTAAGTGCTGTGGGCGGGGGTGGGGGGTGGAGGGGGGAGATATTCCTAATTTACAGGACGCCTTGCTGCTTTTTAAGAAGCCACAGCTAGCTCCAACCTACCACTTACAGATCTCTGCGAGGTGATGGTGGAACCAGAACTCGTAGGCAAGTGTGTCAAGTGGTCCCTGCAATTCCTTTTACTGATGGGGGAGCAGCGGTGGCTGACTCCGCAGGTGATGCATTTTGGGTCTATTCATGGGCCCAGGCTGCTCCCAGGAGCACTGCTTTCACCAAGGATGCAGATGGTATCTTTTTTTTTTAAGTAGATATTTATTTATTATACAGTGTTCTGCCTGCATATATGCTTGCATGACAGAAGAGGGAACCAGATCTCATTATAGATGGTCGTGAGCCACTATGTGGTTGCTGAGAATTGAACTCAGGACCTCTGGAAGAGCAGCCAGTGCTCTTAACCTCTGAGCCATCTCTCCAGCCTCCAGATGGTATCTTTTATGTCTTGGCTGTGCTGAGTTTGGCTTTGAACTTCTCATAATGTGAACCCATTTTATTTGGTTACACTTATGCCATTTCTGCCTTTTGGGGGTGGGGGTGGGGGAATCATGACAGGGTTTCTTCTCTGTGTAGCCTTGGCTGGCCTAGCCTCGCTATGTAGACAAGGCTAGCCTAGAATTCACAGAGCTCTGCCTCTGTTGGGACTACAGGTGTTCTCCAACACGCCAGGCTGACCATTTCTGCCTTTTAAACCAACAGAGTGCTTACATTACAGACGTTGAGGACTTACGCTGAGGCCTCGTGGATCTCGGTCCCGTCATAGACTCCGCAGCCCGACAGCACCTGCAGGAAGAGAGGCGCTGACGAAGGCGAGGAGTACAATACGAAATTACCAAGGGGAAAAGGAAGTCTGAACCCCGCAGGGGCCGACCTTGGGCGGACAGCTTGGTCGACCCCAGAAGCGAGGGACGAGCAATGAGAGGGACTCGGCTTGGGAATCTGGCCCTGCACTCACCAACGCCACCCTGGCCCCAGGCCGCGGTGCGGAGCCGTGAAGGGCTGCACGCTGGGAGGGAAGCCGATGGCTTCCCGAGAATGGTATGAGCACAGAAGCCAGTCTCGGCGCCACCAGAGCCCTGAGTGCAGCCATAGCGAAGGGCAGATGTCCGTATCAGGAGAGCGGCGGCGTACAGAACCCCGTTGCTGTGTATGCGCAGGCGATGTCCCGACTGGCCAATGGAAGAGCGCGGAGCCCGTCCGCTGGTGCGCGGGACGCGCCTGCGCAGTGCTCGGCGGAGTCTGGGAACCACTACACACCGCTATGGAGAGAACCAGCGGATAGGTGGGGCCTCTGGTCTGCACCTGCCCAATGACTGGCCGAGTGCGGGACACGCCCCTTCCCAGTTTGAGAAGACCAGGGCAAGCATGCGCAGGAGTAGTTGCCAGGTTAGCACTGCCCGACAGGCCTTCCGTGGCTGGGCCTAACCTGCCTAGTTAGTGCTTGAAGGGCACTCTTCTTGGCGAAGGCCATCCCGACTGCCTACTGAAGCTCCAGCCTATGCAGTCACTAAAAATGCCAGTAAACTAAGTGTAGTTCTCCCAAATACTGGGGTCCCAGCAAGCACCTCGCTCTGACAGGACAATTATAGCTGCACCTGCTCTGGGTTCCCCTGCAGCCTAACTGGCCAAGGTTCTGGCCCGCTTTTCACTTTTCACTTTTTAACATGATGTGGTGGCTGTCGTTACATTTGTTTACTGGGATAATAACCAGAAAGCTCACAAGGTTTTACTGCCTCTCCCTTGCCACTGTGAAAGCTGTCAAAGGTGTCCTGGCTTCTCTGAGCTCCTGATGCTGACCATGGCGTTCCAGAAATCAGCTGCTGGATGTTTCCATCTTAAGATGGCACTTAGGAGACACATGATGGGGAGAGGCCTGAGGTGCACAGTGTAGTCCGCGAACGCAGGGAGCATAGGAGTGGGTATTGGGAGCCAGGGCACGATCCAGTTTCAGCTGACACCAGTAGTCAGTGCACACCTACTCACTGCAGTGTCCAGCAATTTGCGACTGGCTATCCACAGAGGTGCAGATGGGCATGGTGACTGTGAGCCCTGTTCCTGGTATAACTAAACGTGTGAGAGATGGGTGATGGCTTAAGTGTAGCTCAGCACTACTTGCCTGCCATTCCCCCCAGGCTGTCAGGTCTGCATTAAGCACCACATACAGACAAAAATGGTAAGGCTTCATAAATTATATTCGTCACTGCAGATATGAACCACAATATGGCACCACAACAAGCGATGGCCTGTCTGGGAGGCCAGGGTCCTGGTGACACCAGGCTAAGCTCTACCTTCTCTCCATGTTCCGTGTTCAAGCCTGAGTGGATTCCAGGCAACAAGGACAAGATCAGGTCATGGTGTTCCCTGAGTGTGATGATGCTGTGACAGCAATGGCTCTCAGTACACCAGGTGTCACACAGATCCACTCCTGTAGCCTGGATGGACAGAGGCCGATGGGCAGCTATCAGCATGACAGTTGGTGCCTGTGGGCCACTTCACTGGTGAGTGACACGCTGGGCCTGGCCAACCACATGCACAGGAAGTATAGGTAAAGCACCACTCTGGCATGGCGGGACTGTCCCCTCTCCACATAACTTGTACATATTGGCAAAGATCTGTACAAGCTTCCCTGGCCAGCCTTTCCGGATCAGCCCAGCACACGCTGCCTCTTGTCTACATGTGGATGATCGGGCCACAGGTCATTCGCTCTCATCTACTTGAAGACAATGTCTCACCCAGGACACATTACTAACATTAGAAAGTCAAAGTTGAGAAGCAAAGTCCTCACATTAAAAAAGAAAAAAGTTCATCTTTCAACTCCAAGTTTGGTATTAGATGTCCGTATTAAAAATATAAATAGCTGATAGGAAGTCTCCAAGTCTACACTTGTGAAACTGCCCACTTCTCAGAAAGTCTATGTGCAGGATCACCCACAGCACCAGCATTCTGGGCCTATGGCACACATGTGTCCATCCTGGTCCTGGACCCGGGAGGCTGGCTTGCTGCCTCATGGTGGCATGTGCAGTCTTACAGGAAGAGTCCCTGCTGCAGGGTCTTGGGGCTTCTAGCACCACCCACTTCCTGGGCCCAGGGTCCCAGTGGTTCCTTCTCCAATCAGCCAGTCAGGCTGTGAGGTGCGGTGTCCTACACCAGCATCTCCTCCTCTTCTCGGCCTGCAGCTCCCCCGAGTAGATGCAGACTGTCCTCATCAGATGCGTCTGTGTCCTCCTCCTTGTCTGAAGGCTCTAGGGTGCGCTTCACGCCCCGCTGCTTGGAGACTGCCAGGACATACTGGATGTTGTAGCGGTTCCAGTCACAGCTGGGGACAGAGGACATTAGGTCAGCACAAGCATCCCACCCGCCCACACCAGCAGGACTGGATGCAACTGCTCCCAAAAATTATCACCTCCTCTCTCAGGCTAACTCAGTTCCTGTTCCACCCAGTGTAGTGCAGCATCTGGACTGTTCTCCTTGCTGGCCCTTCCATACAGCCATCTACAGAGCCAGGGGGCTGAGTCTCCATATTCACAGGACAAAGGGGAAACCTCAGACCTTATCTCCCACAGCCGTAGGTAAAGGCAGAACCCAGTAGACAGGAACAGATGCATCCTGTACCTCTACCATGGCTATCTACACATGGTTGCCTCGCAGACCTACATAAAGCCAGTCATGCAGCGCCTTGGCCATCAAACCAGACCATAAGCAAGTCTCAGAGAAGGAGATGGAGAGCCAAAGCCAAAAGTTCTCTCTCTCTCGGTTTGTTTTTTGAGACAGGGTTTCTCTAAGTAGCCTTGGCTGTCCTGGACTTTGTAGACCTCGAACTCAGTGATCTGCCTGCCTCTGCCTCCCTGACTGCTGGCATTACAGGCGTGCCTCCACACCCGGCAAGAGTGCTCTCTCGTGGAGATGTGGAGTGATGGATGCACCAGCCAGGGAATAGCTAGGCACCATGCACCACCTAAGCAGCCCCACGCCTTAGCACAGCCATCTTTAACACCAGTCTGTCTTCCTGCAGCCGGGCACGACTCTAGGAAACAAAGGGCATGAGAAGGAAGGGCTTGCTCTAGACACGGAGAAGCTTTATAAAGATCATCAGGAGGACTATGGGGATCCCAGTGCCCAGGTATCAGCCTCTCTCAGGGACCCTTTATGGAGAGACTAGCAGCAAAGGATGTTCTAAACCTGGCCAGGGCACATGGTAACTGCTTTGTGATAGATCAGCTGGGAACATGTGATACACAGGCCACCAAAAACTACCTGGAGGAGGAGGCTTAAGGATGCACATTGGGTCATTCCAGCTAGCACTGTCCCAGGCACTGTAGTTATACTCTCCCATTGCTGCCGCACCAGGGAAAGCCCTGCACACACTGGCCAGATCCCAGAAATCCAGCCTAACTGACCCCAACACCTGTGGCCACCTCTCACTGCCCACAGGAGTGACGCAGGAGTCCAAGCCAGGCTGCCTGGTCCTATAATTGCCAAGTGTCCATGCCCAGGGTGAAGGGCTCTTACTACGCCTCAGGCATGTGCCACCTCCACCTGTCCAACTGTGACAAGAGTTCATGGTGTCCTCATTTAGAGTCAGTCACACCCAGAGGTAATGATAACACCCAGAGAACACCCAGCAGATGGCAGAACCTGCGCCTCTGAGACTGGAATATTCTGCCCCCAAACCAGCCACCACGGCGAGCAACCCTGACCAGAACCAACCACGTGAGCCCTACCCTGCCCACCAGCCCAAGGCACATACAGCTTGGAAACGTCATCCAGATGCCGCTGGAGGCCCTTCTGAAGAAACTGGACCACAGGCAGCAACTGTCCCGCCCTGGAAAAGGAGCCACCGTGAGTGTGTGTGCACATATGGAGAAAGCTTCTCTGTGGCTATGACCACGTGGCTGGGTTACTTGGCCCACAGATTACGAGCAAGGGGGAACCCACTCTATACCTGGACTTCAGCCGCTGTCCATGTGACATAAGTAACTTCTGTGTCCATAGAAGGTAGAATTCAAGGTGTCTAGAAACTTCAAAGGAGGCAGCCAAGAACTCAAGCACTTTCTCCACATACAGCTCAGGAAGGGAAGCGCTGACAACATCAACTGCAAGAAGAAAAAGAGGTGCGCTCAGTTTGCACGGAAGCGACCAGGAAGAGCGGAGCGGGGACACCTGCAGCTGTCTGCGTTAACACACTGGGGCTGGTGCTCCTGGCTTACTTTCATTCTGTGGCACAGCCTCCAGGACCTCCTGTGCCAGTTTTCTCTCATTGAGCCGGAAGGCCATGAGGATGGCCCGGGTAAAGTCCCTCTGCCGTAGCGCCTCACGGATCCGCCCGGGGGTCACACTGGTGTCCAGCTCAAAGGGGTCGAAGAGCATCTGGGCATCCAGGGAGAAGATGAGAAGCCCCTCTGTGCTGGTGGCCGCCCAGCAGCGCCCTGTGGAGCAAGCAGCAAAGCGGCTTCCTCAAAACTCGAAAGCCCATTTACCCCTCACTTCAGAGCAGCTATCAACAGGCTGCTGGCAGATCCTTTTCCAGGGCTGCAGCTGCCCCGCCAGAACACAGACGCCCATTTCCTCTGGCTACTTCAGGAGTCGGTGGGCTTTCCAGACCAGGGGAGGAGGGGCGGCATACATAGAGCCTTGATGGCTGGCCATACAGTTTGTGCCACAGCTGCTCAAGGTACCCACATCCAGGGTGCAACCACACACTGGGCGTAATAAACAGTACTTCTATCTCAGACAAACCTACAGAACAGTGAGACAGGACAGATGAGCCAGATCTGGGCCTCAGGCTATGCTTTTTGGACAGCTGGTCTACCTCTCACAGTGGGAAGTGGGATGTAGGGGTGATCATCTCCAAATGTGTCTGGTACAGGATGACGACACAGCATACCTCACCCTGTCCCCTCCACTAGTGCTGCAGAGCGCTGGTTCAGGCCTAGGCAGACTCTTGAACACACTGAGGGATAGACGCAGGACAGGAAAGGCACTAGCAACAGCTGAGGTACTGAGAGTTGGCGTCCTAGAAAGGGCACCTCAATGCCCCCCTCCTCCCCAACCCCCCAAGAGCAGGCCCAGGCTGCAACTAAAGCTCAACATGGTGGATACGGAATGTCACAGCTGTACACCTCAAGAGCCAGGGCAAACATGTGGCCAGTCATTTCCTACTCACAGGCCAGCAATGCCCAGAGTCGCCAGCAGCTCAACACTGCCCTTGCTCCTGGGAACAAAGGCCCTGATGCCTATCAGCATCAGCACCAGCTAATGAGGGCTATCCAGGCTCACCAGTGGGAGAGAAGCGCAGAGAAGTCACCTTGATTTCAGGCTTGAAGTGTCTAGAACTCATATCACCTGGTGAGGAAAAACAATTGTACTTAGCTGACTGAGCACCCTGAGGCCAGCCCTCAAGTACACTACTGTGCTGCCCCAGGGTGGGCACAGGGACCCACAAAGAATAGCGTTCCCAGTGTTCAGGAGGAGAGCAGCCTCATGGAGCTGGGCATCACTGCAAAGGCCTGAAGCGTGAGCTCCGGAGCTCATCCACTGGCTAGCTGACAGCTCTTCTGGCTCAGAGGTCTCTGCCCAGCCCAGGTAGGTCGGGCTGGTCCAGGCAAAAAACCCTCATAAATTTAGGCACACCAGCTTTTGGAGTCACGTTTACTGGGGTGGTCCACCTGAGTTCTGGGCGGCCCCTAGCACTGAGCCTCTGGAGCAAACACATGTTCCTTCCATCTGAAGCAGCCCAGGCATTCCAGGTTCCAGCAAAATGCCATGATGCAGGAACAGCCAGACACCTCATTGCGAGGGAGCAGCAGTGCTGCCAACCAAAGTGAGTGGTGGGCAGGGCAGGGCCCTCTGCTCACCTTTCCTTACACCTGGCAAGGGAATCGCGACCCCATTCTCTTCCCCGGCGTCTTGATCAATGAGTGCCAAGTTGCCAAACTCTGTCATCTTTCTTCGGTTCAGGAATTCCTAGAACAGTAGGAGCTGCCGTCACCTCGCTGTTGCCCACATCACCAACCAGGCCTTAAGAAGGACCTGACATGTGGCCTCTACCTGGAGAACCTTCCCTCAGAGCCTGCCACTCACCACTCACATGGGGAGAAGAGGACATGTAAGGACCTACGTGTGCTGGCAATGTGGAGCATGGAGCACTCTCTCGCTCTCTCTCTCTCTCTCTCTCTCTCTCTCTCTCTCTCTCTCACACACACACACACACACACACACACACACACACACACGCGTGCGCGCGGCGCAGCAGTTGGCAGCTACAGGCATGCTCAGAGGCCGCACTCATATTCCTGAGGCAAACTGAGTTTAAGGAGGGCTTAGGCCACAGACTGAAGTGAGGACACACAGCCTTGTAATGCCGGGGCTGAACAGAAGGGACAGGGACAGGCAGAAAGTTGTGCCTGGCCAAAACCTGCCTTGTTCTCTTTGTTCCTTCCAGAGCTCTGAAGGAGCCATATATAAACCTGCCAGTTATACCGAATGTTCCTTCCTCCAAGCAACCTAAGCAGGGAGTTATCAGTCCCACAGGTGGGGAAGACGTCGGGCCCTGGGGGTGGGGCCTCTTCTGGACAATCAGGCTAGTATGATCTTCCTGCTTTGCCATAGCCACAGTCTCTGGGCTGACATCTTGGCCCAGTCAAGGCCCGTGGAGCCAAAGCACCTTCTAAAAGGCCAGTGCCACCCCTTACCTCCATGGCGTCCAGGGAGAGGTTGCAGGAAAGCTCAAACCTCTTCACCAGGATCTGCTCCCGGACGTGGTAAAGGCACACGAACTTAGACATGCCTCCCGCCAGGATGTTCTGTCCGTCCGCAGAATAACACAGGGTGGTAAAGGCCCTGGGTGGAAGACACGGACTCTGAAGCACCAAGGACTTTGACACGTGGGCTCAAAAGCCTCCTGGAGCAGGTAAGGACCACGGTGACACCCAGGGCCCAGCAAACACCTCTCACACTAGGGTTGCTCAAGGTTCCCAGCCAACCTCAGCAAAGCAGCCAGACGTGTGACCCCCCAAACCACACCTACCCATGCCTTTCCTCTCTTAGAGGGTACCACCTGAGGGGCCCACTCCCATCAGCCCAGAATTAGTCCAGAACTACATGGTTCCAGTTGGGAAGCCCATGTGCTGTCAGCCTTAGCTTTTCTGTGGGGTCTGCCATACACCAGGTTGCCGGCAACGGCTTGTCAAGTGGAGCACTCTTTCCCCACACACGTTAAACTCAGCAAATTCACAGCACCTCCTCGTTGGGTACCATGCGGGCTTGCATGGACCTCAGAAAACCCTCTTTCCAATTGAGGCTTGGGTCCCACCTACCTCCCACTAGGGACTAGGCAGTCTCAGACGCATTTAACAAACAGGCTGGCAGAGGGCTTTGTGCCCATGCTGGCTGCGCCCTACCCCTGCCGGGGAGCTGACACTCACTTGCCCTTCGCCGAATGTTTGGCTGTGATCTTGTCCAGTTCCCTCCTGCCCGTCTTGAGGTCGTGCCTGCCCTCAATGGAGCCCATCTGTACAGCATTCTCAGGGTCCCAGAAGGTGATCTGGCAATTCAGCGTGGCCACAGCCAGCTCTGCACCATCAGGCCGAAAAGCTACAGCCAGGGCTAGAGAGAGACCATCATCAGGCCCAGGAGACTGGAGAACACCAAGGTGTACAGGGAGCAGCGCCAACCCCGGAAGCAAGAGTGCTGTACAGCCCAGGCAGGAATAAACCAGCGCCACTGGTGATGCATAGGGGGCTTGGGGCTACCTAGACACAAAGGCCAGGTTGCAGGTGAGTCACAACCAAGACTATCCAGAGGCAGCACAGGGTGACAGCCTCAGGGCTGCAGTGTGCTTATCCTGCGGGTGACAGGAGCTATGGCCAGATTTGGAGCAAGAGGGGCACACAGGTCTCCCTGCAGAACAGCCCGTTCCTGGCACTCCCATGGACTCAGCAGCTTAGCTCAAAGGCAGCTCTGGAAGGCAACAGAGAGCAATGACAGAAGCCTCAGGGCTCCCAGCCTGATGCAGCTGGACAGTGGACTAAACGACCAGTTCTCTCTGCTCAGGCCACCAACCTTGGGGGCTGCTGAGCTGCTGGGTCTTGGGGGTGGAGTTGGGGTGCGGTGGGGTGGGGTAGGAGTGGGGTGGGGGTGGGGTGTCTAGCACCATTCTCACCTCCAACTGAGCTCACTGTCTAACACACAAGGATCAAGGAAACACAGACACACAAGAGAAGACCAAGGCTGGATGGTGACAGAACAACAGCTCTTGCCATGGTCCCTGTCTGCACATCACAGCACAGCTCACCGTCAGAGGTCATAGCCAAGGTCTCTTTGGTTCTCCAACTGTCGAACATGTCCCACAGGCGCACGGTCTTGTCCCAAGAGGCACTGGCCAGGATGGACTTCATTGGGTTAAAGCAAAGGCCACTGATGGGCCCCTCGTGGCCAGAGAGAACCTGGAGAGGCAGAGGATCAGAGGCTCATGTGGGAACGCAGGCTGTAACCTGGGAGTGCGGGAAGCACTGGAGGCCAGGCCGAACCCTCCGTTAACTGCTGTTACATGGAGTTCTCGGTCTGCTCTGCACCGCGGGCCCACACCCCCAGCCACTGCACTGGGTTTCCAAGTTAGAAAGCAGGGATAGCTTTGCCCACCTGCTAACTAGCACCTTACGTACGGGGTCTAGGGAGCCAGATTGCTCTTACATCAAGAAGTCTGCCTGTCTGCATGGACCACACAAAGATCTCAAAGGAGTCCTGCGCTCCTGCAGAGACAATTTCCCCACTCGAGTCAACAGCCACACAGGAGAACTGTGTGGGGCGTGGAGAAGTGAAGGTGCGGAAATTCCGGTACCTGAACAAAAATAAGGTCAAGGTAGTCTCAGCACACACCTGAACCTCTTTTTTCCCCCTAAGACTGGGTTTCTCTGTGTAGCCTTGGCTAACCTCAAACTCAGAGGTCTGCTTGCCTCTGTTTCCCAGAGTGCTGGCATTACAGGCCCACTATGATTGGCTCAAACACTTGTACCTCTTGAATGTTCTGTCTACACCAGAACTGGAGCCCTAGTGCTTGGAGGTGGGAACTCACCTGTGAAGGTCAAATGCTCTCACGGTGCCATCCAAGGAGGAAGTGACAATAACATGGCCAGTGGTGGTGAACGTTACACCAGTGACCCCGCTGGAATGCTCCGTAAAAGTGACAAAGCAGAAGCCACTAAGGGTGTTCCACACCTTGACCTATAGTGGGAACACATGGAAGCCGTGAATAATGGAAGCCGTGAATACAGCCACCCCAGACCCTGTCCATGCCGCCTCACACACATGTGTAGTGGCTAACCCAGGTAATGCCTGGAGCGATCACCTGCCCCCCACAGCTCCTGTCACCTCTGGGTGGAGATGGGGAGTGTGTGAGGGTGACAGTGGGAGTTTTAACCAAGGGTGAATGTGGCCTGAGGTAGACCCAGAGAGCGCTGTAACTCTTGCAGAAACAGGAACACCTGGACCCTTTCCATTCAAAGTTCATCAAATGGCTGAAGTCTTTTAGGGGCCCATTGGGGCTGTTAACCCGAGAAACCGAGACCAAACCTCCATCCACCTGGCCTACCCACAGCTCAGCCCAGGGAAGCCCAGTGCCCACCTTGCCATCATCCCCACCGGTGACGATATACTGGCCATCGGGGGAGTAGGCCAGTGACACCATGCTGTTGAAATGCCCCTGTTGCTTGAGCACGTAGGATTCGCTCTGCCATTCCCACACCAGCAGCTGGCCCAGGCCTGTGGGCACAGGAAAGCATGGGACAGGGTGCCCCCAACATCTCCCGCAATGAGTCAGCCAGGGCTAGACTCATCTTGAGCACTCACTAAAGCATAGGCCTAAGGCAGCCCAGGGCACGGGCAATGGCCCCAGCACCTGGAGCCCCGAAGGAGGATGGACTGGAGCAAAGGCCATGTTCAGGGTTAGAGACAGGGATGTGGGGACCTGCTGCACGCCAATCCCAAAGGGCCACTGGAGGCTGAAATGTATGGGGAGCTGAGCCTCAAAAGATCTGTGGCCTCCAGTGAATCTCCTGCCACACACACCACCTGGAGGCCTGCGCTTCTGCTCAGAACGGGCTATGGGAAGCCCCTTTCCCCAGGGAAGCTGGCTTCTACTACAGAAAGCACAGTGTGGCCCTCTGGGGCCTCACGAGGTCACTGTGAGGGCTTCAGCAGGCTCTTTGCCCCAAGGCTAGACTTCAGGTCAGCTTTTGGATGGAAGTTCCCCTTCTAGGCTGGGCAAGGAAACCAACCTGAGCAGCCAAAGGCGATCCAGTCCCCAGAGCTGTTGATGGCAACCGTCGCAACCCTCTGATCGGAGATGCTGAGCAGACAAGAGCACAGGGAGGGCAGGGTGAACAAGGGCGGCCATCCCGCCCATCGCTGCACCCCTCTTCCCTGAGAGAGCCCAGGTCCCTATACGCTGGCAACCTGCCTGCAGTCCCTGGAGGGACCAAGCACTTTAACACTCCCTGTGTTCCTAAGATGAAGAATGGAATGAAAAGACCAAGGACAGAAACAGGAGCCCCACCTCTCGCACCGGGATGGACACCTGTGGCTGACGTATAGGGCACAGAGGTTGGCGGGAAGCTGGCCTACAGACACATTCGCCCTGGATGGACGTCACTGCACACACACAGAAGCACCCCCAGTCAGCCAGACTCACCTCAGGGAGTGGATGAGGTTGAACTCCGGGAGCTCATGCAGATGGAAGATTCCAGAAGCAAAACCCGTGACCAAGAGATGGATCTTCTTATGATAAGCAGCAGCCGTCAGGTTGTTAAAGTCTCCTTCTTTATTCAGAAAGTACCTGGATTAACAGACAGAGCACAGGGGAGAACACGGGGTGGGGTCTCCACTCTCACCCAGATTGGGCCAGGGGCACACAGGGAGCAAGGTGCAGCTGCCAGGCCCACTGCTCCCTCCTAGCTTGTCCGCCTTCTGCAGCGGGCCCTATCTGCACATGAAGGTGGCCGCGGAAGCACCTCTGCCTTTGGGTGAGGCGATCCAGACCTACCCAGACCTGAGTCTTCTTTGCAGGTTCCACACCAGTCTTTTCCTTACTGCCCACGGCAGACTCCTTCTTTCTACACTGGTACCTGTCCACACCCCCTGTGGGTGTTCTCCCACTAGAGAGAGGCCAAGCACACCCTATCCTGGTCTGTGTCCTGACTCTGTCTGCGACACCCTGAGGTTTCCCAGGGACTTTAAGTCCATCCAGATCTTCTCTTCCACCTCTGCCCGACAAGGTAGAGCTCTTTCCCATCCCTCACACTGTCCTCCTCCAGTCTAGCTGCCATAGTGGCCTCCCTCCTAGCTCCTGTCCTCCTCTACCCAGGACAGTGGCTCCATTACAAAGCCAGGCATCTTCAAAACAGAGCTGACTGTGGGCACTATTCCTTTGCCCAGAGCTCCACCACAGTGCCAGGGCCGCCCAACATGTCCCTCCACACCTCTCAAATGGAAACCTGGTGATATGCTCCCAGGGCCAAGGCCAGAGCCCAGCACACAGTGAGTGCCAAATAAGTGAAGACTGAAACATTCCCAACAGGGCAGGCTGTGCTGAGGCATGGCTACCCACAGCTATTGCTTCTGCTCTCAGGGGTCGACGGCCAGCCTCCGTATACAGTAAAAGAGTCCCCAAGAGTCCCTACTTCAGGAGGAGAACACACTCAGGACACTGAGCCTTGGGGACCTACTTGGCCAGTCGCGAGTACTTCACTTTCCCAACCCTCTCCTGCTCGGCTGGCATGGCCTTCCCGCGGATGGTGGTGTCTTGGCTCCCCTCCTCTTCATCTTCCTCTTCTTCTTCCTTGTCCCTCTGAAGGATGTCTGCTTTCCAGCCTCTCGGTGCCTTTAGCCTCAGGCCCTCAGGGGGTGTGTCACACTGCCACACACACAGGGCTCCATCTTGACTGAGCGAGTACAGCTGCAAGAGAAGCAAGCACCTGGGCTGGAAACGGGCCACTCACCTGATGCCCGGGCACTTGTATCAGGTGCCCGTTCCAGTTTGGCATTTGGAGTCCAGTTCCACCAAGCCAGCCCCCCCCCCCCCATGTGCAGTGGCCAGGGCTAGTCCTGAGAGATCCTCAAGCAACCCAGAGGCAGCCTCACGGAGGCTCAGACTGATGGGCTAAGAACTGTAGGCAAGGGACGTACATCCAGGCTGTTGGACTCAAAGAAGCAGGCCACAATGGCGTCCTTGTGTCCGCTGAGGGCATAGTAGATGAGGTTGTCCCAGCGCTCAGCTCCGAACACCCAGGTGGACATGTCTTTGCTTCCAACCACAAAGCACCTGGAACAGAGACACTTGCTTGGGGCTCATGATGGTGCTGCTACTGCTGTGGCCATCACAGCCTCCCTCTGAATGAACTGAGAGACCACTGAGGTCCTTAGGGGGGCTTAGAGGACAAGTCAGCCTATGACTGTGGGTCTTCCTGGGTATGGGAGCTGACTCTTTCCGTCCTAGCTGCGGCCTGAGACTCTAATGCAAGACACTCTAGTAACAATACACAGTCAGATGCACGGGGCGGGCTCGCTGCTAAGCGAAGGCAGCATGCTACGGCGGGACACCGACATGCAGTTCCAGCTCTGTGCTTGCTGGACCATGGCCAGGGTGCAGGAACAAGAGAGGTCCCATGACCACCACCAACCTCTCCCCTAAGGACAGTTAGACAGTGCATGAGGTGGGACCCAGGCCTCAGCAGCAGCTCCCAAGATAGCATAGCGGGCTTGGATGTTCTTGACAAACTCAACGGGAACCCTTATTTCTTACAAAGATTCTATTAGGAGGTTTCGAGTAGTGAGCAGGAGAAGGAAGGACATTATAGAGCTCGCTTTGAGCCAGAGCGCAGGCTTGCTGTTGGAGGCTGCACCAAACTACAAGAAGAGCTCACGGTACGTTTTAAAATGTAGCCACAGCTATGGGAAGGAGTCCGCATTCTCCGGGGAGAGATGACCCAGGGTGTCCCCCAGCCTCACTTGGAGTCATCTGTCCAGTCGATGCATGTGGTCTCATCATAGGGCCCAAAGTAGGTTTTGTCCAGAACAAATGCATTGAATTCCCGCTTCTTTCCAGGGGCATGGTACATTTGAGCAATGTTGCCCTTCGTAACGACAAATTTTCTGCAGAAGGAACAGGGTCACAGGTGAAACAGGGGGACCAACAACAGCTGGCCCGAGACCGGTGCCCTGTATCCATCTGGGTGGCATCCGTGGCAGCACCCAGATGCTCTTACCTGCCATCAGGGGAGAAGGAGACGCTGTGCACTGAACCCTTGAAGTGGAAGTGGTGTAGCACCGACCTGCAGACCAAGCTGACTAGCAGAGCATCACCCCCTGCAAGAGGTCCAAGTGAGACTGTGGCCGCCTGACCCCACACATGGCACACTTGTCTCACATGCACCATGGAAATGCAGGAAGATGCATGTCTGCACTGGGACATGGACTGCCTGCGCCCACGCTGTCAAGTTGAGCTGGACCCTAGGCATGTCCTTGTCACACAGCACACGGGACGCGGGGCCACCCCAGCGCCTGCCCACAGGGAGTTCAAATACCTTCATCAACGATGATGGCAAGGCGACCATCTGGAGACAGGCCCACACACTTGATGTTGTACTTAGTGGCCAGAGGTAATGTATCGGATCTGTTGCTGAGAACACACAGACACACACAAAAAAGACCCAGGGCACAGTTGGTCTTGTGCACCCAGACAAGGAAACAGGGCTGGACTTAGGCTAGCAGCTAGCTCTCCTGCCATTGGGCCCCTTATACTAGAGTTCATTCCCTACCCTTGCAGGTTGGCTTGGCATTGACCCTTCTGAGTCTGGCAAGAGAACAGAAGCACACTTGCAAAAGCGGTACGTTCTTAAAGAAATGGGAAAGTGGATAGAAAGGAAGAAGAAGAAGAAGAAGAAGAAGAAGAAGAAGAAGAAGAAGAAGAAGAAGAAGAAGAAGAAGAAGAAGAAGAAAAAGCAGGGTGTGACTGGGCCGGGGGCTTATAAAGCCCCTGAGATGCTGTTTACCCGACTGGACCCTGTAATGCTCCTCCCCCTAGCATCACCAGCAGGCAGAGGAGGCTTCAGTGCTGCCCCATCCTACAGAGTCTGAAACAGAGGCCCAGTGCTAGCCAACTGACTGAAGCAGCAGGAGAGAAGGTACAGTGACCAGAGAGATGGAGGGTCTTATTGCTGAGCCAGCGGGTCGGCCCACAGCTGCTCACAGTCCAGGCAGGGCTTGAGTCATCCTCAGTCAGACAAGAAAGGAGTAGTCCATTTGCTGGGACTCACCCACCGGACACCCAGATGCCAAGCTGCCCCTTCTGGGTGTTACCTCTCTGCAGGGAAGCCAGGAACCTTCGGGGCTACTGAGGGAGGGTCTAGGGCAGTCGGAGATAACCCTCCGACCTGCCACTCCTCCACAGAAGAGGTAGGGTCCCTTGCCAGGCAATAGCCAAAATGCACGTGTCTTTTCCTTTCCCTTTAAGAGTAATGTTGGTATCCTAGATACTAGAATGAGAAATGGGGATCCCAGCAGGCAACTCTACCATGACCAGTGATACTCTAATAGTCCTGCAAGCCACCAAACCGGACGGCTAGCCTTCATGTGCAGGCTACAGCTGTCACTGTCAACATTGCTCCTCCATACTTACTTCTTAAGGTCAAACACTGTGATTCTATTTCCCACAGGGCTGATAACAGAATTTCCATCGCATGTGAAATTTAAGTTTCCACACCGATACACAGTACCCAACAAATTCGAGAACTGCAAAGAAAATGCATCAGTCTTAACACAAAGAAGACAGTGTCAACTCCTTAAAATGGTGACAGGACTCTGGGTAAGTACTTGACCTACAGAGGGATCCAACTTAATTTTCAGGAGCCCATGGTTCCCACAAAGGGTAAGAAACTCCCAAGACAGGAGGCGTTTGCCACATTCCAAGAGAAGCTGACTTGGTGACTAGGGCGCTCCAGGAGGTGCTCGCCACACCAAACAGCGCTATGTATCAGTGCCCCCCCCCCGCCTCGTTTATCCATTCAATGATCAAATCAAGCATCACCATCAAGCAGGCAACAGCTCAGTGCAGACACCTGTACCTGTGCGTTCTATGTCCACACAGAAATGACACATAGGCAATAAAACTAATGTCGAAACACAGCAAAGCCCAGCAGTGCAGCCAGGCAGCTGCTTAGAGGGATTTCCTGAGCTGAAACGTAAGGCGGGAGTCAGCCTGGGCTGTAGGTGGACAGCCATGCAACGAGGCAACACCAGGCAGAGCTTGGCGCTAACCAGTCCGAGGCATGCTGTCGAGATTACTCCAAGGACTGGCGGCCCTGTTAGGGGGAGCTGTATGTGGCTAAAGATTTGTTAAGGGCTCTTCAGCAGCCACTGCTGTATTTCCTGAGAAGATGAGTGAGGACAGGGCTGGGTAGGGACCTAGTCTGGAGGGAGCCGGGGCTTCAGTGTGACCGGGAAAGGAGCAAGAGCTTGCGATGGGCCGATCCACTAATGCTTCCCACAGGCTGCCGAAATGCCAACGACCTAGGTCTCTCCCGCGTCCTCGGAACCTTTCCTCGCCATCCCACTGCCTCTGCCCGGCCCGCCGCTCACCCGGTAAGCGAATTTCATCCTGCAGCCACACGTGCGGCGTCTTGCCCGCACCACTTCCGGAACCCGGACTACTTCCGGCGCGCAAAGCGCGCACTTCCGGGGCGGGGCAGCGAGCACAGTATCTGGTAAAGTCCCGCCCTCTCTGCGCCGCCATCAATGCAATACGCAGGCGCCGTGCGGCTGTGAACTGGCTAGTGGCGACCGCGGGATTGTGGGGAGCAGAGGTGCGGTCTGGGTCGCGCTGTGCAGCTAGCTCCTCCTGGCTCCCGAGCAAGAGCTGTGAAAGCGAGCAAATCAACGCACACTCGACTGTAACCGTGCCATCGCAAAAGAACCAAGTTCAAACGGCGTTTCTTCTTAAAATGTGTATTTTTAGAATTTTAATGCTTACACTTTAAACAATCTTAGTACAGCGACTTTACTCTGACATTACAGAATACTGTGAAAATGGAACCAACGTCTGCAGTGTCAAAGTCATCAGTCACCTTTCCTAGACCCAGTCCCAGAGAACAGCTGCCAGCTGTCTTACAGAGAAAGGGTGTCTTCATGAGAAATAAAAATTTAATGTTGGGCTTATTTTAGGTGTCTGGCTTAAGGGAAACACATTGTTCAGCCCCGTTCATAATAAGTGGCACGGGCTAGAGCGATGGCTCAGAGGTTAAGAGTACTGACTGCTCTTCCAGAGGTCCTGAGTTCAATTCACAGCAACCACATGGTGGCTGACAACCATCTACAATGTGATCGGATGCCCTCTTCTGGCTTGTAGATGTACATGCAGACAGAGCATTGTATACATAAAAATAAATAAATAAATCTTTAAAATTAAACTCTCTTTTAAATGCTAAAGAAAAAGCCAAGAGAAGCCTTGTTATCTCCTCTTCATGGGATTTCTACTCTTGTGTGAAACTAAGAGGCACCCACTCCCGGCTGCACAATGAGGCTGTAGGCCAGAGTCATTAAATACAATTCTCACATTACAATCAGAAGTTACAATTCTTCCAATCACAGGAGAGCCTATGGAATTCTCAACAATTAAAACTGCCTTTCTTTCCCTGCTGCTGGGTCCACATGTGCTGTCTGCTAACACTGGTGCACTTCTTCACAATGTCTTACACCTGCTGCATCTTCACCAAACTACACATACCCTGACAACAAAACCCGGCGACGGCCTCTTAGCTCCTCTACAAATAGAAGAAACAAGGATGACTCTTCATGACGCCTCTATCTTGAAAACAAACAAACACATATACTTTCTGGGTGGCTAGAGAAGGGGGGGCGTGGAATTCCTTGACAGATTTGTTTTCATCCTATTTCCAGATGACAGAACTACCATCAACTGTTTAGATTTCCCCTTTGGTTTATTCTAAATATATGTAATTAGAAAACTCAGAGAACTCAGAAATATGAAAATCTAAGGAGTGGCTAACTCCGAATAAGACTCCACTCCCTAAAGGGAGCAGTATAGTACAGTGGAGGGAGGCCAGCAGTGCCAGGTGGAAGCTTGCCTGGCAGGATTAAGTCTCAAAGACTTCTACGTGAACATCTGCAGGGCAACTGTTAAGTTGGACAGCAAACGGATTTCTGAGGGCTGTAAACATTCGGTAAGTATGAAGTTCTAATTTGCATAGCTAGCTTGTCCAAGTTTATTAGTTTTAAATTGCATATAAAATAAGTTTCCTAAATGTTTCAATTAGTGTATATTATTTATTTATTTGTTTGTTTGTTTTTAGACAGGGTTTCTCTGTGTAGCCTTGGCTGTCCTGGACTTGCTTTGTAGACCAGGCTGACCTTGGGCTCACAGATCCGCTTGCCTCTGCCTCCCGAGTGCTGGGAGCAAAGGTGTACCTGCCCGGTCCATGTTTCTTTATGGATTACTCCAACTCCTGCCAATGAAAAGGATTTAAGGGGGGAAATCACACCATCCTTTCTGAGTTAAAAGCAGATAGACTGAATACTGAAATGCTTGGCTCTCCTGGCTGCTGCCTGTGCCCCTCATGTCCGAGCACAGTCCCTGGCATCAGCACAACTGAAAGGGGCTCCTTTCTCTTCCAGCTCTCTCTCTCGGGCTCCACTCACATAAGCTACGCCAATGAATCCAGAGCACTCTTACGTGTACAAAAATACATCACTTCGGAGGACTGAAAATGTTTAATACATACAGCATGTATTTACAAGCTATGACTTCCACACTAGTAAAAACAAACACACATTTATTTTGTCCTTGATTTTTGGTGCAACTTATACACAAACATTACATCAGTTAGTCTGTACTCTTAAAAATAATAAATCAACAATATGTACAATCAAATTTACAACCAAAAGTAAATGAACCCGTTGGTGCGGTATGACTGCAACCCAGTGGACCAGCAGGGGCTTCTCCAGGCCCTGAGTCCTTTACGACTGACCAGAGCACAAGAGAGGCCCCTCTCATCTTCACTCCAGATGGAGCATCTTCAGTTCCAAGACTTAAGGTGCAAAAGATGTCAATTATACAGCTACAATACATGAGCAGACTTTAGAGTGAGAGAAAACATTTCACCCCCACATCCGACAATTATAATAAATATAGATTTAATTCCAAGTGCATATGATATTCAATCAATATTAGGGAGAATCGAGGGTCCAGAACTTTTACCTAAGCCACCTCCACACCATACCTCCCTGCGTTCTGGTCATCCCCAGTACCTTTCATGTGGCTTCTACAGATGGACCTTGTGATCTGCCGGGCATCCCAAGGCACAGAAGGAGTTACGTTTCCTCCCACCCCACCCCCTGCCCCCAAAAGGTGTTACTATAAAACCATAACTAGGGAGTCTGGAGTGTAGGACACTGTTCCATCCCTCAGGAGGCCCACAAGTTACCCAGGGACCGGGCTGTGTGAGCAGAAGGGCACACAGTGCCATAAGACTGTAGTCTGCTGAAGGTCCACCTGAAAGAAACAGAATGGCGCTGTACGGGAGCTACCAGGAGAAAGGCTGTGGGAGGAGACCAGTCTCGTGGGGAGGGTGTGATGAGTTAGGGAAACCAGCACGGGGACAGGGTCAGGGACGAAAAAAAGAAAACAAATCCTGTGTCATAGACAACATGAGGTGACGCTCTACTCCGCTGAGCGGCTGAAGGACACTGTTCTCTGCTGTGTCTGTAGCTAGGCAGGACTGCCAGAGTCTGGTTAGAGCTAGTGTGTTACCACAGACCACAATCCAGCCACAATCCCTAAAGTGCACTCACGGCCACTCTGTGGCTCCACTGGCCCGTGGCAGGGTCAGGTAACACTGACTTCCAGGACGTGGTCGTCTTGACTGGGAATGACCAGGATCTGCATGCCAGTGCTGGAGTTGAAGACCTGGCCTGCGGGCAGTGCCTGGAGCCGGGGCATGGGCAAGCCTTTGTGTTCGCTGCTGGAAGCCGAGTGTGTGCTGCCTCTGCTCCGCACGCTGCTGCAGTCCAGCTGGTCGTCCAGGTGCTTGTCCACGGACAGGCTGTCGTTTTCTATCCAGCTGTCTGTGGAACACAGGAAGTCAGATCAAGGCACCACACAGTGAGCCTGGAGAGGGGAAGCCAATCTGGGCTGTTGTGTGGATGCAAAAAGAGTTGCCCGAGTGTCAGACTGTTACAGGATGACTGTGGGCTTTAAAACTAGAAGAGCAAACTAGGTTTGGGGTGTTATTTTCTACTGGCCATGAAAATATGTCTTAACTTTTCAATGTGTACTGAGGATAAAGCCTATTCAAATACAGAATTTACCATGGATTCTAAGTGGGCTCTGCTACAGCTTTCACATTACGTTCAGTAGAAACCACACTTGGGAATTAACACTGTGGTTTGGTCCTAGAAAGATGCCAGGTTGTGCAGAAACTGCAGTGCCCCAGTCAGCCCTCCCCTAAGGCCTGGGGAAACAGCAGGCCAGCACTAAGTACACTGTGCAGCCCACAGTTTGGGGATTTTGTGCTTTGTTTTAAACCCCTCACATCTACATCTGTACTTTTAAGCTAATGATTCCGCACAAGTGAGGGGGTGAGGCTATGCTCAGATGCTCAGGGGGTCTGGACGGTGAGTGGCTAACTTGCCGAACTTCCAACATGGGGTGGGTTGTCAGGACGTGACCCACTTTATACTTATGTAAGGTGGGTCTGCCCTTTGTAAACTCCTTACCAGCATCCAGTTGAGAGGCATGAGCAGAGTGATGGGGGAGGTACTTAAACAGTCGGACATCAGGCAAGGGGAGGTAACCAGCAAACAGAGGCATCACTTCCATGTGTACTCTGTGAGTAGCCTGGGCAGCTACAGGCATGGAGATGACACCACAGCTCTTCCCACATACAGCCCAGTTGCTGCTGTTGTCCACAACTGAAATGAGAAGGACACAGCATTCATACAGATAGCAAAGCTAGACCCTCAGTCACAGTAGACCCTACTACAGTACACACGTATCACTAAGCCCACCTTACAGTGGACACGTGCGTTAACCATCAAGGCACACCACTGTTTTAGTACAACACTTAGTCACATTAGACGCAGACAGAAAACCACCTTTCCCATCAGATAAATGAACTGTTAAGCTAGGCTATTTGGAGGCCGGAGGCAGATCTATCTGTGTATAGTTGCATCAGGACCACTGATCTGTGCTGTACTTTGTCTCCCGTGTTGAAGGCTTGGCCCTCAGCTGGTGGCAGCACTGCAGGATCACATCACAAGGGTGCCAACTTCATCAGTAGGTTTTAGAGACGGGTTCATGCAAATGGCTGTTAGGAGTTGAGCCTGGTTGGAGCTCTCTCTCTCTCTGGAGATGTGTGGTTGAAGGGCTGTCTCGTGCACAGACCCTTTTTCTTTTCTGCTTCCTGGATGTCATGAAGTAAGCAGCTCCTTCACCATACTGCCCAGCCACCATGTTTCAGATTTGTCTCAGTCCCACAGCCACAAACAGGGCCAATTGCTGGTGAGTAGCCACTAGCCAAAGGACTGTTCTTTGGTAATCACAGCCCGTCACAGCGATGGGCAGCTGACTAGCACTGCCTGGATCCTGCCCCTGACCACTCATGGAGAATGATGCCGTCAACCTTCAAGTACTTCCCCAGGATGTAGAAAGATGGTACATACTGCAGCACTGAGACCCATCTTGGGTACAGCAGGGCCTGAGCACGTGGAAGCTGTCATCAATATTATTTTGTTGTTGTTTTGAGACAGGCTTTGGCTGCTCTTGAGCTTACTATGGAGACCAGGCTGGCCTTGAACTCACAGTGATATGCCTTCTCCTGTCTCTGGCGTGCTGGGATTAAGGGCATGCACCACTCCCAGCTGACAAACATGCTTAAAACTACCCCCATTGATCTAGGGCAATCCTAACACCAAGCCTGAGGTCAGGACAGTGAGTGAAGCCAGCCCAGGGACAGAGTGGTGAGCAGGAAAAGACTCTTCCCACAAGAAGCAGACAAGCAGCAAAATTGTCACAGCTGCCTAAGCCACAGCAGCATCAGCAGCCTACATATGTGTGACTGGAAGGTCAGGAGCAACAGGAGCAGGTGGGATGGCTGTGAGGTCAGGCGGTGCTGCAGAACAGGCAGGGAGGCAGGTCTCAGGCACAGCTGCAGGACACCCTAATCTCTGAGTGAGCTCTAGGCATCTGTCTCCACGTCACACTCATACTGGTCCTGATGAAGGCACAGGCCATACTCACCATCACATCCCGTATATTCTTCACTACACGGACTTGCTGGGAAACACAACTGGCCTTTAGGATGCCCCAAAAGCAGTCAGTCATCTACTGTTCAGTTCATCACCCAGAGAAGCTTTTTTCCTTTCTATTTTCTTTTTTGTGGGTGTGTGATGTGTATGCCATGGAGTACATGTGGACATCAGAGAACACCTTGCAAGAATCAGTTCTCCCCTTCCATCATGTGGGCCTCAGGGATGAAACTCACGTGGTCAGATTTGGTGGCAAGCACTTTGACTCATTCAGCCATCTTGCAAGTCCAAAAGCATTTCTTATTTGTTTGTTTGCTTTTTGTTTTTCGAGACAGAGTTTCTTTATGTAGCCCTGGCTGTCCTAGACTCATTTTGTAGGCCAAGCTAGCCTTGATCTCACAGCGATTCGCCTGCCTCTGCCTCCCTTAGTACTGGGATTAAAAGCATGTGCCACCAGCCTGGCTCATAAGCATCTTTTAACTGTGAAGTGTGCCTGGGCAGTCAGAAGGGGCACACACCCAGCCTTCCCTACTGTGCAGTCTCAAATGACAGGAACCTGTGCTGGCCCGACACGGCCACCATGCAGCAGCCCTCACAGGCCCAGCACATTCAAAGGCACTTGGTCAGGCATTTCTTTTGTTATAAATCCACAGAACCACAGACTCTGAGCTGTCGGTCCTTACCCCGATTCTTGCCAATCTCTCAACCATTCCCCTCCATTAATGCTGCCTCCCACCCTCTCACAAGAGGGGTGAACACGCCCAGCCAAGACACCGTGTGTACCCAGAGTCCACTGTTTTACGGCACCAGCCAGCAGCTGAGAACATCAGAGCCACTTCACTGTGATGCTTCATGCTTTTCACAGGCACAGCTGCACTAAGGCAGCTGCGGGCAGAAGTGTGTAGAGCTCACACATTGTGTGCTGAACTGGGCCATCTCCACAACAGCTCAGTTCTTGAGACAACGACTGGCAAGCTACAGCAATCAGTGCTAGCATCGAGCAGATGTTTTCTTGAAAATGGACTGCATAAGGCTGCCATGTCATGTTATGAAACAGCCTTGAACCAGGCATGTCAACCTACACCTGTCACCCCAGAATTGAGGCTGGGGCAGAACATCTATGAGTTCCAGGCCAGCCTAGGCTACACAGCAAGACCCCGTCTCAGTCCGTTACCATCTCCCCCAGCCTCCCACCTCCAGTCAAGAGTCTTTGTCATGAGTGATAAAGTGTGCATTTGCCTCAGTGCTGGCTGTGCAGGTGAGGCGCTCAGACGGGGGTTTGATGCCGTGAGATGAGACATGGCTACAGCTGAAGGTGTGCAGACTTGGGAACCATGCTCTCTGAATGACCAACTCAGGGTGCTGCCAAATGACACCTGGCCAAAGATCCACTCTAGCCAGGACAGCTGGGAAGGGTGCATGAAACAAGCGACTTCAGACTCCAGCAGCGGGGTCTCTACAAGCTTCCTCATGCACTTAACTAGTACACAGCTTCTCCACAGAGTGGACCTAGATGAGTACAAAAATGTGGTTATCTCTGATTAAGCTGGACAACAAAGTGGAATGGCTCCAGAATGTCACATGTACTGTATTTTTCCTACTAGGGAACAGTTATTTTTCATGAAAATGTCATGTTATATATTTACTGTACTTTTTTTTTTACTTATTTTTGTGTATGTGCACGATGATGTACTGTGTGAGTCAGGCACACACGTGTCAGTCAGCTCTCTCCTTCCAGCATGGGGTTCTGTGTAGCAAGCACACCTTTACTTGCTGGGCCATTCTGCCAGGCCTATTTTATTTCATGTGTATGTGTTCATTCATACGTATTCACATGTGGAGGCCAGAGGTCAACTTTGGCAGTCATTCCTCAGGCACCATTCATCTTGTTTTGAGACATGGTCTCTCCCCAGCCTGGATCTCACTAAGTAGACTAGCCTGGCTGGCAAGCAAGCACTGGGATTACAAGGGTATGTTACCACACTCAGCTTTTCTTTTCTTTCTCTTCTTTTCTTTTAATTTTAAAGACAGGATTTCTGTGTAGCCTTGGCTGCCCTGGAACTCATTATGTAGACCAGGCTGGTCTCAAACTCACAGAGATCCGCCTGCCTCTGCCTCCCAAGTGCTGGGATTAAAGGCGTGCACCAGCACCGCCTGGCTATACTCAGCTTTTTATATAGGTTCTGGAGATTGAGCTCAGGTTCTTCAGCTTACACTTAATGATTGAGCCAGTTCTCCACCCCTGTTTTTGAAATGGAATCTCAAGTAGCCCAGGCTGGCCTAGAATTACTTTGTAACCTGATTCTTCTGAATCTACTTCCCAAGTCCTAGTGTTACAGGCATGTGCCACCACACCTGGCCCACTGTGTTTCTTTACATTGGCATTAAGGTATGTGCATGTGTGTGCAGGAACACGCATGTTGTGTCATGCATGCGGACATCAGAGGATGCTTGAGAATTGGTTCTCCTTCCACTGTGGGCTCCAGGGGTCTCACTCAGGCCATCAAGCCGGTGCTTCATGGTAGGTGCTTTCCCCCACTGAGCCATTCTGCTGGCCCCACCGTTGTTTTAAACATAATAAATACTCAGTTCATCAGTCATGTTAAGGGTGATTTTGAGAACTGCAGGGCCTGGGGTGAGTAAGAGGATAGTGTGTGGTCAGGGGCTTCAGCTGTTGGGAGCAGGATGATGCAGCTCGAGGGAAGACACATCCGTGGTCCTGAGTCCCCAGGCTGCTGCTTGTTAGAACGCACTGTAGTAACAGGGCTGGGCTTCCTGAGCCCAGGACTGTGCAGTACCCTGACTCTATCAGCAAATGCTGTGAGTCCAGAACACTCTCTTCTAGGATGCCGCATTTCACGGAAGGCCGTGGAGCATCACACCACCAGGAAGAGCTGGAGACCTACCTTCATACATAAGCTTTGTGGAAAAATATTCCTCAGATTCCACGAGTGCTTCATCCTTGTCCACATCCAGGAGGTCGGCAAGTCTCGTGATAGACACCTCCAAGGAGCAGAGCGAGCCTGTCTTACAGTACTCAGCTCCGGAAGCAGGGAGGATCTCCGCCCTCACACTGTACAGAGTCTGTAAGGAAAGGACAGAGAAGATAAAAGACAGCTCACCCGAATGGCCAGAAGAAAGGCTGCTGAGGGCCGAGCAGAGCTGCACAGCCACAGAGCCACGCTGGCAGCTAATTCTCAGATGCAACCCCAACTCTACGGCCTTAGACTCTTTCTTTCCTTTTTACATTTACTCTTGTTGTTGAAAGGAAAGGGTAAGTGTGCACATGCTGTGTGTGTGTGTGTGTGTGTGTGTGTGTGTGTGTGTATCAGAAGCCACATGTGGAGTTGGTTCTCTCCTTCTACCTTTATTCAGCTTCCAGATAACTTCCAAATGTAAGTTATCAGGCTTCTGAAAAAAGCACTTTTACTTGCATGGCCGTCTCTCCAGCCTCGAAGCTGCCTTTAAATTATAGGTCTTCTCAACCATGAGCACATAGGCAGTGAAGTAACCCTGCGTGTGTTCCCGCCACATCAAGGCTATTAATATCTGCTTAATCAGCTTGATCTTAATCTCCATTAGAGTTTATAAACCTGCCTAAGATAATCTGAAGCAAATTCCAGACAACCTGTTATTTTACTACTTAGGTTAACACAATATTATTTAAAAAATAGACATTTTCTTGCCAAAATACAACACCATTTCCAAAACTAGTAAAATCAACACTAACGCTTAGTTATCACCCAATTCTGTCTGTAACTTCCTTTCCTGATATCAGCCTCATTCTCAACGGCTTTTCACACAAACCAGTCTTTTATCACCACTCAGCACAAACCAAGTCTCTCTACCCGCCTGCTGCAGTGGCAGAGGCGAGAGGCTCACCCTCCAGCTCAGAAGCCAAGCGCTCTTCACCTGGGGTATGTAGCACAACCTAGCACACCTTAGCAGAGAACGGTGAGAGAGCTGAGATCTAGAATCAGGCTCTTCTGAAGACTCATGGAAAGATGACAACTTCTCTGGGGATTCACAGGCCAAACCACTTTCCAGGCAGCCTTGGTGATGACTTCCTATCAATCAGTTAAGTCTATTCAGAGAAAGGCAAATGTCCACCACCTCATGGGCTGGCCTCCTGCTGCTGTCCCATGTGGGGCACGGGACGTGAGAACACACCCCCAGCCCTCTGGCTGGGGTGAGGTGGGGAGAGTGGGGTGCTGAAGAACACTGAGTAGCCCATTCACACAGGCCAGCTCTGGGGTATTCAACACAGATACAAGGTTGTCATTCACACATCATGCCCCAAGCGTCCGTGGGACACACTAGGAGAAATGATGTTGAGCTTAGCAAAGGACCTATTTCCTAAAGGTTCAAAGGTGCCATCAATAGTGGCAGTGGGTTTGGTCTCAATCTCGATGCTTTTTTAAGAAAAGCCAATGGCAGCAGACAGAGCTGGCCCCTCTCACTGGACTGATGACACTGCAACTCAGTGACCAGAACCAGGTTTTCTCAGTGAGAAATCACCAGTACGGCCAGTTGACAGTGGTGTTGAACCATTGTGTGGTGCAGTTCTCTCAAGGAGCACTAGAGGGACAAGTGATGAGGCACAGAACAGAGTGGCACACACAGAACTGCAATGCAAGCACCAAGACTATCACTCGCCTGGAAACCTTTCTGACCTTGACTTCTAGATTCTTAGATCGGAAACCAGAGCTTGAAGTGATGAAGGGAGAAAAGTTAGATTTCATCAAAAGTAAAAACGTGTGTGCTTCCATGGACATCATCAAGACAGTAAATACCAACTACAGCAGGGTCAATGTTTACAAGTTACACAATTAGGGACAGATATCTGAAAGCTACCAAGAACTTAAAACCACTCCATGGAAGCAGACAAAGGATTCAAGCCTGCATCTCTCCGGATGATCTGTAACTATAAAGCCACATACCACCTGGCCTCTAGGGAACCCCACCCCTGGTCCCTTGCGAGACAGTGACACACACGTTGCAACCACTAGGATAGCCATAACTAAGGAAGCAGCAGCGCAGTGCTGTGAGAGTAGAACCAGGACCCTGGAGAAAGGCTGGAGCCCAGCAGCTTCTCAACGCCTGCCTAGAGTTACACTCTGCCCCAACTCCGCTGCTGGGCACTTATTCAAGAGAAACCCGGCATGTGTCCTATTTGTCTACATAAGAAGTCATAAATAGATGCCCCTAGCATCAGTAGCACAGTAGCAACATGGAAGATTCTGGCCACTGATAACGGATGAAGGATGTATGGTCCATCTGCAGTATAATAGCATCCAACTCTTTAGTTGGAATGAGGACCTGACATGTGTTTCCAAATGGGGAGGTTTGAGGACACTCCTAAATAGAGTCACGTATCAGAGGTGGGAAATGCTGAGAGAGTGCAGACCCACAGGCCGACCTGCCTGCAGCTTCGGAGTCACACGGGTAAGGAGGAAATGAGGAGTAGCTGTGGCCTGGGTGGAGGCTCCTTTGGGACACAAGTACTCCCCAACAAGATCAGAATATTGGCCCCATAACTGAGCACAAGGACATGCTGAAATGCACACTTGAAAAAGGCGAGCACTGAGGCACACAGACTCTTCGACAACTTTCCATACAGAGTTTCTGTTGGAGTCCTAGTCTCAAGAACAAGTTTCAGAAAGAGCTGCCAAAGGAGGAACCTGGTGCTTAACTTGCACAAGCCCTGGAGGCAAGGCTCTGCACACTGGGTGTGCGAGGAAGGCAGAAGATACAGCGGCAGCATGAGCCACATGGCCTCCACACCAGTGGTTCCTGACCGCAGCTCTTCACATACCAGAGCTGTGTGTTGGCACTACGTAAGAACAAGCCACACACTGGCTACATTTAGCTCTATGGCTAATGTATAGAGTTGAAAACAAGGGCTTCAACCCAATGAGTGTGATTTGGTTGGCGGGAGGTAAAAAAAAGAACTGGTTAGCGGCAAGAACAGCGCCACCTTCCCTGAGACACAGCGCGGCGTCCCAACTGCACCTTCACACTTCTGTCTGCCCAGCATAAGGACAAGGGACTGCGCTAACTGAATCCGACCCCACCAGGCTTGTGTGCCCAGCTCACAGCCACTCAGAGCAGCACACTCAAACAAGAGGTGGATTATAGGCAAGCAGTTAACTTTCTCCTATAGCACTTCCTGTTTTGTGTTTGAAGCACTCACTGCCCGGGAGCAGGAGCTCAGGGTAGAGATGAAATGACTCTAACTTGTACCCCATATTGTTATGGTGACAAGAAGGGGAGGCCAGGGGTCTAAGTGATAGGTCATCAGCATTGTCAGGAGCAGGTGTACCCTAGGAGGTGCTGTGGCTCCAGTACACTGAAAGAATCCACCGAATCCCGAGAGAACGTCAAGTGCCCCATGCTTCCATCCCATACCCCATCTCCCAATAACATACTACATACAAAAAAGTTCTCCATGTGAAATTCGTAAGTGTAGGGCTTCAAGGAGACAGTCAGCCGCTCTTCAGAAGCTGGGGAAAATCCCACAGAGAACTGGCAGTGCAGAGGAGGCGGAGGCTCCTGCGTCCACATCAGCTCCCAGACAAAGAACACAGACTGCTTGCTGTGGACAAGCTGTAATGAGAGGCACGACTTTGGTCACAGTGCTGGGAGCCCCGGGGAGGACACAGGCCTTCTTCCACTTTAGGCAAAGGGGCATGTGTGAGGCCGATATGAGCCTGCGGGTTCCTGTGGCTCAGCAACACCTAGCACTGCCTCAGTCCTGCCTGTGCAGCCTGGCACAGAGCCTGGCCCCCCTGGGAAAAGGAAGAGTCTGCTTTATGACTACGTAAGCTTCGAAGCATCAGAGATCATGAAAAGCAGCTTCCACAATCATTAGTACACAGCAAGCTCCTTACATGGCTCCATCATGAGGAATGCCTCTGTCACAGCTAGACAATGGTACTGCCTGGATGTGGCAGAAACTTCAGAAGATGGGCTAGCAATTGAGGAAGGAGGTCACGTGGTATGAGAAGAGTACTGGGCCCCGCCCCCCTCTTCTGCCCCCTCCCTCCCAGGCTCCCATAAGGTAATGGCAATAGCCGCTCTGCTCTAGCATGCACTCCCTCCATGATAAGCTCCCTCCACACGGGCAAAGTAAGCATGGAGTAAAGCCATGGGCTAGAACCAGGAGCCAAAGAAACCTTTCTTCCTTTCAGGCACTTTCTCTTAGTGGGAAAGTCTGCAAATACTGATGCTGCAGTCCCACCAGGGGCAGGGCAAGCTCAAGGGTTAATTCTAAAATGGCAAAGGCATTCCTGCGCCACCTGCTGCCCCCTCAGCCTTCTAAGGCACCTGTTCCTCAAGTGAACTACGCACGCACAGGCAAGGTGCAGCACTGACCCAGGCCCTCAGCTTCAGCCAGTCACTCTGCTTGCCCTCCCTGACCTGCTGAGAATCTGGTGCTCAAACCAGAGGACAGTTACCTGCTGGGACTGTGTGTTCAGGGGTACCAGCCTCAGGTCAGTAGCATGGCTCATGTCTTCCAGATTATTATCTGACAGCTCAAAGTCCAGTTCTGACAGGTTCTGGACACAGACTTGCACGTACTTCCTAAAGCACAGAAACAAAGTGGGTCACTCCAACCATCAGGACCGCCTGTGTCTCAACTATTTGCATGTCCAAGATGATTACCGAGATGAGGGTAACAGAGGCGGAAGACCACCTAGATAGAGTGTCCTACTCCACGGCCGGCACCCCAGCCTGAATGAACAGGACAAAGCAGTGGAGCACTAACACTCATCACCTCTGCTTGCTGACTGTGGACACAGGGTGACCAGCTGCCCACTGCTCTGCTGCCATCTTCCCCACTATGTTGGACTGTATCCCCCACAAGTCTTGACCCAAATAAACCCTTCCTTATGTTGCTTTTGTCATGGCGACAAGTAATTAATACAGATGTTTCCTAGCTGCTTTTATAAAGCAGCTCGGGTTCTTTTAGAGATTTGAAGGTTTTCAACCTTTACATGCACTATTTCCCCGCTGTTAGTGACAGGCAGAGAAAAAATACTGTTAGTGTGACACTCCTTTCTTATAATGCACCCACATCCCATCAGTCCACGAGAAAGAAGGGCTGCTCCAGTGAGAGCTAAGAGTCGGGCTGCCAGTGTTGTCATTTAAAGCAGGAAGAGCAGACACTGTGTGGCCCTGACACTGTGAAGTCACCTCTAAACTTCCTCAGTAGGTTTGATAACACCACTAGAGCAGAAGTGCTCAACCAGGCAACCAGGCAACCAGGCTCTGCCCAGAAGACATTGCCATACGTGGGGGCATCTGGGGCCGTGACACTGGTGTAGTGAGAGCACCCAGAGGTGCTGCTGCTGAGCACTCTGCACTGAGAAGCACCAGACCCCAAATGTTAGTACCCTGGAAGTAGCTAGCAGGTAGCAAAGATGCAGTGACAGAGAACCAGCTACAATAACCTAGGAGGATGCACTGGGCAGCCCAGAACCTAACGCCTTGTAGAAGTTGAACAACTAGAGTCTGCCAGGAAGTCGGGAGCGTAAAACATAGATACGAGGTAGAAACAGGGTGGTGATCAGAGGTGGGCAGAGGGGAAGCTGGGAACATGGCCTGGGTATCCAGGACACAGGGAGCTACTCTGGTAATGTGTAAAAATCCCAATGACACACAGGGACAAGCTGTGCTCCCTGCCCGTTCCCGGGAAGAAGCAAAGCTGGCCCCTATCCATCCTCACCGGGTTCCAGCAGAGAGCAGAGAGTGTGTGGTCCTGAAGGGCACACTGAATGTCAGTGCAATGACAGTGGAGTAGATAGACCACGGGCAATCAATGGACACCTGCAAAGACACAGAGGACACCTTTAGGCCATTGTGCAACAGCACAACCCTGTCACCTTCCATCCAGCTGACAGTGGCTTATTGTGGTTCAGCATCACTGTCCCGAGAGGAAATTGTATTAAACATATTCTCACATTAACAAATGAAAAACAAGGAGCCACAGAATCAGCAAGAAATGGAGACAGAATTGGAACGGATCCCAGAACACAAGCTCAGCCCACGGCACAGGCATTCTGGCAAGAAAGAGCAAGACCACCTGTGCCTCACACACCGAGGGCCAAGATGCCAAGTGCATCCATCCAGTTACTTCACCTGCCTGACAGAACTTAGCTAAAGGCCAACCAGAGTGGGGTTACAGTGGGAACAAAGAGAGACACACTCCATAGGGGCAGGAAAAGAGCAGGCGTGAGGTTGGCTGCCTTTATCCTCACACAGAATGGACAGATCTCCCACTGAAGGAGACCTCATCTTTACCCCCGTGTTCTCCGCTTAGGGTGCAGGGAGCCATTTCCTAACTACTCTTGCGAGCCCGTGAGGTGGTGTGGGTGAGAATGGCCCCCTTAGGCTCATGTCTGAATACTTGGTCTCCAGCTGATGGCGCAGGTGTCTGGAGGAGGCAGGCTCTGAGGACTTAAAAGCCTACCATTCCCAGCTGGCTCTCTGTCTCCTGCTTGTGGATCCAGCTACTGCTCTAGTGCTTGCCTACCTGTTGCCATGCTCCCCACCATGATGGTCATGGACTGTCTTCCTCTGAAACCTGTGTGGGTCATGACATTTTTATCATAGCACCAGGCTGGAAGACTGAAAAGGACAATCTCTTCCACAGAGATTGACTATCTTATACCTTAGGCCACAGGGCACTTAAAGTGACTGCTGTCTGAGTCTACCCTCTGTTCCTCTATCAACACTGCACAATATGGGAGGCTCAAAGGGGGCCTCAGAATTGAAACCATGTCATAGGAGGTGGAAACACCTGGCAATACTCCATGAGCTGACTTCACATGCACCTGTGACCTGAGCAACCGTCTCTGAGCAGCTGTCAACAAATGCCAGCCCAGAGCCTACCTCAATGGAGCTGTTCCTGGCTGAGATGACCCAGGGCTTGGTCAGAGGGCCATGGATCCACCCTCCCTCCCAGTGCCACAATGATGCCACTATAGCTGCAGTGATGTCAGAGCCCCTGAGTCTCCTATGGTGGCTGCAGCCCAGATGAGTGCACAGGAGAGCACAGGCAGACTCCATGCTCCTCCTATCCACACAGGCAGAGGCTGCTGCCTGGCTGCAGAACCCAAGACCCTCTTACCTTGTGGTCTGTGGTGACCATGCAATGGCCAGCTCTCTGCGTGTCTTTCTGTTTCCTGTGGGGCTCTGGTGTCCCCAGAACACTGGTCTCCCCCTCAGCTACTGGAGCGGAAGGTAAAGACAGAACCTCTAGCTCAAACTCAATCACATGGTATGCAGGTGCAGTGGGAAGACCGATGCTTGTGACCTTGTCAGAGGACTGGATCCGGAGCAAGGCAGTGGAGCATTCCTCTGTAGGAGACAGGGAGGTGCCTATGTACATGAATGAGGACAGTGCTAGGGGAGACAGGGCTCCAGAGGAGGCTGGTGGGCCAGGCAGTGCTCACAGTGCAGACAGGTGGGACAGCTCCACGTGCCTACATGTTCTGTCTTACTGCAGACCAACACCTGCCTCAAGGAAAAGGAAGATGAGGGCTAGAGACTGGAGCCTAAGAGCGTGACCTGCTTGTGCTCTTCAGTGGTGAGTGGAGTGGCCGGGCCTGGAGAAGCACCTCCGTGGAACATGGTGTAGCTACGACAGTGCACTGAGAGTGCCTAGCAAGGCTGGCAGCACTTGGCACTGAAGGAACAAACCATGCTCCGTACACAACCCTAAGCGTTTGCCCACTCAGATGCTAGCTGAGGTCATCTACAAGTGCTGACAGCAGAGGACAAGACAAGGTGCCATAAAAGTGCCAAAGTAGCGATGCCTGGTTATTCTTCCATCCCAGAAGTGTGTGACTACAAGTGCAGCAGCTGCCACCTGCCTCACCTCTTGAGTTAGAGTAGACCACGGCTCTGTTCTCCGCCTGACACAAGATGAGCATGGCTTCAACGTTGCTGAGCTGGAGGCTGTCTCCGTTCTTTACTGTGTAATGGCCAGTAGTGACAGTAAACTTGACTTTCTGAGGAATGCCAGCCAAAAGGCTATCTAAATGAAACAAGACCACAATTAATATCACTGTCCCCTGAAGTGCAGTCACAGGAGCCCAGGGAAGGTGACTTTGTTTCTTTTACTGCAGAGTTTGTTAGCCCTGGGTGCCATTCCCTCCTGCCTTACTTTTACTCACTGAGAACAAAGGACACATGAAGCAGAGGGAGAAGAGCGGCCCCTGGGCTGGCAGTGAGAGTCTGCTGTTCATCAGTTACCAAGGCAGACCCGGCTCCAGAACAGAGCAAAGAGTGGGCACTGGAGCTGCTCAGGAGAATGGAGCAGGGGATGGGGTGAGAGGCCAGAGGCAAGGAGGCAAGACAAGAAGGGGAGGGGGGCTAGGACTTCTAGGAGCAGAGAGCAGGCCGTGCATAACACACCCCCATGTAAGAGCCCCAGAACAAGGTGCTCGGCCTGACACCCAAGGGCATCTGCTGGTGGCCCTGCAGAAGCTGGAAAATAAAGAAGTAGACAAAACCAAGGAAATTTAACTAGGAAGAAAATGTTTTCCTTTTTGTGTTTTTCATTTGTTTTAAATAAAAGGTTTATCGTTGCTCAGAGCTAGGGGCTAGAATAAAAGACCTGCATGTGGTGATGGCCTCCTGAGGCAGCCAGGGCCTCGCATGGGCAGACAGGGAGTATGTGTGGTTCATGTGTGCCCTTGTGTGCCTGAATGTGCACCAGAACACTGCAGTCCTTGATATTATTTCTGATGGAAGAAAACAGCAAGTGAAGGTGTTCCTAGTCGAAGAGCTTGCTCTCTGATATTCTAGAACACGCTGCAGTCATTTGCAAATGCCAGCTCCTTCTAATCTGAAAGCTTACCAGCAGGACATAGTCACTAGGTTTCTTAAGCGTGATCAGAGAGTGAATTACACTCTGTGTGCTGCCACCAAAGGGAGCACAAGTTCCCTGCAGAATACCTTTGTGTCTTTCAGATACACCATACATGGTTACTAAGCATGGTGACTAGCGATCACAAGACAGTGGGCATCCCCATGGACAGATCTGTAGCCAGTGGCTTCCACTTCCCTTTCTGGCTGCCCTGCAGGTAGACAGCAGAGGAGCAAGGAGCTGTGGAAGGTGGTATATAAGAGCCTCCCTCGAGCCCTCTCGGCTTCCTGTGTGGCTGCAGGCTCCACTCACCAGCCAACGGTTCCACATGCAGCTGAGGCTCCTGAGAGTACACATCATACTGTACAACGGGGTGGATGTGTGCAAGGACAAACCACACAGGGCCCACCGAGGCCCGTAGCTGCCGCAGCGTGTATGTCCCAGGTTCTTTGGCCTAGGGGCAAAACAAGGCACTTGGAAAGATGACACTTTCTGTATTACAAGTTCCTAAGGTAAAGGTGAGCTGTCCTCTCACTGGAATGCTACTGTCTTCCCTGCAGCCGTTTATCCTGAGCCCCACACCTGCACCTAGGCTGCTCTAACAATCTGTTGGCTCTGCAGGCCTCTCTGAGCACCTGACGCTTCTGACTCAGCTCTAGCCTCCAGTGAGGTAGACCCAGGGTGAGGACAGGTGCAAGTCCCACTAGGGGAAGACCACACCCATAGAGGACAAAAGTGTCTTCCTCAGACTCTGTCCTCACATGAAACAAACAGAGTATGCTTCATCAGAGCCAAGTGTACAGTCCTGCCATCCATGCAGCCACCAAAGGGAAACAGCTTATAGGGCGGTCACCTTCAAAATCTCCTTAACAAGTGAGAGGGCATCTTCAGACACACAGGAACCAGCTAGGAAAACCCCCACAGGTCAGCTAGTTAAAAAGCTGACGAAAGCCCAAAGAGCTTCATAAAGACTTTCATAGAGTAGCTGGGGATGGTGGCTCATGCCTGTGGAGAAGCTGAGGCAGGAGGACTGCCATGAGCTTGAGGCCAGCCTGTCTCAAAATAAAATCAAAACAAAACCAAGAACAAACTTCACTTAAAGACTTATCAACAGCCAAGCAGCTGTGTAAATACAGAAGCTGCATCTTCTCTAGGATAAGACAAGAACTGGAAGCAGCAGAGGGCCTCAGCGCTCTCAGCTCCTCCCAGTCTCCGCCAATTTGAGAGCCATGTCCTGAGCCCAGCCCAGCCCATACCTGGGTCCTGAACACTATCTTGTTGGCTCCTGGCTGAAGAGTCACATTGTCGCACCTCAGCACATGGGCCCCATCCTCCAGGGCCAACCCTGAGGGGGCCTCTAGAGAGGAGGTGCTCTCCTGCCTCCTTAGAAGCATGTGGACGTTCCTACAGATAATGCCGGTGGTGTTCAGGGAGCTGTCCGAGGGGCTTCTCTCCAACATCTCCGACAACTCCAGGGCAGGCAGGCTGTTCTGAGATGCAGGGGACAGAGAGGCCTCGGCGGGGAAGGTGATGATTCCATTGGAAGTCTTGTGCTTGGTCAGCCACTCAGCTGTCTTCCGGTAGTTGTTTTTCTCGATGCTGAAGTGGACGTTGACAGCAATCTGGTCCACATGGACAGGGACAGGCATCTGGCTGCATACTGTTATCTCCACAGTGAGGATGCCACCCGCATGGACCACAGCGTTGGGAGGGTCAAAATGGAGATCCTTTAGTCGTGCGAAGGAGTGCATGGGTAGCACCACCCTGTGACCTGCGAACACACATCACACGTCCCACACTGGAGCCACATCTCCTGTTGGCACGGGGAGGCAGTGTACTAGCAGCTCAGGAACATGGGCACTTGGAACAAAGACTGCAAGCTTTGCAACCTCCTTTGCATTCCTTACATCACAAAAGCATACTGCACAAATATTTCTAAAACTCTGGAAATGAGCAAATTAACAGCAGATTTATAGAAGATTTCCACAGCTGTTTGGCAAATTTAGGAGGAACAAACAACTACTCCCTCAATCAAAATGAAACTGGCCAACAGTCCAATTCTAGTCACCTACAAGGGACTCAAATACCCTCGCAAGCAAGCTTTAGGAATTCTATAGTAAAGAAGCCAAATGCTCCGCTGTGCCCCTGAAAGTTAGTCCTGGCATTTGCCAGTCTATGGAGATAGTAGAAAGACAGCTGCCCAGGGAGTACAGGGTGCTCTGCAGACAGTGAAGATGGACTAGAAACCACAGTGTTCTCAGCTCCCTCCTCTGCCTTCCTTCTCACAAGTGCCTGACTGTGTTTAGGTACAATGCTGCAGAACCACTGAACAGCACTGAGAAAGTAAAGAGGAGGCTGGGGCTGGGTTCAGAGGAAGTATGCTTAGCAAGGGCAAAGCTGAGGCTGCTGCTATGGCTATGGCTATGGGTTGGTCCATCTCAATCAAAAGAGAACTGAGACATATAACCAAACTGACTACATGTGCCAAGAATTAAGTGACATGGATCCTCTCTGGATTCCATTAAAAATGATTTGTGTGGGTCTGGAGAGATGGCTAATGGGTTAAGTGCTTGGTATGTGTGCATGCATATCTCAGGTTGGGACCTCAGCATCCACCCAAAAGCCGAGCATGGAGGCCTACATCTACTGCTGCAGGACTGGGAAGCAGGGAGACGCACATTCCACAGCTCTCTGGAGATAAAACCCACCAAAGTCCCATGGCTATTTCACAGGCCAGTAGTATGGCTTCACTCCTCCTCCTTTCATACCGTATTGAAAATCCTGTGACACAGGACCAGCCACCAGCCTCACCTGGGTTGTCTTCTTGCTGGCTGGCAAAGCTGAGGATCTCTTGGCAGAAGTACTTCCGCTCCTCCTCCGTCAGGTGATGGTCACTGGCCAGAAGGCTGCTGGTCTGCAAGTAGCTGAAGTGTGAGTTAAGGACCAGGGAGGAGCTCCTGAGGATGCTGGGGCAAAGGGCTTCAAATGTCCCCACTTGCCTTCAAAGTATGGCTCAAAGGAGAGCTGTCTTGTTTTTAAACACCATTAGAAACTCAAAGTTAGAGTTTAAAAAGAGTGGATACTTGGTCTATGCTCTACAGCATCCCCCACCCCCGTGAGGCAGAGCCTCTCCTTCTCCTATGACTAGGAGCGGCCAGCACACTTGGTTGTGAGCAATGCTACCATATAATCAGACAGTGACTTCCTGTTTTATGACAACATTGGACTCAAAGGATACTTTTCCATTTGCCCGAGCTGTTTTTGGCACTCAGCTAGCTGTTTCCTTGTGTGTGTGACAGGCAGGGCCCAGCCCTCAGCCAGGTAATTTTTCAAAGCTCCCTGAAGATACATTTCCGCCTTCTGTGGCGACCTTTTCTTCCTTGCAAAGTTAGCAAACAGACGCTTGTTAGGCCTCACAAGGGCCAGCTTGCAGACCCCAAATGACACTTGCATGTCTTTACAGTCCTCCAACAGTCCTTCCCACCATGCCTCCTGTGAGGAAGCCACAGAGGGTGGCTAGGGCACCATCTGAGCAGTGGTTCACGCTGACACCATGCTGATGCTCTGGCGTCTGACACCAGCATGGCTCAGCTTTCCTAGCTAGACTTAGGTCAGGAGGTAGGAACGCTCTCTTACTGACAGGTGGGACAGCCAGGGCTGGAACAAGGGGCTTACCTAAAGCCCTGGTGACGAGCCACAGCTGAGATGTGCTGCCACACCACACTGGACCCATGCCAACAGAATATATGGCCCAGTCATAGAGCTAGGGTCAGCTATGACTGGGCAGATACAAGCTGGTTTCCGAGACCGAGGGCACCAAAGATTAGAAAGGGAATACCAGGAGAAAGCCTTCCTAGGTCCAGGAAACCACAAAGACTCAAAATAAAACTAAGTTAAATTTCCAGCACAAATTCACCAGGGCCTGTTATACCTCAGGGAGACTGGGACTCCATGGCTTCCCTAGAGGATAGGATGCTGGGCTAACCAGACAGCAATCCTGGATGCTCTCCAGGGCATCCTTGGCACAGAATCCCCATTTCCACTACTTTAGACACAATCAGAGTTCGTAAGTCCTGAATTAAATGTTCCTCAAATCAAGAAAAATTTAAATTTACCAAAATACATTGGCTTTTCTGGATTACTTTGGTTCTCCTGCAAATCCCTGTTTTTAAAGGGTCCAGAACTTTCCATGCCTCTTCATTTACTATCTCTAGTGCTAGAAAGCACTCTGTGAGCCTATACAGTCTGGACAATCTTAAGAAAAAGGAGGCCACCCGTCATTCAGCTACAACGTGGCTAAGCTGAGTTGGGTCTCCAGGCTCTAACTAGCAGGCCAGTGCCTAGCCCTGGGATCCTGTGCCTCTTGGATTCTGCAGCGGTTAAGTGCATTAAACTCACAGCACCACAAGACCCAGCGTCCTCTGACTGCAGGAGTGGAACACGACTCCTTGAACTTGCTCACAGCCCCAGCCCCACCATGAACAGGCTAGGTGAGGGGTGGCTACTCCAGAAAACTTGTGTGTAAAAGGCCTACCCTGCAATCCACACCAGTTTTGTTTCATCTACTAAAATTACCTTATGTATATATTTCAAAACTTTGTTTTAAAGACACAAGTTCCCCTTCCCCTTTACAAATGGCATATCTCTGCAGAGCTTTGAAATTGAATCTCACTGTGGCAGGCCAAGCCAGCTTTTCTTTAGCAGACCAGTTTTACCACATGCGAACTCAATGCTAGAGCAGGTGTCCGCGCTCACGCCCAGCTCATCCCTCCCACTGCATCCAGTGCGTTTGTGATGCACTCCAGACAAAGACTACAGGACCAAACGCTTTTACCTACCCTGGAAGGCAGCTCTGAAATACTTTCTCATTATTCACTGAAGGTAGTTAGTTAACTTAAGAGTGAACATAAAAATAAAAATATATGCTTTCTGCTTGTGTATCTGGATATGTATCGCTAAAGTTAATTAGATATTGCCAGTCAAAGATCAGTAACAACCATTAAGGTAATAAGCCCAAAACCTCCCCTGTGGTTGTGGAAGAAACTCAAAGACACAACGCTGACCGGCTAACGGATTCTACTTGTCTTCATCTACCAAGCTATGCATAATCTTCTCATATGCATGTCAAATGCTTAAAATCAGAGTTCACCATCAATTACATGTAAAATTCCGCCAGATCTTTTCCAACAAGCTTGGCAGATCGAATCCTCCCAATACTCGTATACATCTCAATGGTGGCATGGGACAAGTCCTGTGAAAAAGCAAGAAAAGCGCAATGATGTACTTGAGTTTATTTTACGATTTATTTTATTTTAAGTATGTGTATGTGGAAGTAAGGGTGTGTGCACATGAGTGCAGGTGCCCAGTGAGAGCACAGGCACCTGAGCCCCGGAGCTAGAGTTACAAGCCGCTTACAGGGGGCCTGGGAGCAGAACTCAGGCCCTCTGCACAAGCCGTCCATGTCCTTAACCAGCGAAGACCTCCCTCTAGACCTGTACTTGAATTTTTAGGGCACCCCTTACATTTACCCCAAAGTGCATCGGACACTGTGATTAATGGTTTTCACCTGGTATCTATTTTTAAACTGTCCCATGACACGCCATAGTATCCATACAAAGTCAGTATCGTGTACCCGTGCTACGAAGCACACGATATGAGCCAGCCATGAACTGGCACAGTGCAGCTGCTTAACTCCCTCACTGCCTGTGCCCGAGCACACACTTCCTGGCGTTCTTCCTCCCAGCTTATGAAAGGGGAACACAATAGATTTTCAGATGCTTCCCAGTCATGGTCTGGGACCTGAGCTGATACCCACCTTCCATTGCTTCCTGGAGTCTAATTTAACCTCTCAAATTAAGCACGACAGTTCTGCCCAAAGCACAAAAGGGCATTTTTGACAAAGGAAAGAATTCATTATTTGCTCTTACAGTTTCTAGTTCCTAAAAAGGAAAACCTATGTTGAGCAAAATTTTAAGTACTCAGTGCTATGTTTGTACCTAATTATGGTCTCAGGGGCACTAACTAACAAGTAAACAACTGCCCAGGTTTTACACACGCCTCCCCAGTGTACCAAATAAACTACTAGGGCCATCAATAGGGATCTGAAGAACCAGCTCATCCAGTTCAAAAAGCCATGTGGAAGAATAAAGGCAGCTAGGACTGAGCGGCTCTGTGGTCAGAGAAAGGACTGCTCCATACTTACCAAGTAGTGCTTTTCAAAGGCCTCTACTGATGACAGCGCTTCCTGGAGTTTCTTATAAGGACTCTGAGCTGTGTTGGCTGAAAGACAATGGAAAGAGGTGTCCTCACTCAGCAGCAGCACGGATGGTCAGATGTGTTTCCCTCACTCTCTGGCCTCACAGAGAGGATCTCACAGGGTGCTTACGAGAATCAGACGAACACAGCCTTACCAGTGTGAGAGCCAGAGTATGATGTCTAGTCCTTTCCAGTTCATGAAACAGCTCAAGACTTTCCCCTCAAACCGTTCTCTCAGAAACATGCACTACCAACACTCCCATAGGGAGATGACTCAGGGACGGGGCAGTGCGGGTCCACACTGCGCTGAGCCCCCCCTGGGCGGGTGCTCTCGGTTGGGCACCCCCACTAGGCCTGGGCAGCAGCCGTACCTGTTTCAGGTCTCTCAGCTCCTAGTCCCGCCAAAAGATCAACCGTCCTGTTGAGGTCTTCTGAGTTGGGCCCTTTTTCTGACACAAGTCCACACAGGTACCCTAAGGACTTCAGCTGTTGAGAGAAACCCATAATTTCATCTGCCATCACTCACTAGGCAACCCAGGAATGTAGTAAATATATAATCCGGGCTCCCACTCATTGTGGAGAAATTTAGCTTTCTTATCTCAATGATTCTTGTCTGAATTTTACACCACATCTTATGGGATTGCTGCAAGCTCGCACCTTTTCCAGACAGTTCCAGGATACAGCTGAGGTTGTGGCTCCTCTCTGCCCCTCAGCTAACTGCCCCACTCTTGACTACTGCTCTATGTGCACCCTCCCCACCGTGCCCTGTCCCGGCACACACTGGCCCACACCTGCATCTCTACACATTGCTGCCCACTGCACCTCCTTGCTTGCCCATCCCTGACACTGACACTGTCTCACTTGCTGTCTGCTGAAGAAGCTGGCAAGAACTAAGACACTATGGCCCATGGCTGTGTCCAGACATGGTAAGGGCATGAGAGTATCCACGGTAGTCTAAGTAAGCTAGGCTTCTCCAAACAGCCCATGCCATCACCACACAGGGACCTTTAGAGACAATGCAAACGCTTCACACACAGTAGCAGGTACCTTTTCCATGGCATAGCTCCACAGTCCCACCATGTGGGCAATGTTGGAATCTATCTGTGCCCGATCACAGCAGCCTTCTATCCTCTGCAACACCTCCAGACAGCTCAGAAATACCCAGCAATCCAGAGCACCAGGAGGGACAGAGACCTATGAGGGCACAGGTATGGGCACGTGAGGATGCTGTAAGGACAAGCCTAGAGCTTTCAGCTCTCAGACAGTGTAATATGACCATGACCCACAAAGCTACAGAAGGGTAAGCTATCACAAGCCAGACACAGGAGTGACCTGTGTATAATGTATCTTTGCAGCATGGGTTTGGTGATTATAAAGGACTTGGCTAATATACAATTTTCAGTTACATAACTTTAAAATCTTATTAAGAAAAGCCTATGGAAACTCAAGAGCTGGCTCAGAGGTTAAGAGCACTTGCTACAGAGGATCCAGGTCAACTCCCAGAACTCACATGGCAGCTCATGACCATCCATAACCCAGTCCCAGGAATCCAATATTCTTTTCTGGCCTCCAACAGCACCAAACACACATGTGATGCACAGACACAGACATATATGCAGGCAAACACACATACACTCTACACATACACTATATATGTGCATATATATCATATATATATACACACACATGCATGTATATATGTGCACACATCCATATATACATGCCTTTAAAAAGCTAACTATCACCTGGCTTAGCATAAGGCCTAGCTAGATCTGTCTAGAAGTGAGGAGGGGAATCCCAGGACCCCAGGTGACTTTAAGGTCACACTAAGAACAGACTATTCAATACAGCAGAAAGAATATCAATGGCATTCAACAATGACAGCTGAATGTTTTACACCAGATCAAAGTGGTATTAGAATTAAAGCTTTTCTGTAGCTTAGACAGATGCACACCAGAACATGCACAACAGACTCCACACAACATCCTGAGTTTGCTTGGAACATCATCAAGAAAAGTAAGCAAGGAAAAAGCAGTTACTGCCACCATGCTGATGACAGTCCCAAGAAGGCATCTGGATCACAAAAGCACACATATTTTACAATCAACCCCAAGCACACCTTCCCCAAGTCTGCAAAACAGAAATACATCTTGCACTGATGACTGACATGGTTTATCTTGCAGCCAATCTCTTAGTTTTGGTGAAGCAAACTACTTGGCTCTACATAGAGTGAAACAGAAGTGAATTCTGCACTGGTGACCTGTGAAGGGCACCTTGTGCTCATGTGACAGAGTCCTGACAGCCTTCTTTCAGACACCCTGAGCTCTGATAGTGAAGAATGTGGTAGAGCCTGTAAGAGGAGGGGTGCCCTCGGTGTGCTTTAGATGACTGCATGACCAGTTTCTGAAGGGTCAGACCACTCATCCACAGCCTAGTACAGAAAAACTCCAGACGCAGGCTACACACCAAAGGGTCAGCATTAAGACCCCCAAAGAGCACGCCCTTCTGGTGGTGACCGTAGCACCCTCACATACCATGCTGCAGTGAGCTGGGAGGCTCTCCGCTAAGGGCAGCATCACCACAGGCTGTAAGTCTGAGATGAACATGCCATCTCCTCTGGTACACACGGGGGAAGAAGGACCTCTGGAGGACCGAGAGATTCATCTGGAGCTGGCAAAACAGAGAGCTCCTAAAGCAGAGGCTCTCCACCAAGTCACCACAGGCATCCAGGAGAATCATGTTTCATTGTGGATAATTATTTCTTCTACTTACTTGATTATATATTTTAGGTAAGAAAAAATGGTGAAAAAAATTGGAAAAAATAGGAGGCAAGGAGGTGGAAGAGAAAGAAGAGGAAGAAGAGGAGGAGAGAGAGGAGAAGGAGGAGGAAGAGGAGGAGGAGGGAGAGCAGGAGGAAGGAGAGGAAGGGGAGAAGGGAGAGGAAGGGGAGGAGGGAGAGGAGGGGGAGGAGGGAGAGGAGGGAGAGGGGGAGGAGGAAAAGCAGGGAGTGCTATGGAGATGGCTTACTAGGTAAGAGTGCTTCCTATGCAAGCACGAGGACCTGAATTCAAACCCTCCAGTGTCCACATAAAAAGCCAGACATGGCTGGCAACCTCGCAATGGGAGGGTGTGGGGTGGAGGTAGGTGGATGCTGAGAGCTCACTAACCAGCCACCTAAGCATAAGGGTGAGTTTCCACTTCACTGAGAGGCCATGTCTTTTATTAATTTATTTTAAAAAATCTTTTAATTGTATTACGTGAATGAGTGATTTGCTTTGTCTGTCTGTATATCTACAAGCCACATGTGTGCCTGGTACACAACAAGGCCATAAGAGGGCATCAGATCTCTTGGGACGAGCGTTATAGATGGTTAAGAGCTGCCATGTGGGTGATGAGACTCAAACCTGCGACTTCTGGGAGAGCAGCTAGTGCTTTTGTTCTTTTATTATATTTATTTATTTACTTACTTACTTATTTATACAGTATTCTTCCAGGGTGTACACCTACATGCCAGAAGAGGGCACTAGATCTCATTATGTTGTGAGCCACCATGTGGTTGCTGGGAATTGAACTCAGGACCTTTGGAGGAACAGCCAGTGCTCTTAACCTCTGAGCCGTCTCTCCAGGCCTGACGAAGTGCTTTTAACTCAGCCCTCAGCCACTGTCTCTCCTATCCCAAGAGATAGTCTTAAAGGAATGTGGTGGAAAGCAATAGGTACTCAACCACAAGCATGCACCCTCCTCACACATGTCCACAAAATGCATAAATTTTTAAAGATTATTTCAGAAACATGTAGGGCCTGTCATTTACTATTATGGGGTACACAAAAATGTTACTGTATTATGAAATAGTGTCTTACCAACATTTTAGCAAATTAGGGGCAAATATGTCCTGAAGCTGAAGCATCTCCCACAGATCCCAGTTTTGCACTGTCCTCCAGCTGGCAGCACTATCTGGGAGACTGTGTCACGTTTGGGAGATGGGGTCTAGCTGCTGGAGCAGGTCGCTACAGACAAACTCTTGAAGGCTACAGCCTGGCCCCCAGTTCTGGCTTGTTCTCTGTTTCCTGACCCTGAGATGTGAGGAGCCTCCAGCATACACTCTCATTGTCAGGATGGACTGAGAATCTCTAAAGCTGCAAGTCAAGAGCACTTCCCTGAGCTGATTAGGTCAGTTGCTTTGGGCAACCCACAGCAGGTCATGGGATGACATGCCCTGGGTGGGGACAGTGACTGTTCTATAACAATATCCTATGGCTCTAGGTGAAACACTTTGGAGGTCTCAACTGAGAAATGGTACTGTGGATCTGACATTCTATGTATGCACATGTGAATTTCCTGGATGAAGAGGTCACCGAAACACCATCTTACTAAAGTATGCATGATGCCAGGCAGTGAAGATTATTTTAAGATCCCCTAGGTGAATCATTCTCTATGGGATGAGGTTTTCTATCACTATGGCTAACAATTCAAGCCCTCCCACCACTCACTGGCTTCCTCACAGACATAAGTTCCCACACTTCCCAGGAAGTGGGGAGAGCGGCCAACTCACTTCCAGGAGCTTCAGCTCCTGCACACAGCTGTGCAGCAGCTCCAGTGCACGCTGAGCCACCTCCCACGGCCGCTGCAGGAAGAGGAGCAAGGTACACTGGCGGGAGAACAGGTAGCTTCGCAGGTCCAGCAGAGTGGCCTCTTGCTTCTGTATCAACTCCCGCTTCTCCATGTCTATGGGCTTGCGGAGCACCAGTCCATTCCAGCTCTTCACCGGCTGGCAGAAAAAAGTCAGCCAGTTGGCACCATCTAAACAAACACACATCATGAGAGACGCTGACTACAGGCGCCTCACCTAACTAAAGCTCCTGCCCAGGACTTCAAGGTCTCATGTAGGAACAAGCAGCTTTCCAAGCAGCTACCATAGGCCACTGCCCCGCCAATCAGCTAGTGTTTTGAGATGGGGTGGCTCCCATAAGCATACGCATTTGGATCATCCTATCCCTAGCTGGACACAGTTCACAGCATCTGCCATGCCCAGAGGTCCTGTGCAGGTGTACAATGAGTAAGGCAGCCACCTTGATGCTCACAGGCTGTAGAGCTGTGGACACCTCAGCTCCATGTCAGTGAGCAAAGTGACTTCCTGACCATCCTGGGAGTTGCTGCCTTGCTCACTTCATAGCTCCCCCATCAGCCCCCTGAGAGGAGGTACCAGAGGACATGATAAAGGAACAGGGAAGAAGGTGCAGCAACCAGAGGAAAGACACTTCTTGTCAGCTTCCCAACAAGGTTTCCAAGTCTACAGTACAGCCTTAATACTAAGTATGATCTTAAAACACAAATCTATAATAACAAGTCATTTCATCTGCATAAAAAAAAATCACTTAACCTCATGGCCACTCCATGCACAGCCTGGTGACTGACGTCACTCAATAGTTGACATGTCAGCCACAGCTTGCGGCCTCCCTTCCCACAACCACTGTAGTCATCTAGCTGGAGTCACTGCATCAAGCCTGGGTAGTGCCACACAGGCAGTTCCCTTTGTCAGGCTGGGTGTTTAATGGTCACTGCCATCTTCTACTCATGCCTCTAGGAAGGTGACACCTCCCGGGGTGGGGGTGGGGTGTCTCAGCCATCCCTTTTCTCAAATGCCCTTCCGTGCCCATGCCCACTCCTGCTGCAAATGAAGCTGAGTTCATTCCCATCCCAAGGGCGGCCCAGGAGGGCAGGATCCTAACTGAGTTCAAAGCTGTGCTGGCCCCAGGTGGCCCACAAGTCCACACTGAAGCAATCTTTTCATTCAACTACATTCTTGGCCTCGGCTTATTTTTAGATTTTAAATTGCCCCACATTTATTTTTAAACTGAGGGAAAAAAAAAAACCAAAATTGTGTGAAGTGTAAGAACAATTTTATACTTAAGAGTGGTGTGCATCTTATATGGATACGTAACATAAAAATAAATGTGGGAAGGGCTGAGGAGCTGGCTCAGCAGTGAAGAGCCCTGGCTGCTCTTCCTGAGGACCCGGGTTCAGTTCCCAGCACCTGCACGGCGGCTTGCAACTGTCTGTAGCTCCAGTTCTAGGGGATCTGGCATCCTCACACAGACACACATGTAGGAAAAACACCAATGCACATTTTTTAAAAATCCTAAAAAAAAAATAGGTGTGAGGAATAGTTTATCTTCCTAATTCCTATAGTTTAATTAGCAAATGTTTTATTTGGTTCTGGACTGTATCTGGATATTAGCAGAGTAAGCTATCCAAACTATTACCTAAGGACTGCTCTGGAGCAGAGTCAATGAGTGAGACCCATCTCACAACCAGGGCAGGCCCAGGTGTGCCGACTGTCCCAGCAGGTTCTCAACTGGTACCACAGTTCATGGATAACCCTATTCCCTTCAGACACAGGAACAAGGTTCTTAAAAACATGTCTAGCTTAGCCCAGGGGTTGGGTGGGCAATGACAAAACAACCACAGGCTAGCACCAGGGGGCATCTGAAAAGACTCTCAGGAGGCAGCTGAGAAACTGGGCATCTGTTAACAAAAACACCTTGGCACTTGACTAGGCAGCTCGGTGAGATTCCATGACAGTGCTAACAAGAAAGAAAGAAAAATGTCTCAGTAAGGGGCTGGAGAGATAGCGCAGCAGTGAAGAGCACTTGCTACTTTTGCAGACTGAGCTCAGTTCCCAGCACCCACATGAGGTTAGCTCACAACTGCCTGTAACTCCAGCTCCAGGGGATCCAATGCTTCTTTCTGGCTTTCTTAGGTACCTGCACGTATATGTGCATACACACAGAAACACAGACACGTACACATAAATGTAAACATTTTTTCTAAAAGTCTCAAAAATATGATAGTGGGTTATTTTTGTTGTTGTTGTTGGTGGTGGTGGTGGCTTTTCTTTTTCTTTTTTGAGACAAGGTTTCTCTGTGTAGTCCTGGCTCTCTTTTGTGTATAGGTGGATACCTGTTTGTATGTGTACACATGAGTGCATGTACATGTGGAGGACAGAGATCAGTGTTGGGTTTGTACGGCAGGGCTGTTCACTGACCCTGAGCTTGCTGACTGGGCAGCATGGCTGACCAGGGAGGCAAGCCTCAGGCCTCTAAACAAGCACTACTGCAGATGAGTTCTGGAGACTCAAATCAGGGCCATGTGCTTAACCAGATGTGCATCCTGCACTAGTGCAGTCACTTTACCCACTGACCTACTCTCACCTTTCAATTGTTTGCTCTATATGTGTTTTCACTGTGCTAATTTTGCAATTTTAAGAGAAGAATGTAAAATACTACTTAAGCACTTGAAAGATCAATGGTGCTATTGCAATAGCACCGCAGTGAACCACAGAAGGAACTCTGCGGACCGCAGACGGGGGAGGACATCTACTCTCCGATTCAGAAGCTATAGAACCTGAAAGTAGCTTTGTAAGCGCTTTTACTACTTGAGAATTCTTCTAAAAGTGACACTGACTAATTCTTAATTATTTCTTATTTTATTTCCAATAGGAATGAGAATACCCCTTATAACTGCATAAAACAACAATAAATGATTAACTGCAGACCAGACCAGCTGAAATGAAAAGCGGGGAAACTGTTGAGCAACAGTTTGGTGGCTGAAACACCTACTCACCGCCAGCTCCAAAGTTGACCACATACTGAGAGAACAGGGCATCCAGTTCGTCGTACTGTACCAGGGCGTCTTCAAACTGCTGCAGCATCTCAAAGACAAAGGCAAGCTCCTCCTAGCACCAAAAAGCACCAGTTAGCTCCTAAAGCACATCAGCCATGCAGGGCAGACAGTGCTGTGAAAGAGGCTCAGCCAGTGATCACCAAGTCTCCACAACACCACATCAGAACTCACAAAGAAGGATGGAGAACAGAAAGGAGGAGAAAACCAAGCCCAGGTCTAGCCTTCCAGCAGCACTGGGCACAGCTGGTCACAGTGGTCTGTACATCCACAGCCCACTTCAGATCTAGCCTCCAGCCTCACCAGCTCTCCAAGTTGCAGCTGGGCCTCAGGTTCCTCACCTGACTGTATCTGGATGGTAACGTTCCTTGCACAGGGTTTCTGAACAAGGATTAGCTCCTGCAGCACACACACTCTGGTACAGAAACTAGGCTGTGAGTTCAGCTGTTACCTGGAACCCAGAGGGAGGCTGCAGAGGAGCAGCTGGCTTAGCCTTTGAAGCTCAGGACCCCCTCCAGTTCTGTGTACCGCTGACCCTGAAAACAATGCTGGATGGTCAGTGTCTCACACAGATACTGATGCATTCTCCCGACTTCTCCCCTCCCAGCTGTTTAAAATCAAGTGCTTTGCAGGCTGAACACTGCAACAAATTAATTCTTTTTCTTTTTTCTTTTTTTTTTAATCAATCGTTTTTTTCGATTGTGACATTTGCTATTCTTTTCAAAACAGGTTCTCACTTTGTAGCCCAAGCTGGCTTCAAACTTGATCTTCCTGCTTCCAGTCTCTAATACCAGGACTACATGCCTGGCTGGTCTGCATCAGTTTAACTGTAGAGCAGGGTAAAGTACATTCACACGTTTATATAAGCAGCATCCATAACCTTTCCATCCCCTGAAGCTATAGATCTGTCACTACTACACAACTTGACCTCGATGGCCTTGGTAACTTCTGTTCCCAGCCCATCTGAGAAGTAGGCTACTTCAGGAAACTTGCCTAGGCAGCAGCACGCAACACTGTCCTAGGCAGGCTCCTTTCACTGAGCACAATGTCCTCAAGCCATGGCATGGCACAGCATTTGTGGGGCTCTTTCCTTATTCACTTCACATTACTTTCTTACTTTTAGACTTAACGAAATGTTGCCAAGAAAACAGTGATTTGTTTGGCATTCCTAGCTTCCTGCCACACTAACACCTCATGTAGCTGTAGTACCATTCTCAAATTCTGAAATCATGGTTTGTACAATACTAGTAACTAGACAGCCTTCCAAGGATTTTAGAAAATATATGGGTGTTTCACCAAAGGAGGCTAGAGAAAAAGGTGTCAGTTCCTCCTTGGAGGCGGAGTTACAGACAGTGTGAGCTGCCATGTTGATGGTGAAACCAAACCCAGGTCCTCTGCAAGAGCAGCCACTGCTCTTAACTGCTAAGCCATCTCCCCAGACCCTATCTTAACTCTTCATTCATCCATCAATCCCCCCACTCTTCTACCTATCTGCTCATCTATTTATCCCCCCACCTATGCATCCATGAAGCCACCCCCCCATCCCTCCACCTGCCTACGCAGCCCTGCTAGCCATGCACCTTTCCACCCATCTACTCAACCCCCCTCCCCCATGCACCCATCCATCATGTCCAGGTTCAAGATGATCTCCACCCTAATCCAGCATTTGACTTCAGCTGGCCATGCCTTCCTTGTCTGTAATTCCCAGACTAAGCTTACTAGGCTTCAAAGCAAGGAGATAGGGCCGCCAGAAAGGTGTGCAGCCACACAGAGCGTGATGAACACACTCAAATCTCCTCACCTGGACCAAGCCCTCCTGATATCCCTTAGGCAGATGCTTCAGAATAAGAGATTAAAATCAAAATTCTAATCAGAATGAGTCTTCCACTTATTCAAAATATGTCAATTCTTCAGTAATGAACATATGACTGATAGGTAAACATGAAGCTTATGCTTTCCCAGTTAAAAGATGGTGTGTGTGTGGTGGTAGGGGGGACAGATAACCCTAAAAGCAAGACTCCTGTCCTTGCATTACTACTGTTCTACATCACATGAACCCCAAAGCCACACTTCTTCTGCGCCTCCAGGAATTTCCTCTTCAAAACAAAAGACTGATTGTAAACAACAGTTTCAAAAGCCTAAATAATCTGGTGAATTCCAGTAGAGAAGCAGCTAAACATCATCCACTCTTGGGAGCCATGGCATGTCCCCAGAAAGTCATCCCTCCACCCCAGCATCTGGACAGCCATATCAGTCAGTCCCCAGTGCTGGGCCCCTCTGCCTAACCCACAGCTGACTTCTGAAGTCCCTGTGTCCAAGCAAAACCAAGGTGAGGCCAAGGACCAGACTAGGTGGGGCAGTGCTGAGCTTCAAGGCAGCAAGAGACCCACAGAGACCGTGGTCATCTTCCACTTACAGCAGAGGAATGGGACAGCCACTCTGGCAGCTACATGGTTGGCTCCGAAAGCCAGTAGCAACTAGCCTGAGAGCTGCCTCATGCAGTCAGAAGGAGGCCAGTACCTGAACCATGAAGTATTCACAGAAGCTCCAGCCTGGCTCCGTCCTCTTTTCCCTCAAGGTCCGCATGTCGTCCTCAAACTTGCCAAGGTTTTTGGTAAAAGACATAAGCAGCAGAGTCCTGAGTTTGGTCAGGAAGGCATTCCAGGATTCCTGAGTTCGAGAAGAGTCCTTCAAGGGGTCAGAGAGGACAACACACCTGCAAAGACATGAAGGGCAGTCTGGGGAAACCTTGGGGCACAAACCACCTGCCCTGCTGAGCCTTCCTCCCAGATTCCCACTGCCTCTCCTGCTTCCTGTCATTGAAAACCGTCAGGGAGGGCCCGCAGTGCACTGCTGCTTGGGCGGGAAGCATGGCAAAAGTCTCCAGGAAAGTCTGCAGCAGAATGGACAGGAGTCAGAGAGGGACTGAAATGGAGTGAACCTGCAGGGTTGGTTGTGATGCGGGAGCCACACCACCCTCAGCTCCCAAACCCTATCCTCATAGGCCGCACAAACTCTACCAAGCTCCTTATGCTGACAGAATGGAACTAAGATACCTCAGCTCAGCACAGGAGGACCAGGGCCCAATCGCAACACTTGGCTTCAACTCCTCTCACTCAGTCTGGGTCACCAAGCATGCCATGCTCTGCTCTTTCCTCCAGCACACTCTCGCTAACGGACATCTCTCCACACTAGCCCACTCCACTGATGACTGCAGTACATCCTGGGAGGCCCCTGCAACGAGCCCTGGCCCTCCCCATAGATATGCTTCTACCACCGCACTACAACTCAGCAAAGACAACATTAAGAAATAGGACAAATACAGATGACAGACAGATGTGACGCAATATAATTGCAAGGAGACTGTGCCCATGATCCAAATAAATCCAAATTCAGAAATGATTTTAAAATCTTGATGCAATGGGCATCAACAGTTCTCCTTAACAAGTCTTTTATTAAGCTGCTAACAAACAGCAAGATGAACCAACTCTGTGCTCCAACACGTCCAGGATTAGCAAGTAGACTATAAAGAGAGAAATACGTGTCCCACCAGTAAAAAGCAGTTTAGGGAATTCTAAACTATTCAAGGACTGATCTCCCCAGGGCTACTTGGCCCAGAAGCCTTTCCACCTAGGCTGCACACTTGGAGATGACCTGCTAGGGCAGAACTGCAGAGGATGGTTTTTGGGGAGGGGGTCCAGCACCCCTCTGTAGCTTTCTAGACTGGCTGAGTCAACTGTCACTGACATGAAAATGGGTAAAATGCAAGACACACTTACCGGTCACTCTGTTTATTACAGAAGTCATTCCTTATTTTGTCCACAATAGAAGTTCGGGGAAGGATGTTGGTTTTGTTTTTTTTCTTGGCATCATTTTCAACTACCACTATTAACCAGTCCACAGAGCTATGAGCTTTTAGAACATTCTGCCACTTGGTGAGGTCATCTTTCACCGTAGCTTTGTACACTTCAGTATCCTAGAAATAAATAAGTCACAGTAAAGAGGAGCCTCCCAGTGCCCTTCATTTCTAGGCCCAGAGTGTCAATATCACAGAGGCACTAGCCACAGCATGCTAACACACAGGGGCAGCCAGAGAGTGACCAGGAGTGGGGAGAAGCCCAGAGCCCGACCGAGCCTGACTGCCATGCTCAGTTTCATGTCTGTCTCAGCCCCACACATTCTGGCACTCAAACACATAAGATGCAGCACCAAGGACTAGAGAGCTGAGGAGGTCACCCAGGGTGACACTGCCCATAAGCTGAGGAGGAACTTCAGTGACGGTTCTGTGCCCAGGGCCCACAAGGCTGACACTGTCACGAGTCAGCCAGGAGCCTGGCCTCCCAACAGCTGCCCTATAGCCCTCAGCCCTCCAGAAGCCCTAGGGTCCTGACCAACCTCAGTGCCCCTTGAATTCTCCACATAAGCCACGAGAGAAGACCACTTTGGCTCTCTCATGCTGTCCCACCTCACAGGAGCTGGCAGGAAGCTGCTCAACTCAAGCTCAGTTCCACTTCTCTCTCCTAGGGCTGACCCAAGTGGCCAGAGAGCACCCCTCCCCTCCCCACAGAGCCATGGCCAGAGAAAGCTCCACTCCCTAGTGAAGCCAAGAAGCCACAGCACAGATACCCTCTTGCTGGCTGCTCTTCTTCACTAGCACACCTACGTACCACATTTACAATTACATTTACACTTAGAAAATCTAAAAGCAAGGCACAAGGACTTGGGCTGGCTTTGAAGCACTTGTCTAGCATATGCCTTGAGTTCAGTAACAACAAAAGATACTTTTTAAAAAAAGATTTTATTTATTATGTATACAGTGCTCTGCCTGCATGTACATCTGAACACCAGAAGAGGGCCACCAGATCTCATTATAGATGGTTGTGAGCCACCATGTGGTTGCTGGGAATTGAACTCAGGACCTCTGGAAGAACAGCCAGTGCTCTTAACCTCTGAGCCATCTCTCCAGCCCCCAACAAAAAATACTTAACTCAATTCAAAATTCTGAGTTAACACTTTTAGAAACAGCTATTGTTTAAATACACATACATCTCTTAAATGAATATAATTTATTTGCTTTTATTTTATATGAATGGATGAGTGTTTTGTCCACATGTTTGCCTGTGCACTACAAATATGTCTGGTACCCATGGAGGCCAGAAGATAGAGTCAGATGCCTTGGCACCAAGGTTACAGATGGTCATAAGCTACCTTGTTGGTGCTGGGGATCCGGAAGAGCAACCAGTGCTTTATGGCTGAGCCTTCTCTACAGGCCCTCCCTCTCCTCTAACAGTTCCTCCTCATGTCTCACTCCAGTGCTCTTTGGATTTTCAGCCATTCTTAATGCTGATGCGGACACCTGTTGATTTTATTGTTCCACCATAAAGCATCTTCAGGAAGCTCTGAGAAAGGAGCTAGAGAGATAGCCCAGGGAGTAAGAGCACTTACTGCTCTTGTAGAATACCTGGGCTTACTTCCCAGCACCCACATGGCAGCGCACAACCTCCTGAAACTCCAGGGGAACCGTGCTTCTTCTGACCTGGGCAGGCTCCTGCACACAGGAGGTGCACATACATACACCAACACATACACACAGAATGAAACAAAGTAAAGAAGCAGCAGCTCTGGAAAGAAAAGGACAGGTAGCTGTCAAACTACATCTCCCTACCCTGTAAAAACAGCCTTCAAAATGAACGTAAGATAATTACTTTTTCAAGCCAGACACGGTGGCACATACCTTTAATTCTAGCACTTGGGAGGCAGAGGCAGGCGGATCGCTCTGAGTTCGAGAACAGCCTGGTCTACAAAGTGAATCCAGGACAACCAAGGCTACACAGAGAGACCCTATCTCCAAACAAAAACAAAACAAAACAAAAAGATAATTACTTTTTCATACATGAAAGCTGAAAGAACTGACCACATAGGGATCTGCAGTGTGAAAAAACAGTTGAAGTAACCCTCCAGTCAGAGAAAATTAACCAGTCAACACCACAGCTACTAAGAGCACCCAATGGAAACCAGTCTGGGAAAGGTGAAGGGCGGCTCCTTGTTTTAAGCACTCTGGACTATGTAAAATGGAACAAAGCACTGTGAGGTCCCCAGGAAGCAGGGGCCAGGACAGGATTAGGAGCCCCGGTCTACACACAGCTCTCCCTCCAAGACTAGACTAAAGGAAGGCTTTGAAGTCGGTGCTACCTTCTGCCAGCTTGCTCCTGACAACCTCTTATAATAAGCAATCAAGATTCAGGTGGAAATGGTACTACTTGCACCAACACTGACAGCCAGAGTTGGATCCCTAGGACCCACATGGTGACACGAGAGAACCAATGCCCAAAAGAGGGAGGGAGGGTGGGAACAGGAAGATACAAATGAGGGATAACAATAGGGATGTAATTTGAATACATTATAATATTTTTTAAGTTGAAAAAAAAATCCAGATCTTAACAGAGGAAAGTCCCTGGCACGCAGAAAAGAGCACGTGGGGCAGGGCATACGGAAATAAGCATTTTCAGAAAACACAACTTACACACTTGACATACAGAAGAGAAAAATGTGTGTCAGCAAAGGTTTATTTTTAAAAGAACAGACTATACCATATGTAAGAGAAGACTGACTCGGACCCACAGCAGACAGCAGTCAACAGAGCTGAAGCATCCACACTGGTGTACACACAGGACATGGCTTAAATAGAGTGGAGCTTTCTAATCAATGGAGAGGAAGAGGCTATTAGGAAAATGGTGCCATGCAATTTGCTGTCATGTAGACAGTTGTAAGTCTGTTTGTGGTCCATTTAGTCCTATAGCTCCCACCTGCAGAAAAACAACTTGCAGCTTCCAGACCAAACATGTGACAAGATACAGAGTTACCAAAGAAAATTAAGGGAAGATCAATTCTTACTTTAGACATAAACCCTTCCTGAGTAGGCTACACTATCTAGAAACCATTTTTGGCAAACTACACGCTTCACCCCATAAAAATGAAGCTAGCTAGAGACACATGTGCCTGACACTGCCAACATACCTATCAAGGAGCATGCCAGGGCATCAGAGACATGCCACCAGCAGACCACATAAAGACAGGCCACAAGCCACAGTGCAAGGGAGCCTGCATCACACAGAAGAAGACAACTCTAACGGACCCACATTTAACATCACAATCTGGAAAATGGAGTCTCAGAGAAAAATGAAGTGACACAAAGCAGAAATAGTATAAACAATTCTTTGTGAACAAAATACAATTAAACTAGCAAAACTTAACTGTTTGTAGAAATTGAAAAAACACTTTCTAAGTAACCCTAGAAAAAGCTAGGTGTGGTGGCCCTCATCTTTAATTCTAGCACTCAGGAGACAGCAGGAGGAGGATCTCTGTGAGTTCAAAGCCAGCTTGGTCTATATAGCAACTTTCAGGCCAGCCAGGGTTACACACTTTTAGACTCTGGTTTTTCAAAGGAAGGAAGGAAGGAAGGAAAGAAAGAAAGGTAGGAAGGTAGGTAGGAAGGACAGATGGACAGAAGCGTGAGAACGATTTAAAAGGCTGGGAGATAGCTCAATGGTACAGCACTTGCCTATAATGTGTGAGGAGGCCCAATACCCCACACACAAAATAATAATAACAACAACAATAATAATTACCATGTCTGAAAAACAAGACATTAAGATATATTTAAAGTAATAACCAGAGGAAAATTCATAACTTTAAAGATCTGCTGTCAATAAAAGTTTAAGAATAAAAGATATACATTCAGAAATGTAAAAAAAAAAAATGAACAGAACAAACTATATGAAAATGAAAGCAGAAATGAATGTGGTAGAAAACAGATTAATGGTAAATCTGACTAATAAATTGAAATTGTGGATCTCTGACAAGCTAATCTAATCAAGGAAAGAACACAGACACACAAAATAAGAGCTGAGGACAGGGAGTCCAAGCCAGGACAGACCACTTGATGCAGCTCAATAGAAACAATGTTAAAACTTAACTAAGACTTACTAAGATTTGTGCAAACTATCAAAATTAGCAGATGGCTGAAACAGACCTGTTTCATGGAAGGGATCCAGGAAGTTTCCGAGGAAGCACTCCCAGGAGACCTCACAGTCTCACAAGATACCCAAACCTCCAGCCAGCAGCTCCAATGCAACATAAATGATTTCAGAAAGAGAAAATAAAAAGAAACATCCAAATTCCTTTTATGACTCAAAGATTATATTGAGAGGCTAGAGAGGTGGCTCAGAGAAGACCTGGGTTGGTTTCCCAGAACCCACATGGGTACTCACAGCTATCCTTAACTCAAGTTCAAGTCACCCAACACCCACTCTTCCTGTCCTCAGTGGGCACCAAGTATGCATGTGGTATACATACATACAGGCAAAACACTCAAACACATAACATAAAAATAATGGTACCAATACTTAAGTCTCAGAAAGATATCACAAAAGTTACAGACCAACCTCATGTGAGCAGAGAAAAGAAAATCCGCAAGGACTGTCCAGTATCATGCTGAGAAAACAAGGCTGAGCGAGAGGGCCACACCAGGACTGCAGGTCTGTGTGGATGGGAGCCCACTACTAGAGCTCAACGCACTCAGACACACGCTGGAAATTGTGACGTTACCTCTTCCACATCTAAAATGCCTTTAGGAAAAATCAACTTGCATTCCTAGTGTAAAATCTTGAGAAAAATGGGATTGGATGCTGTTCCCTTCATGCTAACCATGTGCCCCAACCCTATTAATGGAGAAAGGCTAGGGACATCCCACAAAGAAGGTCAGGATGAGAGCAAAGGTGGCCATGACCTCTTAACACCAGAGAAAACAATTCTACCAGTTAAGAACTGAAAAAGGAGAAGGTATGCGCTCTCTCGCTCCCCTCCCCCATCTCTCTCTCTCTCTCTCTCTCTCTCTCTCTCTCTCTCTCTCTCTCTCTCTCTCTCACACACACACACACACACACACACACACACACACACACACATGAACACACTAATATGAAAACACATGGAATGAAAGCACCACTCACAATCCAAACAAAAAACCCCAGTACTGCACTTGGGCTGGGATGCATCTCGATGTTATACACTTGCCTAGCACATGCAAAGCCCTGGATCTGATTTCCAGCGCTACAAAAAACAAGTCTGATATTGCAGATGAAGGGTTATATTGTTTTTAAATTACATGTATTATCAATAGGCCTGGCTAGCAATCAATTAAAACACAGACACTTGTTATATTTTAAAATAGCCCTAGTTAACCTGGGGCAGGGCAGATATCAATCCTCTAAACTATTTTCTATAGTGGGGCAGGAATCACATACCTGCCCCAACCCATGCCATCTGTTTTTAATAACTTTTATCAAGTTACCTCCCATCCATAATCCCAAATACTTGTTAATGTTCTTTATCTGGGCTGTGGATATGTGTTTCTCCTCCATCTAACCCATGGCTGCCTTCCTCTCTTCGCTTTAGGTCTCTCTCCTTTCTCCTCTTTTTTTCTTTGTCTTTGTGGTGGTCCCTCTTCTTCTTCCCAGAATTCCTTTCTCTCCTAGCCCCACCTATCTACTCTGTCCTGCCCAGGTGGGATGGCTTTTTATTAAGCAAATGGTAAGTCACAGAGACAGTAAGCAGTAATTAGCATCAAAATACATCGGACCATCTCCCAACATCTTCCCTTTTCTGTCTAAATAAAAAAGCCCATTTTTTATATCCAGTAAGTATAATTATGAAAAAATTATAAAACCCAATAGGTAAGACTTACACATATTAATTTTTAATCAAAATGTATTCGGCAACCTTGGAGAAAATATTATCTATTTTATTTGGTAAATCTAAAGTTTTGAACCTAAATAAACATTTATTAAAGCTCAAATCTATGAAGCTAAAAGTATCTATTTAGACCTGAAAGTATCTTTTTACTTTTAAAAAACTAAGCTTAATTTTAAAATTAGCTATCTAGTCTTTAACCCCATCAGAGACTTGAGAAGAAATAAATTTAACTACCTGAGTAAAACGAAGTGTAAGTTAACAGTTTTTAAAATGAAAAAATGACAGAGACAGTTTACAGCCTGACACACACACACACCCAAAACTCTCTATAACGTTGGAGTATCATCTTTAGCCCTCTGGCCCAGTATATCTGACAGACATATTTGTGAAGTAGGAACCATTGAGGACTTGTTTACCCTGTCTTGGCAGAGTCTGGCCATCAACTCTGCCTGTATCCAAGCTTGTCCATTTTTAGGCAGAATTTTGTCTTTGGGAGAAATGAGGGAATTTTTGTCCAGTGGCTGTTTCGTCACACTCAAAGCCATCTCCACAAGGAGGTTCTTTAACGTTTATCATCTTTTTTACAGAGGCTGGGTGTGTTGCCAGGAGTTAACCTGTTTTATTGTCAAAGAATCTTTAAAATAATAAAAATATTTTCAAATGTCGTATTTTGCAGGTCTGAGGTTTTTGAAGTCCTTATTTAACTATTTTATCATATCTATCTATAGAATTATATCTGTTAAACAGAGCATGTGTATTTTTATACTTGACATGACTATGAATTAATCAACAATTAACCTGTATTACTTAATTGTCCTAAACAACCTACAATAACACTATCAGACTATTGGAAGTAAACTATGTATTAATTGAGCTGTATATGTACAATACTTTATATTAGAGTAGAAATATAATGTGTGAAGATAATATTAAATTTGTATCAAAATTAAACTTATTTTGTATCAATAAACAAATTTTTATACCAATGAATTAAAATTAACCTTTGTGAGTAAAAATTAAGGCCTTAAGTTGAGAAGTAGATTCAATAATCTACTTTTTGTCCTATCATCCCTACATATCTCTATACTCCCCCTCACAACACGGTTACAGAGAGAAGAATGTATAGGGTGTGCGTGGCATGGCCATCCTACTGTTGAGGCAGCTTCCCACTACACCTGGGGTTTGAACTCAGGGAGGGTTCCCAGGGTTCTATCAGGTCTACACTATATATGTGGCTAGTAATATATCTGCTTTCCTTCTCAAACTCTGAAACATGCCAGGTAGAGTCCCTGTGTGACCATCTTCAGTAAGAACCATAGATGGCCTGTCTCTAGTGAGCTTGCCTGGTAGACAGCATCTTGTCTCCCATGTCCTGTGACTTCCTGAGAAACAATGCATGGAGCCAAGTGCAGGAGCAACCAGGCACAGGCCTCCAGAGTCCTGTCTCATTCAAGTTGCAAAAACACTGCTGCAGCCTCAAAATCCCAGAGGAAATGACTTCTGTACTTCACACACTGCTAAGTGCTTATTTTATTACTTAGGCCGGAAGAAATAACCCTCAGAACTTCCCCTTTGTTCGTGGCAGGAGAATCCTATGTGGGTTCATGAATACACAATTATAAAGCACAAGTGAAAGTTATAATGCCAAGCAGAGTGAAGAACAGGGCCTACCAAGTAGAGAACATCCTGAAGTGGGGAAAAAAGGGGTCATGACAACACAAGGTGAACAAGTTCAAGCTGACGACCCATGGCTACCAGAACCATGCTAGGATTCCCCAGGAAAGCCACACTTAGATGACTTGGAAACCTGGGCCCCAACACTACCTGTCAGGCAGAGGAACCCAGACAACAAAACACCAGGGAGAACACAGTCCCACATACTAGATCACGACAGGCTTTCTGCCCAGCCAGTACTCACGCAGCACTCGGTCCAGTAGATGTGAAGGAAGGGGAAGGTGAGCAGGGCTTTGTTCCCTTCTTTGGGCAGCAGCTCCTCCTTGAACTGAACAAAGTTGGATTCCAGGTGAATCATCTTTGGAGCCCGGCCATATGACCTAAAACAGTTTTTAAAAGTTACCGAGAAAACAACTGAACAGCACAGAATGGAAAGGAGGGCTGTGACAATACAGAATTCATTCATTTCTAGGATTTCAAAACCATGTAATCTTGAGTTTAAACTGGCCCGAAACCCTGCATGGGCTATTACAAACAGCTCTCACACTGAGGCCCCTCTCCAAATGGCCTTTCGTTTATTCAAAGGCACAGCAGCTCAAGGGCTAACCTGAGCAAGGCTGCCATGGACTCGTGAGAACAGTACCCTTGCAGGGAAACCTACCCTGAGCTCACTCTAAAAGGTGAGACTTGTGTCGCATGTGTCAAAAGTATAGAAGTTATTTACACTCTCAGAGCCCTAATGTTTTTGTGACCTTCTGAATTTTTGGTGGAAAAGAACTGATTTTGTTTGCTGAGCTCAAATTAAGAACTGGCACAAGCCTCCCTTCCCACCCAGGAAAGCAGCCACAGACCCCATAAGCCACCTGCAGCTCACCTACACACACAGCGAGTCCCTACTGCTTTCTGTAACATATCTTTCCCATGATGCTCTGTGTTTAACGAACTGAGGCTGTCTACATTAACTATGATTGCTCACGCTCACACTGTAGGGTTTCTATTGGCAAGCTCTCTACTGCCTGTCTTCTGTGAGTAATCAAATTTCCTTTTTGCATTGTTTTGTTCTGTTGGCTTCAAAGTTTACGATCTCTTTCCATTCTGCTATTGATTTCATTTTTACCTTGAAATCCTCTGAGCTGCATACATCACACCTAAGTTAAGTGCAAACCTTTTATTCAGAGACTGAAGCTCTGCTGGGATTCCTCCTTCAGTTACACCCAGAGACGCTGCCACTGCTTCCGGTCTCTTGGCAGTCTAGAGGCACTTCTGCTTCCTGGAGGCTTCTGACCAAATCCAGCAGGCTTCACACGGCTGCCCAGAGGCCCAGGAGCACAGAACCCCGCCTGTGCTGGCTCTTGTTCGCTGCCTGGACTTGGAGCCCTAGAGCTCTGTTCTGAAGGAACCTCCAGGCTTCAACAGAGGTAGCCAGGAGCCCTTGTCACTGTACAGAGGTAGGACCCCTGGGTATGAGTTCCTTGTCTACACCTCTGCCAACCTCCTTACCAGTCCTGCTCGCTCCCTCGCCTTCCAAGTTCTACACTTCGTCACTTGCCCTAGACTTGTCTTTCTGATAAAACTGGTAGATTCAGTGTTCTTGGAGTTTCTTTCTCAACCTCCCCATTTATCTTTCTTCTCCCAACAATGTCCACACTCTGCAGCTACTTTCTCCGCTGCTGTTCTCCAAAGCTCCTGTGTGGAGACTTAGTCCAGACTTCACTGGTGTTGAGACAGTGACATAGCACATATAATAGTTCCATTTCAGAAATGGAGTAGGCTGCCACTGTGGAACAGGGTCACACTTATGCAGTCAAGGCCCCCATCAGAAGCCATCCTGCAGTCTCAGACTTCCTGGCCTCCAGAAGCACACGTCAAATAAATTTCTGTCGTGTAAATACCTCAGCCTGTAGTGCTCTTTAGAAGCTCCGGTCCTGGGAATGTTTGCTAGTCAGTCCTTCACACTCACTGACTGGGCTGCATGTTGTTTCTCTATTTTGTTTCCCCCATAATCTCCTCTGTTTCATGAGCACATTTCTTCTTGTGTCTTTAGGGAGGATTGTAACATGCTTATCTGCTGTCCTTTCCAGATCACACCATTTCCTCGGGGATTAAGCCCCCTTCCCCATGGCCATCTGCTTGACTGTTTTCTTCCTTTAACAGCATCACTTCTCTTCAACTGTTGAATAAATGTCTCAAAGAGCTCTCTCCAGCATTGAGTATTTGTTATATTATTAGTGGCTAAACAAGACACTACACTAGGCACAGAAATACTAGGCACACACTAGAGAGGCCGGGAAGGACACCCCATCACACCAGCCTTTCCTGTCAGTAGGCCAGGAAGGACACCCCATCACACCAGCCTTTCCTGTCAGTAGGCCGGGAAGGACACCCCACCACACCAGCCTTTCCTGTCAGTAGGCCGGGAAGGACACCCCATCACACCAGCCTTTCCTGTCAGTAGGCCAGGAAGGACACCCCACCACACCAGCCTTTCCTGTCAGTGGGGCAGAGTGGGTAGTTTGACAGCAGAAGACCACAAGAATCAGAATCACACCAATGGGAAACTTCAAGTACTCTGAATCAGGTCACCTGGACCTGCCAGTCACAATCCACACATTTTACACAAGTTTTATCTAGTTTATCAGCACAACTTCCCAATCAATGATTTTGTTTGGGCAAGTCACTAGGCAACTCATATCTGTCTGTCTGTCTGTCTGTCTGGCCCCACACACACACACAGGTAGGGGTGGGTAAAACAGGGCAACTAGAGGAGTAGCTTTGACTGGCCTCCTGCTTTCATGTTTCATGCTAATTCCCAAGTAAGATCTTTCTCTGAGGAGACACACCTGTAATCTCAGCACCTGGGCACAAGAACCAGAGGCCTATCACAGGCTAAGGCCAACACGGCCTACATAGTGAGCTCCAGACCAGCCAAAAGTAAACAGTGAGACTGTGCAGAGGGGAAAAAAAGAGGCTATGGGGACATAAAGGGTCCAGACGGAGAGAGCCTCTGGTAACACGGCTGTATTCCACATCTTCTACCTGCAGATGCTAAGAGTACTGCTTCCTCCGTAAGGACCCCATACTTTCAAGTCACTGATTAACAAGGAAAAAAAAATCATCACCATTTCTACAAAATAGAACTCTAACTCAAAAACCTGTCATCTACTATCTGAAACAGCAGCAGCAAACCCTGTCCAGGGCAAGTCGGGTAGCAGGCCAGGTATCTCCTGTACTCGAGTATCTCTGACAGGAGAATCACAAGGCCTGTTTGGCTACAAGTTCAAGGTGACCCTAAGAAACTCAGCAAGACGCTGTTTCAAAATATAAAGTAAAAAGAGACTCGGATGCAGCTCAGTAGAAGAGGTTAAGTACTCAGGCTGGCTACTTAACCTGGGAGCCCCTGACGCTGGTGAAGGTAGGGGTAAACAGGTGGGGCATAAGGCTGGCCTGGGAAGATACATGCGTGACCTCACACTGTGCTCACACACATACACATGAATCAAGAGACAGTAGAGGTCCAGCCTGTAACCCCAGTGTACTACTCATTAAGTGGAGGCAGGAGGCAGGAGCAATACAAGCTTAAGACCATGTAACAAAATTCTATCTCAAAAGAAAAAAGTTCACAATGAGGTTAGGAAAGCAAAGGCCTAATCCAATGCCCAGCACCAGGAACACAGAAACTAAACCACCTTAAACAGCAAGACCTTACAGTTCAGGGAGGCCACTCCGTTCACTGGCCTGGGCTTCAGAACAGAGGCGTTCCCTGTGTCTTCAGCTCCTGAGCTACAGAAAGAGTCCAGCCAAAACACAGATCCCGTACCTTCTCCATTCCATCGGTTCTCTTGGAAGCTGCTGGGAAAGTGTCGGATAAATAGAGGTAAATAAGTTCTGATCTCCAGCACCTACAACAGGAACAAAGAGAAACCATAGTTATGTTGTTTTAAGATAAATACAGGCAAAATATACTTTATAGTTTATGATGATGCTGATGTTCTTAGGCAATTTTATACTCAGTAGAGTAGACAGAAAAGAAAGACTGTTTTGTGCCTAAAATAAGTGACTGGTTTCAGGAACCCCAGCACTTAACTTGCACGGTTGAACTGGGGCCTTCACAGAGCCTCCACAAGGGCTCTGGCTCTCACAGAGAATGAGGTTTGCTTTGGAGGCAGCTTAGCCCAATCTCCTACTTTCTCCACACAAGCAAAGGAAGCCTGAGAAGTCCTGCCCCAGCCAGTCACTCAGAGCTAACAGCACTGAAATGCAAACTCTATGTGATTACACAGGGCACCCATGGGGCGTCCCCAACTAAGAGGAAGAAATGCACATGCCCCAACTCAAGACTGGCTACTTAATCTGGGAGCCCCTGACCCTGGCAAAGTTAGGGGTAAACAGGTGTGGCATAAGGCTGGCCTGGGAAGATACATGCGTGACCTCACACTGGTGCTCAGCATGCCATTCATTTGGCTCTCCTGAGATGACAACATGACTATAACATACATAAGCGAAAAGGGAACCGTTTACAGCAGACAACTAAACCGTTATGCTCAGGGTCCTCTTTAAGGAAAGCACTCTCCTAACTGCCTTTATTGATTTTAAAGAGGAGACTGGGAATTGATGGGAGCCATTAGCACAGCTGCTTGTTTTGCCATCCTGAGCTGAAAACAGACCCTGAAGATTACACTGCAGTATCGAGGCTCCGGGGAGAGAAGTGGTGTGTCTGCATACCTGGAAGAGGTGGCTCGCGCGTGCTGGAAAGCTGCTTGCCTAGTCCTGACTGACAACACACGCCTGCACATTATTCTTCCTGTGCTTGTGCACTAGACAGGAAAGGGAAAGGACAGCTCCCCAGCAGGGCCAGTCAACAGGGTATGCTGACAGTAAGGTAAGCCAGACACAGGCACACACGCACACACGCACGCTCTCTCCCCTCGTCTTTCTTTTATCATTAAGCTCAGTGAATTAAAATCTAGTTCTTTGACTCTTGACTGTTTTTATTTTAATCAAGTGCAGTCTGGCCTTTCACAAACCAGAGGTTCCCTTTTCCCTCTGGAAGGGTTGTAGATTTTTATTGTCTCAACCCAGCTGAGCATGGCTGCCCAGCGCTCCCTCCCTGCCCAGAAGGCCTTCCTCATGACCCGTTCTCAGGACAGAGCCTTCTTCAGCTAGCCTCCAGAAGGCTGAAGAGAACTCTGTGACCAGATTCTCAGCCCAGCCTCCTGGAGAAAGGAGCCCACATTTGCCTGTGTCCTGCTTTGGTGGTACAGGTCATGTGCAAAGGTATCATCTACACACTGGAGGGTTTAACACCAGGCTCCCACTCCTACCAGGAAACGAGTTTTGTCTTCTAAAATCCAAATGTCTTTCAAGTCCTAACCCAGCACTTCAGAACAGACAGAGCCTTAGTGAATGATCAGGCCTTTCCAAGTAATGGTTCAGTTGCAACAAAGTCTTGAGTGCAAACTTTAATCCAATCTAACAGTATCCTGATGAGAACAGAAAATATAAGCTCAAGAAGCCACCAGGACGTGGGCACAGAGGAAATGGGCCCCTCATAAGGCAGGGAGAAAGGGGCTTAGAGCCCAGCCCGTCACTGTTTTGACCTTGGGCACTTACCCACCACCAGGGTGGAGGTCTTTTGCTATAGCAGCCCTAGTGCCCTCACTCTGATAAGACAAAAAAGCCTTCTGCCCCACTGAGGCTCTGCAATAAATGAGGAAGAACATAAATACAGGGCTGAGGAGATGGCTTAGTCTATAAAGTGCTTGTCCTACATAGATGAGGACCAGAGTTCTGTCCCTAGAACTCATGTAAAAAAGGCTGTCATGGTGGCACATGGCCTCCTGAAAAATGAGTGGACCCTGAAGCTCTAGACCATGAGGTGAGTTTACAGGCCAGGTGAGAGACTGTCTCAAAAAACCAGGTGAATAGATCCCAAAGTTGACCTCTGACTTCAGTGCACAGATGTACACAGATGCCAAACATTATATCTGCACGCCCCCCACATACCTGTGCATTCACACGTGCAAAGAATGTGAAGATAAGCGACCATAAGTGTCTCAGAACACACGCCACTACTAACTACCCTAGTATTGCATATGTCTATCAGTATTGTGGAAAGCTGAAGGAAAGTGTTGAAATTTCCAGAAGAATTAAATCTCTGTTCCCAGAGGAGTAGATTAAATAAGCACCATTTCTTTCTAGAGTCCTGACACAGCACAGCAGAGAAGGGAGTGTCTCTGGATCGTGAAGGCCTGGTCAGAGCAGCTTCCTCCGGGCAGCAGGCTGTGACAGGCAGGCCAGCTGCTCCTAACACAGCTGCTGAAGCACAGCTTCCAAGAACCCTGCCGGACACCTCGGCTCTCCTGTCCTGACTCAGGAGGGAGGCTGTGACAAGGGCCAACTCAGACCACGCACTGTGAGGATTTGCCAAAGCAATGCACAAAGGTCATCTTAAACCCTGTCATAAGCTCAGGCCTCCTTCCCTGCAGACCCCACAGCTGACTAGTGAGGCAGAGTCGAGGCTGGCCTGGGAGTACAGTGACCCTAGCTGATGGAGCAGGCCTGGTCCACGGGCAGCTACAGGGATGTGCGGAAGCACGTTGGATGAAGCTCTCTAAGCACAGTGGGACCAGACTAAAGGGTGGACACGAAGGCCCTCAAGTGCTCAGGTAGGATAAGGAGTGGCATGAGCTGGATGGCTGTGCCCTGGAGAAGGGTGGACACGGCTCAGTGTGCTGCTGGAGCTCCCAAGAGTCCAGGAGCTCCCCCAGGGGAGGCGGAGCAGACATCTACTGACAGAAACTGCACTGGAGGCTGCCTGAGAGCACACATTCCTGCCTTGCCCACGCCAACTTAAAATCGTACACTCAGAGAAGAGGAGGGTCACGTACACTTGAGTGGGGCCAGAAGGTTCTAGAAGCAGAATAGACAGCATTTCTCATCAAAGTAGATGTCCTGCCTCTCAGGCAACAGAACACCCTGGATGGGTTCACAGCCAGCAGCCAGCACATCTCACAGCTCTGAGGCCCAAGAACAGAGGCACTGTGGCAAGGGCTCCCGATGCTCCTTGTTCTGTGTTCTCTCGTCATGGAAGAGGTGAGGAGTTCTTGGGCAATTTGACAAGAACACTAATAACCTTTGTAGGGCTTCTGGCCCAGCATCCTTGAAACTTCAAGCCAGCCTGTGAAGGAGAGCCTCTGTGTAGACAGGAGCTGACATTGGGTGGGAGGGTGCTTCCCCAAAGGCCAAGGTCAAACAGCTGGTAACAGTCAGAAAGGCCTGGTGCCACCCTCTTCAGGAGCAGCACTAAGACCTGGGAGCCTTGTGTTAGGAGAAAGCTCCCCAGGGCCGGCTGACACTGTGCCATCTCTCACAGGGTCTGGAAACTGAACTCAGGTCATGAGGCTTACATAGTAAGTGCCTCTACCTGAGGAGCCATCTCAATGGCTGCAGGCTGTAGGATTTTATGTCAGAGCAGGCAGGAGCATTGTGATTGCCTGGGTGAATCTCGTGTGTTAAGAAGAGCCCTGCCAGCTTTGGGCTAAGGGGTTCCTTGCCTCTTTTCTCATGTTCTTTTCCATCACCCTAAAGCCTTTGTTCAACAACAACCTTTTCAATGGGGTTTCCTGCAGCTTCAAAGCTGCACAATGAATACAGAGAAGAATCTGGCAAGCCCAGCAATGTTACTCAGCACTTGGCATGACCCCACACTTCTCATGGGATTTATCCCAAATCCCACGCAGTGGAGGAGCAAGACCGTGAGCACAGTGCAGCTCCTCAGTCTCGGCCCAAACTCCAGGTACAGCACAGTGCAGGACACACTGAGGGAAAGGAGAGGTGTAAAAATCAGTAGAGTCAGCAATCGCTCACCTGAGAGTGGGAAAGACAGAATGTTCACATTCTTTTTTAAAAACTTTAAAATTAATTTTTGAAAACGTATTGTGGGGAAGAGGCAATGCACATGAGCGTGGTGTGCATGTGGAGGTCAGAGGAAGAGGACAGCGTGCAGGAGTCAGTAGGTCTGAGGGATCAAGCTCAAGCAAGTGCCTTTACCCAGTGAGCCATTTTGTCAAATTTATGTTATTTCAAATAGTGGAATAAATCATTTTTAAAAATTGCAATGCGGTACTTAGGTAAAGGAGATGCTAGAGTAGAGGGCAGAATTCAGTTGTCCCTTAGATCTGAGAGACTTGTCCCAGGACCCAGTGGACACCAAATTCTGCCAATGCTCGAGTCCCTAATCTAAGTACAGTTCTTGCACAGAACGTACCCACATTGGTCCACACACTGTATATACTGCTGACTGCAGGCCTGCTCTAGCACTAATGCTGTATATGCCTCAGTGTATTTGACTAGAGACAGTGTCACAAGATGAGTTACAGATGCGGGGCTTTTTCTCAGAAAGAAAGAATGTATAGAAGGTAGAATAGTTGAGTAAATAAAGACCATCTTTAAAATACAAAAAGACACCACTGAGCAAGCCTGGTGACAAGCATCCAAGTCAAAGTAAGCCTGTAGAATCCACTCCTACTTAAAAGGAAGCAAGGCTCCCGGGATGATGGTGACTACAGATCAGAGGCAGGGAACAATAGGCAGGACAGTCAAGAACCTAGCCAAGCTCCCTGCCTCAGAACCCGAGGTTCTGACTGGCCAAAGATAAAAGTGCACACACCATGCAGCAGCAGCAGCTGCAGCAGCAGCAAGCACACCGAGGATGCTCATGACACTGGGAGAGCTAACTGTCACTAAAGAGAACAGTGAGCGGGCTCTGAGGACAGTTCTTTGAAGGGGACAACCCAGGCATGAAAGCACTATAAATATGCATGTATAAATGCTTTTAACTTAAATACTCCTACTAATAAATAAGAAAATGTTCAAATTAGAATCTCGCCATTTTGCAACCTTTAGGAGTGAGTGGAAAGACCATTATATACCTGCTGAAGGAGGAATGCACCACCAGTAATTAGACAGTCTTGCAAAAGCCAAAAAAAGGAATAAAATGTCGAGCTCCTAGCTAAGGCTGATCAGGCAGTGAGATCTCTGAAGGACAGCTGAGATAGGACTGCAAAATCTGGAAGGCGAAAGGAACAGGAGAAGCAGAGGTTCTAAGAGAATTAGTTTACTTTAAAACTTCATTTGAAGGCCAGGTGCAGTGGCGCATGCCTATAATCCCAGCACTTGGGAGGCAGAGGCAGGCAGATCTCTGTGAGTTCAAGGCCAGCCTGGTTTACAAAGCAAATCCAGGAGAGCCAAGGCTATACCAAGAAACCTTGTCTCAAAAAGCCAAACCAAACCAAAATAAACTGAAACGAAAAAACAAAAACTTCATTTGAGGGGCTGGAGAGATGGATTAGCAGTTAAGAGCACTGGCTGATCTTCCAGAGGTCCTGAGTTCAATTCCCGTAAGCCATATGGTGACTCACAAACATCTATAATATGATCTAATGCCCTCTTCTGGCCTGAAGGTGTACATACAGACAGAGTACTCATATACATAAAATAAATAAATACATCTTTAAAAAACAAAACCAAACTTCATTTGGGAGGCTGGAAGATGTCTTACAGTTAAAAGCAGTTTGTTCCTCCATAGGACCTGGGTTCAAATCTCAGCACTTATGAAGGCTAACAAACTCTGTAGCTCCAGTTCTGGGACATCTGATGTATGCTTCTGGCTTCTGCCGCACTGCACACATACAGTGCACAGACACAGACCAGGCAAAATACCCATAAAACAAAGCTTAAAAAAAAAACCTTTATCTGAATACTAATTCAAACAAAACTTTTTAAAAACTTAAGACACATAAGCAGGCAGGTATGGTAGTAATACACTATTATTAGGCCTGTGGTCAGGGACAGAAGCTGGAAGATCATGAATTTAAAGCCACATAGCAAAAATCTCTCACAAAAAGACACAGTGAATTAAAATTCACTATCTCATATTTTTAAAAAATGTTTTAAGTACAAATTTTGTAGCTATGTTCTTAAAAACCTCATGTCTTCTAAGATTTACTTTTATTATTTCAAAATGTATGTGTGAGCTATGCCTGCAGAATCCAGACGAGGGTGTTGGGCCCACAGAGATGGAGTTACAGATAGTTGTGAACTATCCAACACAGGTCCTCGGTTGTCTCTGAAACACTGAGCAGTCTTCATAGGCTCTCTAAAAGGGTCTGCAGCTCTGACATGTCACTGTCATCTTGATCAGAAAGGACTAGAGACCCAGAGGCCTGACTCAGACCAATGCACCTTCTCCATGAGGGTCACTCTAGAAGGGAAGGTCCTCACTGGTTCCAGGAAAGCCATGTGATCAGTAAGACCCTGACCCATCTCGGATGTCATGACCGATTAGAAAGAGCCAAGAAACTCCTCTTAAGTCCCGGAGTAAGCCCTAAGGAGTCCTGACTGACCATAATAAGGAGGTTAATTTTGGCCCACCAACATGGTCTTAAACACAGAACCAGAGAGCATAACAAAGAGTAAAATAATTAACAATATCCCAAAGCAGATTTCTACCAGCACTGCCCAGATTTTCATCCTGACCTGGGTCAGCCAGGGCCCCGAGCTTCTAGAGGCTTGGAAAGCATCACTCAGCAGCCACTTCAGCCAATGTACAGGGCTCCACAGAATTGTTAGGACTCTGCCATCTGCCCAGAGTAAAATCCCACTTCCCATCCCACAGAAGATACAAGAGTGTTTTATCCAAGTGGCAATCAACCAAAGACCTGCACAGCTCAGTATTTCCTGTACTGCGTGCTTAAATCCTGAGGACCATATCCACCTTTGTGGAACCCAAGCTTCTCTCTACTTCTCAATCAACCAGACAGAAACATACAGCTTGGTCTCCATCCTTCCCTGGTCATACTTGCTCAGGACTCCTATGTTTAACCTGCTGTCAAGTTTATGTCTTCTAGGGCTCAACAGTTCTACCCATGTGGCACTTTGACAATGTTCACGCCCTAGCACTGGAAGCCCACTTCCCATAAGCCTCCTGGACTAGACAATGCAGACCTTCTACCAAAATTGCTCCAAGTATGGGTCTCTTTTCACGGCCTGCCAGGAGCTCCCGCCAGAGCAGTCGGCTACAGGTAGGGCCAAGCATGTGTCACCCTTGCTCAGCTCAAAGAAGCTGATAAAGAAGGGATTTCCAACCAGCCCCCAGGAACCGGTTCAGGGCTCTGCTGAAGCAAAGGGTGGCAATGCTAAAGCGGCCATGATTGAGAGATCGAAAGGGGGAATGTGTCCTCAATGTAAGCCTGGGCAACAGCTCTGTTCCACCCAAATTGAGGACGAGAGAACAGTTCACCAAACACATCAGAAGCAACCCCACACCACAGAGCTGCTCCATCTGCATGGGGGAAACTGCACAGCAGTGGTTCACCCTAACCAAACACCAACCAATCAGGATTGTCCTCATTTACATGCAGGAACTATATGCCAGGAATTGCAGCCTAATCAAAATGTAGTCCACCCTCACTGGACAAGGACTCCTCAACAGCCCGTCATCTCACAATGGTTTTCCTTCTATTCCCACCACTGCTCTCTTTGTCATGTGCTAAATCAGCCGTTTTCAACCTGTGGGTCAAGACTCTTTGGAGATCACATATCAGATATCCTGCATACCAGATATTTACATTGCGATTCATAACAGTAGCAAAATTACAGTTATGAAGTAGCAATGAAATATTCCATACCATGCGGAACTATATTAAAGGGTGCAGCATTAGGAAGATTGAGAACCACTGTACTAAATACACATGGCTTGTTCTAATAAAAGAAAAGAGTTAGGGAGATGGTTCGGTGGGTAAAGTGCCAGCCTTGTAGTAAGGCTGGGCAGGGTCAAAGGGGGATGTGGTTGGCTGTGGTGCGTCTGTAACTCCAGCACTGCAGGATGAAGGGTGGCAGGGAATAGACAGATCCTCTGACCACATCTGTCAGTCTATTCTAGCCCATCAGTGACTACCAAAGACATCCAACAGGGACATCAGTCTCTTTCCTTCATACACATGCGCACATAGACGATCTCCCCCTCTCTCTCTGACACACACACAGAAAGAAACAAGACACTTAAGAGAAAACGCCTTCAAATATGTAACTGATAAGGTGTATTATCTGAAAAATAGAATTGAGTTTTGCAACTCAATAATACAATTTAAGATTAATAAAACACTTTAATAAACCTTTCACTAAGGACTGTATGTGTGGGGCATTTGTCACCTGGAAACTGAGGCAGGAAGATCTTCAGTTACAGGCCAAGCTGGGCAGTAAGACAGTGAGGCCACCTCAAGACAAACAAACAAGACCGAGGAGTCTTCCAACACAGTGAAAAAAGCGGACAGCAGGCTGCACTGAGGCTGTGGGAAGCTGTACACTGCCAGGGACGTTAACAGTATAACCACTTTGGGAAGAGTTGGCACTTTCTTAAAAAGCTAAACATAAGTACACCATGTGACACAGACATTCTCCTAGAATCCTCAGGGGGCGGGGGGAACCCACACATGTCCACACAAAGACATGTCACAGATTTACAAGGGACGAAATACAGAAACAATCTAAACTAATGACCAGGTAAACAAGATACAGACTGGTCACAGAGTGGCACTCTGCTCAGCTATCGGGAGGAGGAATTGCCAACAACAGGATGAACTAACAGACAAGTCTATATGATGTGACCATGTACATTACTGGAGTTACAACACCAGCCTTGTCCAAATGCCAGGTGGGTCTCCCCACACAGGCCCAGCCCACAGCCAACAGACCTCAGTTCGGCTGTGCCCTGACTTGCAGTAAAGAAAGCTTACCTAAATGCAGCTGCCAAGATCTTTCAAATATGCCCCCTAGCATACCGGTTAGCTTTGCTTTACTGGATTAACATGTATTCCCCAGACAGGATGCACAAGTTCAGTTTACCTAAGAACAAGTCGAGTGGTTCCAAGCATTTCTACACAGCGCTCAGTGTCCGGAAGGAAAAGAACACTATGGCATTAGAAGCTTCTACCTCATGGAAGCGCTAAGAGACACCAGCAGAATGTTCCCTGAGAGAATGCGTACTCACTTACTTCATCTACTCCACAAACAGACTCAGCATCCAGTACTTGCCAAGTGCTATTCAAGGTGCCAAGAACACAGCAGTGAAGCACAGCTCAAGCCCCCTCGTCACAAAGCTTTACGCTCTAGCCTGGATTTCGTGTGAAAAGAAACAATAAGCAAAGACACAAACAAATATTTATGTTAAGAGCTCTGAGCCAAGAAAAATGGGTGAAGTCAGCGGGATACCAAACACAAGTGGGGTGTGGGCGGCAGAGCAGGCCTGGGGTTCAGTGACATTTGAGCAGATAGCAGAAGGCAGCGGGAACCATTATGTCCCCAGAAGCTGGGAGCAGAGGGAGGCAGAGGACCAGAGAGCACCACAGAGAGCACCAGGCAGGTGCAGGCCCTCAGCTCCAGGCAGTCAGAAGCTGCTGCGGGGTGGGGGAAGGCTGTGGAAGGTTAGTCTGTGTGTTTTGGTTTGGGTGGTGCTAGGGTAGAGCTCAGGGCTTTGTACACACTAAGCAGCATGCACCACTGAACCATCCCGCAGCCCTGGAAAGTTATTCTGAGAAGGTGGTTAGACAGCGGAGGCGCCTGAGCTGGAAACCTGTGGATTATGCCTTCCCTGGGGGGTTAGGTGGATACAGGGAGGCCACTGCAGGAATCCCACAGACAGAAAGAAAGGCCTGTGATGTGGGGCCACCATAAGCGTGGAAAAAGTGACAGGGTCCTAGACATATCTCAAACACGATAAAACAATATTTACTGAGACAGAATCAGACATGAGAAGGGGGATGTCAAAGTCATCAATCTGTAACTTAAAACAAATATTCTCTTAGACCAAGCACAGTGACTAGGTTGACAGCTTATGTGTGAGCAGACAGACAGGGGTGGCTAGAGAGCAGGCAAGAAAAGGTGGGACACAGGAGAACACTCAGAGACGGCTAGGAGGAAAGAGACACAGGAAGATGCCAGGGACACCTTGGCCTCAAGCCTCTCACCTCCTCATCTGCAGGTGGAGCTCAGAGCTCAGCAGGTGAAAGAAACGTGGTTGGACATCAGCCTCTGGTGCCTCATGGGACAACACTCACACTAAATCATGTCATTCACGTGCCAGCAAAGAACTTTCCTAGTACGACAACCCTGCTGTGACTGCTAGGACACCACAGATAGGGTTTACTAAATGCAATAACCAGGTGGCTTGAAAAACTCTGACAATCAAGGCGCTGACACCAGAAAAGGGTTAGGTGTTTCTTCTCAGCTAGCTGCTTTTGTGTATATTCATTCCTCTAGCCTCATGTCAACGTCACTGCCCATTTCACAGCTGAGGCCCCTCAAGAATAAAAATGACTAAATGGCCCCATGCCAGGCTTGCTGTACCAGTCCTGTAATCTCAGTTACTTGAAAAGCTGATGGGGGGAAAAAAGCCAAATTCAGGACTAGCCTGGGCATCTTAATGAGAAAAAGTAAAGAAGGACTGAATACACAGCCCCACAGCTGAGCACCTGCTGGCCATGTGTGCGGCCCTGGCTTCCATTCCCACCATTGAAGGTGGGAGGCAGGTGAGTACATGGCGCCCTCTTCTTGCCTACCTTGCCTGCAGACCCCCTTAGGCTCCTCCCACTGCTTAGTCACTGGCTGCTACCTGCTCCCACCTGCACCTGTGTTTACTAATCTTAAGGAAAACACACTTTGTGGTTACTTTACTTTTGTACTTTCAGACTGGGCAGGAAATCCAAATCTATAAACTCCCATCTACAGGGGAAAGGCCAACTCCAACCAGGTACAAACACTGCATGTGACCTGCTTGGCTGTGCTGTCTCCTTTCTCCTTTCAAAATTTATAGCACTAGATCCGTCCCAAGTGAAAGGTTGATCATCCAATGAGGACCATTATCTGCTGGATGTTTCATCATTCCAAGGTGCTGTGTCACAGAGGAATGTGACTAGTGGGACAACATCAACCATCTCCAATGAACGACAGACACACAGGAGAAGGAAGGTGTCTCTCCTAACATGTCTTGAAGGGTCAGGAGCCCGTCTCTTTTTCTGAAACAAAGAAATCTGGTTTTGAAAGGGAGGAAACTAAGCTAAAACTTAAAACACAAACAAATGGATCGGCTGGATTTTCAGTGTCACTGAAGATTTTTCACGATTAGTAAAAGGTAAGCATCAAATCACTGTGACTAGGCGATTCATCGTCCACGCCGCTGCAGCAGCCCTCCCCACTGCCCAGCTAGCACCCGGACATCCCGCACAGGGGCTTCAGCACTGACAGGGCCTCTGCGCAGGCAGTCCCTCCACCACAGCCCACAAGTAGGGTGTTAAGACTCTTCCAATTACGCTTAAAGCCTACTAAAACTTCTATACAGCCTCAGAACATTAATAAGATCACTCAGGAGCATTTTCAAATAACAATCCATTCTATCTCCCCAACGTTTGAGAACTTTCCATTCTTCCCATGCCCGCAGTCTAGCACTATTAAGGGTCTGAAGAAAAAAATGAGGCCAGGAAGAAAACCAGGTTCACAAAATGCTTGCCGGGGAAGCACGAGGATCCACATGTGGGCCTAGAACCCACGTGGAAAGCAAGCCACGGTCATGTGCTTGTCACCCCAGCTCTGGGAAGGTGGGTACAGCCTGCCAGGCAGCCAGACTAGCCTAACTGGTGAACCCCAGGCTCCAGTGAGAGACCCTGTATGAAAACACAAATGAACAAAACAACAGAAGCCACGGAGGCAGCTGTGGTGGACGCACCAGAGCTCTCTGTTCTCCATGGGTGCGTGCACCTGCACATACACGAACACACGCACAGTGATAAACATGAACTCTGCTTTTATCTTAAAATGAACACAGACTGGCTCGGTAAGTGGTCAAGGAGACCTGAAGGAAGCGTTCGGGAGGTGGGGGAATAAGATGAAACAGACTGTTTGGAGAGCAAACACTAAGGGAAGATAATACACAGTACTGAAGTGTTGTTAGGCCTGACCGGCCTTTGGGTAGATTTCTGAACTGTTTCACTACTTCTCCTTGAAAACACAACAAGAAGAAGAAAGAATGAGGCGGAACCGGCATGAGCGCTCGCCAAAGCTGCAGCCCCAGAAACAGCAAAGCGCCATTGCCTCTACACCAAGTTAGATTTTTCTCCAAGCACCAAAAAACCCAGCAGCACACTTTCTTATAATGCTACCTCAAAGCCATGGGAATCCCCCACAATACCCAAACTCCTGCAAGGACAGCCGGAAAGCACCCTGCAGCTGTCCTGCACTCAGGATGGCAAGAAACTAACCAGCACACATCCCCAAGCACTAACTACCGGAGTAATAAACTTTTCCCTTTAATCACAGGGCACGCCTCGGAGCTTGGCGCTTTACCTTCAGAAGGGTAAGGATAAAACACCTCTGTTCAAAGCTAAGGGTCAGGCAACACCGCCAGGTAGGTGGGTGCCCCTACAAGTAGTAAGTACTTGTCCAGAATTGCTATTGCGAATAGTGCTTGGGGAAAAGTTCTCAGTACCCGGAACACATTGAATCCAAACATGAATTGGGTGCAACTTCCCTGAGGGGAATCAAGGAGCACCTGGGCAGGGTGAGGCAGCCTCCAGACCAGCTCTACCACATCTGTCCACCTGCCTGCAGGTGAAATCTGGCAAGGCTTTCAGTTGCCAAGCATTCTGGGAGGTAAAACAAACAAACAACCTACTGCTGAACTATGCAAGCCTCCCACTTTGGAGGGAGACACCTGAGAAAGTTCATCTAAGGAAACGTCTAGGAGGCTAAAGCGGGGGTGGGGGGTGGGGGGAATTGGGAGAAGTATGCCCATTCATCCAAGGGCCCAAAGGAGAGAGGGGAGCAAGGTGTGCTGGGGACCTTGGGAATCCTGGGGCTAGTGCCAGGTTTTGCAAACAGTGCTTTCTGTTTAGAAAAGGTAAATTCATAAGGCCACGCATATGCCGAACTACCAGCAGCTAATTATCACATCTGTCAAAAACAAAACTACAACTGTGCTTTGAGGGACAGCACTGCAAACCGTCAAAACGCCATACTTCCCAAGAGTCCAGAGTTTGCAAAACTACACCATCCTGAAATTATGCCTTAAAGATGAGAAGAATTTTCTTTTTCTGTAGCAGAGAAATTGTGTGTGTGTGTGTGTGTGTGTGTGTGTGTGTGTGTGTGTGTTTGTGCTTTAAGTGGGAAAAAGAGAAAGTGCACAAGGGGCTGTCCGAGCGGGAAAGCGCTGAAGAAGCAGCTCAGACGTCTCTGGAAAGTGCCTTTAGGCACAGGAAGATTCCACCTGAGAGAGCTGGGTTCCTGAGCGGCTTGGCCGGCCACCTGCCACCCTGGCTGGTCTGTTCTTAGAGGAAAAGCACCTGCGCCCTGCGGAGAGGCCAGGGCCTGCCCACCGACCTGCGGTCAGCACGCAGCTCAGCGCGCACGAGAGCCGACCCACGGGGAAGGCCGGCCCGATCCCTGCCCAGCAGCTCTGACAGCACGCCCAACACAGAGCTGCTCCGGACCACCCCGGGGCAGGAGCCAAACCTCGGCGTCGGCTGCCCAGCGGGTCGGAGGTCACCCGCCGAAAGGTCGGAGGTCGGCTGTGCCCGCGGAGGTAGGAGCTGACAGCCCAGCCGCGCCCCCCGCCCGGCCCGCCGCACTTACAGGTTACGATGGGCTTGTTCTCCATGGTGTAGACCACCGGCGGCTGTGGCTCCTCAGGGGCGTCCATGGGCGTCCGGCGTCACCGGCCCGGCCCCCCGCCCCCCATGGGCACCCGAGGCCGCGCGGGGCCTGCTGAGCCCGCGCCTCCTCGCTGCCGGCACCCCCCGGCAGCTCCTAGCCGGCCGCCCGCCCGCCGCCGCCGCCGGCCGCGTCCACTTCCGGCCCCGGCGCCGTCGCGTGACCACTTCCGGGGCGCGCGACTTAAAGGGGTGGGCCTCACCGCCGCCTGCCGGCCTATGGAAAAAGCCGCTCGCGGGGCGGACGGCAGGCGGGGAGAAAACAAGGCCACTGTAGCTCCGGTGTGCAGCAGGAGACGCCGCTGCTACGGTTCTCGGGCAGCCCCGGTGGCCGTGGGGGACAACGGGTGGCGCACGTGCCTACGCTCCGTGACCCGCGGCTTCTCACCTGCCCAAGCTCGGTTGACCTTTGGTGTCGTCTTACTTGCCTAAACTGGATGATCGGCAGCCTCGCCATCTGCGGGTGTTCCCTGACCCTCTCACCCTCGCTCCTATCCGAGCGCCCCTACCGCCACACCTTGCGGTAATTCCTCCTATCCACGAGGGAGCTTCCTTCTTTCATGCCTCTTCAGGATGCCTTGGATCGGTTTTTACATCTGGGCGAGCTCAGCTACGCCGTGCCAAACTGAATCCCTGGTTGCTTGTTAAAACTCACTTGCCAAGTGTGCTGACTCAAAGCCATGCAAGACTGAAAAGTGCCCCCACCCACCCCCTACGACTCAGACTCCTCCGTGTGCACCCGCTGGCACGCCAACTTCCTACTGTCCTTTCTAGATTTCTTCACTTGTATGAACCACATATTCCACCTGCAGTCAGCAGCACCCAGCACTCTTTCCCTTGACTTCTGGAATGTCCCACCTTCACCAGTACTGGCTAACTATAGCTGGAATTCTTCGAAACCGCTGGGGATTGGAAATGCCACAAAATCAAACGGCTTATAAGTTTCTTGTGCGAGTAAAGCAGCTCTATGGAAGCTTTTGCAAATAGAGTTCAGTGTGTACGTGCAATGTCTGACCATGACTTGGCTGTTGGGTGCACATTGGTGTGGGCTTGGGGGCCGCTGAAGCAAGTGGAGACTGCCAGCCAGGCACAGCCTAGACAGCAATTTTCAACCTGTGAGACTCGAGCCTTTAGGCAAACCTCTGTCTCCAAAGCAAAACCCTTGCATTATGATCCATAACAGTGGCAAAAATAGTTACGAAATAGCAACAAAAATAATTTTAATGGTTGGGGTCACCACAACATGAAGAGCTGTATTAAAGTGTCACAACATTAGGAAGGTTGAGAACCACTGACCTAGAGAGCAGAGCAAAGCAAGAGTGGCCTTCAGGGACTCTTCCGGTGCTCCAAAGGGTTTAGACCCTATCTGGCTAAGCGTTTGTGAAATGTCAGCGCAGAAACACACCTCTCCTCTCAACTGGAATAAGAGATGGTTTGGGAGTCAAATTTGAGTGATTACTGTCCAGGAAACAAAAGCTTTGAGGAACCCTCTGAGGCACCCTAAGTGGGTCCCCCCAGGTTTCACGTTCCCACATGGAAGCAGTTTGAAGAAGTTTTGCAGTAGCAGAGCATAGAGAGTCATAAATTATGACAATTAAAAAAAAAAAAACATGGGCTGGGCAGTGGTAGCACACGCCTTTAATCCCAGCACTTGGGAAGCAGAGGCAAGTGGGTCGCTGTGATTTCGAGGCCAGCCTGGTCTACAAAGCGAGTCCAGGATAGTCAAGGCTACACAGAGAAACCCTGTCTGGAAAAACAAACAAACAAACAAACAGAAAAACATGGTGGGTAGGTACATCATCGGACTGGTTCCAGCGAAATGGAAGATCTCTCCTCTTGGCCTTAAATGATGTTAGCTTTGCAGCTGGTGGAAGCTAGTGCCCTGCTAAGTTAATAGAATCCAAATAGTGTTTTTATCAGTTAGTGACAGGGTGTTAGTTCTGACAGTGGGGTGGGCAGTGAATGGCTGTTTAGGGGGTAAAGCTAGGCTATGATAAAAAAATAAATATATATATTGAGCCTCTAGACCTGCAGCATTACAACCTCCCCGAGCTGCTGTGGTTATAATTAGTAATCAGTCTCTGTAGATATAGCTTCTGGTTCACAAGAGTGACAGCCAATGGGACTTGTAAGGAGCAACAGGGACACTCAAGGCCAAGCAGTAGGATGTTCACCTGAGACACTAAAGCAAGGATCCTGTCACCATGCCACAAGCGCTCTCTCTCTCTCTCTTTCTCTCCCTCCCTCCCACCCTCCCTCTCCCTCTCTCTCTCTCTGCAAAGTGGCATTGGACTTCTAACTTTACATTCCATTATAGTTTTTGTCTCTTACCCTGCCTTTTTTTAGCAGCCCCTTAACAACTTAAACTCAATTCTTTTTTTTTTAATATTTTTATTTAATTTTTAAATTTATGTGCATTGGTGAGGGTGTCAGATCATGGAGTTACAGACAGTTGTGAGCTGCCATATGGGTGCTGGGAATTGAACCTGGGTCTTTTGGAAGAGCAGACTGTGCTCTTAACCACCGAGCCAACTCTGCAGCCCTTAAACTCAATTCTTAGCCCAACGACTCTATATTAAAGGCTATGGCCAGACCTGGTCTCAAAGCCAGAATTTGTCAGTCCTTGTCCCCCAGTAAAGCCTACAGCAAGGACTTGACATGATCTGACCAAGTCTGGAGATGGAGTCCTGCCAGTTAGAGGGACTGGCAAGGGGCACCTTGAACAGTCTTTAACCCAAGCAAACCGACAGGAGCTCACCAGGAGAAAGGCTAATGGAACTGTGAGCTAGAATGGAAGGCAAGCCTCAAGGCCTAGGTAATCCGGAGACTTTGCCGCCTATTACTTATCAAAGTCCAATGTGCACCAAGAGACGACTGAACAGAAACAGGAAGTGGGAGGCCCCTCCGAGACAACATCAACATCAAGAAAGCATCCCCAAAGACCTGGAGACTCTGTTTATAAAGGCCAAAGCAATTATAAAGTGTATATTCAAGGGACTAAATTAACATGCTTGAGGAAAGGCTGACAGCAGAGTAACAAAATATTATATTATTGAGTTGATTTATGTGTGTGGGTGTTTTGCCTGTGCAGTATGTACATGCCTGGTGCCTGAGGAGGCCAGAAGAGGACACTGGATCCCCTTAGACTAGAGTTACAGATGGATGTGAGCCACCATGTGGGTGCTGGAAATCAAACAGTCTCTCTGCTCTGGCAGTGAGAGATGAGAAAAGACCTCATCTCTCCATTCCTGCTGAAACCACCCCATGGAGTCTGTCTTGAGAGGTCCCTGGAGGATATGAGGGGAGGCTAGCCTGCTATTTCACACTTAGTGTTTGCTGCTCGTTTTGGCTTCGTTTGTTTGGTCATTTGGGGTTTTTTTGAGATAGGGTTTCTCTGTAATAGCCCCAGCTGTCCTGGAACTCACTCTGTAGACCAGGCTGGCCTCAAACTCACAGAGATCTACTTGCCTCAGCCTCCTGAGTGCTGGGATTAAAGGCCTGAGCCACCACCGCCTAGCTTATTGGTCACTTTTTGGTGTCTTCCTTTCCGGGCATCAGTGTCTTCGTCTGATATCATTTTTTTCCCCATCTGAGGAGGTCTTCTGTGTCTTGCACAATCTGCCCTCAGGCCACATTACCTGGGACACTTTTATCATTTCCTGGATTTTTGGAGCATACTTGTGTTGGCACTGTGTGAGGTTGACACATTTTTTTCAGTTTAGTATTAAATACTTCAGAGAGCTGGTGAGATGGCTGAGTGGGTCAAGGCATGTGCTGTGATCCTGAGGGGAAAGAGAGAACTGGTTCCTAAAGGTTTTCTCTGACCTGCACATGCACACCACAACCATCATGTGCATGTGCCACGCGTACATACACACTAAATAATTAAGTAAATGTAATAAAATAAATTTCACCTTGTTTCAGATCTCCAGCTTCTGATAAGAAGCCACACCCACCTCACCATCATGCCTGCAAAGGCAATGTCTATATTTTCTTATATTTTCTGCCTTTCTTCTTCTCCTCCTCCTCCTCCTCCTCCTCCTCCTCCTCCTTCTTCTTCTTCTTCTTCTTCTTCTATTATTATTTATTTATTTATTTATTTATTGGCTTTTCAAGACATTTTATTTTCTCAAGACAGGGTTTCTCTGTGTAGCCCTGGCTTCCTGGACTTACTCTGAAGACCAGGCTGGCCTGGAACTCACAGCAATCCACCTGCCTCTGCCTCCCAAGTGCTGGAATTAAAGGCGTGCGCCACCACTCCCGACTCTGCCTTTCTTCTGCATCGCTGCTTTCCAGTAGCTCACCTGAGTGCGATCTTTGTATGGATCCCACTCAGCTTCCTTTTTTACTCTCTTCCCCATTGGCAACTTCTGTTCCACGGGAGCCAGCCCAGTCTGCCTGTCCCTCTTAGTTTCCGAGGCTCTTACTTTTTGTGGTCCTTTCTTCAGACTGGATGATCTCTAGCCCCCTGTGGCCATGTCCCTGTTCCTCCTCCTGTCCTCTCTAGTTGCCTCCCATCCAATCCAGTCACATTTTCATTTCAGTTACTACATCTTCCAGCTCTAGAACTTGTGTGTGTGTGTGTGTGTGTGTGTGTGTGTGTGTGTGTGTGTGTTTCCTGAGAGTCCAGAAGAGGGTGTCAACATCTGGGAACGGAGTTACAGGTGGTTGTGAGCTACCCGGTGTGAGTGATGGGAACTGAACTTGGGTCCTCTGCAATAGCAGCAAGATTTAAACCACTGAGCTACCTTCAAAGCTCAGTATCTTTTAAGTATACTTTCTCCTACAGGGCTGGAGAGATGGTTCGGTAGTTAAGAGTTCTGACTACTCTTCCAGAGGACAGACATGCCAGCTCACGAGGTTTCCAAGAGGGCAATTCTGAGTGTCAAAAGGGAAACTCAGAGGGTTCTGTGCGGAGAGAAGAGGGAGAGGCGATGAGATGTCCCCTAAAAAGGATTTAATATGATGACAAGAACACAGATTGCCACCCCCATAGCTGAACCACCAGAAAAAGGAGTCAAGATAAGACAGGAGGGCCTGGGAAATGGCCCAGCAGATAAGAGCACTGGCTGTTCCTCTGGATGCCTGGGCTTGATTCTCAGCACCAACATGGCAGCAAATAACTGCACTGTAATTCCAGTCCCAGGAAATCCTGCGTCCTCTTCCGGCCTCTGTGGACAGCAGGGAGACATGTGGTGCCCAGACACACGTGCAGGCCAAACAACAATACACATTAAAAGAGAAAAAAGAAAGAACAAAAGAATGAAAACAGGAAGGGGGTTGGAGGTGGCTGCACAAAGCATGCAGCAGGCCCTGAAATAAAAATAAAAAATAAAAAATAAATAAAATATTTTAAGATAAAATTAAAAGTTCCTGGGAATGAAGGTGCAGGCTCCTCAGCATTCTCTCCTTATTTTTTTTTTTGTTTTGTTTTGGTTTGGTTTTGGTTTTTCGAGACAGGGTTTCTCTGTGTAGTCTTGGCTGTCCTAGACTCACTTTGTAGACCAGGCTGGCCTCAAACTCACAGTGATTCACCTGCCGCTGCCTCCTGAGTGCTGGGATTAAAGGTGTGTGCCACCACACCTGGCCCTCTTCTTGTCTTTTATCTATCAGTACAGACAGTAGAGTCCAGCTACCCTGAGGAAACACCCCCATTTGCTCCTTGTGAAGATACAGGCACTGGCTTGGTGCCAGGGCAGCACCACATGGAGGTTCTCCTCCTTAAGAGAGGGGTGGCTAGGATGAGCCCACTGTCCCTGCTAGGTGTCACTCTGTCTCCACTGGACCAGAAGTGGACTGGACCATTCTCCCCTAACGACATCTTTAGGGCTCTTTCTGTTCCCATGGGAACTTAGAAAATACTTGGGCTTGGCACAGAACCTAGCCCAGTGATTCCTTTCACTCCTGGAAATTCTCCTCCCACTAATCAATACCTGTGGGTTTTTTCCAGATCCTTTCCTCATGAGACAGCACTTGGTTTCGATTGGTTGGTTTGGAAAGCTGCTGAGCTCAAAACACAAATGGTGATTCCCGGTAGCCCATGATGAGCTACGTTATATGTCTGGATATTATATGATCCTGTGGGAGGGAAGGCTTTGCTTGCTCATAGGGGCTCAAAATTGGGGCTCATAGGGGCTCAAAATTGGGTACAAAATAGATGTCCCTCACTGGATGGGCAAAGTGTGGTCCAGCTGCACCTCAGAACACTACAGCAAAGAAAAGGGATGAACTCTGATGCCTACAACAACCTAGGTGAGTCCTCAGAGAGATCGCTAAGAAACTCCAAGCCTGAAGGTGTATGCGCAGTTTCCTTTTTTTTTTTTTTTTTTTAGAGAGAGGATTCCTCTGTGTAACAAGAGCCCTAGCTGTCCTGGTCTCACTTTGCAGACCAGGCTGGCCTCGAGCCCGCAGAGACCCGCCTGCCTCTGCCTGCCGAGCACTGGGATTACAGGCGAGCGCCACCGCACCTGGGCCTATGAGCAGTTTCAATCATGAAACTTGGGTGGAAAAATAAAACCAGAGAGATGGAGGGATCAGTAGCTGCCAGGGAGGGTGGGGGTACAATGAAAGTGGGGAGGCTATGAAAGATGGTTTGTGTGGTTCCCATTGGAGAGGAATGGTCTGCATCAGGGCTGTATTAATGTCAGTACCTGCTATTATGGTTTGGATGTGAAGTGATCCCCCAAAAGCGTCATGGGAGGAAGGCTTGGCATCCAGTCGGCTCCACAGAGAGGTAACTGAATTGCGGCAGCCCTGATCTTATTGATGAATAACCCAATAACGGCTTCCTAAGTGAAGAGACTGTTGGGAGGTGGGGCCTAAGTGGAGTAATTAGGGCATGCCCTGTGACCTATGCCCTATGCCCTAGTTTCGTTTCTGTTCTTGGAATAAGAAGCAACTGAGAGGATAAAGGTTTGCTTTAGCTCACAATCATAGGCTGCGGGCCGTCAGGCAGGTGGGTCAAGGCGACAGGAACATGAGCATATAGTGAAGGTCGCATCAACAGTCGGGAGCAGAGAGCGTGGCACCCACGACACTGCTTGGCTCACTGTGTCTACACTCATACAGTGCAGGGTCCTGAGCCAGGGAAGGGGCTGCCCACTTTAGGGCTGGGTGTTCCCTACATCGACAAAGGCCTTCAAGACAATACACCCCCCCCCCCGACCCCCACTCCCGCCATAAGTCGTGGATAGCTGCTGAGTATACCTGGTTGGAACATTGTGAGCATTGTGCATGCACGAGTGCACACACACACACACACACACACACACACACACACCATGGACAGAGATCCCATGCCTTACTCTGTAACTACCTGCCAATCTGTATTATCTCAAAATTCAGCTTAGTGTTCTAGCTATCGATCTATCGATCGATCAATCGATCTATCTATCTATCTATCGATCGATCGATCGATCTATCTGCTTTTTGAGACAGGATCTCTCTGTGTAACCCTATCTATAGAACTTACTGTGTGGACCAGGCTAGCTTTGCACTCACAGGGATCTGCCTTCCTGTGCCTCCTGAATGCCGGGACTAAAGGTATGGGCCACTACACCCAGGTTAGTATTGTAAGAAGCCACCCAACTTGAAACTGGTATTATGTAAATCTCAGGTCATCCATGATGTGACCCTGGCTTGGCTTCCTGGTCCCATGTTTCCCCTACTGCCCCTCATGAACTGTGCAGTCATCTGGGGGAACATCTGCACGTGCAGACCAGACATCTGACATCCCCCGGGGTGCATTTTACTGCTGGCATTTAATTAATGCTCCCCTAAGTAGTATTCCTCAGGAGATCAGATAGTCCACTGGGGGAGGAAAAGCAATGGCAATCATATGGAGATAAGTAAATGCCATGCAAACATTATTTTCCTGCTAAAGTAAACTAAGTCCAAAGCGGGAGCACAGTCAAGTGATAAGCATGTGAGAACACGCATGCCAGACTGCATGCAGGGAAGATGCCTGAAAGGCTGTGACAGCCACTCCCTGAAGCAGCAGTCTCACTGAGGGGCTCCCCCAGACTTTGGTGGGTATCCCTACCTGCACTCCCATTCTCAGACCTCTTCTTTGGGGTCTCATCTCTGCTGTCGCTGCCCTGTGTGCTCTTGTTAGAAGTGGCTCCCTGCGTTGGCTTATGCAGGCATAGCATGCCTTCCTACACCACTTAAATAAGTATCAATAAAGAAATCAAACCTGGCCCCAGAGACAGCACTTCCCAACACTGTTCGATGCTCCTATTTTTAGCTCAGCTGCCTTTTTTTTTTCTTGGCTCCTCACTGTGTCTCTTTGTGCCAAGCTTATTCCCAAGAAATCTGTCCTAGCCTGTGCCCATGAAGCTCAGACCAGGAGCCAACACAGTGCTGAAGTCCTCACCTGAGCATCACCTTTTCCAGGGCTTCAGGGGTCACCTGATGCCCTGGAGGCCAAAGCCAACTTACCCTGGGAGCAAGGCCAATGCCTCTCTAACCAGCCCCTGGCATATCTCCAATTGGGATGACACAGCAGAGGGTGGTGATAGGAAAGGCCAGGGAGTACTGAACCACATAGCACGTCCACCTCTGAGAGAACACACAAACTTCACAGAAGAGGCGGGACCAGGGCTGTCAGTTGACCTGGGTATTCCTACATAGGTTGGTGCAGCGCTTTGTCCAGCCTTGGCAGCTAAATGGTAAGAGAAGAGCAGCCTTCCTGAGGGCACAGAGTGTCAGCTGTCCAGGTCGCTCTTTCTCTGCTTACTGCAATAGGATGTCCTGCTAGAGTCCTGCCTCCAAGACTGCCATGGGCTACAGTCCCCTGTCCCAAGCTGAGAAACTTCTTCAAAGAACTCCCAAGCACTGGCACCACCGGGAAGGTGCTAGAACCTCCTGGAAGGTGCCTGTAGGGGTAGGAGGATCACTGTATAAACCTTTTGCTCACAGAGGCCATATTCAGCTTCCAGGAGATGCCATCAGTGTCCCCAGATGGCTGCTGGTCCTCTTCGGCCCTCCCTTACATCCTCCCCCTGGGACATCCTAGACACACCACCTGGATCCAGGGCCCTGCAAACTAGCTGCTATTCAGCCCAGCATGAGCACCAGGGAGTCACAGGCTCACCCACCTGCCCGAATGTTCAGGGGGTCCAATGACTGTTCCAGGGCTGGGCTGGCTCAGAGAGCTGCCACCATCAGCTCTGCTTTGAACCTGAGCAGCCCTTACTCCTCGCCCCCAGAAGGCCCAGTGTCTCTTATGCTCTTTTCTTAACCATGGAAGTCAGGTTTGAAGAGAACAGGCCCATAGGGGCCTGGTGGCTGTCCTAGGCAGTCCCCTGGCCTCAGGCCTCCTCCAGTGCTATGCCAGGAGACAGGGAGAAAAGACTTTCCTCTCTCTGCAGTGGCTAACTGACCCCACCCCCCAGGACAGGACAGGAACTTCAGACATCATGGCTGGCCTGTGTCCTCTGAGGCTTGCTAATGTTCACCTGCCCTATTCCCACCCCGACCCAGGATGTCTCAACAACAAGCAAGTAGGCTTTCTGAGTTATTAAACTTTTTACATATGTACATATGTACGTACGTAGCTCCCGATTTCGCCTTGGTGCTCTGCACTGATTCTGCACTGCTCCCTCTCCCCCGCTTTGTGGAAATCCCATAGAGAAATCTGAAACCTAAGGCAAACGCATCCATAGCCCAAGAACATTGTCCACAGAGCAGACGTAAGGGACGTTATTGCAACGTGGCAGCAGGGGTGCAGTTCCTCTTCTCATGGCCAAGAAACACTCAGAAACGTCTGCACACTCAAATGTCCATGAACTCCCAAAATGGAGACTGGCACATTAAACAAAAACAAAAAACAACAACAAAAAAAAAACAAAAACAAAAACAAAAATTAACAAGATCAGGAAACTAAACCAAACCAAACCAAACAAGTAAACAAGCGAACAAGCCACTCTCCTCAGAAATCTACGAATGTTCTCTTAACCCTTCACAAAAGGCCAGCCCGAGAACACAGATAAAGCCAATTGCGCTATTTGTGAAATCCAGATGCTGGGCTCACTGATGGAGCAGCCTTGACCTAGATGTCACTCTATTAAAGGAGGACTGGGAAGAAATGGACCCAGCACTGACCTGAAGGCTTAGAAAATATCGTTTAAGTGCGACAGGAATCAATAGGGATAAAAAGCAGAAGCACATGATGAGAACAGAAAGCAGAGAGCGAACTTGACACTCTGAGAAACATCTAAATGAGCAAAGGGCAAGCGAGGCTTTAAAAGAAAAAGGGAGGGATCCAAATGGAAACCAGGAAACTCTCGGAATGGAAGTGACTGTTGAATTTTTTTTCTTTTTTTTTGAGACAGGGTTTCTCTGTGTAGCCTTGGCTGTCCTGGACTCACTTTCTAGACCAGGCTGGCCTGAGACTCACAGTGATCTGCCTGCCTCTGCCTCCTGAGTGCTGGGATTAAAGCTGTGCACCACCACCATGCCTGGCTCAACCATTGAATTTTAAGTTGGGATGAAATGTGATTTTCTAGGGATAACTGACTTCGGAACACTGTAAAAAACAAACAACAACAACAACAAAACAAAAAACAAAAACAAAACTAAACGGGAGCTGGGCATGGTGGTGCACGCCTTTAATCCCAGCATTCAGGAGGCAGAGGCAGGCAGATCGCTGTGAGTTTGAGGCCAGCCTGGTCTACAAAGGGAGTCCAGGACAGCCAAGGCTACACAGAGAGACCCTGTCTCAAAAAAAAAAAAAAAAAAAAAAAAGGAAAAACTAAACGGGTCCTCTACAGATAATAAATCAGGAAAGTCATTAAAGAACCCTCCCCTTCAAATCCACCAGCCCCCACCCCCAATACCACCTGACCAGACAGGATTCCAAGGGAGGCTAGCAGCCATGAACCCCCAGAGCCCAGGAAGGGTATGAAGACAGACACCTGCCTCTTCTTGCAGAACTGCGACGTTGATGCCGAAACCCAACAGAGACTGCACAGGAACGAAGCACAACTTCCCAGTCTCAAATGAAATGTCAACAGACACAGTCCGTCAGCGAGCTAAGTAAGGGGTGGTTCCGGGTCATGAGGTGTGTTGCAAAAACATCAGAAAGGCTGCTCCTGTTGCTCCTCCTATCAACAGATTTGAGAAGAAAACCCTCACGACTGTCACTGGGCTCTGACTGTGTCCCCAGTGCCCATGTGTTGGAATTTAATCCTTAGTGCAACGTCAGGGGCCCTGAGTGGCCACATTATGACCCAAGGGGTCCACTTACAGATGGTTTGATGTTGATTACAAAATGCCTGAGGTCTCATGCTAGATCTCCCTCGTTCTCTCTCTGGTCTTCTCTTGCTCTCCCACCTTCCACTTTTTGACATCAGAATTTCCATCCCCCAGAACCACAAGAAATAAACTTTAGCTGCTTGTAATTTACCTGGCCTGTGGAACTCTATCTTGAGGCAACTCTCTTTCTCCAGTAAAAGTGTTTACACGATTTCAGCGTTCCTTCCTGATAGGAAACAGCAAGGCCTTCTGGGTATGCTTCCTTGCATTTGGAGTCCACCACCTTCTATCCTATCAGAGCAGCTGAGGGTTGCCTGGATCCCAGAGGACTCTTGGGGGATCCTGAGCCACACAAGGATGTTAGGGAGATCCTAAACCAGGTTGATGCTCTGGCAGACTTCTGGGGTGAAGAAGAAATCATCAGGCTTAGGCCAGACCTCCCTCCCTGAGCTTCTGTTGGAGACCATTTTGGGATTGATCTTCCTCAAAGCCTAGGAGCCAGCAGGAACTGTGTCATGCATTTTTAAAATGGCCATTAGTTGAGGGCACTCTCTAAATGGGTTCTGTGGGCCACAGGGGCTCCGGCAAGATGGCGGGGAGGCGATGGAGTGGCCATAGGTCCCAGTTACGTGGCAGCCTCTCAGCAAGGCTGTGCTGTGCTGCCAAGAACCCTCCTATTTACCCTGGCCCAATATAGAATGTCCCTAGTTGGCATCTCAGGCCAGGACAACGGAAGCAGCATCGGTGGCAAGTGTGAGGAAGGGGCCCCCGGGGCCTGGGATGGGGTTGTGAGCCTAAGGGTTCTGTATTAGTTTCTTTCTACTGCTGTGATAAATAGCAGAACCCAAAGTGGCTGGGGCTGCTGCTGGTGGTGGTGGTGGTGGTGTTCAGCCTGTACTCCCACCATAGTTTGTCATAGAGGGAAGTTGGCAGGAACTCAAGTCAGAAAGCTGGAGGCAGGAACTGAAACAGAGCTGGAGGTGTGCTGCCTACTGGCTCGCTCCCCAGGGCCTTCTCAGCTTGCATTTTAAGCAAACAACAAAACCTCAGGACCACCTGCCCAGGCATGACACTGCCCACATTGGGGTGGGCTGAGCCCTCCCTCCCACATTAATTATTTTTTTTTCTTTGTTTGTTTGTTTTGGGTTTTCGAGACAGGGTTTCTCTGTGTAGCCTTGGCTGTCCTGGACTCCCTTTGTAGACCAGGCTGGCCTCGAACTCACAGTGATCCACCAGCCCCAGCTTCCCAAGTGCTGGGATTAAAGGCGTGCGCCATCACGCCCTGCACCCACATCAATTATTAATCAATGAAGCGTCCCATAGGCTTGTCCCAGATGACTCGAGCTTGGGTCAAGTTGACAAAGCATGAACCAGCACAGATTTCAACCTTAATTCCTGGCTGGATGAATCCCACTGCTTGTCGCTCAGAGTTTTGCACTTCCAAAAGTAGATGGGAAGGCTGTGGGGGAGACAGCTCAGTGGATAAAGTAGTTGCCATGCAAGCATGAAGAACTGAGTTCAATCCTCAGAGCCCGTGTAAAAGATGGGCAATGGTGGTATATTCCTGTAACCCCAGTGCTGGGGGTAGGGCAGGAGCTGTGGAGACAATAAAATAAAATAAAATAAACTGTGGATGATGAGGAATGACAATGCTGACTTCTGCCCCCCTCCAAATGGGACTTCTTGTGACTACTCACAGGGTCTCCAGGGTCTCCAAAGCCAAACTTGGTTCTCTTAACAAGATGTTGCTTATTTTTCTAACAGTGGTCCTAGGCAGTCACAGTCCAGATGGGAGTTGGGGGAGGATGTCTGGAGCTTGCAGCAGGACCACCTGGGTGGGGCAGGGACATGGGAAGTCAAAAATCAGGAAGCCTCAGAAACTTGACCCCAAGCCTAAGCCACAGCCACGACAGCAAGCATTTGGCCCCTCTGGAAACACCACTCCCTAGTCCAGTTCAGCGGTGGCCCTGGAAGTCAGCGTCACTGGGGATCCTCCCGGGATGGAGCCCCCTGGCGTTCACATCGGGAATGGTCCTTGCTCAGCTTGCTGGTCTTGGACCAGGAAGCAGAGACATAGGAAGGAAGGTGAGAATTGACGTCTATGGAATAGTGAGAAAAACCCAGTGTCTGAGGAGTCTTCTGCCCTCTTAGCATCCGCTGGGGATTGAACCACTGCCTGGGGGAACCACCAGAAGGTAGGGGGATGCACTGGCTTGATGGCTGGGAGGAAGTGAGCCACCATGAATGTCCTGCTTGCTGCCTCACCTGGGGCCTATTGCTTTTCTGTTGCCACGATGAGACGCTCTGACCAAATGTGGGAGGAAGGGGTCTGCTTAGCTTACACTTGCTGGTCACGGGTCTCTCCTGAAAGGAATTCAGGGAAGGAGCTTGGGCAGAAACCAAAGGAGAACACTCTTTCTAATCTCCCTAACTGGCTCACGCTCAACTAGATTTCTTATTAACCCCAGACTCACGCTACCAGGGTTGGTACCACACACACCAGTCATCAATCAGGACACTCAGGGCCGACCTGATCGAAATGGTCCTTCAGTTGGGGTGCCCTCTTCTCCCCTTCACCTTCATGGGGACTCATTCCTCCACTAGAGGCACACTGATCCCATGAGACCCCGTGAACACCAGCATGGCAGTGACTCCTGATACAAGAGTGCACACAGTCTCAGGCTATGAGCCTGGTCTACTTATTCACACAGCCTCTGGCAGCATCACTGTGTGTGTGTGTGTGTGTGTGTGTGTGTGTGTGTGTGTGTGTGTGTGTAGTCAGTGATAATTGGTTGTTTCCTTCCATCACGTGGGTGCCAGGGATTGAGCACAAGTCATTAGCTTTAGTTGCAGGCCCCTTTACCCACCCCCACCCCGCACCCCGAGCCCTCCTGTTGGCCGTCACGCTACAATGTAAGGGCCTCTTGGCGCGAGGCTTCCCAACACAGCATCCCTCGTTTACATTAGGCAAAAGAGTCATAACCACAGAAACCACGCACCTGTCACTGACTTCCACATCAACTCAAATAGATGGCCCAGAAGAGGGCCAGCCAGGGCCCCAAGCCTCCACCCCAGGGTACAGCAAGCAGCTGTGTTTAGCCACCAGCTGGGTGTCCTGTCTCAGTCACCAGAACAGAGTGTGGCCTTTTCCTCTCAGCCCCAGAAACCCACTTGCAGAATCCGTTTCATCCCTAGGAGAAAATCAGACAGCAATTGAGGCCAGATCACCAACCGAGAAATGATATACTTTCTTTGACTTTCTTATTCAGAAGAGCAGAAGGCAGAGAGTGCCTTAAAAGATCAAGAAAGGGGCTGGAAGCTGGGCGTGGTGGCACACGCCTTTAATCCCAGCATTTGGGAGGCAGAGGCAGGTGGATCGCTGTGAGTTCGAGGCCAGCCTGGTCTACAAAGTGAGTCCAGGATGGCCAAGGCTACACAGAGAAACCCTGTCTCGAAAAAACAAAAAACAACAACAACAAAAAGAAAGGGGCTGGAGAGGAGGCCCTGCACTGAAGAGCCCTGGCTACTCTTGCAGAGGGCCTGGGTTTCATCCACAACCACATGGCAGACAACACCATTTGGAACTCCAGTTTCAGGAGATCCGATGCCCTTTCCAGTGGGCACAGAGTGCACACACGTACACAGTACACACACATGCATGCAGGCAAGGCACTCATAAATGTAAAATACTTCTCTAGAATTCAGAAACAAGAGCAGGATATGGTTATTCACACAGCTACATTTTCCTTTCAAAACCCCAGTGAAATCGAGGTATTTTCAGAAATCCTAAAATTGAGTTTTCACCATAGGAACTTCAGAGCTGGTTTGTTCGCACTGAAAGAACCTTGGATAGAAGCCTTCAGATCAAAGCCAAACACGGAGTGGTCTGGGGAGATGGCTCCACCCAGGAAGTGCTACTTTGCAAACACAAGCACCTGAGTTAGATCTTCAAAACTTACATTTTAAAACTCCAGGGCACTGGGGTGTCAGAGACAGGCAGATCCTGGCTCTTGCTGGCCTCCTACTTGGCAAACTCTGAGTCACTAAGAGACCCTACTTGGCAAACTCTGAGCCACTAAGAGACCCTGTCTCACAAAAGTAAGGTAGAGAGTAAGAGCCTCCATGTCTGAGGCCATTTGGGGTAAGAGATTTGCTAGAAGAGTCATTAATGCCACAGACTGCAGCGGGGTAGGGGCTCTGAGGAGGGTTCGGCTCACATGGTAGAGTGGGCCTCTTAGCAGTTTCAGAGGGGAAGAAGTTTCTATGTCACAGAACCAATGAGGAGCCCTACAGTACAGCCCGCAATCAGGCTATCTCTGAATCAGCTGTGAGCACGCGGTGGGGCGAAGGTTATAGGAGTTCTAGAAATTAGTTGGAGGGATTGCCCCTGTCCAACTAAAAGGGGGGGGCTAACAGTCAATGGTGTTCACCCCTGGCATTGACACACATATGCCCACAAACCTGCACACACATGTAAACCCAGGGAGGAAAAAAAGAAAATAAAAAAGAATACTTTTATGATCTTAGCAAGTTCTAATTGATCCTGAAACAGTACAAAAACATAAAGGAAGAGGGTTGGTAGAACACAGGCCTGGGTTTATCAGTGGGGGACTAGGGGCGTGGCTTAGTGCTAAAGCACCATCTTAGTATACACAAGGCCTTGGGCTCCACCCTAAGGGACTAGGGGCGTGGCTTAGTGCTAAAGCACCATTTTAGCATCCACTAGGCCTTGGGCTCCACCCTAAGTAATGTGAGTACCGGGGTTGGGGGTGGTGTTGCAGGATATTTGATCCCATTGTGAACCCTGAGGTTGTGAACTGTAAAGAAATGTCTTTTGTTTGGTGTGGTTCAGCCAGCCCTAGCACATACCTTTAATCCAAGAGCTATCTGTACACACTCTAGGTCAACAGGCAGAGCAAGAAACCAGCTGACAGGGATTAAAGAGTAGGAGGGACTTTGAGTTGAGGGGTATTTAAGACAGCGTGGATAAGAAGATCTGGCTTTTGAGCTTTGAGCTAGCAAACTCTTTAGCTTTTAGTTTTTGCCTTTTCATCCTGGGCTATTATCAGCTGAGCTACTGAGCTTTTTAAATTTTTCCTCTGGGACATGAGCTGAGTAGGAAGGTCAGCTGGGTGCTTTCTCTGCCTCCCTGAGCTAGCAAGGCTCCTCACCTGGCTCCTGAGTTTTCATTGGTAAAAATAGAATGGTTGGGATTTTTCATTTTTTTTAAATAACAGAGTGGGGATAGGGTGGGTCAGTTTAGCAAGGCTAACATCTGAGTCAAAACAAAAAACAAAAAAACCAATATGCAGTGGCCTACAACTGTCGTCCTGGCACTGTGGAAGCTCACAGCGAGTCTGAAGTAGGCAGAGTGTCTGTCAGAAGCAATAGGAGAGACCCAGAATCAACACCATAGAAAGAGAGACTAACTCCCAAAAGTTGCCCTCTGTCCTCCACACATGCCATGACACACACAGGCAACCGCACACTCACACACAGCACAGACAGGAAATGATAAGAAATAAAACCGAATAATTCCTGAAAAGCGAAGAAAAAGGAATAGATTAATAAAATAAATTTCATTAAAATGAAAAGCATAGGAGGGCATGGTGGTGCATACCTTTAATCCCAGCACTTGGGAGACAGAGGCAGGTGAATCGCTGTGAGTTCGAGGCCAGCCTGGTCTACAAAGCAAGTCCAGGACAGCAAAGGCTACACAGAGAAACCCTGTCTTGAAAAAAAAGAGAAGAAAAAGAAAAAGAAAAGAAAAGAAAAGCACATCTGAAAGACAGCATAAAGAAGAAAACCAAGCTAGGTGTGTGGCTTTTACACTCACCCATTGGACCAAAATTAGCGCATCCAAGTTACAGAGTGTGTGTGAGCCATCAGAAACAGCAGGCAGCATGTGAAGAAGGAACTCGGGATTACTCAGAAAAGTGACTCCAGGAGTGAACTCACCACTGGGTCTAGACGATGACAAGGGAAGTGTAAGCCGAAGCCACTAATAGCCCCTTGGCCCCAGCATAGTGCACTTGAGCCATTCCTATTTCACCACTAATCTTTGTGCCAATTATGGTAACTGCTGCATCTTTTAAAAAGATAACATTTGGCCAGGCGTGGTGGCGCACGCCTTTAATCGCAGCGCTCGGGAGGCAGAGGCAGGAAGATAGCCGTGGGTTTGAGGCCAGCCTGGTCTACAAAGTGAGTCCAGGACAGCCAAGGCTACACAGAGAAACCCTGTCTCAAAAAAATTTTTTTTTGATTTGAGGCTGAAGAGATGGCTCAGCGGTTAAGAGCACTGACTGCTCTTCCAGAGGTCATGAGTTCAATTCCCAGCAACCACATGGTGGCTCACAACCATTTATAATGTGATCTAATGCCCTCTTCTGGCCTTCAGGGGTACAAGCAGGCAGAGCACTGTATACATAATAAATAAATAAATCTTTTTTAAAAAGATAACATTTATTTGAGAGGCACATAAGCTGGAGAAGTCAGGAAACCCAACTCTCAGATCCAGCTCCCTGAGATGGAGGCTGGAGGATTTATTGGGGGGCGGGGGGGACAGATGGCCCAAGGGTACAGTCAGGCAAATAAAAGGGAGGCTATGAGCTCTTGGTTCTCTATGGGATGCATGCTCAGAATGCGGTGGCATTAGAGTAATTTTTAGTACTCTGACAATGTGGTCCATTTTCTGTCACCTGCTGGGTCCAAGTGAAGGGTCCATGACTGCCACATGGAGGTGTCACCTGCAGCAAGGGCTGGTAAAATGACATTATAGCTCAGCTGTGGGACTGCCAAATGTGATGATCCTCCCACCCCCATTGATTGGTAAATGTGTTTATATGTGGATATCAAAAGACAACTTGTAGGAGTCAATTCCCTCCTTCCTGGGGATTGAACTTGGGCTGTCAGGCTTGGCAGCAAGCGTCTTTATTGTCTGAGCCATCTTGTTAGGCCCAAAGCTGGTGATTTCAAATGCCAGTGAAAAGCAAGTGACTGAAAACCAGTGGGCTTATACTATGTTGTGCCTTTAGCTTCAAGATAGGCAATGCCATCATTCTGATATGGGTGACAAATTTGGAAATGCAGGGCTCCCAGAGGCTCCTCCTGCTGTCTCAGAGCAGGTGCCTTCCATGAGTCCCTCACCTCTCACCCCTCACCCCTGCTGCACTGGCTGTGTGCTCTGGGCTATACATGGTACACCTGACCCTGTCTTCCAGCTGGGCTCTAGTGATGGGAGCCAACAGGACACGATCCTATTTGTGTATGGCAAAAGACACTCGTTGGCCTGAACTAGCTTAGTGGAATCCTGGACAGGCGGATCTGACCACCAAATTACAGCCATATGGGACTCTGCCAAGAGGAAGTGACACATTTTAAAAGAGTCAGTGTGGGAATCACATCAGAAGCCTAATAGTAAGGGTGACCCAGGAAAAGGTTGAGAAGCAGCCTTGGGCACAGGTGTGAATGGAGTGGGGGGTGTGTGTGTGTGTGTGTGTGTGTGAGAGAGAGAGAGAGAGAGAGAGAGAGAGAGAGAGAGAGAGAGAGAGAGAGAGAGAGAGAGAGAGAGAGAGACTGGCCTGGCCCAAAAGTCACCTTAGGCAAAGGAAAACTCATCTCACAAGCAGCACCAAGGCTAAGCAACAACATGGCTACCTCAGAAATGTCCCTGGATACTTGAGCTTCCTCTCTGGGGTCCTTTGCCTCGAAGAAGGGTCTGCAGAGTAGCTGCTCTCCTCAACGGACCCGGCTGTCACTGTGGGCATCCATCTAGGACTGAGCTGGTGGATCTCGGAGACATGCATGGGATGGTATCCAAAGCCTGCTTCCTAATAGGGTTTCCTTATACGACAGACTAGGCTCTCCAGTTTCGAGGTGTGCATTTGTGTGTGTCTGTGCCTGTGTACCTGCATGTGTTGTATGTGCATGGGTGGTCCAGGTGTGCTTGTGGGCATTCATATGCAAGGGACTTTCCAGAGCTCCCTTTCCAGATGTAGGGTGAGCATTCATGCCACCTTGGAAGGACATAGGCCACAGCAGACAGACACCCACCCACCCCAGGCTGACCCACGAGCAGGACATTGCAATTCTTTCAATGAAGTTTATTTTGAGAAGACATACAACAGAGAACTGGAGCATCTTCTGGTTTGCCCTAACAAGGCCCTCCCCCCCCCCCCATACCCCGCCTTTGGTTTTCTGAAATGGGGCCTCATAGTTTACCTTGGCATTACACACTTTATCCTACCCACTTATCCTCCTGAGTGCTATGATGCTTGGTGTGACCCACTATGCTTGCTTTCTGTGGGGACGGAAGCCAGGGCTTTGTGGATGCAGCTCTACCAGCTGAGTTGCAGCCCCAGCCAATTTCCCTTTTCATGGAGAAGGGGATCTTCGTTATTTCCACAGAATAAAGGTGGTTTTAACCAAAGCAGTTCAGGACATAGGCATGCTGACTTTGAAAAACATCCACCTTCCAATAGCTTTTAATTTAAAAAAATATTTATTTTTATGTGTATGAACGTTTTGTCTGCATGTGTGTCTCTGCGCATGCCTGGTCCCCAATGAGGCCAGAAGAGGGCATAGGATTCCTCAGAAGTTACAGATGGGTATGGGCTGCCATGTGGGTGCTGGGCATCAAGCCTGGGTCCTCTGCAAGAGCAGCAAGAGCCTGTAAGTGCTGAGCCATCTCTCCAGTGTCCTCAACGGCTTTTAAAACCCAATATGGGGCCTAGAGGCCCTCAGCATTTTATAAGCTGGCCAAATTCCCTCTTTCTGCTGCTCAGAGTGGAGACCCTGGGACCCTGGGACCGTGGGACAGCACTGTCGGCTAAAGGGCTTCAGAGAAGAGGCAGAGCCTAAAAGGTTATAGGAGGGCGGGCCCGAGAGACAGGAAGCACTTGAACGGTGCTGTCCCTCTTAGAAGCCTATGCAGAACAGAAAGAAAGAAAAGGAGACGGAGAGTTACTTTCTCATATATTGTGGACATTTTATCCCTCGTTCACAACAGTGTGATAAACAAGTATGATGCCTATGCATTTTTACCTAGAAAGTACCACCAAGCAGGAGTGCCATGCTGCCTGAGTGACCTTCCACGTGCTGTGGACAGAGAGAGCTTTGCATAGCGGTCATCACAGCCAGGCCGTAGATCCAGGGCCAGGGAGCCTAACTTAGCTCTCAGACCTGGATGTCTTCCTAGTGCACAGGCCCCCATCCTTACTACAGAAAGCTTCTGAGTAGTAAACCTATTAAAAAAAAAAAACAAAACAAGTGTACAAAAGGAAACATCTGTGTAACACAGTTGCACCCTGTAGACAAAGTATCTATCCCCTTCGAGACTGCCCGCAGTCAGATATGCAGCAATTTCTCAGGAATAGGAGAAAGCCGCCCAGATGTCCGCCCACCCACGCAGCATTCCATCATTTAAGTCCGTGGTCTGTGCGGCTTCCAGAAAGAGCCGTTCCTGTAGTTATAGAACTCTCCAGTACTCAGGACAGAAACCAGGAGGCAAGGCAAGGCATGTTTGATTGTCATGACGTTACTGCTCTGAGACAATAAATACAAGGAGAGCAATGCAGCTCTTCACTGAATCAAGTAACCCCAGTTTAATAGAATACAATTTAGTGCATTTCAGGGTGCCATTCACCGCTCCACTTCCATCCCGACACGTTTGCAACAGGAAGGTAAGGAGAAAAGGTAACTCCAGGTGACCTGTCCATACAAATGTCACAGTTTCACAGGTCGCTGTCTGTGAAGAGGTGATGCCACTGTCTCCAGTGGCTGCTCAAAGTGCTCTTGTTGGCTTATTTCTGGACTGGTTTCTAAGGATACCACCGTTCCCCTGAATGAACTGATTCCAAAAGCCTGTAATAAACTTTGATTCACATGCCCACCCTGTCAGCCAAGCAGATCACCCAAAGCCTGAACTTACATTTTCAAATCCTGGCCCCTATATGCAAGGATCTGGGGCTTGAGTGCCAGTCCCCTCACCTGACAGCCCCATGGCAAGACTCTGGGACAAGGCCTGAGGCAGGACAGGGGTGCCCTCACCCAAGCCCAGGTGCCTTTGGTTTGGGGCTGGCCCATAGGCCAGAGATGTTTCTAGAAAGAAGGCAGCAGGCATTTCAGGTGCGCCATTCTAACCCTGAGCCTCATGACACTGCAGAGGGCTAGAAGCCACACCAAATGGCTAGCGCTAAGCGTCACATGCATCTAACTTGGGGTTGGGTCTATGTGTGGGACAAACAACTGAGGTGCAAGTGACCAGGGCTGGAAAGGCTATGTTTTGGCTTGCCCTATAAGGTCTCAGGCAGAGACTGGGCAACATGCAGCAAGAGCCCCTTAACTCTTCACCCTGCACCTGACAGAGATCGGTAGTCATGGTGGGTGGCGTGTGGATGCTCTCTTGACATCTCTTGAACTGTATATGAGTGTAACTCACTGCTGGGCGCAAGCCTGACTTTTCCTCCAAGGGTATGAAGGCTGGACTAGACCAGAGGCAGATGGGGCAAGGTGCACAAGGGGGGGGGGGGGGGCGCCGTCAAGGTATCTGTGAGGACACCCGCATTGTTCCTACAGGAAAGTGTTGTTACTTTGTTGCCTATGCTATCAAGCAGCCTGCATATTCAGAGCTCATCTCTTTAATCAGATTGTTTAATCTGACTGTTTCTCAAATGTGCCTAATGGATACAGTCACAGATACAACCGGCATGTGGCTTCTTTCACTGGGTTAAAGGGCTTGTCAAAAACAGTGTCCCTGACCTCTGAGCTGCCCACATTCTGACCATTCAGCCTTCCTAGCTCGCTTCTGCTTCTTGCAGGATGGTCACTGATGAGGATGCTAACACAAAGGTGGGGGGGGGGAGGGGAGGGAGAGTGCAAATGAGCCATAGTCCCTAGATGCTTTGTGTGGGTACCATGAGACGCCACAGGCAGCCAGGAGAATGGCAGCCACTGCTGAAGTTCAGCACAGCTTCAGAGAGGCCTGCATGAGGTACGTGGGTGTGGCCAGGGACCAAGGGTGGGAGACCACCTGGACAGTAGAAGGGTCTCTCAGGGAGATGGCAGGAGCCCCCGTATCTGGCTTTTGAGCCTGAGTAGTAAGAAGACTGTGTCCCAGTCTGAGCTGACCTTGTGGGGGCCCCTCTGCTGGGGAACCTGAAGCACAGGCAGTCTAGTCGCCATGACTTTCCTCCCGAGCCCACCAACCACTCCAGTTCCGGAATGCCTCTGGCTCCTGAGCCCACTGCTTGCAGCATGGGCTCCCTAAAGACTAGCAAGCTGCTTCAACAAAACCTTACGCCTGAAGCTGGGCATGACATCAGCCATGCCTGTCAGCAGTAGGGTGTGAAGGAAAAAGAGAAAAGCATTATTCTGACATTTATTAATTTAATAGAAAAATCAAAGGGGCTCTCCTCCCCCTCTCCTTCTGAAGCAGATGAAAAGCAAAATCTGACCCCACCAAAAAAAAAAAAAAAAAAAAACAAACCAAAAACCCACACCCACATTCCCAGTGTAATTTTTATTGCTCTCAGAAGCGCTGTATTGGTGAGCAGGGGAGACCTAGGAGGGCAAAGCCTGCAGCCTGGTGGCCCTGGGTCATACATCGAGAGAACACTCAGATGACCTCGAAGGCTCAAGGCTTCTATGGGAAGCCAGAGGCATTAGTGAAATGGCAGAGGCTTGAGCTTGCTTTTCCCGGTGCCAGGTGCATGCATGGCAGAGCCCAGTGGCCTGATTCCTTCTGGTTTGTAAGGGGATGGTGAGTGGGGAAAGACAGAGACCTCAAGCAGACAGAAAGGCGGAGAGAGAAACCACCAGGAGGGAGCTGGCCCTCAGGATGGCTCACAGTTGATGAAGGCCTGGGCAGGCAAGCCTCCAGGAGGGAGGAGATTCAGGCTCTGTTTGCTTGACTCAACCCCCCTTACAAGTAGTCTTGTGTTTCTTGAAGTCACCCAAGAGCGACAGGAGTGGTCCACGGCTACTCCGTTGTGCATGAACCACAGAGGCCAGTAGCATCATCTGTAAATCAGGCATGTTGCCTCACGAGGTCCCCAGCACTGGGGACCATGCAGTCGGGCCCGGCTCCGCTCTCATGCTTCTCCAGGCCCCCTTCTTCCAGTGTACCCTATAAAAGCTTCTCTGCCTTTGATCTGAACTCTGGTTGCACTATACCAGAAAAAAAAAAAATACCCGATTTTTCCTTGTTTAGAAAACATGAAATGACTTTAAAAGAGCCAGTGGAAGGTTCCAGACAGAAGGTAAAAGTATCTGATGGGATTTCCTGAGGACCTAGGTCTCCCAGAAACCAAGCAGGCCTTCCTGCAGTGAGAAGGAAAATGTGCCTCCAGGGCCAGCCGAAGGGACCCTGGCAAGGCACCAAGTGCAGGCAGAGGCCCCCTGCTCTCTACCAGGACAGCCTATGTCACTGAGGTGTTATGGGACAACAGTGGGTATGGTGGGTGGCCATGACACCTGCCAGATAGAGGCAGAATAGGAGGAGGACAGGAAGAAGCTGCGAGCCAGCCACAGACCAACTTGTAAAAATAAATTCTAATGCTAATAAGCACTAAAGGTGCCTGACTGAGAACAAGGAGGCCTGACGGTGATACCACCTCCTGAAGAGTGTCCCAGGGGAGTCCCATAGGCTGGAGTCACCCAGGCACCACGGCTCTGAGGTGTGGGGCCCAAACGGTCTTCTCATCTGGCCCTGCTGGCTACAGAGGAAGAGCGGGACCGGGACCATGGAGCTGTCTGGAGGCGCTGTGTGAACTCAAGGATTCCACGTTCCGCAGAGTTGTCGGGCGTTCACTTTAGAAAGAGACTTAAGGTGCTTAGACACAGCCCACAGAGAGGCGGTGCCAACGGTGCTGCAGAGGATGGAGGGGTGGTCTTCAGCCCTGGGCAGAGGAGGGACCAAGGGGCCAGATCTCCATTCAGTGTGTGCTTATCTCTACGACTCCCTCCCCCCAGGGCTAGAAGCGAAGGTGCCAAGCAGGGCAGGACAAATGAGCTCTGTAGGACAAGGATCCAGCTGACCTGTCCCCATGAGGACAGTGGCACCCATGAAGAGCCAGCGTTCTGGGGTGCAGGACACAAGGTTGAGGCCAGATTAAGTTCCCAAAATAACTGATAAGAAACAAAAGCCTCATTCTACATTTAAGAAGGGACAGCAGCCAAGGCTGCCTCTTGGAGGCAGAGCTCTGGGGGAGCCCCATGGCCCCACCGCCTCCCCAAGCCCGCCTCTGTCCCCGCAGAGGGCCGATGGGACCTCGCCTGTGCTGGCTGAGCATCTTCACCTGGCAGGCCGGGTTCTTTGCTCTTGGCTCAAGTTTTGTTAATATTAGTCACCAGTTAATAAGAAAAATAGTCTCTAAGTGTCTCTTTCCCTCGCTCGTGTGTGTTCTGTTTTTAATTGAGTTAATTGGATACCGAGTCAAGTTATGGGTGTTCAATCACAGCATTAATTATTCCTTTTTCTTAAGCTCTTGGTTGCCGTAGCTGGATCCTTTTTCTATCTCAGTCACTCCTATCAGTCTTCGGACTCCGAAGGAAGCTTTAAAGACAAAAAAGAGAGGAGAGGTTAGAGGTTAACCTCACAAGGGCGCCCTCCCAGGCCTTGAACCTCCAGCCTCACCCCCACCCCCTTCCTCCCAGTATGTGGCCACTCTAGAACGGGAAACCACCAAACAAAGGAGGAAAGAGCCCTCCACAGCCCCACGCTCAGTTCCCTGACCCAAGCTGCTGCCTCCCAGGGCCACCATGATGAGCCATCTGTCCTGGGTTTGATGGTGGTAGTGGCCCCAGCTCGTGAGGGGCACATCTGTGCTCTTCACCTGCTCCCACAAACCCCAGGAAGGTCAGGATGAGGAGCGGGGATCCACTGGCAAAGACACCCAGGGCGAAGCTGAAGAGGGGAGAGAGGAGGAGTGTGGCCCAGCACAGGAAGTTCAGGAGGGTCCAAGGCCGCCGGGCAGGCTTGATCTGCTCCCCTGGGAACACGCCGTTCTGCTTGTACATCTCTTGTAGGGCATCCTACGAGCAAAGAGGAGAAGACGAAGTCATAAGCACCAAACGTGACTGTGAGTCAGGAGGAAACTCAGCAACAAAAGCCACTTGGCCAAGACGTAGGCTGCAAAATGGCCAGCGCAGTTTGGTTGCTTGGCTAAAGGGTGTGTCATCTGGACCCAGGAAAGGCGTTAGCTAGGAAATGGGCAGCCAAGCAAGCAAAGCTGCCACTAGTCACAACTGGCATATGGCTGGCTGACTGCAACACATATCAAAGGACAAGGGGTAATAGCAGGGACTTGCTTGGGTCCTGGGCCTGGCCACAGTCCACGCCCCTACAATCATAGGGGTTCTCCTGTCAAGTCTTCTCATGTCTCCTACCATGGCATTCTGGGAACAAACTCAGGACATCAGACTTCAGGGTATTTATCTAGTGGCCCCACACCATTCCTATTTTGTTTTCCTCCTCCTCCTCCTCCTCCTCCTCCTCCTTCTCCTCCTCCTCCTTGTCTTCCTCCTTTGACACAGGATCTCTTGCAACCCAGGTTGGTGTGGGACCACTCTTCATGTATGTAGTTGATGCTGGTCTTGAACTTTTGATCCTCCTAAAGGGCTAGAATGCTAGAATTACAGACAAGAACTACCACTGACTAAGTTTTCTGAGTGGTAGAGTGGTGTGTGTGTGTGTGTGTGTGTGTGTGTGTGTGTGTGTGTGTGTGTGTGTGTGTGTGTGTGTGTGTGTGTGTGTGTGTGTATTTAGCACCTATCTAAAAATTTAACTGACATAGATGACATAATTGTACATGTTTATGGGTCTCTCTCTCTCTCTCTCTCTCTCTCTCTCTCTCTCTCTCTCTCTCTCTCTCTCTCAAACACAAACACACACACACACACACACACACACACACACACACACACACACAATGTGATGAACAGAGACTGGCAGCTCACTACTTCAGACAGCTACCATCTCTTTGTGTTGTTAATGATTAGAGTCCTCTCCACTGAAACATTAGAAATACATAGTTGCCATCAACCATAATGAGCAACCCTAACACCTCTGAGCCGTAGAGTACCATTCCTGTTAGCATCCTCCGCCTACCATCCCATCCTCCCTCCAGCCTCTGGTGTCTACTCTTCTACCCTTTACTGTGGTGACTGGCTTCCATCTGTAAGTGAGAGCGTGTGCTGTGTCCCCCTGGCCCTGGCTGGCTTCATGTCTGTGGAATTCCTTCACTTCCATCCATGCTGCTCCAAGTGCAAGTGGCAAAAGTTTGTTCTGTAATGGCTGAACAGTTTCACTGTTACACACATCATAGTTTTGTTCCTTTTCCTTTTCCTCTTTCCTCCTTCTTCCTCCTCCTTCTTCTTCAAGACAAGGTTTTTCTATGTAGCCCTGGCTGTCATGAAACTCACTCTGTAGACTAGGCTGGTCTTAAATTTGCAGAGATCCATCTGCTTCTGCTTCCCCGGTGCTGGGATTAGAGGTGTGCGCCACCACCATCCAGCCTTATCATGGTTTCTTTATCCACTAGTAAACAAGAGGGTAGTGTGAACTCTGTTATTTTGGTGCCCATGGACAGCACTGAAGTAATGCTGGCTGCAGGTCTTTGGCACTCAAATTGAGTTTGCTTCTGACATTCCCAACAGGAGGACTGCAGGGGCTGATGGGAGTTCAGCTCCCAACACTTGTTTGGTTTTGCTTGAATTTCTCTTTCAGCTAGTTCATTTTTGCTATATGGAAATGATACTGGTTTCTGGACACTGGTTTTGTATCCTACAACTTTAGGGAATTTCCTAGTCTCACATTTTGACAGTTTTCATGTTTTTCTAAATATAAGGCTATGAATCTGCAAACAGGGTAGTTTAACTATCATCCTTTCCAATCTGGACATCCTCATCTTCTTATCTTGCCTAATGGCTCTGCTACAACTTCTAGTGCTATCCTGAATAAGGATGACTAGACAGACAGACAGACATATGCTCTGGACCCCAGTACCCTCTACACTGACTTTGTTGGGTAACTGTCATGAGTGTGTGGTGAAGGTGATGACATACTTTATCTAGGTTTCCAAGCAGGTGAGCAGAAAGCTAGCCATACCCTGCTCATGACTTTGATTTTGTGTTTATTGTGTCTTGCTTTATTCCTGTTAACACTAATTCCATCACTTTGTTTAATCAGTCTTGACCAGAGCTTTCTAATTTATTAATATATTTTTTTGAGACAGGTCTCACTATGTTACCTTGGATGACCTGGAATGCTGGCTTTGAACCTCAGATTTAGAGATCTGCTTGCCTCTGCCTCTTGAGTGCTGGGATCAAAGGTATGCTCCCCTATGCCTGGCAAATCTTTTCATTTTATGTGCACTGGAATTTTGCCTGCATGTATGTCTGTGTGAGGGTGTTGGAATCCTTGGAAATCTGAGTTACAGACAGTTGGGAGCTGCCATGTGGGTGCTAGAAATTGACCCTGGGTTCTCTGGAGGAGCAGCCAGTGCTCTTAGCTGCTGAGCCATCTATCTGGCCCCTTTATTAATATTCTTGAGGAACGCATATGACGTGCAGAAGGGACCGGACACAAGATTAGCACTGCACATATAGCACAGGGCTACAGCATGGCTCTGCTGACAGGCTGGCTTGTTCTCCACTGCCCCTAAGGTCTTTCCGCTGCTCCCCCCCCACCCCCCAGGTCTTCTTGTTTTCCATTTTCACCTCTGCATGCTCATTTTGCTCTGTCTGCTACTCTCAACTTCCTCCAAAAGCTCTGACTGCTCTGTCCGACATGGGAAAGCGTCTGTCCTGTTGGGCATTTGGTCTTGTGGCAGCTTGCAGCTGGCCTTCCACTGAGTCCAATCTGAGGAAATGCTGAGCTGTCTGCCTCTGGGTCCCCTCCCTCCAGCTGTCATGGGTTTCCCTTGGCAGCCTGAGGGGACTTGCTGTATACCACTTTCTATTCTGGTGTCTCCATCTCCTGGAGCTGTGTAGGTGGGGCCAGGACAGTCACCAGGGCAACAACTCTTCAGGAAGGAGGAGGGAGAGGTCGGCTGGGACAAGTTCAACCTTCCCTAGATGACTTCCTAGAAGGTCTGGCCTATTATGGGGCATGTGCCACCACCTTACTGTCCTGAGTAAAGTCACATCTCATCATATGACCCCTTGGAGGCTTACACTCAAGACCTTGGTGGGGAGGACAGCAAACACTAGCATCAGCACTAGCACTAGCACTAGCACTAACACTAGCACTAGCATCAGCACAGCCCTAGCACTAGCACTAGCATCAGCACAGCACTAACACTAGCACTAGCATCAGCACAGCCCTAACACTAGCACTAGCATCAGCACAGCCCTAGCACTAGCATCAGCACAGCCTTAGGACTAGCACTAGCATCAGCACAGCACTAGCACTAGCATCAGCACAGCCCTAGCATTAGCACTAGCATCAGCACAGCACTAGCACTAGCATCAGCACAGCACTAGCACTAGCATCAGCACAGCCCTAGCACTAGCACTAGCATCAGCACAGCACTAGCACTAGCACTAGCATCAGCACAGCACTAGCATTAGCACTAGCATCAGCACAGCACTAGCACTAGCACTAGCATCAGCACAGCACTAGCATTAGCACTAGCATCAGCACAGCACTAGCACTAGCACTAGCATCAGCACAGCACTAGCACTAGCACTAGCATCAGCACAGCCCTAGCACTAGCACTAGCATCAGCACAGCACTAGCACTGGTATCACCCTCATGTCTAGCTCCCCTCCCCACTTGGTCTCTGGAGCTCCCTTACTTCCTTGGGAGCCACTCACGATACTGGAAAGAACTTTGTTTGCTGCAGGCTTTCCTGGTCATCTGGTTTCCAACAATGCTAAGTGGACACTTATAATCCCAGGAAGTGGGCATAGGGTGAGCATGCACTGTGAAGTGGGAACTGGACACATGTGGTCTCAGACCCCTAGGTATCTGCTATGGGGATCCATGACAAAACACACTGTTGTAAATCTGGGGGTTACCCATGATACAACACGTTGTTGTAAATCTGGGGGTAGCCACAACATAAGTATGCTGTTATAAATCTGGGGATGCCCATGACATAAGCACACTGTTGTAAATCTTGGGAGTACCCAAGACATAACAGAGTTGTAAATCTTGGGGGTACCTATGACATAAGCACTCTGTTGTAAATCTGGAGGGTACCCATACATAAGCACGCTGTTGTAAATCTGGGCAGTGTCTATCACACACTTAAAATTTCTTTTATATATATAAAAATATATATATATTTCTTTTATATATATAAAAAAAAACAAATATGGGGCTGGAGAGATGGCTCAGTGGATAAGAGCACTGTCTGCTCCTCCAGAGGTCCTGACTTCAATCCCCAGCAACCACATAATGGCTCACAACCACCTATAATGTGATCCGATGCCCTCTTCTGGCATATAGGTGTACATGCAGATTGAGCACTCATAAATAAATAAATAACATCTTAAAAAACTATGGTAAAATGTCATCAACACAGCTCCATATCCAGGGCACTGGGCAAGCCTTCTGCATATTGCACACACCAAGCACTGTGCCAGACTTTTTATTTCACTTTAGCATTAATTCTCAAATTTTAAGAAAAAGAGAAGAATTCAATGCTGGTGAGGACCACCAGTGTTTGGTGCCCACCTTCCTACGCTCCTTACTGTCCTAGCCTGCTTTGGAGGTGGGCCAGAGGCAAGCAGGAGCCCTTACCTTCTCCTGATACAGCTTGTGAAGCCACTGGGCTGCGCCGGCCTCATCTGCTGGGATGTCTTCCAGGGGGAACCTCCTGTGGCATCAAGAAGATTAAGAGTCAAGCGGGTGAATGGCCAGCATCCGCTCCAGCTGGGAGGGCGCAGGTGACTTGTAGGAGGCTACATGAGGCCCTATTTAGGCCTCATTCTTACTTTCTGAAACAAGCAGACAGCAAAGTAAGTTCTTAACAGTCACCTGACATGCTGGAACCTTCTGGGCATGACAGGGCCCCATCACATGAAGACTGAAAGATGCCTCTGTCTGGGGACACTTGTGAGCCACCTGCCTGGTAGAGCATGACTCTTCCCCATAGGGTGGTGATCACAGTGACTTTGGTCTTTCTCAACATGCTCACTGTTGGAGATAATCGTGACCAGGAGTCCACGGTGTCTGATCTTGACTGTCACCTTCACTGGACTGAGAGACGCTAAGCTGAGTAGAGCACAACAAACACCTCATGTCTGTGAGGGCCTTGCCAGAGGGGGCTCTGACCTGACCTTTTGTTGAATCCATTGATGGATTTAAGTTTTGAATAAACCGCTGAGAGGTTCTATAACTGGAAGGCGGGGCCCGGCTGGAGTGTGCCTTTGAAGGGTATGTATTGCCCCACTCCTGTTCTCCTCTCTGCTCCCTGGCCACCATGATGTAAGCTGCGTGGCTCTGCCAAAATGCTCCCCATCCATGATATTTGATCTCAGCTCAACCCCACAATGGAGCCAGACGAGCATGTGCTGAACTCTGATACCAGCAGCTAAAGCAAGCCTTTCAAGTTGTTTATGCCGAAGTGACCAACATGAGGGGAGCTGAAGTTCCCGGGAAGGAGGAAAGGAGCGATGGAGGATGAATGGAGGGGGGAAGGAGGAAGGTATAGAGGGAGAAAGAGAGACAAGCAGATCAGAGGGAAAGACAGAGAGGCAGAAACAGACAGGGATGGACACTGCACCTGGGTTAAAGATTCTACAAGGCCAAAGAACCAAGCTTCAATATAGTTGCTGGGCACAGTGACACATGCCTGTAATCCCAGAACTTGGGGAGGCAGAGGCAGGCAGATCTCTGTGAGTTCTAGGCCAGCCTGGTCTACAAAGCAAGTCCAGGACAGCCAAGGGTACACAGAGAAACCCTGTCTTGAAAAAACAAACAAACAACAATGACTAAGCAGAGTTAAAATGTTGCAGATTACAGATTATTTTAAATTGCCTTTAATCTCTTTGAGAGCCATCCACTCCCCGGCCTGTGTCTGACCTATCATCTTGGTGACTATTACTAGCTTTCACTAATCCAGAGATGCCATCAGTAGCCCCTGAGAGCTGCAGTGGAGGCTCTTGCTGTATCCCACCTACTGCTGGCTCCTACCAGTGCATTTCATAAACACGTTATAACCTTGTTTGTTCTGCAACTAATAAAAACCTCACAGAACTACTCCCACAGTGGAAAATAGCATTTTGGGAAACTTCAGTATGGTTTGGGGCCCTGGCCTCTACTCACACCTAGCTCTAGAACAAACAGCCTCTTACTCCCTTTGAGGTGAGGACAGTTTCTGTGTCAATAACTTTCTTTTGTTAGACATGAAGGGTCACTGCTTCAAGAAAAAACAACATACCCCAAGTAGGAAGTCTTCCAATTTGATACATTTTAATGTCAGCTTACAATAAATGTTTCCACGAGGACCCTGAGCTGTCTGCCTCCCTAACCTGTGTGTTGGTAAATAAACCAGGTGGCTGTCTAGCAACTACAGGTGGGGCCTTTTCCAATCATGTGGCTCAGCCCCTGCTGTGAAAGTCAATCAGACTGTGAATAAACAGAGGCTGTGACTGCACACTAAAGTTCTATGAACAGCCAGGTGTGATGGTGTGAGTTCGAGGCCAGCCTGGTCGAGTCCAGAACAGCCAAGGCTACACAGAGAAATCCTATCTGGGGAAAAAAAAACCCACAAAAAACAAACAAACAAACAAAAGTGCTATGTTCCTTTCCACTACTTTTATAGTGGTGACGCTAAAAAACTAGAAATGCCACACCCATGGCCCTGCAGGTCATGGACAGCTCTGGTAGACTGAACTCTGACACACATGGAAAGCATCTGATGGCAACAAGCAATGCTGCTCCCAGGAGGAGCATCTCAAAATCACGTGGCTGAGAGGGTGATGCTGGGCCACCTGTGGGGAGAACCAGCTAGGACTCTTTCATTGGAGAATAAGTCTTTGTGCCATAAACTTTAAAAAGCTAGACCCCAGCCAGGTGGTAGTGCACGCCTTTAATCCCAGCACTTGGGAGGTAGGAGGATCTCTGAGTTCAAGGTTAGCCTAGTCTACAGAGTTCTAGGACAGCCAGGGCTACAAAGAAACCCTGTCTTGGAGAGAGAGAGAGAGAGAGAGAGAGAGAGAGAGAGAGAGAGAGAGAGAGAGAGAGAGAGAGAGAGAGAGAAAATACAAAACCTAGAGCTGGGTATGGTAGCACACACATTTAACCCCAGCAAAGATAGGGTCACGGCCATTGTGGTCTACATGTCAAGTTCTAGGCCAGCCAAGATTACATAGCAAGACTCCTACCTGGGGGGTGGGGGGGGGGAGGAAGGGAGGGAGAGGGGGGACCTGGTGGTAAGTTCCTGTAGGCCAGCACTTGGGATAGGGATGGAGCAAAAAAATAAGGCCTAGGCACCGCAAGGGACTGCAGTACCTCAGGATGCCCAGGAGGTGGCGCAAAGCACTTATGTTCACACAAGTTCTCAAGGACTAGGGTGATCTGTACCCTCTTCACATCCCAAGTCCCCCAGGGGACGTCAGAAACCCTAGGTGTTCTGCATCCTCTGCACACCGTGATTTCTGGTGTGCCATCTGTTCCACACCCTAGTGCTTCCTCCGTTTCACTACTGTTGCACTTTGAGTCTGTGTGATCATCAAGAAGACTCTTGAATGACTAGGAGGGCATGGATATAAGGTGGGCACTCTAGACAAGGGTGCTCTGGAGCAAGGCTTAAATTTTTCACCATGCTACTCAGAGGGTGCATAATTTAAAGTTCATGAACAGCTAGCTTGCTTCTGGAATTTTCTGTTTAGTGTTTTCAGACTTCATCAGCCTGTGGGTAAGTAGAACTGTGAATAAGGGGCAAATTTCTGTGATGAGTATGGCTCTGGCAAGGGGCTTAGATGGTCACCAGAGTGGCCCCACAGGCCACTTGAAAGGTCCACAGCCTGAGACAGACCTGTGCATTTCAGTGGAGGCCCTGAGGGGCAGTGTGTGTGGGCCAGGGACCTTTCTACCTCAGCACCCACACAGCACTGAGTGGAGCACAGGGCCACAGATCACATGACTCCACAGAGCGCCACTGCAGGCTCATGGCCACATTAGGGTGAGAGGCAACAGCATCTTAGTGGACAAAATATATAAGTCTGTATCTTCCAAGGGCTCCAGCCACATGCTGTGGGGACTGTGTGAGGAGGATTTGCCACACATGGCCTACATTGGGGTGGGGGGTGGGGGTGTTCAGGAGGGCACCTCCTACAGCAAGAGGATCAGAAGGCTCAGACCTATTTCATGGCTTTCCCTGGTGTGTGTGTGTGTGTGTGTGTGTGTGTGTGTGTGTGTGTGTGTCTGTGTACTGCCACATATGCGCACACACTGCTATGTACATTATGAATAAGGGAAGATAAAAGATGACAAGATATGTATAAGTGGGGTCCTGCAGGCTTCCTGCTCATGGCAGCAAGAACTTGAGCTTGTTACCCTGAACTTCTCTGGAGTAATGCCGTCATCACAAGACTAACCTGGCCCCTTAAAGTCATGCACATGCCCCATCCAGTCTCTAAGAGTGCTGTCACCCTTGAGAGAGGCATAGGAGAAGTCTCTTGGCTATGACTCAAGGCCATGCTGGATGGAGGAAGAACACATTCGTGCAAAGTCCATGGTTAAGTGCACACACCAGCCAAGGTCTCTGGGAGCTCTAAGAAGCTGAAGAGACCTACAGAATCCAGATCACAGAGGAAACGGAAGGGCAAGTGGAGGAGGCTTCCCTAGGCACAACTGGGGTCCGTGTGGGGGCACTTCAGCCTGAGGGATGACTGAGCAGCAAGGAGGGCTGGATGAGGGGGCCCTGGCCACCCTGCCACAGTCTGGCTCTGACCTGGGGCATGGCTGGCCTCTGAGGGGGCTCACTTCTGGACATAGCCAGATTCTCAGTCACTGTCATCTTTCCTAACGCTGTGCTTTTGTTCTTGACTGCTTCTCAAAGATCGTGTCTCAACAGCTTGGTCTCCCAGGAGGTCCTACTTTTGAAAAAGGAGGCCCAGTGGGAGCTCATAGGCCATGGCCATCCTGAAGGGGTCAGCATAGTGGGAGGTCATAGGTCCTGGCCATCTGTAGTGGGGTCAGCACCCCAGCCCTTCCTCTTTTACCAAATGACTGATGAGGTGATTGCTATGTTCAGGCATGTGCTGTGTTCCTGCCATGATGTACTGATCCCACACTGCACTAAAGCAACAGAAACTGTCAAAAACCCTGAGCCTAAACAAAGTCTCTTCTCTGTAAGGTGGCTGTCTCAGGTGTTTGTTATAGCCATAGCAAGCTAACTGACACACCTGGCCAGCAGTGGGTTGGCCCCTTGCTGCAGGTTAAGCAATGTGAAGGAGAGGACCAATATGAGCTCAAGTCCTCTTAGAAGGCACAAGCACAGGTGTCGGGTGGAACCATTATGGGTGGAAGGTTTCCTCAGGAGACAGAGATGAACATCACCTTGGCTATGCCCCCCAGGCAACACTGAGAAATGACTTCAGGTTCAAGAAGGCTGGCCGCGACTGTGTGAGGTCTCAGGCAGTTCCAAAGGGCCCTGCATCACAGAAGGAGGCCAAGCAGGCCCCCTGCCTGCCAGTATCTAGAAGTTACCAAGCCAGATTAGAGCCACCTGGTGACAGTGCCACTATACCAGGGGCTCTGCAGGAGGTCCCATGTCACCAGCTCTAAGCAAGAAATTGAAGGGTTTAGGTCAGTTTACCAGATTGTGTGACTGCTGCTCAAGGAGACCAAATGACCCTGGCTGGACTTGGGACAGCTTTCCTCAGAAAGACTGCCTAGGTGTTCTCTAAGACCGAGAGACAGACAAGAAACGACTCCACCCTGGCCAGGGGAGACACTGCTGAGGGCACAAGGGGCTCCTGTGTGGCCTTCCTGTGTCCCACACCCTCAGGAGTCCTGCAGAAGACCACACCAAGTCTGGCAGCCCTGTGATGGGCGCTCACCTCACACACATGTCTGCCTCGTATTTCTTTCCATAGAGGATCCCCAGCAGAGATGGGTTCTTGTTTCCTCTGAAGTTCAGGGTCACATCGTAGATAGCTGCAACTGTGGGGAGGAGACGGGACCAGTGGGTGACGGACGACAGGAGACAATCTACAGCAGTGACGTCAGCAACTTACAGACAAGGTGCTTTTACACTTAGGTCTGTCCCTCTACACTTAGGTCTGTCCCTCTACACTTAGGTCTGTCCCTCTACACTTAGGTCTGTCCCTCTACACTTAGGTCTGTCCCTCTACACTTAGGTCTGTCCCTCTACACAGCAGAGCACAGGGCAAGGATCTGCACTCCCAGCCGGATGCCTAGTGCTCAGCCCTTCTCTGCTGGTGCTTCGTGCCTGCCCAGTGCTCTTGGCCCCTTCCTGGTGAACCAGACATCTTTGCTGACATTCTCCTTCATTACTGACATTTTACTACTTTGACAGTTTCCCACTAAGTAGCATTTTATCATCCCCAAAGAGACTAAGGAACTTAGAACAATTCTGCTTCCTCCATTCATGCCTGTGCTTAGGGTATATTTTCTATTTTATTTTTTTATATTTTCAAAAAGCTTCTTTTTTTCATTTTGAGACAAAGTCTCGTGTGGTCCAGGCTGGCCTCAAACTATGTTCCCGAGGATGATCTTGAATTTATTCAGCCATAAATGATCTTCTGATCCTGATTCCAGCTCCTGAGTGCTGTGGCTACAGGCATGTGCCACGATTCCTGGCTTATGGGGCACTAGAACATAGGACCTCATGTACTCTAGGCAGTGGTGGGCTCCAGCTTCTCCTACCTGTCCCCCGGAGGCACTGGACTGCAGTGGTGAAGCCCTTGGTCCGGGGCAGCAGGTGGTACTTGAGGGGGGGCAGCCCCTTGGAGGCAGCCACCTCCATGCTGATGCGGTGCTTGGTCTCTGTAAAGCGTGTTCCTTCGCAGTACAGGAGAAACTAGGTGCAGAATGAACACAGGGCAGAGAGAGGCCAGAGGGTCACTCCAGGACAGGAGGGCCATTCAAGGCCTGTAACAGTCCAGGCCGCATATGCCACGGCAGCAGAGCACACACTGCCGCATGTAGAAAGAAACAGAATCATCCAGCGACAAGCATGTGGTGTCACTGAAATGGTATTTTATTTCAGGGCTGCAATCTGCACTCCAGTCACACAAATGAATGCAGACAGAACAGTTTTCCTGAAAGGTCTCACCAGAGGAGAAACCTGGAGGTGTCCCTGGGCAGCAGCCTTTGATCAGAAAGCAGAAAGCATCTGTTGTCTCCAAATATGATGTGAGCAATGTGAACTAAGAGGCCAGGTTTCCGAGAGTAGACAAGAAGAGAAGAAATGCTATAGGGGGGTGGTGCTCCCACTTCCTGCACCCTAGCAGGGTGTGTGCCAAAGCTGGGTTTGCAGCAGAGGGGACGGGTACAGCTATGCTCTAGGAACGAGGCCAAGTCTGCAAGACTGGGATGGTATCATGGGCATGTGTGTGCACAAGGGTGTGTGTGTGTGTGTGTGTGTGTGTGTGTGTGTGTGTGTGTGTGTGTGTGTGTGTGTGTGTGTGTGTAGGCTAGAATGCTAGAGTGTGCAGCCTTGGGTGTAGTTCCTCAGGTACCATTCACCTTATTTTTTGAGGCAGGGGCTCTCCACGGCCTGCAGCTTGCCAAGCATGTTAGGCTGGCTGGCTGGTGAGTCTTGTCTCTGCCTCCTCAGTGCTGGGATTAGTCCTATGCCCCCGCCCCCCAGCAGCCTGGCTTTTCTGTTTGGGTTCTGTGGCTCAAACTCGGGTTCTTAGACATATGTGGCAAGCACTTCCCCCACCAGAGAGTTCACAACTCTAGCTTGGGCCGTGTACACAGGAGGACTGAGGTGTATCCGCAAGCCACTGCCAGCTCACGAAGCATGCAGCGCACTCACCCACATGTACTCTGGGTAGTCAGCCAAGCGCTTCAGTCCCTCCATGACAGTGTCCTGGTCTTCCTCCCACTTCCTCTTGCAGAATACGATCTCTAGGAAGTACCAGGTCCAGCCGATGAGAGGCACGTACAGCAGCTCCCTCTTAGCCAGCACCTTGGAGCTCTGCAGGGAGCAGGGAGGTCAGTGGCACCTGTCAGAGGTGGGAGGACCTGGCCAGAAGCCCTCACAGACTTGCCCGGAGCTCAGGCCTTGCTTCTCCTGCTTCAAAGCATTTGCTATAAACGGGACCCTGGCTTATGAGTGTATAAGCCTTGGGTCAACACCCTTCAAGTACACGCAGGGGGCCACCCCAGAAACTACACAAGAGGCAGGTGTACCAGGAAACTCTGGATAGCAGCACCTCAGTTCCAGGCCCCCCGCCCCCTGACTTCTACTTTTCTGGCATGGCTTAGGGGCTTTGGCTGCACTGAAAGACCTGGCCCACTTAGTGGAGTTTCAATTCATCTGAGGTCACTCGGCTAACTACAATTATTCAGTTGGCTTAAAGTGGGGCCCTCTGAAAGGTAAAAGGTAGTGACAAGAAAAGAAGTCACAGCTAGTCCCAAGAATAGACAGGAAACTACAGAGGGCACCACATGGGAAGACATCCGCCTGCGCCCCCCCACCCCTTATCAGCCACACTGCTCACTGTGAAGGGGCCAATCTAGAATTTTCTCCTAGGGCCCCCTTCCGCCATCACTCACCCCGACCCCTTGACCCCATGGCTCACCCCCAGCACGCCAAACCGCTCGCACATGGTCCACCCACAAAGGAAGTCGATCTCGAAGTTGTGGTTGAGGATAATGACCACGTGCTCCTTCCCAAAGTGGTCCCTGGTGGCCTGGTCGGTGAAGAGAGTGCACTCCGTGCAGGACCACCACTCCAGGAGCATGACCAGCTCTGCGGGAGGGGGGGGTCAGCACTGCGAGATGCTTGCCCGGGTGCCCACCCCCCTGCAGCCCTGCGGTTCTGCACAGGCTTTGAGTGTGCCGTCTCAGACCCACTTCCATTTTCATCTAGAGGGGAACTTTCCGGTAGAAGTGAGTTCTGAGGGCACAAGACTGTAAGCTTCCCCAGATCACAGCTGGATTTGTGTAGTGGAAGCTGGGCGGCCGTAAACAGAAGAAGCAAGGCCCTGTAGACAGATCTAAATGGGTCCCGGGGCCTCAGTGCACAGCCACCATGCCAGGTGGATGCGCACTGTACATCACATGTCACATGATCGCTACTGCCTGCTTGAGCCGAAGGATAGAAACTGTCCCTGACAGGGAAGGAGACATGCAGGGCTGCGGAACTAACAGTTGGAAAGTGATGGTAAAGTGGACATGGTGACACGTTTGCCTACAACTGTCTCTGGTGTAAGCTGAGGTCCATATTCAGTCTTGCCCACCCTCGGCCTGTGGAAGAGCTCATATGAGATCTACTGCTGCCCAGAAGGCACTAGGGGTGCCATGGTCAGGAGCTCAGAGTGTACTAAGCAGCTGACCACAGTATCTCCCCCAAAGTGAGGAAGGCCACCACAACTCAGCCTCCACCTGCCTGAGCCTCATAGGCCAGTGACAGATGAAGGATAAACCAGGACCATGGCATTGCCTGCCTCCTCTTCAAAGTTTAAGGGACGCACATGTTCACCTTCATACGAAGGTCAGGGGCCGAAGGTACCACAGCAAAAGCTTTGCATGTGCTTGTTCAGCACAGAACTTGAAAGCAGGTGAGTTCTGGTGAGAAGCACAAGTGGGCAGGCACCTCACGCACGCCATGGTCTGTAGTGGGAGTCACACTGATCGTGGCCAGGTATCTGAGGGTGGACCAGAGTGTAATTGCCAAGTGTAGGACGGTCACAGGAAGCTTTGTACTTCGGGCTCTGGCCACTGCTCCATTAGTGAACCCCCAGAGTCCCCTACAATGACCTGGCCCCTGGGGGTGGAGCCAGGGGACACTGCCAAGTTGAAACATGGAGCCCATGAGTACTGTGAGGCCTTGGGGGGCACAGGAGATCTTACACAGTCCCAGGCAGGGTACCAGGTAGTGTAGCTGCTTCGGGACACTTCAGAGGGAGGAGTCTTTTTTCTTTTTTCTTTTTTTTTTTTTTTGGTTTTTTGAGACAGGGTCTCTCTGTGTTAGCCTTGGCCATCCTGGACTCACTTTGTAGACCAGGCTGACCTCGAACTCACAGCGATCCGCCTGCCTCTGCCTCCCAAGTGCTGGGATTAAAGGCGTGCGCCACCACGCCCGGCTCAGGGAGGAGTCTTTTTTCTTTTTTTTCCCAAGACAGGGTTTCTCTGTGTAGCCTTGGCTGTCCTGGAATTCACTTTGTGGACCAGGCTAGCCTCGAACTCACAGTGATCCGCCTGCCTATGCCTCTGGGAGGGGCCCTTAATGGTTTCCAAACACATCAGCACATGGCCAGAAGGGCATCCCATGCATGTGCCTGCATAAGAACACACACAGGCGTGGCGCTGCTGCTAGAGACAGCCATCACCTTCCAGTCTGGCACAGGCTACTACCCAGACGGAAGGAAGTTCTGAGGCTTGAGCACCCAGAAGGTCCCCAGGACAAGCTCTTGAGTGCCGTGCACCCACCCAGCTCTGCTTGGGGCCAGGGCCCTGCTAACTGGCTCCTCTGCCCCTCCCAGGGGCCGCAGCCGGGAAATCTCACAGGGACACATCTGACTTTCTCCTCACTTCCCACAATTGTTTCCTTTTCTTGCAGGACGTGGTGTGTGTGTGCTGTTCTGGCTTCAGAGTGCCACTAGATGTGGGTGTCTGTAGTTTAGCTTTTATCTGTCAACATTTGTGTGGTCTTGTCACTAAGACATGCTGTAGATGTAGGATTTGTAGTTTGCTCTTTGCGCAGCAGCTGTCACCTTTTGAGTCAGGCTGAGGAGGGAATCAGGCAGACCGTTGTCACTGGAGACTCTTTCTTGTGAGATGGCACACGCCCTCTCCCGTGGATGTGACACATACCATTCTGTCCCCACCTCGAGCCACTGCTGTCCCTTCCTGCCTCCATCCTGTGACAGTCATGCAAGACTGCACACTTTGTGTGTCCGCTTTTTTTTTTCCTACTTAGAAATGCATTTGGAAGATGATTCTCTGGTACAGAAAGGCCACTCATTTCCTTGGTGTCTGTGTGGGTCCCCTGTGGAGGGACACGGGCAGGACTAGCCTCCACAGGACTACCGGGTTAGCTTTGGGCCCATATGAAGAGGAAGAGATGAGGATGCCCGTGGGATGTGGGCATCTGCAGAGCTCTCCAGCCTGTACCCTTGTTCTTTGAGACAACAGAATGAATTGGCATCGTGTGAGCTGTGGGCAGCCACATCCAGGCCCATGCCACTCCCATGATGCACAGGATGGGAGTACGAGAAGTGTCATAGAAACGTGCTGGTACCTTCTGACAGACATGCGACACCCACACACTAGTAACTCAGGAGCACCCTTGGTTTTTTTTTTTTACTGCACCCTGTAGTGTGAACAGGCAGAGGGGCATGCGGTACTGTGTGCTGGCAGCTGGGTCTCAGGTCACTGAGCCTTTTTCTCCTGGCTTTTGCTGGTTTGAAAGGACCCACAGTGTGCTTTCATAGACCCTAAGCAGTCTCCTTTAGTGTGAGTCACACAGCCTGACATGGAAATATCATGTGGTTGATCCTAGTAGTGTTACTTGGGACACCTGTTCACATGGCTCCTGGAAGGGTGTGATCTCAGGGGGCCTGAGCTGCACATGACTTTATTCTGAGATGGGGTGTCAGGTGTGGCCTTGTCCTCACTGCCTCTTGAGATCTCTGACAGGAGAAGCTCTCCCCGCCCCCAGAGAACCCCCCTGAGCAAAGCCCATATGGGTGGAGACACTTACGGCTCCAGAGCGAGTAGGCCAGGCGGCAGTTGATGCGGCGGTATAGGTGCTTGCTGATGGGCCAGATGGCCAGTGTGCACAGCTGGACGAAGTTGATAATCAACCCGCTCACCACGAAGACGAAGCCAATGAGCAGGTGCACCACGAACTGCGTCTTCAGGTAGGCAAGCAGGCCCATGGTCGCTGCTCAGGGGCGGGCACACGGTCCTTCACTGAGAACAGCCGTCCTGCAAACCGCAGGGTACAGTGATCAGCGTGCGCAGGGACTAGGCTTACATAGGCTGTGCCCTGGACAGCCCTGTCCTCACTCACATGTGCACGCCCACCCTACAGGGCACTGCCATCTACCACATTCAGCTCTGGATCTCTGGTGTCCCCAGTCCACCTTCAAGGTCAATGTCCCTGGGTCGAACCAAACCTGACGGGGCAGATAGACTTAGCCAAATGCTGGCCTGGAGCTCAGCTCAGGCACTGAGAACTCAGCTCTACTTCATAGCCCAGGATTTCTCCTTATCTGCCTAGTCATCCAGCCAGAACTATCTAACAGTATCCCCAAGGCCATCTGACTTGTCGTTGCTGCAGACCACTGACCTCAAGCATCACTCTCGACTCCCTAAACAGCCCAATGCTAGACCTATGGCCTGCTTCCTCCATGCTGAGCACACACCCACTGCCAGGACTGTTTCTTTGCTGCTTTTTTTACTTTGGTGCTGTATACAAGAATGCCACACTCAACCTTCACTCCAGCTCCTACTCCACTCTGCTCTTGACGGAGAAGTTTCTGGTCCATCAGAGCACATAAGTGTGGGGAAGGGCCTGGTCTCAGTGACCAAGGTATCCGTCTGTCGGCCCAGGTGCTTTCAAAACAAGGGGTTTTTGGTTTCGTTTTGAGGTTGGTGTGTGTGTGTGTGTGTGTGTGTGTGTGTGTGTGTGTGTGTGTGTGTGTGTGTGTTTAAAGGCAGGGTCTAACTAGCCCTGGCTAGCCTAGAACTCATAGAAATCTGCCTGCCTTTGCCTTCAGAGAGTTGGAGCTTCAGGCATGCATCACCATGCCCAGCACAGAGCACATTTTAAAAAGCCACGTGTCCTCAGACCATCAAGTTGACACCTACATTTCAAACCCATGTTAAAATATGCAGGGTTTGGGGACTGAGAGATGGTTCAGCGGCTAAGATTACTGTCTGTTCTTAGAGAGGGAATCAAATCCCTTTATAGATACCACTGAACCAAACTGTGGGTCTTATCTTCAGAGTTCTGAGCCCCTATATTGCATAGTGCAGATGGGTACTCATACACAAGAGAGGGGCGGGGGGAGAGAGGGAGAGGGAGAGATATCTTTTAAAAAATAAATGTACAGAATGTATAGCATCTGGCATGCTGTAAAGAATGATTTTTTAAAGTGCAGTTTTAAAGCCGGGCGTGGCAGCACATGCCTTTAATCCCAGCACTCGGAAGGCAGAGGCACGTCTATAAAGTAAGTCCAGGACAGCCAAAGCTACACAGAGAGACCCTGTCTCAAAAAACAAACAAAACAAAACAAAACAAAAAGGTGCAATTTTAATCTTGTAAATGCAAGCGTAGACACTGACTAGAGGTCTGGCATCCCCGTGGATGTTGCACAGCCTCTCTGTGGACACTTTCTGCTTGCTCCCTGGCTGTGTATTTCCACTGTGTTTTTGCCGCAGGATTTTATCCCCACATGGCACAGCAAGCGTCTCTTTGGCTTGAAATTATGCTTGAGAGCTTTTTATTGACTTCTGTGACCTGGTGTCCCAGCAAAGCTATGAATCATTTCAGCCTCATTTGCACGTTTCTGGCACAGAGGTGAGGCGTCTCAGACCTCAGACCTCCACACAAACTATGGCCACCTACTTGCAGAGTTGTCATCAGAGCATGAGCCTGAACCCTGTGGCAGCAGCACAGGACATCCATCTGCACCCCTGGGGACATCTTACAGAGCTTCTCAGGGCTCCACAGCCATCTGGGGGGCACACCCCACCATCAGAAGGGGACACTTCCTCACGGTCACTTCAAGTTCGACATTTTTGGCCAAGAAAACTCCACAGGGATGATGGGCAGCTTGCCCACTGAGGACATCTGATACCAGCACTGGGGAAGTGATGCCACTAGACATGTTTGGTGCATGGTGTCAGCTAGTTACCACAATCCCTGAGAGTGGGCTGCCCCTGACCATGGGGAGTGTCACCTGCCAGTCTGCCACATCACCCTGCAGTGGGATGGCACTGTCAGACTTATACCCTCTTTCTCCCATGCTCTCTCATTTCATGACTCCTGCCCTGGCATCTAATAGCTGTTATATCTGGGCACGGTGTGATGTATGATCTCTTGTGATCTTTGAAGACTGGATGTGAATAGAAGCTTAGATATGGATTCTGGAGCCTAAATGTCCAACAGCTGGTGGGCAGGGTGGTCCCTAGAGGCCACACAGTGGCTTTTCCATAACCCTCATTAGTCGAGTTTAGCATACTCCTGAGGCCAGCTGGCATTAGAATATCTTGCCCCTGAAAGAGATGTGGTTCTTCCTGGCTTTCCTTATGGCACTTGAACAGGCTGTCAGAACTAGCACCTTCCTGGGTTAAAGGATGGTGGCAGGTGAGAGACAAGCCAGCCTTGGCTTTCAAGGAACTGTTAAACTGCTTGCCAGTTGGGGAGGAGGAAGCCAGTGGCTCAGCAAATCTGTGCAGATTACAGGGTTAGCTACACCAAACAGTCGCATCGGCATCAATCTAAGTGTGCCCTTGCAGGGGTCTTACTCAGACCCTCAAATGTTACCACTGCTGAAAGCGGGATTTCCCTGGGGGAGGACTAGGATCCTGAACTGGACTCTCTTCCCACAGATACAAGTGGGACTCTTCTTTAGTTAACTGTTGCTGCTCTTTGCTTGAGCTATCTGGGGCATCAGCAGGACATTGAACCAGCCTACTGCACACAAGGAGGGCCTTACCTGATCCTCTGCCCTGACTGTCTCCTTGATATAAATGAACTGAGTCTTCCCCCCAGCAGTGGCAAACCCCTAGGACCTCAGAATGAGACAGTACTTAGAGACGACAGCTCCACAAAGTGATGAAGGTAACTGCGGTTGTTTCTGGTCTGAAGGCACAAGCCAGGTAGAGGCACCAGCTCTACTCGCCACTGAACCAAACTGTGGGTCTTATCTCCAGAGTTCTGAGCCCCTAAATTGCACAGTGCAGTCCAAGGCCTGTGCGCTCACATGCCTCTCACAAACACACAGGCTTCCTGGGTCCTTGATCTGAGATTTGGGAGACCTGCAGGTCCCTCTTCTCACAGCTGACTTCTTGGTCACAGTTAGTCCCCATCCCCCCACTTCCTGGGAGCCTCTCCATCATCCTTAGTCTCTTTGCCCTTCTTCCCTAGGGACCACTTCCCAGAAAGCCCTATTTTCTGTCAGAGCACTGTCTATCCAGAGACATCCCACCCCCTTCACACCGCACTGTATGGTTGAAGGGTAAGAGTCTTTCAGACGGTGTGGCTGGCATTTAGCAGGCGGGTTGGCAAAGGGAAAACACTGAATATGGAAAATGAGCTGCTTGTGGAAGGAGACTCAGTCACAAGGAAGACATTTGCATGTGGGTTTCAGTGATCCATTTCTGGTTCAGAGGACTGACACAGCTGTGACCTTCCTTCCTGTCCCCCTCCTGCCCCATTCACTCACATTCATCTTCCATCTCCACTGCCCACCCCTACCAAGGCCTGAATGTGCAGCAGGAGAGCAGGCTTGTGAGGGGCTGGGCCAAGGGCATGCCCGGCACACCTTCTCCATCTTTGTTGTATGTGGTGAACTCAGCCAGTCCAGAATTGGCACATGCTACAGAAGAATTACTAACAGGGATGACTAAGGGGACATACAGCATCAGAGATGGGACAGCACCTCAGATTGCCTTAGCCAGCTGTGAAATTCACTATTTATAACAGCCAAGAACAAAAATATAATGCCCAACCCTTTAGGGGCAGCCAAGTGGGTGTGGAAAATCACAGCATGCTCAGGGCAATGCCCCGGAGAGCCCTCACTGCCTCCTCACACGATTGGGCACAAGGGTGGCTTTACCACCACAGCCTGTGAAAAGGAGTTAGAAGGGGCACAGGGCAGACAGATGAAGTGCTCGTGGCAGCTGACCAAGATGGCTGCCCTGTGATGTTGTGGAGTGTTGCTGGGGGCAGGCCTGTACCTCTCCACAGGGATAGACCCTGTTCCTCAGGGCATATAACCAGAACAGACATGAAATAAACACAACCCAAGAGCAAACTTCAGCCCTTAGGCAAATTTGCCAGCAGACCATCTGGTCTCTCAGGATGATGAGAGACAAAGTATGAGCCCTTCCCTGCAGCCCACTTTTACCAGGCTCTGGAGGAAAAGGTGTCTAACTGTGGTGAAGGAGGAAGTGCCACTAGGCCCATTTGCTCCACCTGGCCGGTACTGTCGCACTCAGCAAGAGGACAGGAGTATTGAGCAGAGCAAACATGGCACCCAGAATCCAAGATGGCAGAGACGTTGTATGCTTCTGGCAATGCTGGGTCCTGGTAGCTTTGTCCAGCCTTGTTAGTGCTGTACAGCTGGCCACTCAGGAATCTACCAGGGTTGAGCTCCAGCAGCTCTGCTGTCTCCCAAGCATGACCCTGTGGCCGTGTTACCTTTCGGGCAGGCAGAATATGGGGAGAAGAAGGCCCAGGGCCAGAGGTTTCCTTTCTAGCAAGTGGGGTGTGGGCCCACAAGTGCTTCGTGACCAGATGGATGAAGATGTAGCAGCCCTTCGTGTGTCCAGGCTATAGGAAAGTCTGAACAGCGCCCACACACGACACACAATGCAGGTGAAATGTGCTCAGCAACAGAAAATCCAGCTAAGTGAGGAGGCCCATGTGTCGGGCAGCCAGGGAGCTCTCTGAGCATGTGCAGAGTCAGTCCACATTGCTGTTTCCAGATGTGGGCTGACCCCTGGCCTAGGACCTGGCCTGGTTGTCTGGGTGGCAGTGGCACTTATGATATACAGGGGTTGCCTTCAGAGACCTTGAAGCCTACTGTGACCTTTGGCCATTAAGTGGGGACGCTTGGGGTCAGTCTACTGAATGACGAGCCCAGCCCGGCCCAGGTCACCAGACCACAACCTTGGGATAACTGTCAATGAGTGAGAACGATTCCAGGGGGATCAGAAACACCTAGATAAGTCCAGATGAAACTGCTGACCCACATAACCATGGGGACGTGGGTGTGGTCTTAGATAAGCCATTTCAATACATAAGCTGTTTATAAATACCGCTGAAGGCCAACGGCCAAAGCTCCCCACCACCTGGAACAAACTGACGCCACAGTTTATAGGAAACACGACCAGGAAAGAAAAGCCAAGTGACTCTGAAGAAGGAATGAGCACAGGTCTACAGGTACCACAGCCACAAAGCCTGTCCTCACCTGAGTGGCCGGGCCACATAATACACAGATCAAGAACCTGGGCCAAGGGTCGAGGCTCCAGCAGCAAGGAGCAGCCCCACCTCTCACGTAGTGAGAACAGGCACCCACAGCACAGTCTGCAACCTCAGGCCATGATGTCAGGTCTCTCAGGCAGCACCTCATGTGGGCCTTCTGGGCTCCAGTGGACTTGTGTTTCTTCTGGATTTAGACAAGTTTAAAAACTAACAAAAGCTTCTTACAACCTAGGCTGAGTTCATGGGAATCTTGTAGCATTACATTTTCTTGACTAATGGGTTAGAAGGAACAATTAAAACTTCGCATAACAGCCCCTCCAATTCCTGACAGAGCTCTGCTTTGTGGCCCCAGCACCATCCAAGGTTAGCTAACAGCACCTGGAAGCTGGGGGTGGGGCACAGCCATCGCAGCAGCATACATCCCTGGGATCTGCGCACAGGGCCCCAGCCGAGAGCCAAACTACGAGGCCACATGTCCGTCTCCAGCTCTGTCACCTTGCACCAGCTTCCTCAGAAGCTGCCACTCACACAGGTGCAGCATACAATGCAGAAGGGATTGTCCCACTGTTACTACATGTGTGACTCCAGTCTGCAGTAAGCATGCTGTGACAAGCAGCAGTGAGACTTCCCCGCCTTACAATCCACCCGACTCCTGAAAGAACTACTTTGCAGAGAACTGATGCCTCAGAGCAGGCGCCTGAGTCACAGAGAATCAAAGCCCATCCCACTCTCATCCAGGAGCAGGCCTACTGAGTCTCAGCGTTGCCAGGGATGCCAGCTGCGATAGCTTTGGACCAGAGACAAAGAAAGCATCACTATTCAGAGTGACAGATATGTTATGCGAGAAAGCAGAGGCCAAGCAAATTGTGGGTGGCCTCTTTGGCCACTGGACAGGGGCAATGAAGCCGCTCACATGGAACCAGCATGGCCTGGAGCGCCTCTGAACACTTAGAGGAGTTGGGGGACTGGAAGGAAGTGAAAAATCCCCTTTAGGTGCTTTTAGTATGGGATGGGTGATTGAGGCTGAGTCCTAATGGCCCCTAGGTTGTTTCTATACAAAGAGGCAGGAGGGCAGGGTGGGAGTGAGCCTTGGCAGGGAGGTGGACAGTGGGGGCAGCAGACACCACTCCAACGACAGATCAGTCCCAGGGCCACCGAGCAACAAAGCAAGTGTTTAAAAAACCCCAGACCCTTTGCTTACCCCAAGTCCTGAGCTCCAGAATCTTTGCAGCCTCCAGGGTGTTTCTGATGGCTGCCTTGGCCCGAGCAGTGGTGGTGGTGTTAAGGGAAGCAGAGAGAGGCACAAAGCTCCCAGGCCTGATGACTACACAATGGGCCTGTGACAGGCCTCTGGGCTCACAGGTGTGGCTGTTTCTTATACTAGGATACCACCCTGAGCCAGGGCAGAACACCATGCTCCAAAACATGCTTGTATATAATGCAGGCACACACAAGAACACACACATGAATAACATACAAGTGAGCAGTACACATATGTGTATAAAGTACACACAGGTATACACATACACATGCACATGTGTGTACACTCATGTATAGCACGTATGTGGACAGCTACACGATGCAAAATGCACACATGTACATTCACATACACACACATATGACTCATCGGTCATCTTACACACACTACACACTAAGACAGATTGCTCTTGGAGATGTGGGCGAGTACTTGCACAATTACCATTACAGTGATCACTACTGGTCATACACGTCTCTACATACACTCCAGCTCACAGTACGAAAAGCTAGCGGAGCTGAATCCCAGCTTTTCCTGGACACGGGCAGGGCTTGTCTCTCCTTCCCTCAGGACAAAGCCCAGGCCCCTGAGATGTGCGACCTTTCCTCATCCTGTCAGAAGTCTGAGTTCCCAAGACCACCAACCACGAGAACCAGATGAGAGGTAATGTCTGGCAAGGGAGGGGGGGGCCACAGGGTGACTCGACAATGTCCTCAAAGCCTTCACGCACTGTCTCCACAAGGTCCCTGACCCCCACCCCCCAGATGCTCCAGCTGCCTCAGGAACACTGAGGAGTCCTCCTGAGAACTGCTCTCCTGGGCAAATCCTTAGTCAAGGACGAGGGCACTGCCACATTTGCATTAAGCTGGCACCATGTTCCATGCATTTAAACTAGATTTTTAGGAAGATAGAGATTCAAATGCAACAAACTAAGTGGGTCTCAGCACACTATCTCAGCCTCCAGAGAGCACATGACGGTGGACTGTTACCACTTGTGACCTGCAGCTACCAAGAAGACTGGCCCGCAAGGTGACCTCGGAAGGCTAGGGAAGGGCCCACTTTCTCTCATGCACTGGGGTCATCTACTCAGCAGCCGAACATTTGTGCACCATGTCTGAATCTCAGCTCAGAAAACCTCAGCAGATGTGTTTTAAACAAGAGAGAGTTTCTAAAATATTAATCCATCCAGTGGAATATAAGGGTAACATATGAAAAGCAACATATGAAGAGCAACATATGGAGAGTAACGTATGAGCAGTAACATACGAAGAGAAACACCAAAAAAGTAACAAAGGCCACCCTTAACAAACAGCAAGGTCACGGTCCTCTGTGCTCACAACTGCAGTGCTATATAACCACGTGCAGCAGTAGCCTCTGGCCGTTCTAACACTCACAAAACCCAGCGCAACCCTGGGCTGCCTTCGACTTCTAGTTGGCCCCCTTCACCCCTCCCTGGGACCTGTATTGCTGCAGCGGCCACCGGCAGAGCCTGCCACCTTGACAGCCCTCCTCACTTGTCCTTTAGCCCACCTAACGCTGCCACAGGAGTTAGGCCTACAAGGGAAGCCGGCCTTCTGCCCATGAGGCTCCTGGACAGGCCTGGCATAGATCTTGCTAGAAGCAGCCGGACCCGTCAGGAGGTAGTCCTGTTCTGAAGAGCTCATCCATGAGGAAAATACGTAAATTCATACCTAAGTTCTCCTCACTCCACGCCCTACAACAGTTATCTTCTTGCGTATGGCCCTCTCTCTGCTGTCCCCAAAGTTTATGCCAAATTCAAGTTTTATACTATAACTTATCCTAGTAGCTCCACCCCAGTGGCCAAGGCCAAGGCCCCCAAGGTCAAGGTGCCCCATCAGGCCACCCAGCCTGGCTGGCTGCCTGGGGACTGGTACAACTTTCTTGTCGTTGAGGAATGAGCGTGGCTTTCTATGTCCGGGAGGCAAGGCTCTTTCTGCTCAGAGAGTGAGTGACTAGGGAATCTAGGTCAGCAGGGTCAGTGCCCGCAGAGCCACTCTGAGCCTGCCCTGCCCTACCCCTCACGGCAGGAAGCAGGACCTCCATCAAGGCTCCTTACCTGCCCCTCCTTACCTCTCCTTCTCTGCCTGCACTCTGGGTTTCAGATGGTTGGGGTCCTGGCTGGGGGAGTCTTCAGCCTCCTCCCACAGCAGGGCAACAGGACTCAGCAGGCAGGAGTAAGGATAGCACAGTGACCACTCAGCTATGTCCCGGAGCACAAAAATAGCCATTCTGCCAAGTGGGTGAAACGTCAGGGCTGGCTGTGTGGCCAGCTCATGTTCATACTTGGCACATGAGAGAGGCAGCGCTTGTGGTAGGAGGCAGGAAAGCAGTGTGCCAGAAAGTAAGCCTTGCAGCAGCAGAGGTACCCAGGCTAGACTGCCCACACTCTCAGCAGCCTCACCACCTCTTGCTCCACAGGGCCCAGCTTCAAGCAATGCTGTACTCCCAAACCACAGGAAGCTGGTGGGTGGAACAGTGCCACACACAGGGGCTCACACAGGAAGGCGGTGCTCTCGTGGCCTCCTCACTCTAAGCACAACTCAAGTCTTGAACTTTCCACCTGATTTCACCAATGAGGAAGCAGCTGCACATGGGCCACACCACCACACATCAGGCCTGCAGTGTAGGGTCTTTCCCATAGTTACTTCCTCGGAGCCCTCTGCAGTCTCACTGCCCCTCTATAGTGGGCGGGGACAATAGTCCCTTCCTCTGTGGATTAAGGGCCCAGGCCCAGAGACTCAGTCCGGGATTACTGAGCAGTAGTGGAATGACCCGGTATCAGCTGATGGAGACCGCTGAGTACAGCAAGGCAAAGCAACAGATAGAAGGAGAGGGTGGTTCTAGGCTCCGTCTAATGACGACAGGGAGACAGAGATGAAAGCTGAGCAAGAACTACAATCCAGAAGAGGATGAAAAGGACCTCCGTGCCGGCCACCCATCGACAAAGCTAGAGCCAGGGGCATGCTGGTACTTCCCCTAAGGGGCGGAGGTATTTTCTTACCAGTTCACCCCAAGCTTATCTGGTGCCAGCCATACAGGTGTGGTCAATGGCAGCTTGTGGGGAGGGGGAGCTATTTCTGGCTGACATACTGAGAAGTAAGGGTACACCAAGAGTTGGGGACACCCAGTGTCACACAGCATGGCCTGAGAGCTGCCAGGAGGGCAGAGTAGTAGAGCAGATTGAAGAAAGTGCCTTAACTTTCAAAATCACAGTGACTGCTCCCCTGGCATTCAGCAGGCAGGTCGACACGGGGACTCATAGCCTTCTCTGTGAGGGGCCCAGCCAAGGCCACCTAGGGGGCTAGGGGCAGACAGATTTAGGCTCTTTGCAACCCTGGGTCCAGCATGCAATTCGGGCTCAACTTCTGTGTTGTCCCCAGCCAAGCCACCCACATGGCCCTCCAGGTCAAAGTGAAGTAACAGTGGTCCACAAGTCCACAGCCTCCAGAAGCTACCAGGACATTTACAACCCTAATTCTCACACATCCTTGGATTCTAATAATTTCCCTTTTAAAGAGAAAAACCCCCTTTTGCCATCACCCAAAAAATGCGGTGAACTGACTACAGAGACACTGCCACTGTAGGCACCTGGCCCAAGAAAGGCACAATGAAGACCTCTAAGGAAGGGAGCTGAGTGCTCAAGGCACAGTCACAGGGTCCCACAACAGGTCAGCCACTGTAGCCACCGCACACCACCTTCTGGGACACGCAGTGACCAAATGCTAGCTGCAGACTCCTTACTGTTTGGTCTAAAGCATGCATACACCAAATGAGTGCATTATGAAATACAGGTGCCCCTTCCCCTGGGAGACATTAATTATATGTCCTGAAAGTAGCCTCTGGCTTATGGAGCACTAAGGCTTGGGGCTCTTTTCATATTTTCTGGCATGAAGTAGTTACTTACACAACAATGAAACATTAAAAACTGAAAGGCAGGTGGGCATGGTAGCGTGTAACTTTAATCCCAGGACTCCGAAGGCAAAGGCAGGTGAATCTCTGTCACAGCCTAGTCTATGAAGTGAATTCCAAACAGCCAAAGATATGTAGAGAGACCCTGTCTCAAAACCAAAGATGAATAATAAAAAAAAAGAAAAAAGAAAAAAAAAGAAAGAAAGAAAACTGAAGGACAGTATTGAAGCTTATAGCTCAACAGGACATCTATGGCAGAGAAGGGTAGGACTGGGTCACTGGAGACATTTTGTCTTTTCTTCGTGGTGCTGGGAAAGGAATCCAGGACCTTGAACATACTTGGCAAAGGTGCTGCCTCTGACCTCCGCACCCAGCTAACCAGCTCAGCAGAACCTCCCAGCAGCTCTGGACTATGCAGGGCCGCATACACCTCGTGTGGTGAGCCAGACCTCATGTGCCCAGGAATAGCGCCTGGCACCACGTTTGTCATCTGGTAGCTTGTCTCTGGATACAGCTGCTCTTTCTCCTGCAGCTCTCACTCCCAGCACCACCCTGTGTGCGAGGCAGTTTCTCACAGAGAGAAAGCCTCTGCAAACCAGCACTGCCAAGAAAAAATACGGGCCACACTAATGATCCACAAGGCAGCCTCACATGTTGGGGGTTGTGGGGTTTCAAGGTTTCTTACATTTCCATGACTGTGCGGAGTCGGAATGTTACAGGGCCAGAGCCAATTTACCCTGGGCTACCTCAGGCACTTAGGAACCATTGGTAGCCCACCTCCTACCAGGGGAGGGCTAAGAATGTCATCAGACGGCATCTGAGGCCTCCATCCGAGACTTTCCCACTTGACTTAACAACCTACCAGATGTTTCCACCGATGTATTTTCTGACTATTTAATGTATGGCTCTCTGTTCTGCTACTACATCATGCATCTGTTACTATGCAGGAACATGGTACTTGGAGATAGCCAGAATCTGTGCTCCTGGGCCATGGCCACTCCTATCTCCTTGAGGTGGGAGGTGTGTTCCTCGGGGACAGTCCTGGGCACCCAAACGTGGGTCCTGAGGATGCTCCACTGTCACTGGAGATGTCACGTGGATCAGAGCAAGGTTCCAGTGTCAGCCTTCCCAGACTGTCCAGGGGGCCTCCTTGGCTGTACTGACAAGCTCTCTCTGGGGCAGGGAGCTCCCTAGGCTGGGTGGATTCTGTTCTGAACTAGTTGTTAGAGTCAGTACAAAGACAAGAAGACAGAGAAACGCTCTCGACAGTAGCATCTCTGTGGAAAGGTGTGTCTGTGTTTTATGTGTGAGCAGCGATTGTTTGCCTATAATTGCTTTATTTGGAACAAAACTCAATCTTCCCCTAAAAATCTTACAAGCAGTAGATTGACAAAATCTTCAGTCACTTCATTTACTTTTTTTTTTTTTCATAACACGATGTAGCTCTGACAGTCCTAGAACTCACTATGTAGACCAGGGTAGCCTCAAACTCAGAGACCTGCCTGCCTCTGCCGCCCAAGTGTGGGGTTAAAGATGAATTTCACCACACCCAGCTCATTTTACATTTTAAAACTGTGCTCAAATTATTATTCTTAGCATACCTAATATAAGACATGTGTGTAAACTTTAGGGTGGCTTTTTGTCATTGTTGTTGTTATCCTTTTTTTTTTTTTTTTTTTTTTGAGACAGGGTTTCTCTGGGTAGCCTTGACTGTCCTGAACTAGCTCTGTAGGCCAGGCTGGCCTCGAACTCACAGAGCTCTGCCTGCCTCTGCCTCCCGAGTGCTGGGATAACAGACATGAGCCACCACTGTCGAGTATTAGGAAGGCTTCACAGCTACGAGCCCGCGTAAAACAGTGCTCAAGGCCCTTCTCATAGGCAAACATAGGTAAGATACAACTAACATAACAACACAAAAACAGGAAACTAAAAAAAAAAAGACCAGTCATTAAAACTTGCAGAGCTTGCTCAAAGGCTTCTAAAGCCCCTCCCTCCCCCTCTCTATCGTTTTCGAGACAGGGTCTCTCTATGTAACTCTGACTGTCCTAGAACTCACTCTGTAGACCAGGCTGGCCTCAGTCTCAGAACTATCCCTGCCTCTGCGTCCTGGCTGCTGGGACTGAAGGCCTAGGCCACCACTGCCTGGCTTCCAAAGGCATCTTTGGTTTACAGGTGACACGACCCTTGAACTCACAGCGATCCACCTGCCTCTGCCTCCCAAGTGCTGGGATTAAAGGCATGTTTCACCACTGCCCAGCAGGATTTATTTTTTTAATCAATTATTATTATTATTATTTTTTTTTACTGATACAGTCATTTAAAACTCTGTGACTAGGCTGGGCGGTGGTGGCACACGCCTTTCATCCTAGCACTTGGGAGGCCGAGGCTGGTGGACCGCTGTGAGTTCAAGGCCAGCCTGGACTACAAAGTGAATCTAGGCCAGCTAAGGCTACACAGAGAAACCCAGTCTTGAAAAACAAAAAACAAAAAACAAAAAACAAAAAACCTCTGTGATTAGATTTTAGCCAAATATCTCTATGTTCTCTCACTGAGTGCAGGGTTTCACTTGCCGGATAGCCACCACTAGATAGCAGTGGGCAAGTCTACTACAGGGAATCACTGAGGCCAGAGATGGCTCAGTGGATAAAAATACCTGCAATGCAAACCTAAGCACCTGAGTTGGAGCCATGGACTGTGTGATCTCAGTGCTCCCACTGTGAGATGGGAGGCGGAGACAAGAGAGCCAGCAGAAGCTCACAGACTGGGGTACACTGCAGCACAGTGACAGCAATGGGAGACGCCGCCTCAACAACACCGATGGTGAGAACCAACACTCCCAACTGTTCTCTCACATGCACACATGCACCATGGCACATGAGTGACTTTACTCCCACATGCAAAATAAAATTAAAAAAAACATATTAAGAAAAAGAATGTCGGGCTGGAGAGATGGCTCAGAGGTTAAGAGCACTGGCTGCTCTTCCAGAGGTCCTGAGTTCAATTCCCAGCAACCACATGGTGGCTCAAAACTATCTATAATGAGATCTGGTGCCCTCTTCAGGCATGCAGGCACACATGCAGGCAGAACATTGTATACATAATAAATAAATAAGTCTTTAAAAAAAAAAAAAAAGAATTTCAACTACTTGGGGCCTGTGCTGGCTAGTTTTATGCCAAATTGATACAAGCTAGAGTCATCAGAGAAGAGAGAGCCTTGATTAAAAAAATGTCTAAGATTGGGCTCCAGGCATACCTGTGGGCATGTTCTTAATTAGTGATTGATAGGGGAGAGCCCAGGCCATGGTGGGTGGTACTGCTACTGGCCTGGAGGCCCTGGGTTCTATAAGAAAGCAGGCTGAGCAAGCCATGGGGAGGAACAGCCAGTAAGCAGCACCCCTCCATGGCCTCTGCATCAGCTCCTGCCTCCCAGTTCCTGCCCTGCTCGAGTGCCTGGCCTAATGTACTTAGATGTGGAGATATAAGCCAAATAAACCCTCTCCTCTGCAGCTTGCTTTTGGTCATGGTGTTTCATCACAGCAATAGAAACCTTAAGTAGGACAGGATTATTTCTCTGAATACATGGTTGTGAAACTTACTTTAGTGGGGAAATATGTAAGTCCAATTGTAAGATTTGACCTGTTACACAAAACTATCATTGTACCTATGGTCTGGGTTGATGGCTAGATAAATAAGGCACTAATTGCCAAAATTGGCAGACGCCTTTATCCTTAGCCTACAACACATTGGTGACTTGAAGATCTACCTCTCTAGAAAAGTGTTTATCTGCTTGTAAAGTAAGTGTCCGGGTCCTGTAAACACTAAGGACTGTACAAATGATCTCCATCAAAGAATGCATTGTGCACCATCATAAGGACCTTTAAGCTCGATAATTAAAAGTTCAGAGTTGGTCACTGAGCTCCCACAGTCAGCTTCTGGGAGAGGAGGAACAAGAGAGAAGCAGAAAACACCTTGGCTGGTTTCATCAATCAGAGGGAAAGTCACAGCAGCAAGACTCCCTTCAGCCAGAGGGAGGGGCTGTGCTGGTACAATCCTAAGCTGGGAATAGAGAGAAACACTAACCCCACCATGAGGATATTATTGTGGCCTCACCAACATTATTCATTCCTGCCTCCCAGACCTCCGGCCTCACCTAGACCAATCTGTCTGTTTAAAAAGATTCGGGGATTTTCATTATCATAAAAGAATCTTTTCGTTATTCGGTATAATTTAGATTTTTAAAATTCCGACTTTAAGTCTCCTCAAAGTGAATCCATTCTGGGATACCTCCACTTTAAATCCAACATATTAGAGCCCAAGACAAATAAACTACTAAAGAAAAAGGAAAGAATGTTAATCAGGTCCAACCAACTGGATTACTAAGTTTCTATTGATATTAAAAACCATTAAGATATAACAACTTAAATGGTCTAAAACAAACAAACAAACAAACCCTATGACACTCAGACCTCTGACTACAGTAAGAAGTGTTAGTGCTAAATATCTGGGCTGATTCTTATCCAAATAATAGTGTATTTTTTAAAAATCTGTTTCTCGGGCTGGAGAGATGGCTGCTCTTCCAAAGGTCCTGAGTTCAATTCCCAGCAACCACGTGGTGGCTCACAACCATCTGTAATGAGATCTGGTGCCCTCTTCTGACGTACAGGCAGAATGCTATATAAATAATAAATTTAAAAAATATTTTTTTTAAAAAATCTGTTTCTCATCTGAAGAGAATAAGCTGACTGGGTGGCTCTGAGGGTAAGTAGAGTGAATCAGCCTTCAGGTCAGGAGGTAGCATGGCCCCATTCCAGCACACCGAAGCCTGGAAAATCCTCTAAGGCAGCCGCAAAGTTAGCCAGGTCTGAGCAGCAAACAACAGCTCCATTTTCCTAACAAGTACCATGTTAAGCCCACATGATCAGCCCATGTGATCAACTCACTGATCCCAAGGAAGGGTCAGAACAGGGGCTTGCTGTAACGTGAGGTCAGGAAGTTGGATGCTCCATCCTGAAGGTGGCCAATCATCTCTCTACAAGGCTCTAGCCAGCTGCTTCATCAAATCATTCAAGTTTATACACCCTGCTGCGGGTGTCACCAAGCCAAGTTCCTTTCTCAGTGCACATGGGTGAAGCTTCAGGTGTATACACACACACACACACACACACACACACACACACACACACTCATAACACAGTCATATACACATACACACATAAACATACACTCATAACAGTCACATACATACACAAACACACACTCATAACAGTCACACAGACACACATACTCAAATACACACTCAAACATACAGTCATATACACACAAACACACACTCATAACACAGTCATACACACATACACACACAAACACACTCATAACAGTCATACACACATACACACACTCAAACACAGTCATAACACAGTCACACACACTCAAACACAGTCATACACACATACACACAAACAGTCATAACAGTCATACACACACACACACTCAAACACAGTCATACACACATACACACAAACAGTCATAACAGTCATACACACACACACACACACACACACACACACACACACACACACACACACGAAGCGGCCACAAGTTCCACACTCTGCACAGCGCTATTACTCCAGTTGAGGCTTTGCCTCTGGTTACTTTACTAAAAGAAATGGCTCCTGACTGCTTTGACTCAGATAACAGGAAAGAAAAGTAGTCCAACTCTGAAAAACTTTGAGGCAGGCACCCATGGAGGCTTCTGGGGGGTTGGTAGATTCAAAATGGGATCACACTTCAATATGGGGTTCCAAGGAGTTCCCACACTGCACAGGCAAACCAATAAATAGCCTTTCTCCAGTGCATTGCTTCTTAGAGAGATTTCCCCCTCTGAAATGGGCAACTTCTTAAGGCTGTGCAGCAAACATTATATTAACTTGAACATGGAAAGCACAGGGCAGAGCACGGTCTGAGCCACTGCACCCAGGGCTCACCTTGCATACTGCTCTGGGGAGGTGCCTGGTGGGTGTTCCTAACCGGGACGCCTTTCATAGAACTCAGCCCCATAGATTTCCCAGCTTAAGACCTAACTAGAGATGCTGTGACAACACAAGATGCTGAGACCTTCAAGAAATGGTGCATGTGTCCTCGGGAGTTGGTGGGCTGTCTTTCCAAGCACTGCGAGGTCTTAGCAGATTTGTTTTGTTTCGTTTTGTTTTTTGAGACAGGGTTTCTCTGTGTAGCCCTGGCTGTCCTGGACTTGCTTTGCAGACCAGGCTGGCCTCGAACTCACAGTGATCTGCCTGCCTTTGCCTCCTGGAATGCTAGGATTACAGGGGTGTGCCATGGCACCCAGCTTCTTGGGGGATCTTATACAGACATTTGAAGCAAGCAAGATGTCCTTTTCTTTTTTTTTTTTTTTTGAGACAGGGTTTCTCTGTGTAGCCTTGACTGTCCTGGACTTGCTTTGTAGACCAGGCTGGCTTCAAACTCACAGGCTGCCTCTGCCTCCCGAGTGTTGGGATTAAAGGCATGTGCCACCATGCCCAGCAAAGCAAGGTTTCCTGAAAAGACACTGGAGATGGAGGCAAACCTAGAGTCTCTAGGGCGGGAAGCTCTTGCCTCTGTTCCCTGGGCTCAGCACAAGGAGTGTTCTTTCTTTCAGGCAATCCTTTCCTTTTGTGGCTCAGACAATTGTTTAGTCAGCTGTAACCCATGTCCAAAATACAGAGGTCAGAGGTCACGCAGAATAGGAACCAGCATGCCCCTGGCATGCAGAGCAAGGGCCCAGCTCTAGTGCTACAGAACAGATACCATGCCTTTCCCGTCCTTAGCTGACTCCTCTAGAGCTCCAGACTGTATGACCTGCCCATGTCACCCAGTGCTAACTCCCTGGGTGCCCTGTGAGCTGCTGCTGTGAACCAGAGTCCTCACCACCTGCTACCTGGCCAGGACCCAACCCCTGAAACGATGACGGCATGCATGTTCGCTTCCTGGGGTCTGGTAATCCGTTACTAAGGATGGTCCCTGCCTCACAGAGGTCTAAAGTCTTTATCAAGAAACTGAAGCACCCTCCTTCACTAGAGCTAGTACGCCCCCCTCAGTGTCCACACTGTTTTCTCCACTGGGTCCACACATGCCTCTATAAACAGCCTCAACTGCTTTTATATAACCAAGGTCCTAGGTCAGGTCTGAGGGCACTGCCCACTGCTCCATTTACAGTCCCTGTTGTCATTAGAAGGGGAGGCAGCATCAACAGATCCAGGGGAGAGACGGCTTCAAAACAGGGTGACCCGTACCCATCCCAGCATGTACCACAGTGGTCCTCACTCAGCACACTCCTGACCCAAGGCCAGTTTGGATTTCCCTGTATCACATGATGGCAACACCCAAGGCAGGAACACTGGCACCCTCACATGGTGGCCTTATCAGCCCGTCTCCTTTGATCTTTACAGCGCCACAGCAGCATTGTGTCCCTACCTCACTGAGGAACGCTGGAGACCTGAAAGCCGATGTGTCGCATGAGGTGGTGATGGTGTCCCCATGCGAGGTCTGGCATAGCCCAGCTCATCACAGAGCTCAGAGCCTCTGTGATGGGAACCCCTCAGGCAACCTCTGTCCCATTCCCAGCTTCCATGTAAACCGTTTCACTCAGCAGAGAGGACAGCGAAATACAGAGGCAGGAGTGTGAAGGGGGCAGGAGATGGTGGAGAAAATACCCGATAAACTTCGCCAATCAAACCTCCCAGCTTGAAAAGATCCAGTACCGATGCCCCCTTAGGACATGGGAGATACCTCTGAACTATTTCCAACATGATTTAAGACCTGGGAGATCAGAAGAGCTCTTGACCCTCAGCCCCTTCCAAGCTTTTATGGCCCCAGTATGGAAGCCAAAGGATAGAGTAGATCCTTGGTTAGAGGCAAAAGTAGCCACCCAGAGGCTCACTGCAGCACCCACACCTGCACCACCCACCTCCACAGTGCTGTACTTGCACTGGCACTGTACCACCTGCACCCACAGTGTCAGCAGCCATGTAACTCAATATCGCCTGCATCCACCCGGCCTACAGCCCCATCACGCACCTGCGTCACTCATACCACAATGCCCAAACTCACACTGCCTGCACCAGGCCTCCCCCTCACCAGTAGAAGTAATAGGCCAGGGCCACGGCCAGCAGGGCGACGCAGACCCCAGAGAAGAGGCAGGTTGAGGAGCTGGCCAACATCGCTATCCGGTCTTGAGAGCTTGTCAGAGATGGCGAGGAGGAGGCTGGCAGTGAGCGCAGGTCTCTGGCAGATTAGGGCACAGGCTCAGGGAGAGAGGAGGTAGGCTGTGCCGAGAACTATGCCCTGCAGGACCCTCACAACCAGGAACTACCTAGCGACAGAGGCCGTGTTGAAGCAGGACACAGGGCAGCCTGTTCTCGGGGCCACCGCTGCAAGCTCTACTGTCGGACACACTAATCCAATAAGAAGCTTTTCCAGGAGCTATTATAACATGACGCAGGTCACTGGGCCCTGACCAGCACTGGACCCATGGCTGGGACTCAAGAGAACCATAGGTGTCTTACCTAGTGGATAGAGGCTCCAGGATCAAGTCCCGAGTTCCGTGCCCAGACACTGTCCTATGGGTTCCAGTGTCTCATGCCCTATAAGAAGAGTCACTCCACAGCATATGGAAGCTGCAAATGCTCAGTGCCCTGTGCTCTGTGGCTTCCAGACCAAGATTTCTGAATCCAAATGGAAGGAGTGTAAAAGCTAAGCAGAAAGATGCTAAACTAGTGAGGCAAAATGACCCAGAGGCCAGAGCGTCACTCGAGGGCCCATCCCCAACACAGATGGCCCTCAAAGCTCTGCCCACAGGATGTCAGACATAGCTCATCAAGGCAAAGCTCGGCCAAGGCTCCCACTAGTGTCTTCTCTTGTAGGGACCTGGGAGCCGTGTTGTAGACAGGAAAGGCACTGCACACCACAGTCTTCCACAATTCCCTCGTCAGGAGCCCTTCTGCCTGGATGCAGTCTCCGACCTGCTCTGTCCTTGTGCGTAGGGCACCTTCTAAGACATCAGTGCCCACTCTGAGCCCTGAGATCCATGGAAGCTGTGGCCAGGGCCTCCAGCATAGACTGGGTACCACACTCAGCTTTCTCTGGGCCACCCTAGTGAAGGAACTGCGGGGGAGGGTTGCCCTGGAGCAGGTACCAATTCTTTCCCAACGTAAGTCGTCAGGTGGCTCAGTGCAGCTGTCTTAACCCATGCAACCACAGACACCAGCATCATGCCGCTAGGAACTCCTGCATCCCCCACTCGCCCTTAGGGGATGCTAGGTAACAGACACTTGTCACTGGCTGCTGGGGTGGGGGTGGGGCGGATCTATAGTGACAAGAGCAATCGAGCAATCAGCCACCTGGAAGATCAATATTGGGCTCCCCCTCCTCAACCCTCAGCCTTCAGGACTATTTCTAGAACTGGAGTTGATGTATGAAAGCAAAACAGAGTATTTGAAAAGTCAGGAATTCCTTCTCCTTGCCTCGGGCATTTCTTTCCTGTTAAGGAACCCCTCCCTGGTGAGACAGGCACATTGGGAAATGAAGGAAAGGTTCACTCAGTGACGTTAGGACACTGGCCACTAGGCAGGGGCAGGCAGATGGAGCCACCTGTACAGCTCCCACTGGAAGGACGTCACACCTTCCCCAGATTGGCATGTTTATGCAGCCTCAGGAGGGCCACTTCTGCACTAACTCAAGGCAGACGGCTGTGTGTGCAACGTTGTCCTCACACTTCCTGGCTGAGCGTGGCATCACCCATGCAACAGGGAGGTCCAGCTCCTGGGAAACCAGGGCTGCCCTAACTAAAAGCCGCCTGCGAGGGGTGGTCTTCAAGGTAGTTCGTAAGATGTCCAGAGCAGCAGTGGCTCCCAGAACCAGCTCCGCCCCAGTGGCAGGGTTCAGAAAGATACTCCCAAGGCTGAATCACACTGTGATGGCCAAAGCAGGGAAGGTGTCCCCAACAAGGGACCCCGCCTGCAGTGAGAAACATGACTGAGCCAGAGTGGACCCACACAGAGTGGCCCCAGGGCAGTCAGCTTAGGGCACAGTCTACTTTTCCAGCTGAAACTATAGGGCCTACACCTGAGCACTCACTGTCCTTGGGTGTCGATGAGGAGCACTCCTATCTAAAAGCAAACATGGCAGTAGCCCAGACAGTATGTGAACAGACCATGTGAACTAGCTGAAAGACTGCCGTGGAGATGGCACTGGGGACAGGCACCCAGGCAACCCACGGCCTGCTGTGGATCAGCCCATTTTCCTTAAGGTCGGAGGAAGATGCAGCTCACAACAAGACTTCAACAAGGTTCTGATGAAGCCCTGGATTCCACTCGGAGTGCTTCTATTTCAGGTCCCTCAGAACCTGAAGAAATGGACCCCCTTAAACATAGCCCTGGCTGCCTTGGAACTCACTATGTAGACCAACCAGGCTGGCCTCCAAATCACAGAGATCTACCTGCCTCTGCGCTGGGAGTAAAGTGTTTATACCACCATGCTGGGCAAGATTCAAACTTTTTAAATTGGCCAGGACCAGAGAGATGGTTCAGCAGGTTTAAGGCACTTGCTCCCAAGCCTGATGACCTGAGGTCAATTCCCAGAATCCACCATGATAGAAAGAATCAACTCCTGGGAGGCATTCTCTGACCGCCACACTTGCACCATGGCTACAATAACTAAATCCCTGCTATAAATAAACAAATGAAGTGGGCCAGTCTGCCGTCCACAGGCCTCGTCACTGTCTGCACAGATGTGACTTGCTAAGCTGAGTCCTGGTAGGACATTCCACCCGGGAACCTGCAGAGATTCCATGACGCTGTCATCTCATCCCTTAGTCCTCTGTCTCGGCCCCTTCCCTGTGTGTCTGGACTGCCCTTAGGGTGGCTCTCAGGGTAGGGAATTGCTGTGGGCGGCCAAAGCTTGGCTGACGCGTCCCTGCACGCCCATCTCTTCTGGAGTGCCAGCACACAGCCTCTTGTCTGGGTCTGGCTCTCCTCTTGGCTCTCTGGCCTGTGCCCCATGGTATAGCCAAAGTGACATGTTTCCACATTCATGGGTGATGGCCCTCCCCACGGCTGGTGCCTGCTCCATCCTGCAGGTGCACTCTCCACTGCAGGCATATGACGCTCTCCAGGGCCTCAGCCACGCAGAACGCTCCACTGTGAGCTCTCCAGCTCACCTCTTGGTGTTGTGCTTAGCTGTTACCCTGGGACTCTGGGGACATGGCTCCGCCTTTCTCTCTATTCAGGGCTAGATTGTAAGGACACTGGAAAGGATGGTGAAAGACCACCACGTGGCAAATGCTGGACATCACTCCTGCACCCAAACCTTGTCTGTGGAAGAAATAGGCCAAGACTCCAAAAGAACACACGGAAAAGCAAAAGCAGACAAAAAGGACCGCACCAAATTAAGAGGCTTTCGCAGAGCAAAGGGCACAGCAGTGGCATGAGGAGGTGGCCTGCCAATCAAACACCTGGTCAGGCTGTGATGGTTAATACCAACTGTCAGTGGGGCAGAATCCAGAACCACCAAAAGCCAAACCTCTAGCCATGTCCGGGGAGAGGTTGTACACATTTGTTAGGGCTGGGAAGTGGCTCAGTGAGTAAAGCGATTGCTTTATGAGGACCAGAGTTTAAGTCCCAGGAACCCACATGAGGCCAGATACGGTGGCTTGAGGCTGTAATCGAAGTGTCCCTTCTGGAACTCGCAAAGCTGTGTCAGTCAGCATGGAGTAACAGCAAAGAACATTACCCTGCCTCAAATTAGGTAGAGGGAGAAAACAGAGCTGAGGTTGCCTCCAACACAGACCTGCTCTCTCTTTCACTCCCTCTCACTGCCAGAGAAAGAAAGAGAGACAGAGACACAGAGGGAGGCAGGCAGAGGTGGGAGGAGGCAGATTAAAGAGATTAGTTTAGCCTCTGGGCATGCCTTTTAGGGATTATATAAATTAGGTTAATTAAGGCAGAAAGGCTGATCCTAAATGTGGGCGGGGTTGTCTCACAGGCTGGAGGCCCACACTAAGCTAACAGGAAACAGAGCTGAGGCGCATTCAAGTCTCTCTGCTCCTGACCTGGTGCACCCGCCCCACGACCTACACCACCTTGTCCCTGCCAAGGCCGGCTGTGTCTTCCAGCTGGAGCCCAAGTAAAGGCCTCTTATGTTCCCTTAGGTAGGCATTTCATCCTAGCAACAGGACAATTAACTAAGGCAGAGGCCAGTGTCCACAATCAGGCAACAGAACCTTCTCTAAAGACAACGTGCCAATGGCCAACAGAGACGGTGAGTAGTAGTCAGTGTCTCAGTGCAAATCAAAACCTACAGCAGCCACCATCAGGATGAGTGCTGGTGAGGGCGTGGAGAGAGGGGACCCTTGCACATCAGCACAGCCGTTATGATAAAATGGTATGGAAGTTAAGAAACAGAGACAGCTTATCTCCTAAGTGTCCATTGGTGGATGAACGGGCAGCGAAATTAGTGCATGCACACAATGGAATATTATCCAGCCATAAAAACCAACCAACCAGTCAATAAACAAATAAGTAAAGCAAGTCTTGACATCTTAATCCGTGGGGCTAGAAACAGAGAGCATTGCGTTAAGAAGTCATTCAGAGAAGACACCTCCCACATTCTTACTCAGAGGTGGATCTAAGAAGTCCATCTCAGACACATGTAGAACTGCTGGGGGCAGCGGCCATGAGGTTCAAGGCCTGGAGAAGTGGTGGGGCTGTGTGGCTCTGTGGCACCACAGTGACCGAAAGCACTGTTCTAGCCTCTGTCCCAGATGGCTGGTACTAGCCTCCCAACTCTCCATCCCAGAAGTATCTCCAGCACAGGACTCCCCGGGATGGCCCCAGCACCCCCCAGGGCTCAGAGGCACGTGAGCAGATGACATGTTTTAGCCTACTCAGATGCTCTCCTGATGTTCTACGTGTGAAGAAAGTGCCCTGACCGAACCGCAGCACAAGACCAGTGATGGCCTCTCTCTGCTCTAGGCTCTGAGCGCTGGGGAGACACACTGTCCAGGCAGCCCGGCGCCTCCGCCTGCTACCTGGCTATGCTTACTAGGTTATGGAGCCCCGGTCACCATTTCTCCAGCTTACCACGCTTGTTGCAAGTCAGAAGGCGAGTGAGTCTTGAGGACCTACTCAAGGAAGAAGCTGGCTGGTGCTCCCAGCCCCACCCACGCTTCCCTGATTCTTACCACGCCCATCCCTCCCACTCTGCCTCTGGACTGGCAGTTGTTAACCTGCAGTTCCAGGAAGGAACAGGAGTTGCTGCTGGTACTGGCTAGAGGGCCCTCTGGCCATCACCTGTGCATGAGGTGAGTGCTCTGTGTCCCACTCAGCCTGGCTGTGCAGGGACCCAGTCACTGGACAGACACCAAAAGGAAGTTCAGCTCCTCAACCTAGTCTCCCCTCCCCCTCTTCACATAAGCAAGCATGTGCAGAACCAGAGACCCACCGTGCCCAGCTTGTGCTGCAGACAGTGATGACAGAGAATCCAGGAGCAAGGCAGCTGGGCAACTCAGGGACCCAGCTGATAAAATGCCCTTCCAACAACATGGGGACACGTGGGGGAATGAAGTTACTATGTAGACCAAACAAAGAGTAAACAGGCCATGGAGTGAGCCCAGGAGTCTGGGGCCTGATCTCCAGGGTGCTGAACGGTCTCTCCAGGTGCCAGCTGGGCAGCTCATGGTCACGTGATCACCCCAAGCCATCCTTAAAGGCAAGCACAAAGGAGAGGAGAGACACCCTGGACTGTAATCTGTGAAGGATGCTGAGAGCGTGGACCCCCCTGGCCCCTGCACCCAGCACAGGTTGGCCAACTGTGTCCACAACCACGGCGCCTTTGTAAGCAGACACAGGGGCAGCAGGGAGACGGATGCAGACAGCCTCAAAGAGCTTGTGGAGGCCACCTCAAGGCAGTAAGGAAGAGACCTGGCAGGAAAGACAAGGGCTGGAAGAGGCGTGTCCCACGTCCATCTCCAACCTCCCTTCCTTCCCTGACTGTGGCATGGGAGCATCATGCCGTGTATGACTGACAGAAACTTGCCCCTCCTGGAACATCTGGCACCATGACTGGGCTACTGGCTGGAAACCTGCCCTAGAGGGGCATTCGGGAAGAAGTGGTTCCTTCAGACAAAACAGTTCTGACACTCATGATAGCCCATAGGAAGCAGCCTGCTTTGCTCCCTGAATTCCAGCCTCATCCACAGCAGCATTTCTGCCACCTCCAAGTTGTGTGCCTTGCCATCGGAGCACCACAACCTATGTAACAGAACAGATTCCTGTCCCAAGAGGTGCCCTCCTCAATCACTGCCGAAGGCTGTCCACTCTGTCCCTGTAGTATCTCAAAGGGAGTTTCCCTAACTCAAAACAACAAAGCCAGAGCTATGTGACATACACGTACTTAGGCTTGGCCTGTACTCTAAACACTACCAGTGGCTGTGGGTGAAAGGTGATGACCACACAGGTACCAGCTACCACCCTCTCCCCACACAGGGCCTCTGCACATTGAGGTCCCTGTGCTGAACACTCAAGTGCTCACCATCTGCAACTGACACCACCAGTCACCAGCCTGCCCCTGGGGACATGCTCATGGCGCCCCTGAGACTCACAGCCTGCACTGCCCACACGCCCTGGTAGAGTGAGGGCCACAGTTAGGAACCTACAGGCACTGTTCTTCCTGCTGGCACAAGGAGATGAGGTGATGATGGTGGAGAAGCTGGCCCAGGGAGGAGCAGCATGATGCACATGTCCACAGGGCAGGCATGTGTGTTCAGCTACCTCCAAGACCACTGCCTTGCCTAATACATGAGAAATCTGGTCCATCTTTCCTCCCCCCCCCCCCCATCTAATCCTCATAGTCAGGATTCTCTTGTCTAGATCCTTATGTGCTGGAATTACAGGTACCAGGTTGGAAAACCTTTATTTTTTTTTTCAACTGTCTAGAGAAAGGCTGGATAGAAAACATAGTAAGAAACTAAAGTAACTATATATAATTCAAGCCATCACTGTGCTACCTTGGCCGAGCCACACAGGGACAGGCATGAGAATGCTAGGCCAGGACTGCACCTGTCCTGCCTCTCACCTGCCTGTGCTCATCTTCAAAAACACCTCAGTACCTGTGCTGCCACCTTCTCAGCAGCAGGACAAAAGGCCTGACAGAGATGGGTCCACAGCCAGCCAGCACCCCTAGCTCAACCGGGATTCTCGGAGTAGGGTGGAGCCAAGAACATGATGGCCCACCTTGGCCAAGGAGAGACTATTTTAAAAATTTGTTTATGAAAGTGTGATTTCTAAAGAGACCATCTCCTCCCATGATAGGCCTTTCAAAGATGCCTTAGACAGAGCCAACAGGGTCCAGGCCAGGCCCTGTCAGACTGCTGGCCTCTGGGAAGCTGGTTGGTACAGAGTAAGATTTCTTAGGTTTCCAAATAAAAAGGTTCAAAGGCAAGGTGAGTGAGAGATTTTCACATAGGCCGGTTTTTTACATTTTTACATGCATTTCCTTCTAGGCTGTAAGAGGATGGGGGTTCCCTATCTCAGCATGCCCCAGTGCAAACCTAGACCCTACCTAGCATTACTCCACGCTGGACAGACTAATAGTTTACATGGTACCAGCCATCAGGGCCTAAAGGACACTGCCTGGGATGCCTAGTCCTCTGTACTATACCAGGGGACAAGAGAGCCTCCCACAAGTGCTCAGGGAACAGGAAAAGACACCCTGAAAATTCACACATGACAGTTCATGTGCAAGCAAAGCCTCCTGTGGCTCAGAGCACTGACATTCAATGCAGAGAAAGGATAATTATTCTATTAAGTAAGACCATTGTTGTACTCTTTAAGTCAGAGAATGGGACAGGAAGGCTGGAGCCTTCACCATGCCTGCTCTGCTCTGTGGTGCTCACCCTGAGGTCTTTACAGCTTTGCAGCTGTGGAACCGGCCCAAGGAGGACCAAGGAGGGGAGGGGCACCAGTGGCCTCTAGTTACAGCCCTGCTCCTTGTCACCAGGTGCACTCTGCACCTGTCCCAGCAGCTGTTTGGCCTCGGGTACCACTCTGGCAGAGGGCTCTTTGACCTTTAGTTCAAACCTCATGGCTCAGAACTCCAAAATACTGCTTGGAAAGGAAGCTGGTAAGAAAACTTGAAATCTAGTATTTCTGAAGTATGTGTGTGTGTGTGTGTGTGTGTGTGTGTGTGTGTGCGCGCGCGCGCGCGCATGTGTAATGAGAAGTGTGCGATATACATATAAACAATTTCCATTAAAGGCTGCCGAGGACCATCAAGATGGCTCAGCAGGGTTAAGGTGTTTGCCATATGGGCCCGGAGAGCTGAGTTCTATTTCTGGAACCCACATGGTGGGAAAGAACTGATTCCCCAAAGCTGTCCTCTGACCTCACATATACTCTGACACACTCATCCCCTTGCTCTCACTCACATACATACACCATACATACCATAATTTTTTAAAGAGGAAAAAAAAAAAGATCACAGAGCTGGGAGGAGGCATGAGGCAGCGAGGCATCCTGTTTAAGAATGGCACTCCCACTAAGAAAGCCACTGTGTGCAACAGGGTCCCCAAGGGGCCACCGCTCTGCTTGACATCTCTCTTCAGGAATGAAGCCTCATTATGGAGCCTTGAAACAAAGTGCTCCTGAAATAAACACGCAACCCTCTGGAAAACAGTGGCACTGAGCTTTAAAGATCCTGGTTTGGTGGGTTGAGAGCTGAGAACAGACAGACAGGACCACCACAGAAGGGAGCAGACTGCATAGGAAGGGTGACCTTGGCAGAGGCCACCCCCTCTGTCACCACCCCCTCCTGCCCGGTTAGACCAACAGTCTTAATGCGCTTGGTGCCTCCCTGAAGGTGCCGGGTCACCTACTTCCACAAAGTCACCTACTAAAAATACAGGGCTTACGGGAAGGGGGGTGGGGGAAAGGTGGCTCTGTCCCAGCAGAGCTACACTGGCCAGAGGCCACTGTTCACAGCGTCTCTTGCCCAGCGGGTGGGGTGGAAGGGTGAACAGATGGTTCGGGTTCTTCAAATTCAGGGCCAGTTGCTCTGTAGAGGAAAAGTTTGAGGCTGCCACACTTTGATGAAGACATAGAGATGAGAGCAACAGCTCCCTGCGTCCCCAAGCCAGCCTGGTCTCAGAGGAGCGGCAAAACAGACTGGCCCCTGGCTGTGGGCCCCTTGAGGTTCATCACATTCATATAGGTCCCCAAGTCTGAGACCACTGGCACCCCTCATTTTTCTGGGTAAGACAGTATGGAGGCAGGGGCACAACTCTCTCATCTACTCTCCTGCACGCGTTCCCCAGGGCAAGCTCATGGAACAGGAGTCCCACCAGCCTGGCTGGTGGCTGCCGGCCCTGCTGTTCCCACTTGGCAGAGGGAGGAAAGCTCCCTGTCCCCTCCCTGTCACAGCTATCTGAGGCAGAGGCAGCCACTGCCTGGAACAGCACCGGGTCCCGAGTCACAGGGGTTCTGATGTCCCCTGCTGGGTATCTAGAAAGGCCACTTGGCCATTCTGCCTGTTGCCTGCATCCCTGCTCTGTCCACAGCTAGCCTAGTCCCTCTGGCCTCCAAACAGCACCACAGCCATGTCCCTGCTCGCGCCATGTACTTGGTAGGACACAAATTTACCTATCTCCCCACAGACGCCCCGAGATGAACTGCATCCCAAGTAGATCAAATACAAGTAGGTGGAATCCTGAGAGCTACATGTTGATCAGAGATGTGCCAGGCCTGTCCCCAGTCCCAGAAGTAGCATGCATTGTCAGTCAGTATTAAGCACTGCCTCAGAGGCAGAGGCTCTGACAGCCCTTTACTTTCCCTACCCCAGTGGCCACAGCCACTTGCCAGCTTTCCCCCTAGCCTGGTTCTGCTTGCTGACAGAACTCAGCCTCGACAGCCCTTGCTCCAAGTATGTGTCCTTATCAGTGGCCAAACAGTCGCCACCACCCTGAGGACGCACATTGGTTCTGCTCCTGTTGTTTTGGGGGTGGGGAATCTTCTTCCATTGTTCTTGCCTGACAAGCAATACTAATGGGCCTTCTATGTTGTCTACATACTGTATATACTCCTAAGCTAACCTGTCCAGCCAGGAGGAAATACCAGCCTGGTTTACAGAGCAAGTTCCAGGACGGCCAAGGCTATGTTGAGAGGCCGTGTGTGTGTGTGTGTGTGTGTGTGTGTGTGTGTGTGTGTGTGTGTCTGTCTGTCTGTCTCTCTCTCTCTCTCTCTCTCTCTCTCTCTCTCTCTCTCTCTCTCTCTCGGTGCTAGATTACAGCTCAGTACTGCAGAAAGGCCCAGCCCAGCACAAGAGAGGGAGACTGCCTGCCTCACAGAGGTTAATGCAGAAGAAGGCAGTGAGGCTACCCCATCCACCTTTTGTACTGGCCATCGAGTGTGCATTCTAGAGTCTGCCAAGATGGCTGTGTAGCTTTAAGAACCCAGGAACGTTCTTTTCTTGCTGCTTTATACTATGGCTTCACTGGAGCCTCCCAGCACCCTGCGCTTTCAGGGGCTAGGGTGAAGCTATGTCTTCTGAACCCAAGCCAGGCCTTGTTACTCCTGCTCCTGGGGGCCAGGACATGTTTGTGCACACCCATTCCCACCATTCCCTCTGGCATGACAATCATCACTACCCGGTACCTGATTGTGAAACCGTCAGGTGGTGACTCTGAGTAAGACCCCCCTCCCCCACCCCATCCCATGGTTTAGCTTCCATGGTTCAAAACAGCAATGCAAAATTCCAGGTGTGAACAACATATGTTTTAAATTCTTTTTCTTATAGCATGCTGCACGTTTCTTAGTGATTGTGTTAGCTGCTGTTTGTCTCTTTGTGCACATAATCTTTAAATTCAAGTGCACTGTGGGTATGCTAGCACCACGCCCATAGGTTTGGCGGCACCTGCGGCTCGGGTGTCCATCGGGATGGATCCCTGAGGGTCAGGGAAGGCTGAACCTTGGAGAAAGGACCCTTTTTAACATTCCCCTCACACTAATCTGTGCCCTGCTGGATGGCTGACTGCCTGTGGCCCTGGTAGTAGAGCTAGCATCTAATTAAGACAAGGGATCTGCCCTCACACTCCACCTCTAAGACAAGCCTGCACTTGAGAGTGCGATGGTCAGATATAAGATGTTTCACCCACAGTTCTGACACCCTTTAGTACCCAGGGTCCCCTCCCAACTGCCAATGCAAGGACAGACAGAATCCAAGGGCTTCTCCACTCCTCAAAGCAAAAGTGGAACTCACCACCGCCCCGCCCCCCTCCACAGCATATCTCAGAGTTCTTTCTTAAAGACGTGGGTAGTTTTGCAGTATAAAAACATACCCTACTGAAGGCCCTACAGGTCACAGTGCTTTCCCACTCATGGGCCCTGTGCAGGCACCTGAGAATAAAGTGGATGCCAGGCCCAAGATCACAGCTCTGCTCAGGCCCAGTGAATGGACACCCCTCCCTCAACCCCACTGCAGCTGATGGTGGGGTTCAAAAGAAACACTGGCTCATCAAAAGACAGCAAGTGGCACCCCCCAGCTTCTGCAAGCATGAGGCTGGTTACCCAAATACTGGTTATCCAAGAGCTCTTTCACAAGCGTGAGAACAGAGCTGAGAGAGTGTCGTGCAAGCAGGCACCGGTCCATCAGGATGAACGATAGCAGCAGCACTCAGCACCCGCCCAAACCACACAGCGACACTGTGAGCCTACACTCGGCACTCGCCCGTGAGCAGGCTAAGAACGTGAGGAGGATATTAACCGAAAGGCATGGTTCATCCACCCAGTACACTCAACACGCTAGCTCAGCTGTGTGAGCATCAGAAAGATGCCAGGCACTGCTGTGTTCCTTCCCACCCTGTGCAGCCCAGGGCCAGTCAAACTCAGGGCTAGGTTTAGTCTTGCTGCCTTCCAAGGGCACAGCAGCTGTGCAAGGCTGGAAGCTACCTCATCGAGAGCCGGACTATGTCATCTCCTTTACTAGGTGACATCTGTCTGCACAGAAGAGATGAGGCACTCCTGCTACCATGGCAGCAGTGGCAGCAGCGGCGGCGGCAGCGGCAGCGGCAGGCGTCCCAAAGGATGCACTTGAAGGAGGCCAGCAGGCCATGAGAGACAAGTGTCAGTCACTCAAGTTTTGGAGGGACCTGCTTTGGAAGTTGGGCAAGGAAAAACCACAGGCCCAGAAACCAGAGTGGAGAAGGACCCTCATCTAAAGCCAGGGTGCAGGCGGGGGATCTGGAGAGGGCCACACATCAAAGGGTGGCCCTAAGACAGCAGGGTCTCAGAGATGCCTCCATGACTCCCCTTCAGTACCATGTATGTACACCAACCTCACCAAGGTGGGGCTGGAGCACAGTCACCCTTACCTGTACAGGCGGCAGGTGCCCAGCAGAGCTGGAGGTGGCTCCAAAGGTGTCAGGAGGCAGAATGGGCTGGCCTTTATTCCCACTGCTGCGAGGAGCAGGACCTGATCCCACCAGACTAGTTTTTGAACCAGAGGCAGAGCAGGGGTGTGGCCTGGAGTAAGGCCCAGCCTCCTCCCCACACCCATCAAGTATCCATGTGCCCTGCTCCAGTGCCAAAAATGGGCCTCACAAGAAAAAGGTCCTTATCTAAGTGCCCAGAATGAAGCCTGAGTCTGGCCAGGCCAGCCACCCAATCAGAAGCCTTGTTAACAGCTACGTGGTGCTCAGATGGAAGGTGGAGGTGTATGTGGCGGCAACTTTGGAAAGGGCCTGTCTTCACAATGCAGTGAAGGACAGAGGGCTCCTGCCCCCTCCTGAGACCATCTTCCTTGCTTCCTGACCATTAGCTGTGTCCAGGAAAGTGATGGCTCAGCAGCACTCAACAACAGCCAGGCCTCTTGGGACAGGACAAGCACTAAATGGGGGTTTAAGGTGAACAAGTCAACAGGAAAAGGCCAAGTGTGCCTGGGCCGCACATGAACCAGCAGTGAGAGGCAAGCAGGCCTAGGGACTGAGTCCCTGCGGCCCAGAGAACAGCTGCCCCTCCCCCTCCCTGCCATGAGGGGGGGGGCCATCTTGGAAGGGGATCCTGCAGCTCAAGGCACAGCCACTGGGCTGTGAGATAAAAAACCAGGTGCTTTTTAGTCTTAGTCTCTAATACTTCATGGTGCTTCACAATGCAGCTCCTTATAACATTTGGTTCATGGCCTGGAAGTTCCTAAGCAGCTAGCTCTCCCTGTCCTGCCCTGGCATGCTAATGAGGGCTAGTGTGAGCTGTCATCCGTCATCCACTGTGGCCTTGGGCTGCGGCTGGTGACCAGAGGGGCCCCGCCATGTGAGCAGAGGGCTGATGAAATACACTGTACCTGATAGAAGACAACGTGGGGAAGAACCCTTGGCACAGGGGACAACTTCCTGAACAGAGCACCAACAGCCCAGGCTCTAAGATCCATAATTAATAAATGGGACCTCATGATACTGACAAGCTTCTCTAAGGCAAAGGACACTGTCAACAGGACGACACAGCAGCCTACAGAGTGGGAACAGATTTTTACCGCCTCCACATCTGACAGAGGGATAATATCAAACATATATAAAGAACTCAAAAAACTAGACATCAACAAACCAAACCGTCCAATTAAAAAGTGGGGTAGAGAATTCTCAACAGAGAATCTCAAATGGCCAAGAAATACAAAGAAATGTTCAACATCCTTAGCCACCAGGGAAGTGCAAATAAAAAAAAAAATTTTTTTTTTTTTTTTTGGTTTTTCGAGACAAGGTTTCTCTGTGTAGCCTTGGCTGTCCTGGACTTGCTTTGTAGACCAGACTGGCCTCAAACTCACAGTGATCCACCTGCCTCTGCCTCCAGAGTGCTGGGATTAAAGGCGCGCGCCACTATGCCCAGCTGAAACTATTCTGAGATTCTATCTTACACCTGTCAGAATGACTAAGATCAACAACACAAGCAACAGCTCATGCTGGCGAGGATGTGGAGCAAGGGGAGTGCAAACTTGTCTAACGATGATGACCATTCAATCTGGCACATTCTCAGAAAATTGGGAATCTACAGCAAGGCCCAGCTGTACCATTCTTGGGCATATGACCAAAAGATGCTCCACCATGTCTCAAGGACATTTGCTCAGTTATGTTTATAGCAGCTTTATTCATAATAGCCAGAAACTGCAAACCATCTAGATGTTCCTCAGGTGAAGAATGGATAAAGAAAATGTGGTACTTTTATGCAAGGGAGTATCACTCAGCTGTTAAAAGAAAATGACATCATGAAACTTGAAGGCAAATGGATGAAACTAGAAAAAATCCAAATGAGATAATTCAGACACAGAAAGACAGACATGGGTTGCATTCAGTTATAAGTGACTATTAGCTGTTAACAAAGGATGGCCACGCTATAATCCACAGAGCCAGAGAGGCTAAGTAATATGGAGGGCTCAGGGGGACCAAGTGGAGGACGGATGCATGGATCACCCTGGGAAGGAGAAATGGAATAGATTTGGCAGGTGGCCTGGGGCAGGGGGTGGGAAGAGGAGGAAGCAGGTGAGGAGTGGGGGAAGAGAGCACAGGGAGACACAACTGGAACTGGGGGGCTCTTAGGGGAGATGTGGAAACCTAGTGCAGTGGAAACTCCCTGGAATCTACGAAGGTGACCCTAAAGAGGACTCCTAGGAATATGGAGTCTGAACCACTCACTTTCTGTAACCAGGCAAGGTTTCCAGTGATGGGACTGGGACACCAAGCCAGCAGCAAAACTTTCAACCTGCATTCTGCCCTGCCTGTAAGATGCGCTGGGGCGCAGAGCTCTAATTTGAGGCCCACACCACAAGAGGGAGCCCATGCCCAACACTGCCTGGATGACCGGGAAGTAGAGGTGGGATAGCCCAGAGACCTAGGGGAGAACCAAATGCGACTGTCAAAAATAAAAAATAAAAATAAAAATCGATGAACCGATTCCTCATAGACGGGTGCCTAGAACAGGTATCATCAAAGAGGCTGCCTCTGGCAGCTGAAGGGAGCAGACGCACACACCCATCAGCCAAACGTTAGGCAAGCAGAGAGCCTAGGTTGGAGGTCTCCATCCAGTTCCTCCCCTGGTAGCTCAGGGAACCCCTCAGAAGAGGGGGAGGGGAATTGTGGGAGCCAGAGGAGCTTGGCCATCAGGGCCAGCAGCACTCCGAGGTGACAGCTCATCCAGGTTTAGCTATGAGGAGGTCTAATGGATTTGTGGCACTTCTTCTGTGTGAACACTGGACAGCAGTCTAACCAAATTCAAACCAGCTTCCCCGTTAAACAGTAATGCCGCAGTCAATTTACGATATCCCATATACGTTTTAGGATTAAGTCACCCGAGCTGACACTTCTGCTCTGCCTTCTGCCAGGGGCATCTGTGCTCCCGTCAGCAAGTTCCTAAGAGGAACTGCAGGAGGTGCCAGGAACAAGAGAGGCCCTTTGGAAAGGTCTGCCTCAGCCAGGAGCAGATAAGACAGCCTACAGATTAGCCCCAGACTTATGCAACAAGCCAAAATGCCATCAAGGCTGCTTTGTCCCGGACATCGAAGGTGAACTAGAGAAAATCAATCAATGTGAGTAATGGCAGTAAAAGAAAAAGGGAGAGAAATAACAGGGTAGTCTTATGAAATATTAGGAAAAGCAGATCTGAAGTCCAACCTGCATGAGTATTGAAGGCCACCTGTCACAGAGACTTCTTTCTGGAACCATCCATGGCCATTATGCTAAGGAAGGACAAGAGGGGGAACTGCTAAGACTGCACTTGCCTGCCACCTCAGCACGCAGGAGGCTGAGGCAGGGGGAATCACTGCAGCTCACCTTAAACAGAGATCAGAGGAGGAGACTGTGAAGAGGAGAATTTCAGCACCGGTGGGTGACAGGCTGTCTCAGGAAGTCTCAGACGTTCTTAAGGCCACAAGAGGCCTCGGTGCGGAGTGCTGCGCTCTCTGTGCACACAACCTGTCTCCTCCGGTTCACACAGTCCCCAAGCCTCTCCCGGGGTCTACACAGCAGCTGACATTCCTCATAGGAAGACAGTGAAGGGCAGAAATGCAGTGTGGCCTCACATGCTAGCTTCTGCCTTTCTGCAGCCACTCGCCGGCCTCATAGCCTGTGCTGGAGGCCACACACTTCTCCACGTCCCTTGTTCTTGCTCACTCGCCTCCTGATTCCGGTCCACACTGAGTGATCAGGGGAAAGGAAAGGCCCACACCAGTGAGGATGACCAGGACACACCGATGGGAGAATGTCACCTCCTATGGCTTTACCTAGAGCCCCACTCCATCCAAAGCCGACCCAGCCTAGCGAGGTGTGCTGGCGCTGTGAGGCCCGGGTTCAGGTGGAAGCTCATCATATTCCATGATTGGGCAGAGCCCAGCAGATGGCAGCCATGAGACAAGACCCAGGACACTCAATCAGAGCGGCCACGAGGCCCAGCACAGCAGATGGAGGCCAAAGGGGGCTGCAGGAGGAGGTGCTGCTGGGCACCATCCGCACAAGCTGTAGTGCCAGAGGGTGCACACATGTGCAGCCCTTTACCTGTGTTCTACGCACGGGGGGCACAGTGCAGATAACAGAGTCCTCAGAGGGAAGGAGTCTGAGGCCAGATCAGGCTCCTCCTGCAGCCACTTGTCACCCGAGAAACTTACAAACAGCACCAGCTGGAGGGACAGATGCAGGGAGCCAGCCAGCTCTACACAACAGGGAAGGCAAAGTCCACTTCCACGGAGACAGCCTGCTGGGGCAGCCTGCAGGGTTGTATGGGCCAACCCTATCAAGTTATCTGGGCAGGTGGCCTCTGGCCCTCATGGGGAAATGAGCATGTCAGCTCCACGCTGCTCGCTAAACCTCAGGCACTACAGCTCAACAGCCCACTCCAGTTAACTGCCCAAAGCCATCAGAGGCACAGGTGTGGGTGAGAGTGCGCCCAAATAAACAGTACACCCTGGGGCAGTGGTGAAGCAAGAAGGCCTTTTGGGGTTTGGTTTTTTGGGGGGTTTGAGGGACAGAGTTTCTTTGTGTCCCTGGCTGTCCTGGAACTCACTCTGTAGACCAGGTTGACCTCAAACTCAAGAGATACACCTACCTCTGCCTTCCAAGTGCTGGGATTAAAGGTGTGCGCTGCTGCTGCCACCACCACCCGGCAAGAAGAGCCTTTTTTTTTTTTTTAAGGAGGCAGATTTATGCAAGCTGAAAGTTAGAAAGCTTCAATGGCTGCTACACAGAACTACGTTTAGGTAACTGTTTGGTTGGCTTTTAGTTTGCTTGTTTGAAACAAGGTACAGCCTAGCCTGAGCCCTGGCTGTTCTCAAACGTGACCTGTAACAAGAGCTTCATCTCCTGGCTGTCCTGCCTCCATAGCCTGACTGCTGTAAGCACAGGCAGAGTCAGTGTGCCTGGTTTAGTCAGTGGTGAGTTCAGGCCCAGGGTCTTATACATGCTTTGTAAGCATTCTGCAAACACAGCCTGTCTGTATGGGCTTAGATTTTTATGAGTTCTGAAGATTAATTACAAAGCCCTCTGGGTTTGTGGATCTTCCCAGAAGACCGAAATTCTAGATGGAGTAAGGAACATAGCTTTATTTATTATATTTGGTTCTGGTTCAATTTTTACAAGCATATGCTAGTTCTATAATTAAAATTGTAAGTGTTGAGAACAAAGTTAACTTGCTTACACATCAGGCTTCCTACCCTTTGTGTCTGCATGGCGACAGTCTACCCACCCACCCAGAGCAGATAAGACTCATCTCTTCTTTCAAGAAAAGTGCTTCCCTTTGCAGGCTGTCTGCCATTACTAGACAGCCTGGCAGGGTGATGTCTGCGCCCTTTGCTCTCCCCTCATACAGCCCCTGTGTGTGTGTGTGGGGGGGGATATGTATTAGTCTTCACCTCCCCTCCTCTGCTTCTGGAGGGAACCCTGTGCCCCCAGCACCCACCCAGCAGCTGCTCACTTCCTACAACCTCAGACCTTTGTCTGAGACCTTTTTTTTTTTTTTTTACCAAGGCAACACACCTGGGCTGCAGCATTTAAATGACCTAAGTGAGCCTTGTCCCCCAACCGCCCCACTGGAAAGCTCCACTCCTCTGAAGATTCCTGCCCCTTCCCAACCCAGCTGGAAATAACTTGTTAGGCCTTGCTGGGAAGTAGTGCCGCCTGGTATAGACTCAGATGGGCTCCGCTCAGGACAGGCCACACTTCCTGGAGTCCTCTGTGTCCCTAAGGGATCACATCCCCACCCCCTCCAGTCGCCCACCCCCTCCCAACTGCTGATCCAGCTGGCATCAGATCCTTTTTGGCCAATTGCTTTGTGCTGTTAGGTAAGTTCTCCCACACACCCTGGAGAGTCTCACTGAACTCTGTAGTACTTCCTCCCACCCCGAGGCTCTCTGAACGTTGGGTCTTCCAGCACCACACACGGGGCTGTGTCCCTAGAACAGGCACCTTTTCAGATGCTTGCTAGTTACCTGAACAGTTATTATTTTTTAATATTTATTTGTTATTTATTTTGGGGTATTGGATGCCATATCCTGCATGTGGAGATCAAAGGACAACCATGTGGTTTCCTGTGGTCACACGGTTGTCAGGCTTATCAGAAAGGAGTCCTTTGATTCACTGAACCATCTTACTGGCCCTTGAACAGCTTTCAAAAGATGCCCGTTGGGGGCTGGAGAGATTGCTCAGTAGTTTAGAGCACTGGCCACTCTTCCAGAGGACACATAGGGCGTAGGTTCAATTCTCAGCACCCACATGGCAGCTCACAACTGTCTGTACCTGCAGTTCCGGGGGCTCTGGCACCCTCACACAGACCTGTGTACAGCAAAACACCAATGTACATCAAGTAAACATAAGTTGTATTTTTTTAAAAAAAGAGATACTAGTTGTTGTAGGAAGCAAATTTGTTGCTATAAATTTCAAAATTAGTGATGGACAGTGGGGGCAGACAGGCGCAAGGCCATCTGTGAGCTCTTCCTGTCCTGCTTCTTACTGAGAGTCAAGTGTCAATGCACCATGGGCAGTGAGCTGACCCCCAGATACTACACTATAGATCCAACTGGGCGTCACTCCTAGCTTTCCTGGGTCCAGCACTGTTGCCAAACTGAGGCATTTCTCCTAACTCATTTCCCAGCCCTCAGATGTGGCAACACCAGACTCCTTGTCCCCATGGTGAGGTACACCCAGTGCCAGTGCCCCTCACAGCTGAGTTTCTACAGAGCTCTGCCACGCAGACTCAGAAGAGTCACAGCTCCTGCACTGGCCCATGTGGGAAGCCTGCAGCCACGTACGGCCATAGTGGTGCTTGATTTTAGAATACCTATGTCTTTGGTGAGGAGTACTGCATAATACATACAACGTAGCTCTGCATAAGCAGTGTTCACTTTGCAGAAACAGCAAGAGAGAGAGAGAGGGAGAGGCATGTGTGTGTGTGTGTGTGTGTGTGTGTGTGTGTGTGTGTGTGTGTGCACGCGCACGTGCGTGCTGGAGAAGGTCTGCCCAGAGCTCCAGTCAGTCAGAGCTGCTGTGGTCACCATTCAATTTGGGGGCAAAGGAGAGGCTAAGTATTATTTTCAGGGAATCACAACTATAAACAGAAAAGGCACGAGACTAGAACCAGCTGCAAGAATCCTAATTACATTCCGGATGGGGAGGGAGAGAGGGAGGACTTAAGTGAGGGTCTCACTCGGCATCCCACACAGGCCAGGAACACATGACACCCTGCCATAGCCTCCCAAGTCTATGGGATAACGGGCACATATTATCACAAAGACCCAGCTCCTTCTTAGTCAAAACGTGTTTGTTGCTGTCATAAATAAAACAGTGAGTTCAGCATACTCTTGGCTACAATTTTGGCCCAGAAAGTTAAACTACCTGCCCACTGCCTGCCAAGAACCAGGACACTGACCTAACCATGAGCCTGTAGTCCAAACCCAGGGATCCACTGTGCAGACAGCGCCCACTCTGTAGATGGTCTTCTGGGTCATGGAGGAAAGGCAGGAAGCTACCCGATCCACAGTTGACCACCAAAGATGAGCCTGTGGCTCAAGCTCCTTCATTAAAAGGCCCTGGTGATGACATGACACTCCAAAGGAAGAGGACACAGGAGCAGGGAGAAATGTCCCACCCTGGTCACAGAGAGAGCTGGGCTCTGTTTTCAGGCCTGGTGACCCAGAACCCACTGCCCGACTGACCCAGCTAATGAATCCAGTTTTCCACCAATGCCAGCCCTTGTGGCCTCTGGAAGGAGAGGCACTTGCCCTGTTTCTGTCAGGAAGTAACTCTGACCCCAGTGCCACATGCTCTCAGATCCTGCCTAGGTGGCTATCAGCTGGCCTCAGGGAGACCAGTGTGCTTCTGGGGCCATTCTGCTGAGGGGATGCTATGAGAGAGCTGTGTCCAGGCAGCTGGCTCAGCCCAGTGTCCTAGCTTACCAGCCCATCCCCAGCTCTAGACAACACCCCACCCCACCACCACAGAGAGCATTAAAATACAAACCCTTTAAGAAAATCAGAGGGCCTATCAAGGTCTGGCCATGCCCAGGGTTCAGGTGGTCCTAGCAGTCCTATCTAAGTTGAGCAGGGACTCCGGGGTCAAAGATCAGGGACCTTTCACTAACTGGAGCTGCCCCTGTCACAGGGGGGCCCACAGCCCGGCTGTGCACAGAATACACAGAGAGACATGCTTGAAGCCCACTGTGCTCTTTTCACTTACCAAGGCACAGGGTAGCAGGGCCAGGTGATGGCTGTCCTCAAGGGAGTCCGACCTGCAGGGCCTGGAAGAGGAAGACGTGGTCATGAATGTGGCATGCAGGGCTTAGGAGAAGCAGGAAAACTGAGAGCGAGGCAGGAACCTCCCGAGGGACTCAAGCAATTACAGGGTCATCCCCCTGGAGTGCACAGCAGGAGGCTAGCCAATGACTCACCAATGAACAGACCCAGACAGGCACCAGCTACCCGCCAGGACACTGCAGGAAACCTGCGGGGCCCCTAAGCAGCGGAGGTGGGCTGCATCTGCCCTGAACAGCAGGAAAGCCTCTCTCTGCCCCAAAGGCTGTCCTACATGGAGCCACTGCCCACTCTCTCCATAGCTTGTGTTGCTCTGGCTCCTGTCAGGCCTGCCACACCACATTCCTGCCTTGGAGGATCGGCAGCCCAAAGCCTCCATTTTAAACCGTGGCAAAATCCACCCAACACAAGACTGACCATCTTGACCATGTTTGGGACATGCTAAGCACATGCGCATGGCAGCCATGTCCACCCACAGAGCAGTCCCATCTTCCTAAAGGGATACTAGCATCCCGGCCCCCGGCACCCATGCTGCCCTCTCTCTCTGAAAACTGGAAACGTTAGCAACTTCCTATAAGTGGAATATATAGCATCTGTCTTTTTGTGACAGTATCTTTCACCTACAGTGCATTGTCACTCATTGCAACCACATTCACTTTTAAGGCCACACACCACTCTGCTGAGTGGGTGCTGCAGAGTGAATGTCTGTCCCCACCCACCATGACAGTGCAGTCAGCAGTGCTTTGGACAGTGACTGGGTCTTGAGTCTTAGTATCCTCATGAGAAGAGAGCAGGCCTCAAACTCACAATCCTCCTGCCTCAGCCTCCCTGGGGCTGGGATCAGAGGTGTGTGCCACCCCGCTATTCTAAGCTGCATCTACATTGTCTTTGGTCCATGTACTCCTGAGGAAAGTCCGGTCCACTAGCAGCTCTGCCCCTCTGTAGTGACAGGAGCCCACCAGTGCGTCCCCATGCTGCTGACCGGCCTCAGCAGCTCATGGTAAGAAGCCTAGTGGATTTCTTTAGAGTGGGGTTTGGTGAATTTCCTGGATTTCAATTTTTGCCAAATTTGGACAAATCAAGGCCTTACTTTTTCCTGCCACATGAGACCTTCTTGTAGAAATCAACTTCACATTTTTTCCCACTCACTTCAGTCCCGTTGATGTTCTGTTCTTTGCCTTGTTTACTTTTACAAGGCATCATGTCTTTGATTACACTGATCCCTCTGTACTTCTAACTGATCAAATCAATCCCAGCCAGCCAGTATGTTTTACTCTAAAATATGTGTGTGTGTGTGTGTGTGTGTGTGTGTGTGTGTGTGTGTGTATGCATGCATGTGCGTGTGCCAGAGAGATGGTTGAGTGGTTAAAAGCACTGGTTGCTCTTCCAGAAGACACCAGTTCAATTCCAAGCATCCACATGGCAGCCGACAGTCATATATGTTAAGCCCGGTTCTCAGGGATCCAACACCCTCTTTTAGCCTCTGCAGGCACTAGATACATGGTGTATGAACATGTATGCAGGCAGAACATTCACACACACACACACACACACACACACACACACACACACACACACACTGTATTATATATAATACAGTTGAGGGTAGTGTGCCTTTAACACAATCAGCACCAGGGAGACAGAGGATCTCTATGAGTTCCAGACCAGTCTGGTCTACAGAGTGAGTTCCAGGCCAGCCAAGGCTACATAGTGACACCCTGTCTCAAAAACAAACAGAAGAAATTAAAGAACAATGCCATCTGGCTGGAGAGATGGCTCAGAGGTTAAAGAGCACTGTCTGTTTTTCCAAAGGTCCTGAGTTCAATTCCCAGCAACCACATGGTGGCTCACAACCATCTATAATGTGATCTGGTGCCCTCTTCTGGCCTGCAAAGGTATATGCAGGCAGAACACTGTATACATAATAAATACATAAATCTTAAAAAAAAAAAAAAAAAAAAGAACAATGCCATCCACCTCCTTTGAACCAAGGTCTCTCACTAGCTTGGAAAGTCACTGGTCAGGCCAGCCTGGCTGCCAATGTGTCCCCCAGAACTTCCATTATAGCAGCTGTGCCCAGTAGTTTTATGTGGGTTCTAGGCTCTCAGATAGAAATCCAGGCACACAAAGTTCAATCCCCAGCTCCAGAAAACAAAATAAAAATAAAATAAGAAGTGCATAAGCCGGGCGTGGTGGCGCACGCCTTTAATCCCAGCACTTGGGAGGCAGAGGCAGGCGGATCGCTGTGAGTTCAAGGCCAGCCTGGTCTACAAAGTGAGTCCAGGACAGCCAAGGCTACACAGAGAGTCTCTGTCTCGAAAAACCAAAAAATAAAAAAAAATAAAAAAAATAAAGTGCATAAAAGGGAAAAATGGGTAGACTGAACACATGATGCCCTGTGGCCTCAGCCCTTGGGAGGCAGCAGCACGAAACGAAGGTCACGAGCGTGGGAGCCATCCAGAGTGGCAGAGCAAGAGCTGGTCTCCTGACATGGTGCTAATGACAAAAGTGATGAAATAATAAACACAAGAAAGGATTAGCTACACCGCGACATGGTAGGAGCGGGAACTGATCATGGAGAGGGGTACAGGCCCCTGGATAGTTCCCCAAAATGAAGTCTGGTCATTTTTGCCTTTATAAGTAAGGCTTCCAGCACTGCAGAGGACAGAGTACAAACTACAAACAGGAAAAAAATGAGAGATGGAGGGAGAGCGAGCACCACCACCAGACAATCTCTCTGCCGTGTGCGTCCATGCACAGAAGAGTCACTGAGTGACTCATCAAGGAGCATGGCTAAGCTGGGTCTCCATGGCAACGCTGGACTATCTAACATTAATCAATAAATCAAAGGGAAACAGCCCAATTGGTTAAGGTGGTAACATCCGTTTACAAGCATGGTTTGATCACTGGGGAAACTGAGGCAGGAGGACTGGAATAACCTACAAACTGGTGCTGGATGAAGAGCAAGCAATGGGCATTCTTAATGTCTCTGCAGTTCACAGAGCTGAATCAGTTCATCATGGCCACCCCAGTCTCAGCCTCCTACCCGCCCGTGTGTGTGTGTGTGTGTGTGTGTGTGTGTGTGTGTGTGTGTGTATGTAAATGTGCCATCTACCTGCCTTAACACAGAGTCTCTCACTGGCCTGGAGCTCGTTGATTAACTTAGATGGGCTGGCAGTGAGCCCAGGGACCCTCCTGCCTCTCTTCCCTCATCCCTGCCAGTGCTGGGATGCCAGTCACAGGCATGCACCCCCATACTTGTTTTTCTAAGTGGGTGCTGGCGATAAAATCAGGTCATAACGTCTGCAAGGCTGAGTCATCCTGGCAGCCCCCTTCTTTTATAGTCTTCTGAGACACAGTCTCAGGTAGCCAGGCTAACCTCCAACTTGCTATGTAGCCAAGGCTGGCCTTGCCCTCATCATCTTCCTGAGTCAACCTTCCAAATCCTGGGATTACAGGTGTGAGCCAATGTACCTGGCTCTCCAGCTTTCTTAACGGAAACTGTAGAGTTGAAGCTATAGTAGCAAACACCTGAGTGTCAGTATCTAGTTTAAATTTAGCATTTTGCCAAATGTCATGTGTGTGCACACACCTGTGCTCTTGCCTTACAGGACTCCTTTTAGACCTGGTGCTACTTGACGCCCATGTACCCGGCTTGGCTCTCCTGGAAGCACGTGCAGGACGAATGCGCCTTCCCCTCATACCATCAAGCAGCCAATCCACATCCAGTCTGCTCCAAATGCCGCAGAAACACTTCTAGGCCTGGCTTTTGCGTGCCCCTAGCGAGGCTCAATTCTGACAACCTGGCTGTTTTGCCAGGCCCCTTCTGTCTGGAGCCGAGATTGGCAGCTGTACAGGGAACACAGTAAGACCCTCCAGCTCCCAGATAGCACAGTCGGCTGCAAGTCTTCCAGAGCAGTAAAGCAGCAAACAAGGTGGCTGTGCCAGCAAAACTCACTCTCAGCATTTTTAGGGAAAGATAACACACAATCTGTGATGACGGAGGACAAGGAGAGCTGAGAAGAAACACATCACAAATTATCCAGATATCCCCCTCTCAAGGACAAACCACAGCACTCTCAATCCCTCTGTGACAAGCACAAGCCCTCCCAGCCTAGCATCTGGACCACCCAGAGCCACTGGGAAAAGACGCTGAGCCAGGAAAGGGTCCCCAAGCAGTGATCCAGGTAAGTGGGGCCCCAGCAGGCCAGGAGCTAGTGGCCACAGCTTGTTGCAATTAGAAGGACATGCTCCGCTGAGCAGAAAGTGAGGTTTAGCGTGCTGATAGAGTCGGTCACAGAAGCTTTGTCACTGACAAGTATTACCCAGTCCCTCACCGATAGATCTCTCCAGGGCATGGGAAAAGTGGGGTGAGGGGTGTGCATTAGGGGAGCCAGCCAGAGGAACCAAGGGAAAGTACCAGGAGCCAGGGATGGGCACGTGACTTGGCTCCAGCTCTGTGGTTGTATAGAGCTGCCAAGCACAGCTGAGTTGAAAACAGGGACAGGCCCATGCCTGCTGGCATAGATCCTGCCATGGGGTCTAGCTGCTAAAGTTACAAAGGGCACCTGCTTTTCATCAGGACAGGTGCTAGGACCCCATACCCAGGACTCAGCCACAGGAAGCCTGGTGGAGGATCTCAGGGCTGCGGAAGAAGGCATATGAACCTGGGTCTGGCTGAACCGCATATTGCGTGCCTCTGAGGGACTGGACCATGTCTGCCCTTGAGAGGTCAGAGTACAGCTCAGAGGTGGGTGTTACAGCTAGGAGGAAACAAGGAGCCCGCCACTGATGTCACAGCCACACAGTCCAGACTCACTTCCTGCCATCTCATGTATCTGTGCTATGAAGCTCACATAAAGAAGAGACATCCCAGCTCAGGGCCTCACACAGAAGGGAGATGCAGCACCTTCTCAAGCTGCCGGCAGACACGGACGGGGTGACAGCTGCCTGGCATGCATTTGGATCTGAGTGCCAGGAACCCAGGCATTGCATGAGGACTTTGCTAGTCAGCCACCTTAGGATCCCAAGAGCAGAGTTGGCAGGCAGAACTGGGCAGCTGCTTCCTGTAATCCATCCAGATGTGCACACCACCAAAGTTACCTAGGGATCATGTTCAACAGCTGCCTCCCTATTTATCAGGGATGCTCATGGAGGGGACATCTGTTGTCAGAGTGAAGGGGCACACTGCTGCCTCTTGAGTGGGCCTCACCAGACACCAGTTCTTAGAGCTCAGAACCTCATTCCCAGATGGATAGAGATGTCAAATATCTGGCTTCCCAGGCACTGGGTCTCCAGAAATGCTACTGCCCAACACCCAGCTGGCAGGAAGATGAATTCTGCCCTGACCACCTTGCCAGGGACGGCAACTACCCTCCCCTCTGCCTTCTCTGGGCAGCTTGAGCTGGATGGAACCTTTCTGTCCCCAGCATGGACGTGCCCGAGCATTCCCACATGGAGGTGGGTTCCATTTTTAAATCTTAGGTGCAGCCTGTCATATCCATCTCCACACATATGAGGGACAGCATAAAAGAACCTATCAGAACGATGGTCACCAAATGCCTGTTTCCACCGCCCAGCTACACACTCTTTTTGGTAGATGTAATTGGCGGGACCCAGCACAACTGACAGAATCACTCCTAATAAACTTGTCTTATGTGAATGCAATTATATGCTCCCCAGTTATGTTCCACGAGGCACCAGCTGTGGATGTGACCTATCTCCACGCATCCAATGAACTGGGAAATTCTCTTCTCAGGCCATTAGACCCTTCCCTGATGAGAAGGCCTGGATGCTGAGCTTAGCACTGGACTAGTGTCTAAGGCCCTGCCTCACAACCATCCCAGGGGTACAGGAGCACAGCCCTCCCACACCATCCTGGCTCAGCAAGTGAGGACAGGAGAGGGCCAAGGACAGATGCACAGAGAGCCTCACCTGAGCGCTTGGTCAGACAGCCACAGACTTGCAAGCAGCGATAACACCCCGACAGGCACCAGGATGCTACTCTCAGACTCGCTGAGCCATGCGTGACACAGCAACAAGGAAAAGGAATGGTGCTCCACTGCTGTGCCATAGCAAACACCCAAGGAGGCAAAGGGCAGTGCTAGGGCGGCAGAGCTAATGTCCACACGCCAAGTCCCTGCAGTGGGGTGAGTGCCCAGCATGGGTGTCACATGCCCTGCTGCTATGAGGAGAGAAACAGGAGACCACCATTCTCTTTAGCTGCCTGTGGAGGAAGCAGAAAGGGATGAGGCAAGAGGAGGAAGGTTCTGGGGCTCCCTGGAAATTATGGCCAGTTTTGGGCATCTCCTACAGACTCAATCCCAAGTTGCTGCTTTGTCCCTCCTCAATGTGCCAGTCACTGGCCAAGGTCACTGCTTCCGAAGGTTGCCATGTTAGGTAGCCAAGTGAAGAGTCACACAGCATATAGTACATGCACATGACGCCCTGTGTGCATGTGCACGCCATTTTCATACACATGATGAGCCATGCATTGAGGCTACAGTCAGAAGGGAGGTAGTATCCTAGGGCACATTACCCATGGTCCAGCTTCAAGTCAGGGTTCATGCCAACATGGCCTCAAGAGGAGGTCAGAGACGAACACCCCACACAGTCAATCAGTCACCTGCCACCCATTCACACTGCAGAGGTGAGCAAACAGGGCACCCACACACAATGCTATTGAGGTATTTCACAGTGAGTAAGAGATAGCTTAGGCTGCTGGCTTTTGGAACTAGAAAATGAATGAAAATGAAAAACCACAGCACTGTGCTTGTGAAGACCCAGGCACAGGGCCTAATGCAGCCTTCATGGTCTAATGTGACAACTAGTTCAGTGAGAGCATGAACATCGGTAAGAGAGCTGCAGAGAAGTGCACAGCTGTGAAGGCGCAGCTGTGAAGGCGCAGCTGTGAAGGCGCAGCTGTGATGGTGCAGCTGTGAAGGCGCAGCTGTGAAGGTGCAGCTGTGATGGCGCAGCTGTGAAGGCGCAGCTGTGAAGGCGCAGCTGTGAAGGCGCAGCTGTGATGGTGCAGCTGTGAAGGTGCAGCTGTGAAGGCACCCCTGTGAAGGTGCAGCTGTGATAGCACAGCTGTGATGGTGCAGCTGTGATGGTGCAGCTGTGAAGGCATGCTTGATGTGTGTGCGCATGCTAACGCAGATGGAGGAGACAAAGGAGGTCCATCGGGGAGACATTCAGTGGAAGGCAGGTATGTCACTAGTAAGACAAGGGAAACAGTAGAACCTAGGGAAGTCTGAAGGAAAAGGGAGGGTCAAGGCACAGAGGAAAAGGAGGTGACGTCTCAGGAGCTGCCATGGAGAATCCAGCCACTGAACTGTGACTTCCAACTCACCACAGAGTAGAATGAGTGAGCGCTGGCCTGGAGTAAGACAGGTGAGGGGCTGCAGGGGACCCAGGGTGTCAAAGCAGCAAGGCTCACAGAACAGAGGAAAGCGGAAAGGGGGTCCAGGACCCTTGTTAAAACAGGGATGACTGGAATGGGCGTATGGACCCTGAGAATGGATAGGAATGGACTCCAAAGATCGTCCTCAGTCAGGGCCAGGAAGCACAGCACACTGCCACCCAAGAGTTTCCCTTCACTTAAACGCTACTTCCTGCGTCTACAAGATGAGAGGAAAACATCTCTAGCCTGTGTGCATGTGGAGGTCAGGGGATACCCTGTTGTTATTCTTTAGGAACAATTCCTGTGTGTGTGTGTGTGTGTGTGTGTGCCCTCACATGTACATGTGTGTGCGAGTGTGCATGTACAAGTGTGTATGTGTGCGTGTCTATACACGCATGTGTGAGCCTGAGTGTATGTCTGTGTACCATGTACATGGAGGAGCCAACAGAAGTCAAGAGCTGTCAGATCCCCTCAGTTACAGATGGTTAAGCTGCCATGTGGGTGCTGGGAACTGAACCCAGGTCTTCTACAGAAGCAGCCGGTATCCTTAACCACTGAGCATCTGTCTACCCCTGCCCCTGGGTTTTTGGTTGGTTGGTTGGTTGGTTTGGTTTTTGAGACAGGGTTTCTCTGTGTAGCCTTGGCTGTCCAGGACTCACTTTGTAGACCAGGCTGGCCTTGAACTCAGAGATGTTCTTGCCTCTGCTTCCTGAGTGCTGGGATTAAAGGTGTGTGCCACCAGGCCCAGCTCCTGCCCTCGTTTTTTCTGAGACAGGTTCTCCCACTAGCCCAGAGCTTATTAGGTAGGCAGGCCAGCGGCCAGCCATCCCAGGGATCCACCTGTCTCTGCCTCCCCAGTGCTAGGATTACAAGCAGGTGACACTGTGCCCAGCTTCTTTATATGTATTCTACAATTATCAACTGAGCCATCTGCCAGCTTCCAGACCCCACACACTCATCTTTTTAGAACTGTATTTGAATCACGTTCACAGGGCTGGATGGGGCCCCGCGGTTAAGAGCACCTAAGTTCAGTTCCCAGCACCCATGTCAGGCAGTTCACAACCACCTCCAACTCCAGTTCCAGGGTGTCCAACACCTTCTTCTGGCCTCCTTGGGCATACACACCAGAGTGGCTGTGTGTGCCTGTGCATGCATGCATACGTGTGTACACACACACACACACACACACACACACACACACACACACACCATCTTTTTTTTTTTAATTCTAGCAGCCAAAGTGGCACATACCTATAACCCCAGCTCTTAGATGCCTGAAACAGGAGGAAACTTCAACCTCAAGACCAATCTGGGCTAACCCTTGTCTAAAATAAAATAAAAACAACGGTATTTAACTATCACTGGTGTGTGCTCATTGTGTACGGTTCTTCAGCTGCCAACAACTCATTGGAAAAAAACACAAACAAACAACTGAAACTGTAGCATTGCCTGCTGAGTCTGTGACAGACAGTCTGTGAAAAATCAAGGCACTTTGCAGCCATGTGCCCTGCTAGTTAGGAGCCCTTGACAGTGACAAGCTGATGGGGAATGGCGCTGCCACCGCCATCAGCACCTAACTCCCTGGAATGTGTGTTTGTCTTCCACAGGCAGTTTGACACTGGGATGGAATTCCCCCAAGACAGCTGAGTCACTTGGCACACCTAAGTGTGCTGTTCCTTCAGTGGCTCGACACTGTTTAATCCCTCTGGGCTTCTATAGAGTTACCCACCACCAGTAGTAGTTTCTCACTCTCAGAGTTCCTCCTTAGTAGTCCCTTACCCAGTTAGCCTTTGTGAGTCCACAACAGTTGTAGCTCAGTTCCACCTCTGGCTCAGGATATCGGGGAAAGCCTTATCCACAAATTCTGCAGGAGACTGCAGGCACACTCACTCAAAATGTGAGCGCAGTAGCCTGGGCAGGTCAATGGAAACACACTTCTGAGTTCAGACCCCCAGGGCCTACATAAATAACTAGGGGAAGGGTGTGTATCTATAATCCTAGAGATGGGGATAGGAGGTAGAAGCAGGCAGATCCCTCAGAGGCCAGCTAGCCTGGCTTGTGACCTGAGAGTCACAGAAAAATAAGACATTTTAGAATGAGCCAGATGTGGTATCGCATGCCTTTAATCCCAGTGCTTGGGAGGGCAGAAGCATGTGGATCTCTGTGAGTTCGGGGCTATCTACCCTCAAACTGCATAGTGATTTTCAGGATAACCAGAGCTACCAAAGAGACCCTGTCTAAAAAGAAGAAAAAAGGTTGTAAAGAGAGAATAAAGAAATCTTAGCATGCTTAGGACTGAGTAAGGAAGCCCTATGTCCCAAAATACACGACAGAACAGAGCAGAGATAAAGACGGTAGAACCAGTAAGGAAGAAAGAGCGTCAGAGACTCTCAGACAACACTAAAAGTTAAACTTGGGGGCTCTGTGAAGGCGGAGTCGGGAGGATCCTATCTTGAGGTCTTGGGGTGCTCCAGGTTCAGTGAGAGACCCTGCCTCAAAAAACGGGTGGATGGCTCCAGAGGAATCACACTCAGGTCCATAGATCTCTGTCTGTCTGTCTGTCTGTCTGTCTGTCTGTCCGTCCGTCCGCCCGCCCGCCTGTCTCTCTCTCTCTCTCTCTCTCTCTCTCTCTCTCTCTCTCTCTCTCTCCTCTCTCTCTCTCTCTCTCTCTCTCTCTCTCTCACACACACACACACACACAGAGTTGAGCCTCACCTTCAACCTAGCAGGAGGAAAACCTGAGTGTAGGAGACTGAGTGACTGAAAAACACACATGATGGTGATGACCAGAGAACCTATCAGTCTCCTTGGTGAGACAGAGACCAGGATGAAGAGGGGACCGCCAGCCAGATGAAGCACAGGACTCTTTTGTTTTCTGAGACAGGGTTTCCCTATGGCCGTGGCTGTCTGGGACTTCCTCTGTAGACCAGTCTGGCTTCGAACTCAGAGATGCACCTGCCTCTGCCTCCGGAGTCCTGGCTGAAGCACAGGACTATAAATTCAGGAGACAGAATGGCACTGTAGTGAGAAATCGATAACTTGAGAGGAACAGGGCAGGGGCACTGCATCCTCTCCTCCTCCCCCGAGCTATGGGCCTGGTCCTTCTCCCCAGCACGCAGAGCCTGCCTTTCTCATGGGTAGAAGATGAAGGGTCACTCATCTGGGCTCCTGTAAGAACTTGAATGTAAGGATCCCAAGATAACATCATGGCGCTTCTGTCCTCTAAAGTACTGGCTTGCGCGCTCTCCCTTCCTCCCCGAGCCCAACCCCCTCTCCCTTCTGGCCCTCTTCTTCTCCCCCTCTCCCCCCTCGTGTGCTGGCATCAAGGAGCAAGGTACCCTATTGGCACAAATGGGAAAGGACCTGCTCCTGGTGACATCCACACAAGGAATCTGGAGCCAGCTCCTTCCTAGAGGGGCCTTCACAGAAAACAGCAGCCACCTGGCGCCACACGGCCCACAGTGAGGAGAAGGGAGTCTGAGTAGCCCCGAGTGACACCCAACCCTCTGGCCCACAGGGAAGCGATCTGCCATGATGGAGCCCAGTGTCTGGGGCGGTTGGTTCTGTAGGATCAGATAATGGAAACTCAGGAAAAGGATGGCTCATCCAACAGACAGAACTGTCCCCATGGCAGATATAGAGCTAGGATGTTAAAACACATCTTAAAAAAAAAAAAAAAATCAAAGGGCTGAGAGGATGGCTTACATGGTAAAGTGTTTGCCTTGCAAATATAAGGGCCTGAACTTGATCCCCAGCGCCCATGTAAGAAGCCAGGCTTAGGGACTGTAACTGTGACCTCGGTGCCGGGAGGCAAGGACAGGAAGAGCCCTAAGGTTTGACAGACAGACAGCCTAGCAAATTAGGGAGCTCCCGGTTCAGTGAAAGGCGCTGTCTCAAAAATATAAGATGGAGAACAAAAGAGGAAGACAACTGACACCAACCTCTGGCTTCCACACACATGCACACCTGTGTGTGCACACACATGAAAATCTATACTCACCAGGCACAGACTAAGATCCTCCTTAGGAAACATGTTCCTCCAACTTCACACAAGCTCTGTCTTAGTTATTTTTCTATTACTGTGATAAAAAACACCATGACAACTTATAGATAGAAGAGCTTATTTGGGGTTTATGGTTCTAGAGGAATAAGAACCCAGCGCCATCGTGGCACAGGGCATGGCAGCAGGCAAGCAAGACCCTGGAGCAGCAGCAGCGGGCTCACGTCCCGATCCACAAACAGGAAGCAAAGCGCCCACTGGAGATGTCACAAGGTTTTGAAACCTACAGCTCACCCCTAGTGACACACTCTCCCCAACAAGGCCACACCTCCTAGTCCTTCCCAAATACCCACCAACTGAGAACCAGATTTTCAAATGCAGGAGACTACTGGGGGAACGGCTCCTTCCAACCACCACTCTTCTATGCACAGAAAGAGGCCGCCACCTGCTTCAGGGCTAAATTATTACAACTCAGAGCCTGAAGAACAAGGAGGATGAGGAGGATGCTGGGAAAAGGGGGGGGGATAAGGGGGGGAGCCAGACTCACTTCCAAACAGACGAAAAATTTCAAACACATTTTAACAAACCTACGAGAGACTGCTCAACACATCATAAATATCAAGCCCTGTGGCCAATAGAGAAGCTGGGTGTTCCTGGTGAAGCACGGGATCCAGCACACGGCTCACAAGAGAGAAGGAGGGAGGGCGGGGGTCCCCGTGCCCAGCTCCACACGTGCAGAGAAGGCCTCTGCCAAATCAGGAGGACAGTCTTAGAAACAAGAGGAAAAACCACTGAGATGGGGTCTTGCTATATACCCCAAGCTGGACCAGAACTCACCATCCCCTGTCTCAACCTCCCAAACACCCGCTTGACACGAGAAAACTCTGCCTTCCATGAAGCAAGCCTTGTTTTTCTCATATGATAAGCAGGCACCGCAGTCCTCAAAGCCCCCTCCCCCCCCCCATCTGGCCCTGTCTGTGAACTTATCATTTATTTCCATGTAGGAATTTTGAAAACATGTTCTTCCCTTCCATCCCACCCAAACTGTTATCCTGGTTGTCCCAGAAGCTGAACCCAGAGACTCTTCGGCACACAGCCATCTGTTCTTCAGCCAGCAGTGGCCCTGTGGACAGACCTGCAGAGTCACCTCCTAGGGTGATGGTGTCCAGCCTAGGGATGTGAGACCTGTTCTAAGAAGGTGGCTTCCAATGCACCTGACTTCAGCCACGCTCTCTGTCCTTGGAGGCTTCTATGACTTACTTCATCTACAGCACCCAACACAGCCCCACACCAGCATTTTCCCAGCACAGGAAGTCCCAGGGATTCAAATGTGTAAAGCAAGCACTGGGCTGCATCCCAGCCAAACTGTCACTGTGACACACTGTGACTCTTCTCCCCTCTGTCCCATATCAGTGCAACCTCTATAACATAGCTTTCCCAGTCCCAAGCTGGTTCCTCTCTGCTTATCCTGGCTGTGGCTCGGACCCACAGTCACCCATGCACACTGGTCACCTCCAGCACGCTGACACACCTGTGACTTCATGTACAGTCTCAGCCAGAAATCACTTTCCCAGGGAAGGTGTGTGGCAGCATCCCTAAGCTCTCAGGTGAGCCTTTCCCTTAAAGGATGGCTGACCCACACACCTTCTCTTTCAAAGCCCAGGCCTGGACACCGCCGTCTCCTGAGGAGAAGCCGCCTGATTTCCGTCCCTCATAGTCAAGTGTCTCTTCAGTGTCCTCTCTGAGTTTCCATCCCCAGGGAGCCCAGGGAGCCAAGTCACACACATCTGCCTTTCCAATTACATGTTTTCTGGGCTCTGTCTTCTACACTGCTAACTTCTTTAGGTCCCCTGTCACTCCCTATTTAGGAACAATATGTAAACAGGTGACATATCTTAAGTGTGACACAAACTGAACACACAGTGCAGCCAGCACTGAGATCACGTCCGCCTGAAGCGGCTTGAGCACTCCGCCTTTGAGGCCACCACCCTGCCGGGGTGTGGGCTCTGAGTGGAATCAAACAGCACATACTTAGCGTCTCCTACTCCCTTTTCCATATTAATGCATGCGTGCATGTGCGTGTGTGCGTGTGTGCATGTGCATGTGTGTTACACACGTGCCACAGTACACAACATGAAGGTCAGAGAACAACTTTCAGGAGTCAGTTCTCACCTTCCACATGTGGGTCCTGGGCATCAAACTCAGATCGCTGGTCTTGGTGGCAGGCAGCTTACCTGCTGAGCCATCTCACTGGCCTCTCACTTCCACTGTGTGAACATGGCACTCTCTAAGGTACTTAACACAGAGCACCTTTGTATTCTTTCTTTTTTCTTTTTTTTTTTTTCTTTTTCTTTTGGGTTTTTCAAGACAGAGTTTCTCTGTGTAGCCTTGGCTGTCCTGTACTCACTTTGTAGACCAGGCTGGCCTCGAACTGACAATGATTCCCTAGCCTCTGCCTCCCGAGTGCTGGGATTCAAGGCATGCACCACCATGTCGGGCTTGTATTATTTCTTTGTCACTGCAACCACCTAGAGGAAGACGGATACTTTGGCCCAGGGTTTCAGAGGGCTCAGACCTATGGCTTGGCCATATGTCCTTGGGCAGAGTGTCACAGTGGTAGAACCACATGAAGGAAAGAGGTTCCTCGCTCCCTGACAGAGAGGAAGCAAAGGGAGGGGGCACAGGAGGAACCGGGGAAGGCACAGTTCCAAGAACATGTATCTAGGGGCCTTGTTCCTCTAACCAGGCACCACTCCCTCCCAACAAATCCTTCGGAAGTCGCAGACAAAAACACAGATGCACCAGAGCTGGGCTTTTCTAACAGCGTAGGTGATTATTAATTTACTGTCACAACAATAATACCATGACAGGAATCTGACCATAGAAAGGGTCTCTCAGTAGCCAATGAGAAGGTAGAACATACCGCGCAGGTACATTGAGATGGAGCAGGACGGTGTGAATGAATCACAGAACTTGAAACAGTGCACAACTTCAAACTGATGAAGTGTTTATTTATGCGGGCTGCCATGTAGTATCATGGATGACAGCTGACTATAGGTAGCTAAGTCACAAAGCATACTTCACACGTCATTGTCCCATTACTAATGACAACAGGAATCTAGAGAGTACAGAGGGTTGACCTTAATAGACAGTTGTGAACACTTCAGCTTGTGTCTCTGAAAGGGAACACAGTAGGTACACACCTCGGCTGACACAGCCTCCCCACAGTTTCTTCAGGTCTGGGGGGGGGGGGCCTGTGCCAGGCACGCTTGTATTCTCTTTGTCCCACAGCACAGCCAGCACACACGCCAGGTGGCCTTGCACAGTTTAGCCATCCTGGTAGGCTATGCCAGAGTCGCCCCTGGCTTCATTTCTGCATCTCACAAAGGTGGACTTTTCATCTTGATCTCTTTCATTTCATTTCAACTTCTCTGTACCTTTCACTCTCGGCTCCCCAGCTCTGAGGAGCAGCAATGGGAGGACTGAAAATCAAGCAGTGATGTTTGAATCAACAGCCCAGTAGGACAGGAGGATCACTTCCTAAACCCAGGCTAGAGAAGGATTCCCATCACTGTCCATTGAGCATCATCCCAAGGCCCTGAGCCGGGCAGGAGGCACAAAGCCAGAGTCATCCTAGATGTCACGATTTGTGCAGAAGATTCCAAAGTCAACAAACTATGAGAGACGGCTAGGTGACTAGTCATGACATCAATACCCAATAGTCACCTGCATCTCAGTATAGTATCAGCAAGGGGTTAGTAATATGAAGAGTACATTTTTAAAACTCTGTTTTCCAAAACAACAAAGATAATAAGGGCACGTGGGAATAAGGGAACATGCATGGAGCATTACAGCATTCACCAGAAAGATATTCTGCAGGGACGAAGGACGGAGAGTGGAAAGTGGACCTAAAACCTCCACAAGAACATGCAGAGTGCACTGTGCCTGGGCTTACGCTGTGCCAGACACAACTCAGAAAAGACAGATGATATTTGATTAAATTTAAACGTATCTGATCTTTAAAATAAATGAAGTAAAAAAGATAAGCTCAGGCAGGAAAGGAATCAGTGAGCCAGGACAATGACAGGCACCCAGAGGACACACTAGGAAAGCCAGGCAGACGTTATATGTCAGCAAAGGTCACACCAGCAGACAGCAAAGCAGGAGCAGGAAAGTCATAGGGGAGGAAGCATGACCAGCCAAGGAGCACGAAGGGGGACCACTCATGGGGTACAGGGTGGGGGAGCACACAGGGGGATCACACACAGGGTGCAAGGTGGGGGAGCACACAGGGGGACCACATGCAGGGGATAGGATGGGGGAGCACACAGTGGGATCGCACGCAGGGGACAGGGTGGAGGAGCACATAGAGGACCACACACAGGGGACAGGATGAGGGAGCACACAGTGGGATCATACACAGGGGACAGGATGGGGGAGCACACAGTGGGATCACACACAGGGGACAGGGTAGGTGAACACACAGTGGGAACACACCGCAGGGGACAAGGTGGAGGAGCATACAGGGGACACACAGTAGTTACACATAGGGGCTTCTGATGCACAGAGCCCGTATCACTAGCACAGAGGGACGCTCTTTGGCTTGTGTGTGCACCAACGCTCTCAGGACCATTTGCTGCTTCCCTTGTGTGTGTATTCTAGAAAGATCACTTGGTCTATTTCACTGACTCGGTTACTTTATCTCAAGAAATGAAGACGGGAATTTGGAGGCTCACTGTGGAGTGCTGAGTGTGGCCAACAGCACTGCTGATAAGGCATAGCTCGTGCTAAAATAGAAACTTGCACAAGTCCAGATTTCAGGATTTTTCTTGGAAGAACAAAAGACTAGTAACTTGGGTCCTGTGACTGTCTGGCCATAGTTAACTGAGGTCAGTAGCTGGAAGTCAGGTGAGCCAGGCCAAGTTCAGCGCAGCCCATACCTCACTCCCCCCTTGCTGCCTGACCCTTGTTGGAATCTGCCCTTAAAATCTCCACCCGTAGCTTTGCTCATCAAAAAGAAACACTCTCTAGCCAAAAGTTCGCCAGCATGTAGGCTATAATGCAGTCGGGGCTCCAGGAAAACAAACACCTAGAAGCCAGGTTGTGGTCCCCAACCGCTGAAGGAGAGAGATGCAAACACCCCGGGGAGGACGTCTGCCCGCTCTGACTTGGCCCCTGACTCCATGTCAGTACAGAACTGTGGGGGGTTTCCCTGCATGGTACTCTCTTCTAATGCCAGCTTCCGGCTAGTTACTGCACAGACCTCACAGAACTACGGAGGCCTGTGAGGCCACAGGCCTGCTCCTAAAACCCAAAGCTGCCTGTGTCATGATGCTAACAACAGGGACAGCTTCTGCCATGCCCTGTTTTGTTTTGCTTTGTCTTCCCCCCCCCCCTTGGGTATCAAAAGTTACTAGCATTTGGTAGGCAGAGGCAGGTGGATCTCTGTGATTCTGAAGCCAGCCTGGTCTACAAAGTGAGTTCCAAGACAGCCAGAGCTATGTAAAGAGACCCTGTCTTTGAAAAAAAAAGTTACTAAACTTGAGGCTGGAGAGATGGCTGCTCTTCCAGAGGCCCTCGGTTCAGTTCCCAGCATGCACATGGTAGCTCACGTTGTTCTCACCCCAGCTCCATTCTAGGCCCTATTCTGACATCCTTGAGCACCAGGCATTCAGTGATGCACAGACATGCACGTAGGCACTCAGGACACCTTAGGCTACTAAACTTTGGCACTCGGGAAGTGACAGCTTGGGGACTTGGCTTGCTAGAAGAATGCTTGCTTAGCATGCATAAGTCAATGGAACATGCAGCCCTCCTGAGCCAGCATTTCCCCCAAGAGACGCCCAAGCTAAGAAAGCAAAGTTATTAAGCTTTAAACTTGATCTCTGAAGTGGCCAGAGCTTTGCCATGCGGACTTCTCTGCCGTCTGCAGTGATGGGTGAGGTAACATGACCAGGGAGCTAACCAGCGAGGCAGGAGCCCCCAGCACCCAGCAGGCAGCTCAGAGGGGCACTCACATGTGGAGCCTGTGGGACATGTGGGTCATGGCCCTCTGTACACCGTGCTGGCTTGAGCCTTCCTCGGCTGAGATTCCTCCTCATCAGGTCAGTCTCCTCTCACATACCTGCCTGGGGGCTCTCACCCCAATGCTGTCACCCACAGCACTGTCCCCAGGAGACCTCTTGTGCTTTGAACTTCACTATGGCACCCATTTCCCATGTAACCCTGGCTGATGTGGCCGTCATCTAACGACTGGCCTTACTCTGGTGAGAACCTCAGCATGGAGGTATTCTGACTGCTTCTTTTCCGTGTCTCTCTAATAAAGAGGCATGCTGGTTCACTCCCTCAATCACCCCAATTACACTGGGACGATGGCCTAAGTCAGAAATCAATCGATAGAAAGTACCTGGATCATCAGCACACGCTGTGAGTAAGGAGTCAATAGGCAGCCTTTCACACTGAGGCGGGAGAAAAAGCCAGGGAGCACTTTCTCCCTAACTCAATGCCATTCCTACCACATGCCTGTGACTTGCATGTCACCTGGCGATTTTGAGCCCAACACAGCAGAAGTAGCCTTTACAGGTGACACCTTTGCCAATCAGAGACCTATGGATGTGTGGATGACACCACCACCAGCAACCGTAACCTTGGTCAGAGAATCCAATTCTGCAAGTGACGAGGGTAAGACAGTTCTTAACCATATTTAAGTGTTACTGGGGCTTCAAAGAAGCTATTGACTCTCAAGCAGTGGGTTTTGATCCAGTTGACTGTTTAAAAAAAAGCTATTTGGATTTTAATTGTGATGCAGAAGTTATAGTAACAAACATTTGGTTTTGTACAGACATTATTTCCACTCTGGTGGATAAGCTTAATAAAGGTCAGATCCCAAACTAAAAACAAAAGCAAAACAAGCAAAAAAACCAGTGGCACCTTGGCACAAACGTTGTATATAAAGCTAATCACCTTAATTTGCTTTAGAAATGTGAATTTTCACATATGGGATGTGCTGAGCACCAGGCGGTCTGGCACACAAAACAACAGCTATAGGTTATAGATTCAACAGGACCTGTGTGTGAAACCCACCCAGCCAAGCAGCCTGTCCAGGCCGCCTACCTCATTCTCCTCATCTACGACATGGAGACACTCCTCTCTTCAATGTTGCTTTGAGAATTAAAGGAAGTGTATCTAAAATAGGCCCAGTGGGTACATTTTTTTACTGCAAAGATATAAGCAAAGTATAACATAAAGTAGAGGCAGGGGCTAGGGATGTCACACAGCTTGAGGGCCACACATGCCCAGCACCCCTGGAGAAAGCCCAGTGCAGCAGTCCTGGGGCTGGGAGGGAAACATGGAGGAGACCCTGGCGCCTGTTGGCAGGCCGGCCAGCCTAGCCAGACTTCAGCCCAGCCAGCGCCAGGTTCAGTGAGAAACCCTGCCTAAGAAAACAAGGTGGTCAGGGCTGGAGAGGCAGCTCAGCAGCTGAGGGTGCTTTCTGCCCTTACAGGGGACCTAAATTCAGTTCCCATGGATGACCCACAGCCACCTGCAACTCCTCTGCCTTCCATGTGTACCTGGACACATGTGGCGCGCACACACACACTACACATACACAGGTGGAGGGGGGGAAGGAGAAGGGAGGGAGGGAGGAAGGCAGAGAGAGAGAAAGAGAGAGAGAAAGATCTTAAAAAATAAGTAGGAGCTGGTTAACCATTTAAGAGATGGTTAAGCCGGGCGTGGTGGCGCACGCCTTTAATCCCAGTACTCGGGAGGCAGAGGCAGGCGGATCGCTGTGAGTTCAAGGCCAGCTTGGTCTACAAAAGTGAGTCCAGAACAGCCTAAGATACATAGAGAAACCCTGTCTCCTGTCTCGAAAAACCAAAAAAAAAAAAAAAAAAAAAAAAAGGAGATGCTAAGAGGTTAAGAGCGAATACTGGCTTCTCTTCTAGAGGTCCCTGGCTCTATTCCCAGCACCTACATGGTGGCTCATAACAATCTGCAATTCCAGTCTTGGGAGATCTAGCATCCTCTTCTGGCCTCCTCCAATACCAGAACAAGTGTGTATTGTCATTACATACATGCAGGCAAAACACTCATATGCACAAATTAAAAATAAATCTTCCTAAAAATAAAGTGGAGAGCAGCTGAGGAAGACAGCCAATGCTGACCTCTGAGCACATGTATCCACCCACATGCGTGCTCACACAGGTACACATGCCCACTAAAGAAATAAATACATCTGTTTTTAAAGTATGGGCAAAAGAAGTATCAGCATATACTATTGAATGTTCCAGTCAGCAAATTGCTAGAGGAAGAGCAGCCCTGGCCAGCCAGCAGTGACAGAGCCCGAGCTCCAGGCTGGGGAGAGACTGTGCCCTGCAGTAGCTCTCTACCATTACTCTATATTCACTGCCACTGTCATTTATTATGGCTCTCACCCCCACTTCCCAAAAGGAACAGAGACACTGCCCATTAATGATGCATGGCTTCTGGGTCACAGAGGGACAGGCCTTTGGGCCACTGGCACCTTGCTCCCATCAAAAGCACCTAGCACGTCCTAAGTGACGTGAAACACTCCAGCCAGATGAGAGGCTTCCATCTGTCACATCCTGAAAGACACACGTGGACTGCCCTCTGCTCACATCCGCTGACGTCTAAAACATCCTGTCTATGTCTTTCCCATCTATATGTGTGAGAGAGGTGGGCATGGACAAGGCACCTAGCTATTCCAGTAGCCAGTCACAGGGACAGCAGGATCCATGGACCCCATCAGCCTGCCTCTCCATCCCGAAACTCAGCACAGACCTGTCCAGGTGTGCACCCCTGGACTTTGCTTGACAAACAGGATTGGAACATGTCAGGTGCTAGACAAAGCAGCAAGACTGTCCAAAGAGGAGCCACTACTGCAACTGCGTGAAACAAAGCACGGTGAGGTTATCAAGCTCAAGTTAACCCTGCAGTTACTCTGGGGTTGTTCTGGGAGTGATGCAAGGTCAGTTGTTCACTTTACAACTTGGAAAGACTCATTGCAGTTGGCTGAAGAGAAACCCCTCACGAAGTCCCTGAGCAACAAGACTTAGCACAACCCCATAGCAGCAGACACTTCTCAATGAGGAGACCAAGTAGCTACAGAGCTCATGTCAGACAGGTCCACAAGATGCTGCTGACCCAAAGGGGCCAGTCACACCCAGAGACAAGCTGTTCAAACCTCACCAGACACAGCATGAGATGGGAAAAGTCCCAGATGTGTACACAAGGCCGGAACGGGGAGAAGCATGTGAAAGAATGGGGGAATTCGTGTGGGATAAGGGAGAGAGGGGTAGTGCTTTGGCAAGAGAGGGAGTGGGGTTGCCAAGGGCCCAGTGCTGGATCTGAAAAGCTGTGACTCTGGGTCATGCTGCAGGATGCAAGCAAAGCCACATTCAGAGAAAGGGGTACCAGCTCCATCTTGTGAGGGATAAACAAAAGTGGACCAGTAAGCCAGCATCAACTTGTCAGGAGTGAGATTGAATCAATGCTGCCCTTCTGACCCCTGAAACAACAGTAAATTTCCACCTTTGCTTTGCGGCACCCCCCCCCCCCGGCCCCGCAAACTATAAAAAGATTTTGCTATGCCCTACCTGTCTCCAACTGGGCCAGAGATGAACCTTACAAACTTACTACCCTGTAAGGGCTGAGAAAATGGGCGTCCCTTTGCTCTTAATTTTAAATTCTGGCTGTGGCAATTTGTGACACAATCCAGGACAAGTGGTTAGCCATGTTCCTCAGACCCTAGTGTGGCTCCCAACCTGTCAGCACAGGGTGAAGCCACAAGCCCCACAAGGGAAGTAAAGAAGAGCCCCTGTGGTGGATGCTCTTTTGTAACTTTCAAAGTAGATCAGTTACTTTCGACTCTTTCCCCCAGTCCCCTGTAGGACGCAGACACTGTCCTTCCCAGGTGCTGGGCCTGTATCTGGGTACAGCCTAGAGTGAGACAGAGGCCTCTCTTCAACTGCAGCATCCCTCCTGTCTTCCTTCCCTGGGAAGACACTGTTTAACCCACTTCCTACCCGTTCCCGAGGCAACTTCTAAGACCTAGATCCTCTGCCGTGGGGCTGCACAGAGAAGCCCAGGTGGAGCCACTCACAAGGCTTCCAGCAGGTCCAGGCTGAGCTAGCTCAGCCACCCAGCTGACATCCACCTGCTAAGCATAGCTCTTCCAAGGAGCACACGCCACCAAGACCAAAGAGAGGCTGGGAATGCCACATGTAACTGCCTCTGGAAACAATGTAATCACAGGGTACAGGGTGTGAATTTAGGAATCAGCCTTACAGGCTAACTAACTCCCAAAGTGAGAAAGGGTCGTGCTTTATCTAATAAGGGGAAGACACTGTAAGGAAGTGATCAAATGAGACCAAGTGCACAACCCACGGAGACCTCTCGGAAAGGGCACAGTTTCCCAAACGTCATCACAGCAGAAAGGGCTGCTCCCACTCACTTCCAACAGCCACACACACCCAGGACTCCCAAATGGCACCCTGTGTCCAATCCCAGAACCAGAGAGATCTTGGCTCTGGACGAGTCATTCCAGTTTGTCTCAAATCCAAGTAGCCTTCTCGTTTCCCAGGAAAAAGAGCCTAGTCTCTTAAGTATTCGCTTAGAGAAGACTTTGCACACTGCTTTAAAAGTTAGGTCTGGAAGGCCATTTCTAAAACCATTTCCCTGTGCCACTGAACTTCACTCAAAGTTAAAAGAAATCCTGCACATATTTTCCACCTAGCTTAATGCTCACAACCCCCCCTGTCTTAGGTACCTGGGGTCAACTGCGCCAGGGATCCTGGTGGCCCACCATGGACAGGTGTTTTCCTCCAGAGGCTCTGGTTACTGAATGACCCCAGCGCCTGAGTGAAACGTGGAAATTCACAGTCGGCCTTTGGTCTCAACGCCAAAGTCAAAAAAAAAAAAAAAAAAGAGCCCTCGAACCTTCCTCCAGTCGTCCCACCTGCAGCCCTCCCTCCGCATAGAGCAAGCAAAAAGTGAAACTAGCCCATAGGGTCCCGCAGTTAAGTGTGGGGCTACCCAGTCTGAGAAGCCAGGAGCCGAGCAAGGTCCCCCGGAGAAGGACCGGAGGCCGCCTGGGCCCTCTCCCCGGGCCCGCACCCCCATCTCTCCCGATCGCCCCACCCCAGGACGCCGAGCACCCTGCACAGCACTGGCCAACCGGGCAGGCCGCACAGGGGCCCGGTGAACCCGGAGCCTCCAAGCGCCGCGCTCCCCAGGCCGCGCGCCCCGCGGAACGCAGCCGGCCACTGCGGTGGGGCCCGGCGACCGCGGGCGGGGGCGACCTCGGGTGGCTCTGCGGGGCGCGGCGCGGCTCACCTGCACTCCACCTGCTGGTCGCGGTCCCCGCGTCGGCTGCGCGCGGCCGCTGCGCTCGGCCTGGGCCCGGCCCGGCCCTGCGTCGGGCCTCAGCGAGTGCGGCGCCCGCCGCCCCGGGCCCCCATCGCCGCCCTCCGCCTCGGCGCCGCCGCCACTTCCTGTGCGCGGCGATCCCACAGTTCCGCCGGCGCGGGACGGCGGGCGCGGGGACGCGGGGACACGCGCGGACGGACGCGCGGGGGAGGAGTCGAGCCCGCGGCGCAGCGGCGGGAGCCTCGGCCAACGGACAGCGGGCGGGGGAGGGGACGTGGGGGGCGCTCCGCGGCACTGGCCTCGACCCTCCCGGGGCATCGGGATGTTCTTAGACCCAGCCTGGACCCCCTTCAGCCCCTTGGAGTCCTCTCGGTGTCCCACTGGGGTGCGACTGGGCCCAGCTTGGACCCTCTTTCAGCCCTCTGGAGTCTTTTTAGGGTACTGCGGTGTTCCTGGGCCCAGCCTGGATACCCTTGTCCCCTTGAACTTATTCAGGGTGTTCCTGAGCCAAACCGGGACCCTCATTGGTTCCCTGGAGTCCTCCTAGTGCTCCCCCCCCCCCCCCAGAAACCGGGTGTTCCTGGGCTCAGCCTGAATTTGTACCCCTTCAGCCCCCTGGAATCATCCTGAGCCTCAGCCTAGATCCCCTCCCAGGCCCACCGAGGTCCCCTGGAGCCCCAGGTTGTTTTGATGGCTCAGGGTCTGTGGCGCCCAGATAGTTTTGGGTCTTCACCCAATTTCTTAGACCCCCTTTCCTCTTATCCTCCTGGACCCAACTCTCATCACCTTCCCCCATCCCAGCCTCTGGATCAGGATCCCATCCCGGAATCCTGGAGGAACGTCCCCAATGTCTGGTGCAGCACCAGGATCACTTTTCACTGCCACGTGGTATGCCCTTTGACTTATTTATAGTTGGCAACTGGCTAGCAACATTGTATCCACATCCGACCTAGGAGGAAGCTCCAATCAACCTAGTCCAGAGTCTTCCTAGGGTCGGCCTTGGATACCCAGTTCCCCAAGCAGCCTGTTGACCACAGATCCGGCTCCTGGCTATAGTGAGTCATCTGATCTGAGGACCAACAGCCACCTGAGCCTCCCTCCCCCACCTGGCAGGTGGCTGATCCTAAAACAGGCCAGGAAGAACTGCGCAGGCTCAGGGTGCTGCATCAAGACAGCCATCTGCACACCACTTGAAACCTGCCATGGCCTCATGCCTGCTCAGGCCCAGGGATCCCAGCCCTACTTTCTGAGTTCACTGGAAAACAACTTAGGACATTTACTACAGGCCCCGTTGCCTACCTTTAAAAGCTGTTCTGGGGCATGATCGTCAGTAACAGGCAAGATTGTGCCTTTAACGTCAGAACTTGAGTAAGAAATCCACAAGTCTCTTCAACTGCATAAGCTGCTGTGACCACTGGCTAACAGGTTCTTTCACTCCAAACTGAGCTTAATTACTAACCTCAATAACTCCATCACACACCTTTAAAAAGTCATAGAATGGCTACTGAAGAGTTGAAAAGGCCACATGACTCAGCCAGGCTGTCTAGGAGGCAGAGGCTGAGCTGACAGAGGTAGGAGAGAAATAGGAAAAGTTTAAGGATGGGGAGAGAGGGGAGCTCCCACCCTCACCCAGAGAAGCATTGAAGTCTCCCAGATGAAAGCTGCATTTCAGCAGACTTGGATGTGAAGATTGCCTGCATAAAGCCAAGGCTCCTTTTTTTTTAAAAAAATCAAATTAAAATGTTAAAATAATGCTTAAGACTGAAGCATGTTTGGCGTTTGAGTTTAGTTGGACTCCTTTCCCAACAGTAACCCTATAACGTGGTGAATTTCACAACTGAAGTTATAGATTTTTATAGTTAACATGCATGCCTCCTCATCTGCTCTAACTCAGAAAGGATTTCTTGTGCCCTTTTGGCCTGTGTTCTGATCTTAGCCTGTGATCCCACTTGCCTCTAGCACTCGGATGGCAGAGACAGGCGCATCTCTTGAGTTTGAGGCCAGCCTGGTCTACAGAGTGAGTTCCAGGACAACCAGGGCTACAGAGAGAAATGCTCCTTTGTCTCAGGAAAAGAAAGAAGAAAAAAAAAAAGGTTACCTAGAAATTCTTTAAATGCGCCAGGCACCAAGATGGCTTAGGCCTTCAATCCCAGCACTAAAGAGAATGAGGCAGGAGGATTGCTGCATGTTTGACACCACCCTGCACTACAGAGTGAGAACTTATCTCAGAATATAAGTTGGGAAGACATCAAATTCATACCCAGGATTCTCTTCAGCGCACAAATCTCTCCAGGCTAGTGGCACACACCTTCGACCCCAGCACGCAGGAGGCAGAGGCAGGTGGACCTCTGAGTACAAGGCCAGCCTGGTCTACAGTATGACTTCCACAACACCAAGGGCTACACAGAGAAACCCTATCTTGGAAGGAAAAAAAAAAAGTAAGAGACATTCTGTCTTGGCAATTGGACTCAAAATGGAGGAATTCAGGTCATCAGTATCTATTTAAGTGAAGGAACATGGGTCACCTCTGAACCAGACTGAACCATTGACCCCTTCAGCTATCAACTGTCACTTGCAAAATTACTGTTTTATCAGGAGGTGTGGATCCTGACACAATTTCCAAAGAGACAGAAAGCCTACACTCTCCACCTACCAAAGGGATGGGTCACAGAGAAATTCGCCAGCCCCAGAATGGGCAGGAATCCCACAAACCCAATTCCTTTCTCTTTCAAAATAGGGGCTCTATTTGGACCCACACTTTCCTATGCCTGGACTCAAAAGCTGGAAACAGCTTATGGCTCAGGCACCACCACCCCCCGCCCCCCAGGAAAGGGCAATTATCCCTCCTCACACTTAAGTTTTTATGTGGCCTGGCCTTTGTCTAATAACTGTAAGGTGAAAGCTGGAAATGGCTCAGCAGGTAAAAGCTCTTGCTTCGCAAGCCTGAAGACCTGAGTTCGAATCCCTGAACCCACCTAAGGGTGGAAGGAGAGAAGCAACTCCACCAAGCCACATTTTGACTTCCATGTACCTACCATAGCATCAGCCCCCACATACAAAAAATAAAAAATAAAAAAGTCTGTAAAACTGTTACATTGTAAGGCGGCCACAGACAAAACAGGAGGTATTCAGCTGTGTGTCCTCCCACTCCCGTGTCTCAACAAACTATAAATCCATTTTCTTATCAATTCTGTTTCCTAATATTTTCTTTTTTCATTGGGAGGGCTTGCATGTGGATGGCTACATTTGTGTGCACATGCATATGGGAATCCTAAGGCCGATGTCAGCAGTCATGCATTGCGCTTCCACCTTTGAAATGAGGCAGGATCTCACAACCAAACCCAGAGCTCGCAAGTACAGTTAGTCTTACTAGGCAGCTTGCTCTGGTTGGAATTGCAGGGGAGCTGCCATGGCTACCTGGTATTTCCATGGGGTCTAAACTTGGGTTCCTCTTGTTTTCACAGCAAGTACCTTACCCACTGAGCCATCTCGCTAGCCCATTTCTTAAATTTTGTATTATTTATTTTGTGTTTACATGTGGACATGTCAGAAAACAATTTGGAGGAATTAGTTCTCTCCTTCCTCCACGGGGATCCTGAGGATCAAACTCCCTGGAGAGATGGCTCAGAGGTTGGGAGAACTGCTCTTCCAAAGGTCCTGAGTTCAATTCCCAGCACCTACAGGATGCCTCACAACCATCTATAGTGAGATCTGGTGCCCTCTTCTGGCATGAAGGTGCACATACAGGCAGAGTGCTGTATAGATAACAAATCTAAAAAAAACAAAATTTAAAAAAACCACCCACTGAAAACTCTTGCAGAGGATGGGAGTTCAGTTCCCAGCACCCACATAGGTGGCTCACAACCACCTCTAACACCAGTTTCAGGGAAGGACACCCTCTGGCCTCTGCATGCATCTTGCATGAATGCAGACACACATACACATAAATATAAACAAGTCCAAAACAAAACAGGGAAGCAATGTGGTAGGTTGATATTTTTGTTTTGTTTCTTGAGACAGGGTTTCTCTGTGTAGCCCTGGCTGTCCCGGACTGGCTTTGTAGACCAGGCTGGCCTTGAACTCACGAGATGTACCTACCTCTGCCTCCCCCAGGTGTGCGCCACCACGCCTAGCTGGAGGTAGGTAGATTTAATGAATCCAAGTACCCAGTAACAGTTTTTGTGAGCCAGCCAGATGCAAGCCTGCGGTCCATTAATCCCCAGAGCTGCTGGGATTTCCCTTGAGCCTAAACCTGTGGTGTGGCTTGCTCCATAAATTCTTGTTCATGAATTAGTAATGGAGAGAGAAGGGGTCAGGGGCTGTAAGATTTACCTGTGTACAGCTTTAGTCATCTAATTTTTGTTTGTTTTTGTTCTTTGAAACAAGGTTTCTCTGTGTAGCCCAGGCTGGCCTTGAGTTCAGAGAGATTCCTCCTGCCTGTGCCTCCTAAATTCTGGCAATAAAGGCCTATGCCACCACCTAGCTCACTAATTATATAGTTTTAAGGTCTGGAGAGCTCCTTGTAACCCTGCCATCTGGACCTTGTTTTGGTTTGTGGTCTGGGTGGCAATTTGCAAAGAGTGAATGCATGAAATAATGTCACTTTGGAAGCTCAATCTGGCCACTTCCCAAATGGTTGTTTGGTTAGTGTGCTAGCTAGTTTTATGCCAACTTGATACAAGCTAGAGTCATCTGAAAGGAGGGAACCTTGAGAAAATGCCTCCATAAGAATCAGCTGCAGGGCCGGGCGTGGTGGCGCACGCCTTTAATCCCAGCACTCGGGAGGCAAAGGCAGGTGGATCGCTGTGAGTTCGAGGCCAGCCTGGTCTACAAAGCGAGTCCAGGACAGCCAAGGCTACACAGAGAAACCCTGTCTCGAAAAACCAAAAAAAAAAAAAAAAAAAAAAAAAGAATCAGCAGCAGGCAGGCAGATCACTGTGAGTTCGAGGCCAGCCTGTCTACAAAGAGAGTTGCAGAACAGCCAGGGATACTACACAGAGAAACGCTGTCTCAGAAATCAGCTGCAGGGGATTTTCTTAGTGACTGATGGGGGAGGGACTAGCTCATTGTGGGTGGGGCCATTCCTGGCCTGGTGGTCCTGGGTTCTATAAGAAAGCAGCTGAGCAAGTCATGGGGAACCAGCCAGTAAGTAGCATCCCTCCATGGCCTCTGCATCAGCTCCTGCCTCCAGCTTCCTGCCCTGGCTTCCTTCCATGACAGACTACAAACCAAATAAACCCTTTCCTCCCCAACTTGCTCTTTTTTTTTTTTTTTTTTGGTCTTGGTGTTTCACCACAGCAACAGAAACCCTAACTGAGACAATTAGGGAACTTAGCACTGATTTCACTTGCTCTGGTGGCAGGCCACTTTTCTGATGACCTGGGTTGGCTTCCTCTTTAGATTTGGATTCCTCTTGAGTCACGTAGGAACACTAGCTGCTATGGGATGAATTATCCGAATAACCCAGCAGGAATTTCTGAGGCCCTACAAACCACAACGGAGATCACTCAAAACGTCACCCAGATCCAAATTTCCTAAAGACATTCGACCTGGGGCTGTAGATGTAACTCAGTTAGTGGAATATTTACCTAAAATGCCTGGAGCTCTGACTTCAGTCCCCAGCACTGAAGAAACCTGACATGGCAACCTTGGGTCTGAACATTTCCTCCGTCTTGAAGGAACTGGGGTGTAGCTTTGTACATCCCTGGGGATTCAGTAGTATGCCAAACAGGAGCAATTTGTAATGGCTGGGGCATATACATGAGGCAGTTGAAGTTTTTAGGTGGCAAAGTAGGCTATAGAACAGAAATCAAGGGGCTGAAGTCAGAAGACAAAGTAAGTAAAAGCTCTGGGCCACTCTCCTGCCAAGCAGCTCTGTGGGTAGGGACTGCCAAGAGTAACTCTACTAAGAAGACAGGAGTGTCAGCCAGCCATGTCTAAGAACCATATGCTCTTGGCTTTGGTTACTTCTGGAGGGGTCGCAAGGGTTGAAGAAGTCCTTACTATGACAGGGCACCAGGCTGTCAAGTCATGTGACAAGGTTTACAGTCGGGAACCCAGCAAGGTTGGGCCCAGACATCACCAGTGCCCAGGCTGTAAGCACACGCAGCTTGTTTCGGGTTTAGAATTTTCATTTGAAATTATCTCTTTCAATTAAAAAAAAAATTAAAAAGGACTCGTGGAGGCTAGAGAGCTGGTTCAGCAGCTAATGATGCCCACTGCCTCTTCCAGAGGACCCAAGCTCAGTTCCTAGTACCCAGAGGCAGGTGGCTCACAATCTCCTGTAAACCCCAGCTCTAGGGGATTCAGTGCCCCCCACCTGGACCCGAATGCACGAGACAGGCACGCATGCACAAACAAGAACCTAAGTTAATTTTGTTGTTAAAGATCTATTTATTATTTATTCAGTCTTCTGCCTGCATGTATGCCTGCACACCAGAAGAGGGCACCAGATCTCATTATAGATGGTTGTAATATACCACATGGTTGCCGGGAATTGAACTCAGGACCTTTGGAAGAGCAGGCAGTGCTCTTAACCTCTGAGCCTAAGTTAATTTTGGTTGGTTTTTGTGTTTCGTCTTTAAGACAGGTCTCATGTAGTCCAACTTAGCCTGGAAACGGGCACCCAGGAGGAGCTACTCCTGCTGAGAAGCACGGCTCCCTACTTGAGCGCCTCCCTCAACTAACAGAGCATTGCCCCTTCCTTTAAGTCTCTTTCAACCCTGCGGGGGTTTTGTTTTGTTCTGTCAGGACAGGGTCCCCTGTCCCACAGGCTGGCCTTGAACTCAGTAGGTAGCTGAAGATAACCTTGATCCGGCTGCTTCTACCCCCCACAATGCTGGGACTGCTGGCCTGTGATACCTCCACTGGGAGGACCAGTGACAGTCACTGATCCTGACTTAGCCTCTAAGTCTAGATCCTGAAGCCAACACCAACGACAAGGCACATCCACACAGTCCACCTGCCAAAAGAACAAAACTAAAAAAAAAAAAAAAACAAAAAAACAAAGAACAAAACTACAAATGGCCCCACCAGGACTTGTTTCGGCTGGGAACCCTACTTCCCACAAACCCAGTTTTCCTATTTTCTTTTTTAAATAGGGGCTCATTCAGACCCCATTTTTTCTACCTGAACTGAAATTTTAAAAACTATCTTGGGGCTGAGTGGTGGCGGCACACGCCTTTAACCCCAGCACTTGGGAGGCAGAGGCAGGTGGATCGCTGTGAGTTGGAGGCCAGCCTGCTCTACAAAGCGAGTCCAGAAAACAAAACAAAACAAACAAATAAAACACCTGAAAATAAATCCATCGTTCATTATTAATTTTTGGTTTTTTGTTTTGTTTTGTGTTTCTTGAGACGGGGTTTCTCTGTATAGTCCTGGCCGTCCTGGAACTTTATGTAGACCAGGCTGGCCTCAAACTTGGAGATCAGCCTCTGTCTCCCAAATTCGAGATTAAAAGGACCACCACCCTGGTCCCAGGCCCTGCTGTTACCAATTTTTGTTTCCTAGTTTCTTTTAAAGTTAAAACAAAGGAAAATGTGGCCATTTTTTATTGACTCTTCCTACCAGAAACAACACTGTTGCTTTCCACAATGGAGATGCTAAGGCGGCAAAGGCGGATCAGGAGAGCAGTCCAGACAGGGGGAGTAAAAGAAATCTTGAGTTATATGAAAGAACACCCACTCCTGGCCTGCTCCGCACCCCTCACTTTTGTGCTCTTCCTGAAACCCAGTATTTCTAAAGCCTTTACCTATGTGGTCATTGTTAGTAATCCGAAGGCAAGAACAAATCCCCACAGACAGGTGTGCTGGCTTAGTGCCCCACCCGCAAATCCAGAAACCTAACTCTCTCTGAAGGCGCAGAGCCAGCCAATTAGACACCAAGACATCTGTTTAAAATAGTCCTAACTCGAGGCGTTGTTTTCCACAGTTGTAGTGTGCTGGTTCTGTGTGTGACAGTACAGCATAAGGTCAATTAATTTAAAATAAAAATTCAATTACGGAGTGGCAGCCACAGAGCAGGGTTAAGCCTGCCCAATTTTCTAACCTATTCAGAAACAAAAACAAAACAAATCACAACTTAACCTTTGTTCATTCTACCTCTTTCTTTCTTTCTTTCTTTCTTTCTTTCTTTTTTAAAGGTTTATTTATTTTCTATAGATGAGTGCTCTATCTGCATGTACAACTACATGCACCGGATCTTATTGTAGATGGTTGTGAGCCACCATGTGGGTGCTGGGAATTGAACTCAGGACCTTTGGAAGAGCAGCCAGTGCTCTTAACCACGGAGCCATCTCTCCAGCCCCTCTACCTCTTCCTTAAGCATGTTTCACTGACATTTTGGGCTTCCTCAGTCTCTGGGGCTCACTTCCTCTCCCTCCTCCACCATGCGCTACTTACCAGTCAGCTCGGCCTGGAACTGTATGGCATTTGGCCATAGTACGTGGCTTCTCTTGGCCTAGACAGAAGTTGATGGCTTTCCTGTCAGAGAAGCCAAAGTTCCCACCATGATGTCAACTGGGAAAGAAGAATTGAGCCCAGAGTGGATTTCAGTGACCACGTGAAGTCTCCAGGAAGCAGGAAGGTATCCCTGGGGCTCCGGCAGAGCTGACCCAGGAAGCTCCCTCCTCCCAAGTGGCTCTAATCCTCAGAAGGAACTTTCTAGCCACCTATTTCAAAAATACACGAACCGGGTGTGAGAGTGGATCACAAAGGCCAAGCGACAGAGGCCGCTCACCTCTAACTCAGAGGGGCCGGTCACTTCCAAGGTGGCTTCAACACAAAGCATCATGTCCCGGTCTCCACAAGTCGGGGCCTGAACAGGCACTGGCCACCCTTAGGCCATGCTTCTGGAGCACCTTGGCTGGGACATCACTACCTCTGGATGCCAGGAGACTACAGGGCAAGGCTGGGTGTCACCCAGGCCCCTGGATGAGAAGAAAACAGCTTAGGTCTTAGTTTGCTTCTCTGTAAAATGAGGCAGTCTGTGCGCCAAGGGTATCAAGACAGCCATGGGCCCTAGGCAAGTGGGCTTCTTTAAAAGTTTGGTTTTAATTGTATTTTGATTATGTATATGTGAGAGAGCGGTTTTTCAAGACAGGGTTTCTCTGTGTAGCCTTGACTGTCTTGGACTGGCTTTGTAGACCAGGTTGGCCTCAAACTCACAGCAATCTACCTGCCTCTGCCTCCCAAGTGCTGGGATTAGAGGCGTGCACCACCACTACCTGGCAAGAAGAGGTATTTTAAAAGTTATGAACTTGTACACAGACATCACCCATTTACCCAGACTGAAGGTAACTGCTGGAAATGTACAGACATGAACCAAAAAGGCGGAGGTATCAGATGGTTCCTGCTAATGCCTAATACCCAAATAGGAAAACAGGGTGACGAATGCCACTTTCTCAGAATTATAACAGGGGTTCTTCTCAGTAGAGATTAGAGCCCCAGGATGTGCTGGGGCATGGCTTATATAAAGGAAGGATTGGCAGGTGTTGGTGTATTGGTCAGGGTTCTCTACAGTAACAGAGCGTATACAATGACTCTCTACATAAATATACATAAATATGTATAACATATATTGGAGTGACTTATAGGCTGCAGTCCAGCTAATCCAACAATGGCTGGTGGTGAACAGAAAGTCCAAAAATCCAGTAGCTTCTCAGTGCACAAGGTTGGATGTCTCAGCTGGTCTTCAGTATATGCTGCAATCCCAAAGAAGTAGGCTCCAATGCCAGGGAAGGAATGGGTGTGCCAGCAAGGCGAAGGCGAGCAGGCAACAAACAAAAGCTTCCTTCTTTTTTTTCTTTTTTTCTTTTTTTTAAACACACTTTTTTTTAAAAAAAGATTTATTTATTTATCACATATACAGTGTTCTGCCTGCATGTACACCTGCACACCAGAAAAGGGCACCAGATCTCATGATAGATGGTGTGGTTGCTGGGACTTGAACTCAGGGCCTCTGGAAGAGTAGACGGTGCTCTTAACCACTGAGCTATCTCTCCAGCTCCAAAGCTTCCTTCTTTTATGTCTTTTTTCCCCGTGTCTTTATACAGGCTTCCATAAGATGGTGTGGCTCAGACAAAAGGTACATCCTCCAGCCTGAAGAACAGATCACGCCTTTCTTGGTGACACAAGCCTTTAATCCCAGCACTCAGGAGGCAGAGGCAGGTGGATCTCCATGAGTTCGAGGCCAGCGTGGTCTAAAAATTGTGTCCAGGACAACCAAGGCTATACACACAGAGAAACCCTGTCTCAAAAAAAATTTTTTTTTTAAAAAGTAGATTCACCCACTTCAAACCAAGCAAAAATTATCTCTCAAAGGGCAATGGTGGTGCATGCCTTTAATCCCAGCACTTGAGAGCCCAAGTCCAGCCTGGTCTACAGAGTTGGTTCCAGGACAGCCAGGGCTACACAGAGAAACCCTGTCTGGAAAAACAATAACAAAAATCTCTCACAGGTGTGCCCTCCACTTCTGGATTGTAGTTCATTCCTGACATGGTCAAGTTGACAAGCAAGAGCAGACATCACAGTTGGCAACAAATGCCGCAGCAGGCGAGACTGACAGACGTTCTTCCGGCGGTTCCTCATGTTTTCCCTCAGCTAGCTGAGAGCACAAAGGTGACTCTCTTCACGAAATGTGGAGAAGAAGCCTTGCCTAACCAGGTCCCAAGAGCTAGAACATCATGACGCCAGCAGACCCTTAGTTCATGCTAGTTAATTAATGTAGGGAAGCCCCAGCACACTATGGGTGTCACCATTCCCTAGTCAGGAAGTCCCAATGAGCACGCAAGCATCCATTCTCTCTCTACGCTATTGGTTGAGATCAGCTGTCTCAGGCTCCTGCTCAAGTGACTTCCTGTGGAAATACTGACCTAAAATAAGCCCTTTCTCCCCTGAGTTGCTAAGCCATGGGGAAGCTATCCATGCAGCCACAAAGAGCCTACATTGAGTTTAAGATCCTCATCCCAGTTCATGGAGTGGTCGGCAGCCTCAGTGTCCTTAGGAGACAGTAGCTTGGGCGCCCTCTACACAAAGCCTAAGCAAGTGATACCCAAGAGCTGTCATTAGCATGCCCTTAGTGACTTCCATAGGGGGCTGGGGCAGAAGAGAGAGAGGGCAACTAGCCAGAGAGCAGAGACAGGGAGGCAGGAGTGAGTCTCCTGAAGCCTAGAGCAACTTCCCCGCGCCTCTCCTACCCCCATTCTCCCCCACATCCCTTGAGGAAGCCCCTCCAGGCTGAGTACATGGTGTGGCAGCATGGCGGGATGCTCCTGGAGAGTTCTTCCCCCCTGACCCTGGGTCTGAGGCTCCACATGCCCAGTCCTTACCTTCTATAGGCCTAGCAGGGCTTCCTGACTAAGGAATGGTAACACCCATGGTGTCAGCTGGGTCTTCCTACATTAATTAACTTATGATAACCCTCCACAGACACGCCCACAGGCCAACCTAAGGTAGACAATCCCTCACTGAGATACTCTGCTGAGGTGATTGTAGGTTGTGTCAAGTTGATAATTGAGGCTAAGCATTATCCCTTTGACTTAGAAATGCAACCGAGAAGCCAGGCAACACATGACCTATGATCCCAGAACTGAGGAGGATCTCTGTGAGCCAAAGCCAGCCTGGTCTACATACCGAGTTCCAAGGCAGCCAGGGCTACATAGTGAACCCTTTTTCAGAAGCCAGGCAATATATGCCTTTAATTCCAGCACTTAGGAGGCAGAGGCAGCTGGATCTCTGTGAGTTCGAGACTAACCTGGACTACGTGGCAACTATATCTTATACAGAGTGAGATTCTATCTTTAAAAACAAATAAACAAAATTTTAAGATTCTATCTTTAAAAACAAACAGCTGCTTTTAGGCCAGGGGATGTAACTCAGAGGTAGAGAACTGGTCTGGCTTGTGTGAAATCCCTCGTGCCTCCTTGGACACACCCCCCAGCTGAGGAGAAATGCTAGGCCTTTCTAAATTGTTGTCCGCATCTGGTTCCTTCCTCTTGCCACCACTCGAAACCTCAACTCCAAGGGTAGAGGCAGCGCCTTTAATCCCCATTTCTGTTCCCTTATTTTTCTGGCTCACATCCTGCTGATGTCAGAACCGGTGGGAGGGAGGTTATGACAGGAGGAAGCGGTGTCTTTCGGTCACTCAAGGGGCTCTGCTGGTGGTGGGGCTCACACCACCAACTAGTTAGCTGTGTGGGCGAGCCCGTGCCTCAGTTTCTGGTTTCATTAAAGGGGGACAGTAGCCACTGCTTTAGTATCTCTGTGACTTCTAAGACAAGAAATCAAGTGCACACTGTCTTCAGAGCTTTCTCTGAAACTCTGATTGATCCCTGACTGTTATTTACTGACCACCTAGCCTGGCATGGTGGCACACGCCTTTAGTGCCAGAACTCAGGGAGGCAGAGGCAGGTGGATCTCTGTGAGTTCGAGGCCAACCTGGTCCACAGAGGGAGTCCAGGACAGCCGGGGCTACACAGAGAAACCCTGCCTCAAAAACAAAACAAAACAAACAAACAAAACCTAATCGCCTCTATGTGGAGGCTTTGCTTAGCCTCCCCTTCTAGGGGGGCTGCCTGCTTAGCTCTCTCGTCCCTTCCACAGTAAAGTATGGGTCCTGTAATCATCCTCTTGTTGCTCTGGGCTTCACTCTCCACTGAGGTACCAGCTCAGAGTCCTCCTTGTCCTGGCATCACAGCACACCACCCTGGGCAGCCCCCGAAGGTTTCATCTGTTCTGTATTGCCTGCCTGGACAGACATAACAAATTGCAGTTAGGTACCTCATGGACATCTCTGGACAGTGCAAGCCTGGGACCACATTTCTTTTCCTGTTCATGGCGTGTCTCTGCTTGTAGGGCTGCCGTAGCCATGTGTGCGTGTAACCCGAACAAGCCAAGTCACAGGCCCCGAGGCTGGAGACCAAGGTGCACAAGGCTAGTACGCTCCAGTCTCTTCCTCGGCTTGCACATATTCCCAGAGGCCATTTTGTTATCCTATCCAATCATTTACCATGAGGCATAGTGGTTGATTTTTGAGAGCGATTTTGAAAAGCAAGATCTTTTAGCTAAAGTTTGGAAAGTAAAAAGTAAGTTTTTAGTTAGTAATAGCAGAGTGATAGTTGAGTTTATGTTCACATTGAAAGCCATGTTGCAAGTTTATGTCTTTCCATTGTTAAGAACCTGCCGATGAGGTAGCCTTTTTCAGCAGGAGACCTAGTAGCTCTAGAAAAAAAAAATCAACTTACATAGGAAATGGACTAGCCAGGCAGTTGTAACCTTGGTGGGAGGAGCTGGCCAAGGTCTGCTTGCTGCTGCTAAACTGATAAAGCTACCATTGTCATAGCTCGCCCTCGGCACCATCACAGAGATATGAGAAGGATACATTTGAGCAAGGAGTCTAGTAGTCCAAATGGCCTCTCTACCAGTTCAAATGGCAGAGACTTACCCACTACCCGGTCAGCCAGCCTGAAATCCTCCATGGTGATGCCAATAGCTTCGCTGGGGGCAGAGGTCACCACCAGTCTTCGGTTGTCACACATGACAGCATCAGCCTTTAGCTGCCAGACCCAGAGGGTAAGACGTTTCCTTGTGAAGGAGAAACTTGGGAAAGTTGACCTACCTTGGCAAGGCAGAGTAGCGCGGTCACCCCGACAGTGGCCACGGTTTGGGCAGGGCCCTGGTGGCAGGCAAGGCATAGTGCAGCTCTTTGCTGGGTGGTCAGCATTACCACGCTTGATGCAAGCTCCAGGGGAGTCGGTTGCTGCCCCGTCTTCTTGGGGGACAGCTTCAGCTGCTGCCACAGGAGCTGGGATTTTGTCTGTCAGGGAGGCCTTTTTTATGAAACGTACTAAATGCCAGAATCAGTGGGCCTCTCAGGGCCTCGAGGGTCATCATCTAATCTAATAATTCTGCCTGACTTTAGGCCAACTGCATTCATTTTTAGTTACTTACTTCAAGGTAATCCTGACAACACAGGAGGCTAAAGGCTTAATTGTCCTGCAAATTAATTACATTTGTACTTAGCATGACTACACGCATAGTTCTGAGAACACTAAATAATTTAATCATTTATAAGGTGACTATTAACTTGCATGTCTTAATTATCTTTAACAGTATACAAGTTAATAGCTTTTTAAAGATTATATTTTGGAACCAGGCGTGGTGGTGCACACCTTTAATCCCAGCACCCAGGAGGCCGAGGCAGGCGATCGCTGTGAGTTTGAGACCAGCCTGGTCTACAAAGTGAGTACAGGACAGCCAAGGCTACACAGAGAGACCCTGTCTTGAAAAAAAGACAAAACAAACAAACAAACAAAAAGATTATATTTTGGGGGTTTTGAGGGGGTTGTTTTTGTTTTCTGTTTGTTTGTTTGGGTTGGGTTGGGTTTTGGTTTTTTTGAGACAGGGTTTCTTTATGTAGCCTTGGCTGTCCTGGATTTCTTTGTAGACCAGCCTAGCCTCAAACTCACAGCAATCTGCCTGTCTCTGCCTCCCTGAGTGCTGGGATTAAAGGTGTGCACCACTGCACTCATCTCAATCTATGTCAGTTTCTATTAATCTGAGTAAACCTTTATAACTTCAGGAATTTATAAACCTTAATTATCAACCATACCTTATTCATCAAGCATTTGTTTTTTGAATTTATTTATTTATTTATTATGTATAAAGTGCTCTGCCTGCATGTACACCTGCAGGCCAGAAGAGGGCATCAGATCCCATTATAGATGATTGTGAGCCATCATATAGTTGCTGGGAATTGAACTCAGGATGACTCCAGCTTGTGTCAAGTTGACAGGAAACCAACCAGTGCAGTGTCTTTTCCTGTGCTGTTCTAATTTGCTCTCCTTCTCCTGCCACAGAGCCAGGTGGCCCACCTGACTCAGGACAAAGATTTTGGAGAGATTTTTAAACATACATGTTTGGGCCAGGAGATAGAGAAAACCATAACCCAGCTCCAGAACCAGATAGGGTTTCTCTGTATAGCCCTAGCTGTCCTGGAACTCTCTCTGTAGACCAGGCTGGCCTCGAACTCACAGAGATCTGCCTGCCTCTGCCACTTGAGTGCCGGGGTTAAAGGCGTGCGCAACCACCACCTTGCTAACTTTTTTTTTCCTTTAATAAAGTAGAACAGCATGTAACAATATTTAAATATCATCTATACCAAGAGACATTTGAATCTCTGTAAAAACTAAATTTAAGCTGGGGTTATAAGGAAAATGAGTAGATACAGGGGCTGATGAGCCGGGGGAGTTTAGCATAGGGGGGAAGGCGAGAGGAGCTAGGATGCTAGCATGGACTTTGAAATGTGTAACAGGTATTTGTGATACCAGCATGTGCTTTGATATGCTCATAGGTGCTTGCTATAAGTAGCCATATGTCCCTTCTGCCAGAGGCAAGGAAAATAAATGACTCCTTTGGAAGGTGGAAACCAGTTTCACAAGTTCCTGAGGAATCCTGGCTTTTATCTAACCACCAGAAATCCTCTTAGAGTCCAGGTTGAGGCCATTTGTGGGTGTTTGGATTGCCATCTAGGGCGCGGGGAAGTGGAGTTTCCTTTGGAAATAATAGTGACAACACCAGTCAGTTGGGTCAGGGCCTTGCTTTCACTTAATTACTTCTGTAAAGGCTCTTTCTCCAAAGACAGCCCCACTCTGAGGTCTTAGGGGCCCACAGGAGCATGGAGGGAGGCGTAGCAACCTCAAAACAACAGCCTGTAACATTTGTGTCTCAAACATGAATGTTTATGTGATTCTAAGAGGTGTGTTCCGCATCATAATCTGTCTCATAAAAGAGGAGGATGAGGAGGAGAAGAGCGGGTAAGGGGAGCTGGCTGCCTAGCAGAAGCCTTCAGGAATCAGCCATGATTAACTCCTTCCTTGCCCCACAGCCACCACTAAACCTCAGCTTCCGCTGCCTCCTGGGGATGGAGCAAAGGGAACTGAAGACTTGGGAGCAAAGAGACAAGAATACTACAGCAACAACAGGCAGACCAAGGAGTGTCCCACCATCCAGTTCCACCCCATCCCCACCCAACCCAGGGAACTCCCTGCCGGAAGGGCAAACACCCCCGCCTCCAACCCCCCACCCTCTCAACCCCCCTTCCCACCCCTACCCCACCCCACCCCCCCAGCCCCCCACCCCCCTGCCCTTCCAACCTAGGGAGTCAGGATGGGGGTAGACATTATTGATAATGTCACAATAGCTAGAGGTTGTTGGAGGTTCTCAATGCAGCCCTGAGGGTGCCCCTGATGAGGGTACTCTGGTCTCACAGCAGGAGACTGTCCTGTAACGCTTGCATGCTCAGCCCCCTAGTAAACAATTGGAAGGAAACTAAGAGTAGATAGGCCCGCCAACCTGGCACTTGCTGTAATGCCAGTTAGATTGGCTAGAGAGGCTACATGTTGAATTGGGGGGGGGGGGTGCTGGGGCAGAAGGCCCCATAGGGAAAGGTTGGCCTGGACCACTCCAAACACTGGACCGAGACTGACTCCTAGTGGGTGTGCAGAAGGCCAGTGTGGGCCACGGTGCTCTTTCCTGTCTCTTCCTTCCCAGGCTCTGTATCTGCTCTCATAGCTTTCTGTGCAAGATGGCCAGATTCCCACACAGCCTGCCTCCCCACTTCCTGTTGTTTGGACTCTGCAGAAACAAGGATCTGAGCTCCTACCCTGCAACCCCTCAGAGTTGGAGCAGCAAGTGATGAAGGGAGCGCAACCCTCCCCCACCCCCCACCCCCGCCCTAGCTCTGTCCCTGCTAAGGAGCCTGGGCACACAGCGTGCCTCCTCATACCAGGCTCTCTTAGCACACTGTGGCATGAGGGTTGCTGGCTGACTTTAGCAGAGGAAGGCCCTCCCTGGGGCCCGGCAGGGATGAAGTGAGCATGCTGGGAGCCCCACAAAGCCAGGTATCTATAATTGAGCTCTCATTAATAACACAGCAGGCAACCTGCAGAGAGTAGCATTTGCTCACAGCTAGCATTTGTCTTAGAACCCACGCGCAACCAGCTCCGAGAGGTCACGGTCCAAATGAAATCTCTAACGTGGGTGAAGACAGAGTTTGGATTCAAAGGATTCCCATGGACCAATGGCCTGCACAGCCACCGTAATGTCTTTACCTCTCCAGATACCAACTACCTGGGCTTGACTGCTTGCATGTGTGGCTTCTACTACTGCAATCAATAGACCTCAGGCGGAGGGTGGGGGGGGGGGTGGGGGGGTTAGGGGGCTTGAGTACCCTATTAAAGACCAGTTCCAAGTAACAGGAAGGAGTGCCCCACCCCATGCATGCAGTCACTGAGCACTGAGCTGGCCCTAGGGCCAGAGCTTTCCCCAGCAAGACAGTCTGTACCCCCAGGCTGGTCTGACAAGCAGAGGGACAGGTCAGGGCCTGCGCATTCCTATTGTCCTGGTGTTGGTAAATGTCACCCTGACCTACGCTTAGGAAGAGTCCTGGAGTGCTCTCTACCCAGGAGCATCCTTCCCTCTCTGCAGCCGCTGAGAGGTTAAATGTCCCCTTCACCAATGTCAGGCTGTAGTTCATGTACGGTTTAAAAAATAACTTTTGGACAGTGTTACAATTTACTACAAATTAATGGAAAACCAGACTTATTCAGGGGGGAGGGTGCTCAAAACAGTTGGAGACTATTTTGAAGCAATTGAAAAAAAAATCCTGTGGCACTGTAATGCTAATTAAAAGTAATTATCTACTGAGAGAATCCACACTGTTCTGCTGGTTTGAATTTCTGTGGGTGCCCACAATTAGAAGGTGTAATCCCCAGACATCTGCTAAAAGGGTGCCAGCCAGCCTCAGTCTCCCCACCAATCCCCCAGGGAGATAAAAAAACTTGCGACTCCATCCTTTTAATTTAGCAGATTCCTTGCCTGCCCCTCCCCCAATCCTGGGCCCTCTGTCTGGCTAGGAAGCGGTGGAGTCTTCCTTAGACCTCTAATCTTCTGTCACCAACCTAGGCCAGAATTTACAACCAGATCCCGCAGTTCATAGCTGTGTGTCTACTGACCAGGTTTCTTAACCTCTCTGATCCTCAGTGTCTTCCCTTTAGACGGAGAGAATCAATAGTGTCTACGTCTTAGCAGTGTAGAGAGGTAGGGAAAGCATGCATGGCTGGCCCATGCTTAGCCCCTGGTGTGCACGAAGCTCTCAGGATAACCACAGATGATAGCCAAGCCACCACTTGTAGGGTTGGGGGGAGGGGGAGGGGGAGGGGTTGCTCTGTGATGTAAATAGTTTACACATTCAACTCTGAAGCAATGACAACAAACGGTAGTCGTCTCCATGCCGACCTGTGCTGTGTCTTATGTCAACAGGACATACAAACTAGGGTTAAAGCTGGACAGATGACTCAGAGGTTAAGAGCACTGTCTGCTCTTCCAGGAGTCCTGAGTTCAATTCCCAGCACCCACATTCTGGCTCACAGCCATCAGTAGTGACTTCTGGTGTGCATGAGAACAGAGTGCTCATATACATAATAAGCCAATCAATCAATCAATCTTTAAAAAAAAAAAAGATCCAGCTGTAAGGCATGTACTTAATTAGGGGTTGATGTGGGAGGGACCAGCCCATTGTGGGTGGGGCTGTCCCTGGGCGGTGGCCCTGGGTTCTATAAGAAAGCATGCAGAGCAAGCCCTGTTTGAGTTCCTGTCCTTACTTCCTTTGATAATGAACAGACATATGGAAGTATAAGCCAAATAAACCCTTTTTTCCCCCAACTTGTTTTTTGGTCACGGTGTTTTTGTAGCAGCAAGAATAACCCTAACTAAGACACAGTCCAACAGCCGGAACATAGAGAGGCCATAGGCAGCTGACAAGCACGCGGCGGGAGGGGGGGGCAGAGAGGAGGGGGTGCTCTGTATAGCTCAGATGTGAGAGCTGCTATAACCAAGGATTCACTTTAAAGGACAAATAAAAATAAACCCAGGGCCCATATTACAGTGGAAGTGGATCAATTAAAACCTTCAAATTCATAAAGAGCTTGTCCTGGTCTCCTCTTGAGGAAAGCCCAGCTACTACACCAGGTTACATAAGAAGAAAAGCAAACTGAAGGGTCCTGCAGAATGGATCGGGAGGGTTCACTCAAAGCCTCTTACAAATCTCAGTCTCAGTCAACATAAAGCCTCAGGCAGGAGACCCAGTGCTCACGTCTGTAATGAAGGGCTTGTGGCAGGGTCGGTCTCTGAGACGTGGGTACCACTGTAGCCCCCAGAGGAACTGACCTCAAAGGAATATGTGGAGCAGCAGACCCAGCAGGTGCTGGAAGCCAGGACCCCACTTCTCAGGGTCCGTCCTCTCCGGCCAGCAACAGTCGAGGGTGTGTTAGGAGACAGCTTTGTGGTCCAGCCATCTCAGGAACAAGTTCCATCTTCCTGGCAGGGTCAAAACTTAGTTCATATTCCCAGGCCGGGGAAACCCAACACCTATCTGCTTCCCCGGGTGTTTCGTGTTTGCCTGTTAGCCAGTAAAGGATGAAAAGAGAGAAGTTATCTGTTATCTAAACTAAGGCAAACAGACTGTAAATGTGTTGCCCGTCTTGACTTAAAGCTCGCCCCTCCTTTGTTTCCCTATCATTCTAAGTTCCAGGCCAGAGTCCAAGAGAGGTCAGGATTGCAAAAAGCTGAGTTGAGGGTCTTGAAACGAGGTGAGCTGGAAAGGCCCAGTCACCCATGTTTACTTCCTCCCTCAACCCCTTGTGTCAGAATATGATTGGTCAGGGCTGGAGAGATGGCTCAGAGGTTAAGAGCCCCCGGGTCTGTTCTTCTAAAGGTCCTGAGTTCAATTCCCAGCAACCACATGATGGCTCACAACCATCTACAATGAGATCTGGTGCCCTCTTCTGGTGTGCAGGTATACATGCAGGCAGAATATTACATACATAATAAATCTTTTAAAAAATATGATTCATCGCTGGGCGTGGTGGCACACGCCTTTAATCCCAGCACTCGGGAGGCAGAGGCAAACGGATCACTGTGAGTTCAAGGCCAGCCTGGTCTACAAAGAGAGTCCAGGACAGCCAAGGTTACACAGAAAAACCCTGTCTACAAAAACAAAAACAAACAAACAAAAAAAGATTGGTCAATACCACAGCCCACCCAGCTCCTGTGCCCATCCTTTAAAAATGTGGAACAATCTCCCTTCAGGAATGAGTTAGAGATCCCGAACTGGCCACCTCTCTGCACATGCAAAAAATAAAGCTTGTAGCCAGGCGTGGTGGCGCACGCCTTTAATCCCAGCACTCGGGAGGCAGAGGCAGGCGGATCGCTGTGAGTTCGAGGCCAGCCTGGTCTACAAAGTGAGTCCAGGACAGCCAAGGATCCACGGAGAAACCCTGTCTCAAAAAAAAAAAAAAAAAGCTTGCATTTTAAGCTTCTGTGTCTGAAGTGAGTTTTCTCAGCTCCCACCCTGAACCCAACAGGTTGTGGGCATGGTCATTAGATAACCTGGGACAGGTCCTCTCAGGATGATCAGGATAGAACCGGTCACTGCCTGAGAGCATTCTTACAAAGCCTGGCACTTCCTCTCTCTCTGTAATAGGGAGAAAAGGAAGCCCTGAGTGAGTGAAAGTCCCGAGTTAATGTATATTTTGGCATGCACTCGGTCATGATGGGTAATATTGATTTATCAATCTGATAGGCTCCGGGGTCACCAGGGAGGCAGGTTTGTGGATGTGCCTGTGCAGGATTAGCAAGACTAGGCTAACTGAGGTGCCGCCATCCCATGAGCGGGGTTTCAGGACTAATTGAAAAAGGAAAAAGGGTTAATTTGTGGACGTGGGTCCCCTTAGAGGTCAGAGTGACTGGTGTTAACAAATGAAGCCTACTGTAGAATGGTTTCTAAATTGAAGAAATCATCTGAAATCTTCTGGCTGAGAACCTTGAAGTTGCCATAGCTATATTTAAACCAAGGAATAAATAAAGGGCTGGAAAAAAAAAAACACACTGGGCCATTTTTGAGGGCTGTTTTCAGAAATCCTGAATGTGAACACATGCGACCTGGATGTGTAAAAGAAAGGACTCTTCCTTAAATAAAAATCTATTGACTTTACAATAAATATGTCTAGTTTTTAAAAGAAAAAAAAAGAAAAGAAAAGAAAAAGGAAAAAGGAAGCAGAGCACTGGCATTCCTCTCTCTCTTTGCTTCCTGACTGTGGATGCCATGTGAGCAGTCGCCTCAAGCTCCTTCCACCATGACTGCCCTGAAATGATAGCCTCAAACTTCCCTAAATTTCTTTTGTCAGGGTATTTTTGTCACAGCAGCAGAGAAGTAACTAATACGGTCCAGTGCTGGTGTAACAGACAGACCTGCAGTGAACCTCTCCCAGTGATGGGCCATCATCAGGCGGCTCCCACCTTGAGCAGTTAGTTTTGCATACCGCATGGGAAGGCGAGTGTGAAGATACGTCCTGTCCAGTGCTCTGTGCTGTCCCTCCTGCTGTAGACGCAGGCGTGGGATTGCTCTGGTGAGTCTGCAGTGGCTCTTTTGAGACACCGCCACACTTCTCCACAGTCCCTGTGGTTCTTTTTCTATAACGTTTTGCAAACGATCTTTAAAGAGGAACTGTAGTGTAGACAGCAGGGACAGGCGTTGGGATTGCAGCGTGTGGAAGGGCTGGTCCTTCCTGACCCCGTGGCTAGCTGTGGTCACTCCTACCCTCGGCACTGACAGGAGTCGTCAACCATGCAAAGCCCTGCTCGTGGGAGGGAGCCTGTTCCTAGCCGCCCTTCCCCCCCCCCCCACCCCCGCCTGGCTCCTTCTGCTCTGAAACAGCTCCTGCTCCTATGGAGGGTCCCTGTCTCCCGTGAGGTCTCACAGTGTGAGCAATAACGTGCTTGCACTCTCTGTGTGCCTGTGGCCCTTAGTCTATATGGGAGCCAGTCCGGAGTGGGGAGGGCCCTGAACTGTACCATCAGGAGCCTTCTGAAGTTGGTACTGCTACAGAGGCGGGCCTCCCTTGCAGTGTGCTCCAGTGATGACAGCCAGCTTTGCTGTCTACACCACCTGCAGCACTAGAGATGAGCAGGAAAGCTAGTGATTTGAGTTGAAACCCAAGGGTTCATGTTCTACAGGTATAGCCTCCAGTGTAGACATCTGTGTGTGTGTGTGTGGGGGTGTGGATCCTTTAAGAGGGGGCACCTGATGAGAGGTCGTAGGGTCCTAGACGTGTCCCAGAAAGGACCAATGCAGTTCTCACAGTGCAAAGATAGCCCAGGAGGCAAGCCCAGGCCCTCCTCCCCACGGAAGCTGTCCACCCGGCAGTGATGGGCCAAATAAAACTGTTCTCCAGGCATGGTGGTGCACGCCTTTAATCCCAGCACTCGGGAAGCAGAGGCAGGTGGATCGCTGTGAGTTCAAGGCCATCCTGGTCTACAAAGAGAGTCCAAGACAGCCAAGGCTACACAGAGAGACTCTGTCTCAAAAAAAAAAAAAAACAGAAACAAACAAACAAACAAACAAAACCTGTTCTCTGTGTTACCCGCTGTCAGGTATCCTAATGAAGTAACACAAAACAAATGCAGTGGTCTGCCATCTCCTCGTGTCTGTGGACACTGGAATTGTCAGCATCCAGGGGCAAGCTATGCCATCTACATACACGACTTTGGTCCAGGTCTCATCTGCCTCTTTTCATCTGGGTGGCTCCCTTTTATCATGGGCCACCTCCAGTCCACTCATGAGATGTTGGGCCCTTCTGCCCATCCGCATTGCCTACTCCAACCTTGACCCCACCCCCACCCCAGCACTGTCCTCAACCCCTGTCCCTGAAGCTTTGCCAGCATCTACACATTGCCCTCTCATTCACTACGCTGTCCTTTGTCCCCTCTCAGAGAAGAGTAGAGGCCCAGGTGGTGGGAGAAACTGGCTGAGTCCAAGAGCTCTGGCCCTGTTGGACACCAACTGTGCAAGCCAAGGGATCACCCAGCCTGGCAGAAAGGGACAGACAGTTGGTCTTGCAGCAGGCAGCAGGCAGACCTGGTTCCATTTGTGGCCCAGAGGTGCCATCTTTTCTCCTTAGTGCCCTCATCTCTACCTTGGGACCACAGCTGTGCCTAGTGCACAAATAAACTTGTGTGTTTTCAGGGTCCACAGAAGTGAGGGGTACAGTGGACCCCCGGGGGCACCTGATACACATAGTGTGGTGTTTTTACTACTTCTCTGCAAGCCACTGGCCACAACCATTCTTGAGAGAGATGTTCCAGGACAAAGGAACACTGGGACTGACTGATTTACTGGGCAAGTTCTGGGCGAGTGTCTGAACCTACTAAGGATGGGGCTGCAGCAACCAGCCACCAGGCCAAGAGCCCCACCCTAGAACTGATGTCCTGTCATGAAGAGCAATCAGTCAATACACACAATACGCACAATAAAGTGAGCAAAGCATAGGAAAGGGCTAAAGCCTAGAAAAAGCTGAGATGGAGAACACCCAGGTGCGAAGGAGGCCGTGGAGGGGTCAAAGCACCATGGCTAACAACTGAGGTTGCCATCCCAGTTGTCTCTGGGGGCTTTGGTGCCTTTGTCCTTTTACCACAATTGATCTGGGAGCAACTAGAGGATCTGAGCTGGGGAAAGGCATCAGTTTACCATCTAAAGAGGCCAGTCCTGTCTGTTCCTCCTCAAGTCAGTGTTTCTGTCATGTTACAGTTGGAGGCATACAGAGAGCAGCCAGCCCTGGTTCAGCTTATGGGACTGTCTGTCCACCCAGGCCAGTCAGAGGTGGGAGGGAAAGATGAGGCACAACAGGTATGGCCAAGGACATAGGGTTTCTATCTGTGGTGGTGACATTGTTTATCAAGTTGCTTCTTTGTGTAAGGCAGGTGACTCTGGGACTCTACCGGGACACGTCACAAACACGGACAGTGTGGGGGGGCATGTGGCTCGTGTCTCAATATGAAACTAATTGTAAAGTGAGGATACATTTTTTTAAAGATTTATTTATTTATTATGTATACAGTGTTTTGCCTGAATGTACACCTGCAAGCCAGAAGAGGGCACCAGATCTCATTATAGATGGTTGTGCGCTACCATGTGGATGCTAGGAATTGAACTCAGAACCTTTGGAAAAGCAAAGAGTGCTCTTAACCTCTGAGCCATCTCTCCAGCCCGTGAGGATACATTTTAGTAATTTTAGTTGTTGGGTCAAAACCAGGGCTTCTCACACACTCTGAGAACATTCCATCTCTGCTTCAGCCTGCACCTTTGGCCAAGGGGTCAGGCTCCCAACCTGAACTCATGGCTCTGGATCCCAAGAGACACTGCAGGCAACCATTGCTGCCTGAACCTCAACTCAGCCTGGAAATGAACACACCCCTCCATGGCTGCTAAAAGCCAGGACTTCCTGTTTTATTCTGTCCCTTATGATAGGGTCAGGCTTAGGGCAGCAGGTAGGTGTCAGGGACATGGGGGTGCTCTGAGGTGTTCCCCAAATTACTGTGTGGTTGAGGAGAACCCAAGCAGCTTGGCAAGCTTCCCCGGGTCCTCTGAGGAACCAGCCTACTTAAACCCAAGGTTGAGTCTTTGTCCTTATTTGGAGAGAGCTGCTGTGAAGAGCGTCTGCTTCCTGGGGTGACTGGGAGTCCGGCCCCTGGCCGGGCACACGGGCAGAGGCAAAATGGGATGTTGTCCAAGCATAGGGTATATGAGGAGCCTTGGCTTTATGGGCAGTTTAAATCACTAAAGCGTGACCATGCTTTAAAATCAGCTTCATCTTGGCTGGGTGTGGTGGCACACACCTTTAATCCCAGGCAGAGCCAGGAGGATCGCTGTGAGTTCAAGTTCTGCCTGGTCTAAAAAGAGAGTTCCAGGACAGCCAGGGATATTATGCAGAGAAACCTTGTCTTGAAAAACAAAACAAGCCGGACGTGGTGGCGCACACCTTTAATCTCAGCACTCGGGAGGCAGAGGCAGGTGGATCGCTGTGAGTTCGAGGCCAGCCTGGACTACAAAGCGAGTCTAGGACAGCCAAGACTACACAGAGAAACCCTGTCTTGAAAAACCAAAAAAAAAAAAGAAAGAAAAAGAAAAAAGAAAAAAGAAAAAAAGAAAAACAAAACAAAAAGCAAGCAAACAAACAAAATTAGCTTAATTTTGAGATGTAATTGTTTAAGTTCCTTCTGATGAGATATGGTGCCAGTGTTGGGATGTGGGCAAAATCATGGGCCCTGAACTGTCTGTCAGCAGGAACCTAGAAGATGAGGTTCCCTCACCAAGAGGCAAGCACTCTCCTCCCCTGGGTCTGTTGCTGAGCCAGTCCTAGGCAGACTCCACTACCCTAACCACTACAGCTAGCAGCTAGCGATGCTGTTGGGGAAGGTTGTGGAATCTTTAGGAGGCAGAGTCTCACTGAAGGAAGTGAGCCACTGAGGGCAGGCCATTAGCCTTGTAGCCCAGCCTCACTTCCTGTTCACTTCCTGCTTCCTGAGTGCAGATAAAATGTGAGCAGGCAGCCTCCTGCTCCTACTACCATGTCTTTCCCACCATGATGGACTGTGTCCCTTTGGAACTGTGAGCCAAAACAAGCCCCTTCTCCCTTAAGTTGCTTTTCTCAGGGTATTTTATCCCAGCGACGTGCTTGACAGCGAGTCTGTCAGCCAGCACCATGGCCAGCTCTCCTCCATTTGAATGGGATGCTCCAGCCCAGCTCAGCTGATCTTCAGTCTTTCTCAGTGCCTTACTCCCATGCCTGGTGGGCAGGAGTGAGGAAAGCCAATGCTTATCTAGGTTTATTTAGGAAGGGCAGAGATAGGGCCTGGCTGGTCACTGAAGTGGTCAACTGGGCCTGCAGTGACCTAGCCACCCCTCTTATGACTTGGTCCTCAAAGAGCACAAGAGTTGTTCCTCCTCTTCCTCCTCTTCCTCCTACTCCTCCTCTTTTCTCCTTCTTCTTCTTCTTCTTCTTCTTCTTCTTCTTCTTCTTCTTCTTCTTCTTTTGTTTTTCAAGACAGGGTTTCTCTGTACAACCCCGGCCATCCTGAAACTCACTCTATAGACCAGGCTGGCCTCGAACTCAAAGATCTGCCTGCCTCTGCCTCCTGAGTGCTGGGATTAAAGGCATGTAACACCACCTCCAGGCAGAATTTTTAACAATAATATAGAGATAAACTAAGGACAATACCTGATGTCAACCTCATGCACATATATTTACACACACTAAAATTTGTAAACATTTGTATCTTACATCAACATAAAAAATATCACGAGTCTTGGGTGGGAAGCACAGAGGAATATCGGTTAAAATAATCAGTTGTGTTCAGGTAGTGAGACTAACATGGGCTTCTTTATAGTGTAGTTTTCGGAATTATTCTGACTTTATTTGATTTAAAAAAAAAACAACCAAATCCCCCAAAGCTGGCATCCCAGTTATCCTGTACGTGTCAGCTCCTGACATGTAGCCGCTGTGTCCTGTGTAGCTGTGCTAATGTGCAGGATGACTCGGCTCCCCAGTGACAGGGTGATAATTAACACCCTAAAGGTAATAAGTGGCAGTTACTAATCCCGGCTCCAGCCCTCATCTTCCACCCACTTCGCAGTCACGTTGAGTCTCAGGCAGTGGAGGAGAAGGCTTATGGGGACTGAAGGCCAGACTAGGACTCCAAAGAACAGCCCAGCTTCAGAGAGCAGATTTTAAAATCCTGAACATTGGTGCATGTTCTTTTTTTTTTTTTTTTTTTTTTTGGTTTTTCGAGACAAGGTTTCTCTGTGTAGCCTTGGCTGTCCTGGACTAACTTTGTAGACCAGGCTGGCCTCGAACTCACAGCGATCCGCCTGACTCTGCCTCCCAAGTGCTGGGTTTAAAGGCGTGCGCCACCACCGCCCGGCTGGTGCATGTTCTTTAACACACATCCACACGGGTTTGGATCTGTGGCAAAGCTTTCTCCCTCACCCCCCGAAGAATTAAGTGAGTGCTGGAAAGCTGGCTCATCAGTTAAGAGCACTTGCTGCTCTTGTAAAGGACCTAGGTTCCCAGCATCCACATGAGGAAGTTTACAACCTCCTGTAACTCTAGCTCCAAGAGAGATGATGCCCTCTTCTGGACTCTGGAGGCACTGTACTTACATGCTGCACATACTCAAACATAGACATATACATAAACACAAAGTAAGATCTTTTCTAAAAATAATAAAATAAACTCCTTAAAAAAAAAAAAAAAAAAAAAAGCAACTCTGGCCTGGCAGTGGTGACACATGCCTTTAATCCCAGTACTCGGGAGGCAGAGGCAGGCAGATTGCTGTGAGTTCGAGGCCAGCCTGGCCTACAAAGTAAGTTCAGGATAGCCAAGGCTACACAGAGAAACCATGCCTCAAAATTAATTAATTAATTAATTAAAAAGTTTAAAAAAATTTAAAACACTGATTTCTTTTTTTAAGCTGGGGATATAGCTTGCTGGTAGAACACTTGCTTGGCATGTATGAAGCCCTGATGCCTACCCCCAATATCACACATACAGCTGGTCACTCACCTGTCTCTAGGCAGCCTGGGAGGTTGAGCAGAGGTCACCTGACCCTGGGAGTCCAAGGTCAGCTTAGGTGTCTTAGTTAAGGTTTCTATTTCTGCAACAAACCACCATGACCAAAAACAACTTTAGAAGGAAAAGGATGATTTCGTCTTACAGTCCATTTTAGCTCACAGTCCATTTGAGGGACGTGTTCCACGAAGGAACACTGCTCACTGTCGCTCTCTAGAACATTCTCAGCTTGCATTTTACACATGATGTTACTCGCAGTGATCTAGTCTCTCCCACATCCATCATTAATCTAGAAAATGCTCCTACAGACTTGCCTGCAGATTAACATGATGGAGACATTTTCTCAATTGAGGTCCTTTTCCCAGATAACTCTAACTTGTGCCAAATTGACAAAACAACCAAACTGAAAATTTGCCTCTTTATCTTGTTTGTAACAAATACAAAAGTGTAGCAAATGCATAATCTATACATAATATTTTGGGGAGCAAAACTAATGCTTGTAAATGGTTATCAACATAGATTTAAAAATTAAATAAGAATATATATGATACTTGGATATAAAACCAATGAATGAAAGAAAGCCTGAGGCTGAGCAGAGTGCCATAGGCCTTTGATCTCAGCACTCAGGAGGCAGAGGCTACTGGGTCTCTAAGTCAGAGGCAGAGTGAGACTCTGTTTCAAAATAAAATAAAAACAAAAGCCAAACAAAAACTCGGTGTAGCTTTTAGTAAATGTATCGTTTTAGTCTTTACTATATCTTAGCTACTTTGTTAGTGGGTTTCTCTGGGTTCTTCTTCTATTTCCTAACAGTATCTTCATTGGCTCAGCTCTCTCTCTCTCTCTCTCTCTCTCTCTCTCTCTCTCTCTCTCTCTCTCTCTCTCCCTCCCTCCCTCCCTCCCTCCCTCCCTCCCTCCCTCCCTCTCTCTCTCTCTCCCTCTCTCTGTTTTTTGAGACAGGGTTTCTCTATGTTATCTTGGCTGTCCTGGACTCCCTTTGTAGGCCAGGCTGGCCTCGAACTCACAGAGATCTGCCTGTCTCTTCCTCCCAAGTGCTGGGATTAAAGGCTCAACTGACTCGTATTTTCACTGTGTTCGATCTCTTTTCCTCTTCGCTCTAGCTCTACTCATCTTCTTTCTTCTTGAATCAGTTCTGTTCTCTGGCCCCTCCTCTTCTGCCTCCGGGATCCTACTCCTGCCTTCTCCCCATCCTACTACTCTCTCCCAGCTCTCAGCCTCTGCCGGCCTTTTCTATCCTTTCCTACTCCCAGAAGTCCAAGAGCCAGCTGACACTGAAGGGCATAGGGTCATTTAAAGGGCCAGGCCCATAAAATATTTCACACTCCAACATTGTCTATGGGAGAAAGGGCAGGCAGGGGCTGTCCACACTCCAAGGCTTTTTCTTCCCAAGCTTCCCTGGTGTCCTCAGCCACTCCTCAGAATACATCTAGGGCCAGGTGTGGCGCACACCTTTAATCCCAGCACTGGGGAGGCAGAGGTAGCTGAATCTCTGTGAGTTCGAGGCCAGCCTGATCTACAGAGTGAGTCCAGGACAGCCAAAACTATACACAGAAACCCTGTCTGGAAAAAATAAAAATCTAGGTTTGTTACGAGTAATCCCAACTAATCCTTGTGTCTTCAAGGACATCTGTGTATCAGAATTGAGGAGGATGCAGAAGAGGAAAGGAGAATTCAGCCATCACCACTCTGGGCGCCAACAGTGTTCTATTCTACCGGGGATTCTACCCAGAATTCCCTCAGAACAGCCTGGCTCCTCAGGCCACCCTTGGTGGAAGGCCACAGAGAGGCAGTGGCTGCCAGATGCAGCTGGTTGACTATTGACAACTGATGGTGACAGTGGCTTCAACCAAGGACAGCCAAATGAAGGGAGAAGGGGGGGTCAGGCTTTTGGGAAAGGGCAGGCTGCTCTGTGACACCCCCACCCCAGGGCGCTAGTGACTGCATTTCTCAGGATTCTAGTCTACCTCTCTGGCATCAGCCTGTCTTAGCTTGCTTCCTGTGCTGTCTTTTTTTCCTACTCGTGCTATTTTTCATTTCCTCCTTCTCCTTCCCACTTCCTTCCTTCCTCCCACATCCGTTTCTAGTCTTTGTGTTCACTACAAAACAGGAAGGTTTACTGGTCAGTCCAGGTCACTCACCACCCCCCATGGCCCCTCTGGAGAGCCCAGTCACTGGCTGCTCACCCACCAGTGCCCACCAGCACACTCACTGTAGGTTGTATTAAAGCCCCGAGTCCCACACCAGGAAGGTTTCCCACCCAGTTTGTCCTCCAGCAGCCAAGGTGTTTTTGCCAAAGTCTGCGTTTCTCTTTTGGGTTTGGTTTTTATTACGTTTGAGACATTGTCTCACTTGTTGCTCTGACTGGCCTGGAAATTACAGAGAGCTGCCTGCCCCTGATTTGCGAGTACTGGGATTAAAGGCTTGCACTACCATGCCCAACCTCAGTGTCTGCACTTCTTTTTTGTTTTGTTTTGTTTTTGGTTTTGGTTTTGGTTTTGGTTTTTTGAGACAGGGTCTCTCTGTAGCCTTGGCTGTCCTGGACTCAATTTGTAGACCAGGCTGGCCTCGAACTCACAGTGATCCGCCCACCTCTGCCTCCCGAGTGCTGGGATTAAAGGCGTGCGCCACCATGCCCGGCTGTGTCTGCACTTCTTAAAGGCCTCTGTTCCCCTTTGATGCTGTGACCAGCACTTGATGTTCTCTCTGTGGAGGATTGGGTTCAGCTAATATCTCTGGCTCTGGCACCCAGGGCCTCACACACTCTCAGCAATTCCTACAGCACCAAGCAAGGCTGAGCTCAAAGACCCAATTAGGCATTCCAGTTTTCTTTTCTTCTCCATTAATCTTTTTTTTTTTTTTTGAGACGGGGTCTCATGCAGCCCATATTAACCTCTAACTTGCTATGTGGCCAAAGACAACCTCAATTATGATCCAGCCCCCTGATCCCACCTCCCAAGTGCATTACAGGTGTGTACCACCACGCTGCCACTCCGTGCAATGCCGGGGCTCAAACCCAGGGCTTCGTGCGGGCTGGACAAGCATCTACCAACACACACACACACACACACACACACACACACACACACACACGTGCCTCCAGAGTCTTTCCTGCTAAAATGATTGCATTATGTAAAGAAGCTGTTGTGGGGATCTTTCTGGAATAAGCACCAAGGAGCGTGGAAGAGTGATTCCTCCATTGCATGGAAGCCAGCATAGCTCCTGAAATGTTTCTGTCCCACATCTGGTTTGCTAGGTCCCTTTCTTATACTCCAAGACCGCAAAGTGGGCTGGGAAAGCAAGAGAGATTTTGTTTACAGAAGCCTAGGTGGCAGGCAGCTTTTGGCTTTTAAAAGATGTTATACACAGTTGACGGGCATAAGCTCTTGTGGTCAGGTTGTTAAGGACAATGACCCATTGTTTCATTCTATTTCTCTTTGTCATCCTGTCCCAAGTACCAAGTGAGATCGCACTTGGAAATGAGCTATAGCAGCAGCGCTTTGAGTAAATCACTAAATAAATCAACAAGCCACTATCTAGTCATTGGTCTTTTTTTATTTTATTTTTTATCTTATTCCACTTCACAAGTAGGTAAGGAGAGACGGCGGTGTGCTGGGGCCACTGGCCTTGGGGGCTTGTTCATGAGCAGGAGGAGCTGAGTGTTGAAGGGAAGCTGAGGTGAGCCAAGGGGTCATGACCAGGTGGAGGGTTCATGCCCCATGACAAGCCATCTTCCAGCCGGGTTCACAAAGTGTCATAGTAAGGATTTCTATTGCTGTGAAGAGACACCATAGCGACTCAAATAAAGAAAAACATCTCCTTGAGGCTGACTTACAGTCCCCTAGGTTTAATATTTTATCATCATGGCGGGAAGCGCGTATAGGCCGACATGGCACTGGAGAGGCAGCTGAGAGGTCGACATCTGGATCTACAGGCAGCAGGAAGAGACTCAAACACTAGGCCTGGCTTGAGCATCTGAGACCTCCAAAGCCCGCCTCCAGTGACACACTTCCTCCAACAAGGCCACGCCTCCTAGTAGTGCCATTCTCTATGAGCCTATGGGGGTCATTTTATTCAAACCACCAAATAAAGCAAGTGCTGATCTTGAGACAGTGACATTTGCTCGCAGAGGCCTTGCTGCGGGTGGGGGAGCAGCGTGTGATTCTCATAATGAAAGGCTCTCTAACAGACCTAAACACTGCCAACAAGACACCAGCACGCTTTGCCCTCACGCTGGCTAAACTGCTAGATGATCTTCTTTTTTTTTTTTTTTTTTTTTTTTAAATTCTTTTTTTTTTTTTTAAAGATTTCTTTATTTATTATCTATACAATATCCTGCCTGCAAGCCAGAAGAGTGCACCAGATCTCATTATAGATGGTTGTGAGCCACCATGTGGTTGCTGGGAATTGAACTCATGACCTTTGGAGGAGCAGTCGGTGCTCTTAACCTCTGAGCCATCTCTCCAGCCCCTAGATGATCTTCTTAAAGCCAGCCACAAAGGCCTATTCTCTTATTTGCCTACTTCTTCACCATTTTGCTTTGTTTGGTTGGTTTTTTATTTTGCTTGTTTGTTTGTTGTTTTGAGACAGGGTTTCTCTGTGTAGCCTTGGCTGTCCAGGACTCACTTTTCAGAACAGGCTGGCCTCCAAACTCACAGCCATCTATCTGTCTGCCTCTGCCTCCCGAGTGCTGGAATTAAAGGCATGCACCACCATGACTGGCCTTGGCCACTTCTTTATGCCTGACTAAAACGCCGGGTCCAGAAATAAAAATTTATTATTTGGCTATACTGGCTAATTTGTCCGATTAGGACTTACTAATCCACCTTAGCACAGACTTTTCCTTTTCTCCTGCAGAAACACCTGCTACTAAGCTGGAGGCTTCATCCCCATTCCCCCCATCCCATCCAGGATAACAAAATAACCGTTGTGCTGAGAAGTTGACATCTGTGTGTGTTCTGGGCCTCTTTCACCAACGGCAGCTGAGGACTTGCTAAAAGGTAAAAAATGGGGACCCAACCCTCCCCATGGGGGCTGCCAGGCATGGCCTACAACAGCAACCTGGGTGTTTGGTGGAGCCCCTTGAGGAGACCAGCCTGCCACTCACTGTTAGTGTCTCGATTATAACCTCAGACCCAGAGAGTGAGCTTTTGTGCTATCAGGAGAAGATGCTGGGAACCCCAGGAGCCTGTGTTTGGATCACCCCTAAAGCAGCAGACCCTAGCCAAGGCAGAGGCCAGAGATCTCTGATTCTTCTCCCTTCCTCCTGAGGCTCAGGGTGAGCAGGACTGGCTCACAGTCAATGCTAGTCTTCCTATGTCCTCAGTGGGCAGCGGGAACAGCGACAATAGTGTTCTCTGATGAGCTAATCTGATGATGCAGATGAGTGTCCTGAGTGGCTAGGGGCTTCCAGAGTGACTCACGTGTAGCCTGAAAGCCTCTGTCCACTCCTCCACACCATGCACACCAGTCTCATGATGCCTGCCCATAATCTAGGCACTTAAGAGTTGGAAACAGAAGGGTCAAAGTTCAGGGTCATCCTTGGCTACATAGCAAGTTAAAAGAGAGCCTGCGATCCATGAAACACTGACTCACAGACCAAAACAACACGAAAACACCCGGGCAGCTGGGCGGCACTTCCCTAAAACTGTAAGAGCACTGGAAAAATCATGAAAAGCAGCATTTCCAGAACTCTGCAAGTTAACTTGCAACCACGGGACAAGAGCTATCAAGAAAACACAGCTAAAGCTGGGTGTGGTGGGGCACACGTTTAATCTCAGCACTAGGGAGGCAGAGGCCAGCCTGATCTACAGAGTGAGTTCCAGGACAAATAGAACTACCTGGAGAGACCTTGTTTTAAGAGAGACAGGGGAGGGCCGGGTGTGGTGGCGCACGCCTTTAATCCCAGCACTCGGGAGCCAGAGGCAGGCGGATCACTGTGAGTTCGAGGCCAGCCTGACTACAAAGTGAGTCTAGGACAGCGAAGGCTACACAGAGAGACCCTGTCTCGAAAAACCAAAGAGAGAGAGAGAGAGAGAGAGAGAGAGAGAGAGAGAGAGAGGAGCTGGGTGAGGTGGCGCACACATGTAATCCCAGCACTCAGGGAAGCAGAACCAGGTGGATCACTGTGAGTTCGAGGCCACCCTGGTCTACAAAGTGAATCCTGCACAGCTGGGGCTACACAGGGAAACCCAGTTGCGGGGGGAGAGGGAAGAGGGTGGGAGGAAGGGAGAGAGGAAAGAAGGAAGGAAGGAAGAAACACAGCTACAGAAAAGAATTCTAGTGTTATGGCATTTTGGCTTCCTCTAATGTACTTTCTATTCCAGCATCCTGGGCAGTCCAAAACCCAGCAGCTGAGATCCACCCGAGGAGCAGCACAAACTCCTTGCTACCCAGAGGCCTCATCCTTGATGGTCAAGTGGTTGTCAGTGTCGGCAGAGTCCTGCAGCCCCACCACAGGGCGCAACTCAGACCTTGTTACTGGAAACCGATTTTCCCTGGGGACCACTGAGGCTGTGTGTGCAGCAGCAGCTGCTTAATGTCACAGCTGCCTGAGGCAGTGTTTCTTCAAAGGAAAAGCTGGGAACTGATTGGCCACGGGGAGTTGGGAAAGGCCTCAACAGAGTCCTAGAATACAGAAGCTAGAAATCACTCTGAGGACATTTAGAAACACCCCAGGCCCTGAACCAATGAACTAGCTTAATGAAGTCAATTAGAAGATACTTTGATGCAGGTGTAAACAAACCCAAAGCTAGCAAAGTTTACACCATGCAGGAAAGCCGGGTAGGGAAGAAAAGTCATTCCAGGCCAAGCCAGAGACCCCATCTTTAAAAAAAAAAAAGAAAGAAAGAAAGAAAGAAAGAAAGAAAAGAAAAAGAAAAAGAAAATCAAGGTTTGGATGGATGGATGTAGCCTTTAGTCTCAGTACTCAGGAGGCATAGGCAAGCAGATCTCTACGAGTTCAAGGCCAGCCTGGTCTACACAGTGAGTTCCAAAACAGCCATAAATATGTAGGGAGACCCTTTCATCCCCATCTTTCCTTTTCTTAGTTTGTTTTGTTTGCTTGTTAATCGTGGAACATGATGTGTGTGGGGTCAGAGGGCGACCTCAGGCACTAGTTTTGGTTTTCCTCTTGCTCTGAGATGAGGTCTTTTACTTGTTTACCATGAGCTTTCCAGGGCCTCTCCCATCTCCCATCTCACCCTTAGCTTACAGATATGCGCTACCATACAGACCCCTGGGAGTCTATGGGGTGACCCTAGCTGAGATTCCTAACAGTGGGGGGTATGGAACCTGAAATCACCACCTCCTGTAGCCAGGTGAGACTTCCGGTGTAGGGATGGCAACACCAACCCACCCGAAAAACCTTTGACCCAAAATCTGTCCTGCCTCCAAGAAGTGTATGGATAAAGATGGAGCAGAGATTGAGGGAATGCAAACCAATAACTGGCCCAACTTGAGACCCACACCATAGGAGATGGCCAACTCCCGACACTATTAATGATACTCTGCTGTGCTTGCAGACAGGAGTCTAGCATAACTGTCTTCTGAGAGGCTTCATCCAGCAGCTGATGGAGACAGATGAAGATACCCACAGTCGAACAATAGGCTGAGCTCGGGGAGTTTTGTGGAAGAAGGAGAGAGGGAGCCAGAGGAGTCAAGGCCTACAGAGTAAACTAACCTGGCCCATGGAGGCTCACAGAGACTGAACCACCAACCAGGGAGTGCATGGGCCGGACCTAGACCCCCTACACATATGTAGCAGATGTGCAGCACGGTCATTGTGTGGGTCCCCTAACAACAAGAGCAGGGGCTGTCTCTGACTCTGTTTCCTGCCTTTGAATCCCTTTCCCCTAGCTGGGCTGCCTTGTCTGGCCTCAGAGGAAGAGGATGCTCTTAGTCCTGCAGTGACTTGAGATGCCAAGGCGGGATGGTACCATATAAGGACCTCCCCATCTCTAAGAAGAAAGAGAAGAAGTAGTGGGGGAGGGGGCTGTGAGGGCAGGACTGGGGGAAGAGGGGGAAGGGGGCTGGTGTCAGGCTATAAAGTGATTAATAAAAAAGAAAATAAAGAATTACCACCATGTCCAGCATAATGAAAATACATATTTAAGATTAAATAAATACTTATTTAGCTGGGCATAGTGGCACATGCCTTTGATCCCAGCATTCCAGAGGCAGATCTCTGAGTTTGAGTTTGAGGCCAGCCTGGTCTAAGAGCAAGTGCCAGGACAGCCAGGACTACACAGAGAAGCCTTGTCTGGAAAAACAAAAAAGATTTAGTCAAGAGAAGCAAGATAACAAATTTACTGACTCCTTAAAGGACTTGAATCTAAATCACATTTACAACACAATGTAACAGTCTGATGTTGCTATCCACACAGTGTTAAACTACATAGATTTTGTCTGCTATGGGTCTTACACAGGCTTTATTGTCATATAGATTATTAGGAAGGCTTTTACACATATTTTTGTGGGTCACCTATTAGTTACAGAATGTTACATTCCAGCAAGGGCTGGCTAACTTTTCAGGGTCTTGAATATCTTTCTTAACTTAGCAAGAAAAGACAGAAGGGACAGAAAATACACAGGGGAAAAAAAAACCCCACAACTTTCTGTTCACCCTGTAATTACCATTTTGGATACAAAAATACTTGGTCTCTTGAAGAACTAGTGGAGCTAACAAATTATTGCTTTCTCCTTAAGGGCCAAGTAGGAGGAAGAACCCAATGGTACAGGCAGAACAGGAAGCTCGCTGATGAGCCTGGAGGTACTGGCTGGACCCAGAACATTTTGTTTACCTCACTGTGAATCTTTGGCTAGCCTCAAACTTTATTATATACATCTATGGTCTCAAACACACAGAGACCCACCTGTCTCTCCCTCCCAAGTGCTGGAATTAAAGGTGTATACCATCGCATCTCACTGTACCACCACATTTGGCTCTAGAACATCTATTTTTATTTGTGTGTGTGCGTGCGTGTGTGATTGTGTTGCCTGCATGCATGTCTGTACACCACAAATGTGCCTGGTGCCCGCAAAGGCCAGAAAAGGGCATTGGATCCTCAGGCACCGAAGTTACAGATGTTGTGAGCCATCACGTGGGTGTTGGGAATTGAACTCAGGACCTCCAGAAGATGAGCCAGTGCTCTTAACTGCTGAGCCATCTCTCCAGGTCCCCAGAATTTGTTTTTGTTTGCTTGTTTTGTTTTGAAGACAGTTTCTCTGTATCAGAATATGTTTTATTTTTATTTTATTTTATTTTATTTTTGGTTTTTCGAGACAAGGTTTCTCTGTGTAGCCTTGGCTATCCTAGACTTGCTTTGTAGACCAGGCTGGCCTCAAACTCACAGTGATCCACCTGTTTCTCATGCGCCACCACACCTGGCTAGAATATATTTTAAAGCACACACACACTTATTTTTATTTTTTACCAGTGCCTAGCTATGGGCAACTGGGACAAGTGTAACTTGTGATGTTAAGTCTTTCCCTTTCTCCTGGCAGTGACAGCCCTGGGAACCCGGCCTTTGCTAGATTTGTCTTTTTAGTCCTATAATCATATTCTTTCTTTTTTTTCTTTTTTCTATTTTCTTTCTATTATTATTATTGTTGTTGTTATTATTATTATATTTTATTTTTTGGTTTCTGTTTTTGTTTTTTTGTTTGTTTGTTTTTTTGCGAGACAGGGTAGCCTTGGCTGTCCTGGACTCTCTTTGTAGACCAGGCTGGCCTCGAACTCACAGCGATCCGCTTGCCTCTGCCTGCTGAGTGCTGGGATTAAAGGTGTGCGGCACCACGCCCGGCTTATTTTTTGGTTTCTGGAGACAAGGTTTGTCTGTGTCGCCTTTGCTGTCCTAGACCTCACTCTGTAGATCAGGCTGGTCTCGAACTCAGAAATTCATCTGCCTCCGCCTCCCAAGTGCCGGGATTGAAGGTGTGCACCACCAACTGCCAAGCGGAATCATATTCATTAACCAGAGGAAGGAAAAGCTTTGGGAGAGGAAGGCCTGGCCTTAAAGCCTCTCTCTCAAGGAGCCACAAGGAAGAGTGAGAGAGAGGGTCTCACTTGGTCTCTCCAGGAGCCTGCTCAGCAGGACTGAGTCTTGCAGACCTCTAGGAGAAAGGGGGGTGGTGGCAGGGGTGGGGGTGGGGGTGACAAAGCCTCATGAGAGAAGTGGATAATTCTCAACTGGGTCCCAGGATTGTCCCCAAAGATCAGAGAGGCAGCAGAGTGAAACTTATTATTACATTTACGTATTTATTTACTTAGTAATTGTGTGTGTGCATGTGTGCGTGCCTTACTCTGATCACTGGCGAGATGGTAGAAATTTAACATAACAATGCATTAATTATCTAAACAAAAGGCTCGGTCCAGGAAAGGCTGGTGTCTTAGCTACTCAGGTACCAAACACATATAATCCCAAAAGTTTTGGCAAGAGAGGTGTTGAAAAAATAGCTCAGGGCTGGAGAGACGGCTCAGCCGTTAAAGGCTAGGCTCACAACCAAGAATATAAGAGAAAATAGCCTAACGGTTTTTCAGCTCTCTCCGCTACCATCAGTGAGATTTATACACAGGGGAGAGGAGGAGGGGCAGAAAGGAGACAGAGCCTGGGTCGGAGGAGAGGAAGCCAGGGGTCTCACGGAGGTCCGTCTGGCAGAGAAAGTAGCCAGAAGGAAATACATCCCAGAGAGTATGATTGGGAACCCAAGTGTCAGGCCCAGGATGGATCCTACGAGATGTGGTATCAGCCCCAAAGATGCTCCTTGAGGGAGGCCAGCCTCTTGATTGTTCACAGAGGGCCAATGCAATCCTCTAACCTAGGGTTTTCCCTGAGAATAGGAGGGTCCAAGTCATGAATGGGAAACCTGGTTTCACTTAAACCTATTATTCATACCCATGGACCCAGAGGGTCAGCTTGGTCAGGGAAGAGACCCCACCACCCTGCAGAAGCAAAAGTTATACCCCTGTATTAGGAGTGGGTCTGGGTTTGAGGCAAGTGACCACACACCCTCCAAGGCTAAAAATCCAACTTCTGCAGAAGGTGCATAGCAAAGCCAACAGGTGCATCCCCCTGCAGGAGTCCTGCTGGATTTTTTTTTAATTTTATTCATTTTTTTTAAAATGTACATTAGTGTTTTGACTACATGTATGCCAATGTGAGGTATCAGATCCCCTGGAACCGGAATTACAGACAGTCGTGAGCTGCCATGTCGGTGCTGGGAATTGAACCTGGGTCCTCCGTGTCCTCTATAGAGCAGCCAGTGTGCTGAGCTATCTCACTCCAGCCCCATCCTGCTGGGTTTTTATACCAAAAACAACAAAGAGCACTCACAGGAGTGCTCAGCACTCAGCTGCACAGTCGGCCAGAGTCTGCTGACTTAAGAACAGAGCAGTTGGTAGGCCACATGCAATTTTTATTTTTTAAGATTTATTTACTTATGTGTATGAGTACACATCTCATACACATACATAGATGAGTGGCATCTATGTATGTGTACCACCTGCCCACGGTGCCCACAGAGGTGCTAAGAATTGAACCCAGATCCTTTGGAAGAACAGCCAGTACTTTTTTTTTTTTTTTTGGTTTTTCGAAACAGGGTCTCTCTGTGTAGCCTTGGCTGTCCTGGACTCGCTTTGTAGACCAGGCTGGCCTCGAACTCACAGCGATCCGCCTGCCTCTGCCTCCTGAGTGCTGGGATTAAAGGCATGCGCCACCACGCCCGGCATATACAGCCAGTACTTTTAATCACTGAGCCATCTCTCCAGTCCCCTTCCTGATTTTTTTTCTCTTATTTTTTGGTTTTTTGAGGCAGGGTTTCTCTGTGTAGCCTTGGCTGTCCTGGACTCACTTTATAGACCAGGCTGCTCTTCCAACTCACATCCATCTGCCTGCCTCTACGCCCTGAAGGCTAGGATTAAAGGCATGCACCACCACGCCTGGCCTACATGCCAGTAGAGGCCACTGACCCCCAGGCACAGAACTGGAGAGGGAAAAGACTGAAGGAACAGGGCTAGTCCTCTGTTCCCTCGCTGTACTCCAAGACCCAGCTCCAAGATCCATCCTCTCTCTCCCTCTCCTTCTTTTCCCTCTCTCTTTCCCTGTCCCTCTCCTCCCCCCATCCTTTTGTTTTTTAGAGACAAGGTTTCTCTGTGTAGCCCTGGCTATCCTGAAACTTGCTCTGTAGACCAGGCTGGCCTCAAACTTAGAGATCCACTTCCTTCTGCCTCCCAAGTGCTGTTAAAGGCATATGGTCGGGCTGGAGAAATGGCTCAGCGGTTAAGAGCACTGACTTCTCTTCCAGAGGTACTGAGTTCAAATCCCAGTAACCACATGGTGGCTCATAACCCATCTATAATGTGATCTGATGCCCTCTTCTGGCCAGCAGGTGTACATGCAAATAGAGTACTCATGCATAAAATAAATAAATAAATCTTAAAAAAAAAAAAACATGGGTCACCATGCCCGGCTCCATCATCTCTCATAAGCACATGGCCCCTATGCAGAGCCAGGGGCTGAGCTGACCCAGGGTAGACACTGACCCAACTGTTTACCACACAGGCCAAGTCCTCACAGCTGTCCATGCTCACTAGCTACTGAAAGGCCCAAGGTGAGGGGCAGGCTCCTCAGGCTCCGCCCCTGGCCCTGACAGCCTTCTGCACCATGGCAGATTAGGTCTCCTATGGGAGCATTAGGGCAGTCCATGGAGGAGGGCCAACGCCTCCCACAGAGGCTCCTTGTAGGGGTTAGAGATTCCATGGAGGTTTGGGGCTCCCAGTGGGAACTGCACTGCTAAAGCTGGAGGCCCAATGGGTCCCTGGGATTCTGGCCAACTTGATCTGGGCACATGTTCCTAGAAACAATGTCTGCCCACCTCAAGCTTCCCTCTTGCATTAATTTCCTATCCACACTAACCTCAGCAGGGGTAGTCCGCCTGAGCCATCCGCAGGCCAGGACCTGGTTCCCGAGGACACAGATATCTAAAAGGAAGGAAGGAAAGAAAGAAAGAGTGGTGTAGGCTGAAAGCTGAAAGGAGAGTCGCCCTCCACGTGTGGTAGGCTGACACTTTTTTGGTGCCACCATCTCTGTGTCCTGGCTGTTTGGAGCAAGGTGGTCTGTGCCACGCTAACGCAAGGCCGTATGGTTACCATGTGGTGCCTCAGGACCAGACAAAACAGACATGATCCAGGTAGGGCAGGCTCCACACTGACCCAAGCAAGAGTGTGCGCCTATGGCCTGTGGCCAGTAGGTAGAGAAGTTTCTAGGACACAGATGCTCTGTTTGCCAGGCTGGCTGGGAGAGCATGGGGCTGGAGAAAGCTCCTCCTCTGCCCTTTCTAGGTACTTGCTATTCCCCACAGCTTCCATGTTCCTTGCAGTTCCTGTCTCTGATCACCCCGCTGTTTGCAGTGGAACATTTAAGAGACACAACTTACTATCGTAGCACATAGCTTTTAAACTCCAGAACACTGAAGACAATTAGCTGACCAGTTTGCTAATGACCGTCTCTCTGGCGACTTAGCAGTAGCTGTCTCCTTTTTCTGAAGCGATGACTGTACTTTCCTGTTCCAAGAGGCTGCTCCAAAAATATAGCCTCCTTTAAATAAACTGCGGTTGCACTTCCCCAAGGGGAGGCGCGTTCTTCCTCCCCCTGATCTGCCTGTCACCCAGGAAAGCAAGGCTGCTTCTCCACCAGCCTTAGAAAGCGAGCTGGGGCTTCTGGGGTGGCTCTGTGTGTGCGGATGCCACATTTACCTCCTGAATCCTCTCTCAGGGCCTGAGGCTCCTCCATGCTCCAGGAGCAGAGAGAGAAAAGGAAAGAACAGAAAACCTGAGTAGGGGCGTTTGCTGGCAGAGGCCTTGTGCCAGGGAGCTCTGTCCCCATTCAATTCCCGAATCCTCAAATGACCCCACCACCACCACCACCACCACCACCCCACCCCTGAGGAGGCAAGCCTGTGCAGGAAAACTGAGGCTCAGCTTGGAGCTCCACACACTGCTTGTCTGAAGGTGTCCTACGGAATCTCAGGGTTGCATATAGATATCCCACAGTTCCCTGGGCTAGGGGACACAAGGACACATTGGCTCTGAGCCACCTTTATTTTATTATTATTTTTGGTTTTTTGAGACAGGGTTTCTCTGTGTATCCTTGGTTGTCCTGGACTTGCTTTGTAGACCAGGCTGTATTCGACCTCACAGAGATCTACCTGCCTCTGCCTCCTGAGTGCTGGGATTACAGACATGTGCCACTATGGCTGGCTTTTATTTTATCTTTATTTTTTAAAGATTTATTTATTTATTGCATATACAGTGTTCTCCCTGCATGTATACCTTCATGCTAGAGGAGGGCATCAGATCATATTATAGATGGTTGTGAGCCACCATATGGTTACTGGGAATTGAACTCAGGACCTCTAGAAGAGAGACAGTGCTCTTAACCAATGAGCCATTTCTCCAACTCCCCCCAATACTTTTATTTTTATTTTTTAACGGTGACAATTGCCACCATTCTAAAGCTGTGCTCTTAGAGTTTCTTTTGCTAACCCTCCCTCAGCCCAGTATGCCAAACAAAAAAACACACCTGAATTATTAAGATATGAAAAGTATGGGGCTGGAGAGATGGCTCAGCGGCTAAGAGCACTGTCTGTTCTTCCAATAGGTCCTGAGTTCAATTCCCAGTAACCACATGGTGGCTCACAACTATCTACAATGTGATCTGATGCCCTCTTCTGGCCTGCAGGGGTACAAGCAGGCAGAGCACTGTATACATAATAAATAATAAATAAATAAATAAATAAGATATGAAAAGTGAACAATCTTGTAACCTTGTAACTACAATCTTGTAGTTGATTCAACAGAAGAGAACACTTGCCACAAACTGAGGCATGTGTGAACCCTGCTTCTGCACACACACCCTACAGTAAATAAATAAACTAGGGATTTTTTGTTTTGTTTCTTGTGGTTTTTGGTTTTTCAAGACAGGGTTTCTCTTGTACCCTTGGCTGTCCTGGACTCACTTTATAGACCAGGCTGGCTTCAAACTCACAGAAATCTGCCTGACTCTGCCTCCTGAGTGCTGGGATTACAGGTGTAATTTAGAAGCATTTTAAGGGGTGGCGCATGCCTTTAATCCCAGTATCCAGGTGGCAGAGATAGGTGGATATTTGTGAGTCTGTTAATGAGGGCCCGTCATTCTTCTGTAAGGGGCAGAAAGAGTGAAGATGGTAGTTTCCCCAAGGGCCTAGTAGGCTTGGACGCAGGTTCAAAGGCTCACAGACCCCTTAAGTGCCAAGGAGCCTCAACACCAAAAGCTTTACACGCTCCTGAGCCCACACCGCTAAATGACCAAGACAGCTGTGCTGGCAGACATGGCTTCTAGACAATCTCCTATTAGGCAGTGGCTGACAGGCAGAAGTGACAAGCCGGCTCACGCCTTTAATCCCAGCACTTGAGAGGTAGAGGCAGGAGGATCCCTGTGAGTTCGAGGCCAGCCTGGTCTACAAAGTGAGTCCAGGGCAGCCAAGGCTACACAGAGAAACCCTGTCTTGAAAAACAAAAAACAAAAACACAAAACCAAAAAAAAAAGGGGGGCGGGGCAGGGAAGCAGTTCTGCAGCTCATCCCAACTGCCCTGGGGTGAGGCAGGAGGAAAGATGCTCCTCAGGGCTGGGGAGATGACTTGCTGGGTAAGTATGAGGAGGAGACCTCTGGTCCCCAGCACCCATGTAAAAGCCAGCAGGGTGTGACAGCTGCCGCAGGCCACAGTGCTCAGTTCCTGAGGCAGAGACACAGGATCCCCAGAGCAAGCTGGTCAACTAGACATTCCAAAGTAATGAGGTCCAGAGGTTCAATGAAAGACTCTGCCTTAACAGGTAAGGGAAGAATGATTAAGGAAGATGCCAGATGTCACCTCTGGCCTCCACACATATGCACATGCACCTGCACACGTGTGTGTACACACACACACACACATGTTCCCACACACACGTGAATACGCATGCCCCACGCCCAAGAAGAGACGTATTTATGACACCCCTCCAGTAAGTTGGGCCCTAGGGCACCAAGGTAGAGAAGGAAAATTGTCCCATTGAAATGACCTCCCTGACCTTTGGCAGCATAGCCTAGCTCCACCCACCTCAGCATACACTCTACTACAGGAACACCATCTCCCAGAGGCAGGAGCCTCCCACTACCCAGCATTCCTGCCCATCACAGGCTTCCATCCACATAAAAAAAAAAAAAATGCATGAGGACCAGCTAGATAGCTCAGTGAGTTAAGGCACATACCACACAAGCCTAACAGCCCGAGTGTAATGCCCAGACCAGGGCAAAAGGAGAGAACTGATTTCTGAAAAGTGGTCCTCTATCCTCCATAATATAAATAAGTAGTAAATAAAATTAAAGCACACAGACACATGGGCCCATTGGTGGTTCTCAAAGAAGCCAGCAGCAGCCCCGCAATCCACGCTCCAGGCCAAAGAACATCAGGTGCTCAGCAGGAGCCTGTTCACACCTGTTCACACCAGTCAACAGCAGCGCCACCCAGAACAGAGAGGAGTCCACTATCAGAGAAATGGAGGCATCCACGGTACTGCGGTGGGTTCCTGAACTATTGCACATTTCATGAAAGTAACCTTAAGAACACTTTAAGTGGGCTGGAGAGATGGCTCAGTGGTTAAGAGCACTGACTGTTCTTCCAAAGGTCCTGAGGTCAATTCCCAGCAACCACATGGTGGCTCACAACCATCTAGAATGTGATCTGGTGCCCTCTTCTGGCCTGCAGGTGTACATGCAGGCAGAGCACTGAATACATAATAAATAAATACATCTTTAAAAAAAAAGAATACTTTAAGTGCTAAAACTATCTTGGGCAAACGGGTCTCTGGTCATTTTAAGTTTGTTATAATTCCCTAGAGTGAACTGCTCTCTGGATCAGCCACAAATTCCTTAACAATGTGACTCTGACCTAAAGGTTAACTGCCCTGCCATTCCGGGACTCTCTCACTGTTTCTGTAAACAATGCTTGCTTGCCGATGATGTCCAGAGCTGCCTTTCTGTATACGTCACAATTGCCATTGTTGCCTTTGAAAACAAATGTGTGGGGATGTGTGGGGGTGGGTGGGGGTTAGAGCTTCTCGCTATTCTGCCTGGGACATCCCTTCCAGAGGTGAGTAAGTACTTTTTCAGGCACCTCAAGTTTCTCCTCTTCAGGTACCCCATAGCAGTGCATCCTCCCTGGAGATTATTATTCAACCTTTAACAAGGAACTCAACCTGGGCGAACTTTGAAGACCTTGTGTTCAAGTAAAGAAGCCAGACAAAGCCACCCAAGGGATTCCAATTCTATGAAGTGTCCAGAAGAGGACAGTCCACCGAGATGGAAAGCAAGTCTGGCATCAGGGGCTGAGGACGGGCATCCACTGCTGATGGGTGTGGTTTTCCTCGGCGTGAAAGTCCTGGCTCTGCAATCCTGTAAATGTGCTAACTGAAACACTACCTGATGGTCCACAGGGAAAAAGCTCAGGTGAGAGCAGGTCCTTAGCATGCCCCCAGGCACTGTTCATCTACCTCCTCACTTGGTGTGTAAAATTAACTCCCTACTTCTGCCTATGTCTGGTGAGCTCGTCCACCATCCTCATCCTCATCCACTGCCATCCTTCAGGGCAGTTACCACTGGTGAATTCTGCATTGCATATCACCACAACAAAACTGTTTAAACATAAGGGGGGGGAGGGGAATGGCTGGAGAGATGACTCAGAGGTTAAGAGCACTGTCTGCTCTTCCAGAGGTCCTGAGTTCAATTCCCAGCAACCACATGGTGGCTCACAACCATCTATAAGGAGATCTAATGCATTCTTCTGGCCTGCAGGAGTACACGTAGATAGAGCACTTGTATACATTAAATAAATAAATATTTAAAAATAATAAGTGGGTGTTCTAGACCATGCCTTCTCAGTGAGAAGTCACTCCACACACTTAAGAGATTATGAAAGAAAAAAAGCTGGGCTGGAGAGATGGCTCATTGGTTGGGAGTACTGGCTGCTCTTTCAGAGGACTTGGGTTCAGTCCCCAGCGCCCATGTGGCAGCTTAAAATTGTCTGTAACTCCTGTTCCAGGGGACCTGGCACCCTCATAAAGATATACATTCAGGCAAAACATTATTGTACATAAAATAAAAATATATAATTTTAAAAATCTGTAACAAAAAGTTAGCTTGAAATTTGTAATGAGTTCAGCAGTGGTGATGCAAACTTTTAATCAGTCAAACAAACAAACAAAAAATTTGTAACAAAAAGAACAGATAGTTTTTACAGATAGTAAAAAACAATCTGTACATAGAAAATACTACTAATAATAAATAGTAATATTACTATAATAATGACATTGTTTTTAAAAAGAAGGAAAAAAAGGTCTTATAAATTAGCACACCAGACTCTACCTAAAGAGAAGCTGGTCTCAAATAGATTTCACTAACTTGCAGACCTCTGAAGCTTGTGGGCATTCATCTTTTTTGTTTTGTTTTGTTTTTTTGGGTTTTTTGTTTGTTTGTTTGTTTGTTTGCTTGCTTGAGACAAGGTTTCTCTGTGTAGCCTTGGCTGTCCTGGACTCGCTTTGTAGACCAGGCTGGCCTCGAACTCATAGCGATCACCTGCCTCTGTCTCCCAAGTGCTGGGATTAAAGGCGTGCACCACCATGCCAGCTTTTTTTTCTCTTTCTTTCTTTTTTTATTTTTTTATTTTTCAAGACAGGGTTTCTCTGGGTAGCTTTGGCTGTCCTGGATTTACTTTGTAGACCAGGCTAGCCTCAAACTCACAGCGATCCATCTGCCCAAGTGCTGGGATTAAAGGTGTGCACCACCACTCCCCGCCACTTTGAACAATTTAAACAGGGACAGGAGACTACAAGTCTGGACACTTGGGCAGATGAGAGGTTTACATAGCAAAGGTATTGTCAGAATCATTTCTTAAATACAGCAGTGTTGTTTTTTTTTCCCAGCAGCTGTTACCGAGGGTCACCTTGCCCACCTGGCAGAACTGCTGCTTTTCCTGAATAGCCCAGGGGGCTTAAGGACGGACCAGGGGTTAAGGATGGTCCCTGGAGCTGCTCCCTAGAAGGTGTTCTTTGTTGTGCAGATGGCCCTGCGGGCTGGCTGTAACTCAGGGTTACCATCCTTTGTTATGGGAAAAAGGCTTAATTGGAGGTCAACCTTGATGAATAAGCTCTAGCAGAAACTTTCTCAGCAACCCTAAACTTCAGTTATGGCACAGACTTCTTTCTCAACGTTTCTAACAAGCCTGTTAGCACTCTTTACCGCCTGTCTTTAGCTAAATTCTACTTGGTGTAATAAGTGTTTAATAAGTATTTCCCAAGTAAGCTCACTAGTAAATTCCTTCTCTTTGTTTCTGTTTCTTTCGTTTGGTTTTTTGTTTGTTTGTTTTTTTGTTTTCTGAGACAGGAATTCTCTGTGTAGCCCTAGCTGTCCTGAGTGCTGGGATTTAAAGGTAAGACCCAACACTTCCCAGAAACATTAGTAAATTTATTTTTTCAATATTTATTTATTATTTATACATATTCTGCTCACATGTTTACCTGCCTGTCAGAAGAGGGCACCAGATCTCATTGTAGGTGGTGTGGGAACTGAACTCAGGACCTTTGGAAGAACAGACAGTGCCCTTAACCTCTGAGCCATCTCCCCAGCCCCAATTTATTTATTTTTTTTTTTATGGCATCAATTTTACTCCAAGTTTCTCCAGCATCACCGTCACTTGTCACTTGAATGCTGACTCTTCCCTGGAGGCTGGCCCCCAGCTCTGCTGTGCTGAAAGGTGGTGGAAGCTCTTAGGGGAGGAACCTAGTGGGAGGTCTTCAGGTCACTGGAGGGACGGGCCTAAGGGGCACTGCGGGGGCCTCAGCAAGGTCTTTCTCTAACTTGTTTGTTTTTACATCCAGGTCACCAAGATGATCAGCTGTGCGCTATCACATGCTCCTGTCAAAGTCGGACTCATCAGAGACCACAGAGTGATGGAGCTAATTGACACAGACTGCGACTTTCCCAAACTGTGAGCCAAACAAAACCCTGAAAGCAAAACAAACAAATCCTTTCTTCTTTATACCTTCATTATCTTCCACATATGTTAAAGTGACGGTGTGGAATCAGTGGGCTAAAATGAGCTACAGTGGAGATAACGCTCTCCACAGACATGCACACGTGTACACAATCCACTCCAGGCTTTGGGGTGTGTGTGTGTGTGTGTGTGTGTGTGTGTGTGTGTGTGTGTGTGTGTGTGTGTGTGTGTGTGTGTGTGTGTGTGTGTGTGTGTGTGTGTGTGTGTGTGTGTGTGTGTGTGTGTGTGTGTGTGTGTGTGTGTGTGTGTGTGTGTGTGTGTGTGTGTGTGTGTGTGTGTGTGTGTGTGTGACCAGACGAGGTTTCATGTGCCTGAAGTGGCCTACATGCCCACAGGGCCTGTGTCTGTCCCCTACACTCTCTCTGCCCTCGTGGTGCTCTTCATCAGCCAGAGCAGCAGCGCCCCCTTCTGGGCTCAGGTGGACTTTCCCAATGTAGTGGTTGTCCCCAGACAATTGCTTCCTCCTGGTTTCCATGAACCAGCTATTTGCTAGGAGTTGAGCTGCAACTGTTTGTTGTGATGTAGAGACATCCGTAAGAAGGAAAGAAGAAAGATGAAGTCTCTGTCTTTCTCCTTCTCCTCCCTTTCATTTGCTGTGGGCAAAACCTAGAAAACCAGCAGGCAAGGAAGCTGGGCTGTGAGGACTGCATTTTCTGGCTTCTGCAGCTGGTGCTAGGACACCTAGGGCAGCACTGGCTGGCACTGCTGAGCTGGCACTGCACTTTCTAGAGACAGTGACCAACCAAGCCAAGAGCCCACCTTTCACTCATACCCAGATGGCTAGGCCCCCACCCAGCTGCTGTTTCTAAGGGATGTCTTGCTCTCGTCACCTCAGACGGGTACCGGACACTTGGGCACAGTGCCTACGCGCCAAGCCTGCTGAAATGTCCCACGCCAGCCCACCCTCAGTTTCTTGCTCTGACTCGCCTGCTCAACCCTCAGAAGCCTCAGGAGATCCCCATCTTAGGGTTCCATTGCTGTGATAAAATACTGACCAAAGCGGCTCGAAGGGGAGACGGTGTTATTTGCAGCTCACTGAAGGAAGCAAGACAGGAAGTCAAGCAGGCCAGGAAGCTGGAAGCAGGAACTGAAGAGGCTGTGGAGAAATGCTGCTTGCTGGCTTGTTCCTCCTGGCTTGCTCAGCCTGCTTTCTAATGTCATCTAGGCCCACCTGTCCAGGGGTGGCAGCAGGCAGTAATCTGGGCCCTCCCCCATCAGTCATTAACCAAGAAAACGTCCTGCAGACTTGCTTATAGGCCGGCCACTCTTACGGAGGCATTTTCTCAACCAAGGTTTCTCTTCCCGGGCATGTCTAGATGTGTCAAGCTAACAAAAACCAACCAGTCCAGCCCCTGCCACCTCCCCTTGTTCCTTCTGTCTCCTGGTCATCAGAGGCTTCCCAGGTAACTTTCCTGTGTGGCCCCTGCATGCTGTGAGTCCCCTGTGGAGACAGGTATGTTATCAGCAATAGCAGTCTCCTTGCCTGCTGCTCTCACTTTTCCTTGATGAGAAAGGAACCCCCTATTAAGACAGGCTGGGGAAGGAGACTGCTCAGTGGGTCCTACAACACAGCACACAAAGCCAGCGCACCTGAGGTCCATCCCCAGACCCACAGCGGGAGAACCGACTCTGGAAAAATTATCCTCTGACCCCCACGAGCACGCCATGGCACACACATACCACCCTCCACTAATAATAAAAAAAATATATATTTTTTAAAGATTTATTTTATTATGTATACAATGTTCTGCCCCCATGTGTGCCTGCAGGCCAGAAGAGGGCACCAGATCTCATTATAGATGGTTATGAGCCACCATCTGGTTGCTGGGAAGTGAACTCAGGACCTTTGGAAGAACACACAGTGCTTGTAACCTCTGAGCCATCTCTCCAGCCCAAAAACCATATTAAAAAAAAAAAAAAGATGAGTCTTCGTTGGCAGGCACACAGCTGAGAGATTTGGTGAATATGAGTGCCCGTCTCAAGAGACAGATTGAACTTCTTAGCAAAAAGGAGGCAGAGGCAGGCAGATAGCTGTGAGTTCGAGGCCAGCCTGGTCTACAAAGCGAGTCCAGGACAGCCAAGGCTACATAGAGAAACCCTGTCTCGCAAAACCAAAAAAAAAAAAAAGAATTCCTTGTGCAATAAGGTAACCAGGTAGGCTGTAGAAATCCAGTGAAAAGGATTCAAGGCCATGGCTGGTGTGACATTGCCAGTGGGGACTGAAGGAGGAAGGGAGAAGGCAGGTCTCTTAAGCACTCTTGGTATTTGGTACTTAAGAAGGATTCCTACTTTCTACTTCCTGCTCCCTGTCCCTGCCCTGGTCCTGGGTCCCAGTCTACACCCAGCTCTGGTGTGTGCTGCAGGAAGGGTGCACCCTGAGGGAAGAAGGCACCATGTAGAAGGGAGCCAGAGGTCAGTGGACCAACGCTTCTGTAAGCTGCAACAAAGCAGGCCGGAGGACAGGGTTGGTTGGTTGTTTTTTGAGATAGGGTGTCTCTGTGTAACAGCTCTGGCTGTCCTGGAACTCACTCTATACACCAGGCTGGCCTTGAACTCACAAAGATCCAACTGCCTCTGCCTCCTGAGTGCAGAGATTTTATTTTATTTTTTTATTTTTATTTTTTTGGTTTTTTGAGACAGGGTTTCCCTGTGTAGCCTTGGCTGTCTTGGACTGGCTGTGTAGACCAGGCTGGCCTCGAGCCCACAGCGATCTGCCTGCCTCTGCTGGGATTAAAGGCATGTGCCACCACACCTGGCCCCTGAGTGCGGAGATTAAAGGTGTGTGCCACCACTTTCAGCCTGAGGACAGCTGTTCTAACTTCCCAGAGTAAAGCAACCCACTCACCCACCTCCCCCTCCTGTAAGTGCTAGGCTTTCTGAATACATTTCAGAGACCTAAAAGGCACCAACAGACTGGAGGCTATGAGGGTGTAGGGAGTGATGGGCAGACAGGACAGCATGGAAGAGTCACATGCTGGCACTGCCCCTCTGGGAACTGTGGCTCCACTTGGATCAGGAAGCTGACATGTCAGTAGGGGAAACCTGGGTTTCCTGCCTTCACTGCACTTGGCAGAGGCCCAGACAGCTCTCCAACCCAGTGGGCCCCCAGAGGGTCTGGGCATCACTGTGACAGTGTAGGACTGTGGGGTATGTGGCCTTGTTACACGCCCCTTGCTGGGGTCTGGGCTACAGGGACCAGTCAGTAGTCTCAACTTTAGTGCAGATGCTCAGCTAGGAATCCCGCTTCTTGTTTAAGCCAGTAGAAACCTGGCTCAGGGCCTGATGTAGTGAGTCGCACCACCCATGCTTTGCACCCCTTCGATCCCTATCAAGTCAGAACTTAGAAAAGCAGTGACAAAAAGCACTTGTTCAGAGCATCATAGTCTGGTTAGGAGCACAGTGGAATGGAAACTGACAACTGGACACAGGTAACAGAGGGGCACTTCAGCTGTAGAGAGGCACTGGGAGGAAAGTTCCCTCCCGCCGCCCAAGCCTGTTCCCTTGGAAACCACAGCCAGCCGGCAAGAAACTAGAGATGCATGCTTGCTCTCTTCGGAGCCTTAGCCAGGACCCAGACTTCCCCTAGCGGCAGATCCTGGAACTCCATTTAGGGACTTGGAGGTGACACAAGGAGATGAGGTGGCCTAGTGCCCACTGGCTTCCTCTCTGGTCTGTCCCTCCCCCAAGATGCAGGCCAAGGCTCCCTGGCAACAAGCCCCTGCCCACAGTGACTTCAGTATGCTGGGGCGGGGGAGGGGGAGTTCAAGGATGAGATGTCACAATATGGAAAATGACAGAAGGGTGTCATCTTCAGAAGAGATTATAACCCTGGAAGGATGCCTGTTTTGCATATAAAACTGTGGTGAAAGTCCCCGTCATCTGAGGTCATAGATAAGGAGATGGCCTGGACAATAGACAGAGCAGTAAAAACATGGGCAGAGAGGAGTGGTGGGTGGGCAGACGCCAGGAGAGGCACACTAGATGTTAGGGAAGCAGATGGATGCTACAAAGATGCATGAGTGATTGACAGGTGGGTGGAGATGTTAGAGTATGTGTACAAGCTCGTGGGCACGGGCTGCACAGTTGTCTGTAGTGTGACCTTCCTAGAAGCATGTCTGATGACCAGCTGAAGGAAATGAGATGCAAAGGGAGGACACAGGTCACAGTATCCTGCCATATACTGTATGAAGAAACAGTAAGTGCACCTCAGCCTGTGATCCCCAGCTGTCCTTGCCACACAAGGCTACTGAGGACACAGCTTTACCCAGATATTCCCCCAAGTCGGCTCCAGAGGCAAGGGCACAGAGTGGGAGGTTTCTCTGTGGGTGATGAAAAGGTCCTAACATAGGCTGTGTCTCTGCACCTGTGACACGCCACCAAACTGGACACCTGTGGTGGGCAAACAGAACACACGGTGGGATGAAAACATCAGTTTACAGATCCACCTGCCTCTGCCTCTTCCTCCTGAGTACAGGGACTAAAAGCTAGGACTAAAGGCATGAGCCACCAAAAGCATAGCCAGACTTTGGATTTCTTGTTTTGTTTTTTGGTTTTTCGAGACAGGGTTTCCGTGTAGCCTTGGCTGCCCTAGACCCGTTTTAGACCAGGCTGGCCTTGAACTTATAGCGATCTGCCTGCCTCTGCCTCCCAAGTGCTGGGAGTAAAGGCATGCCACCATGCCCGGCCTCAACTCTGGATTTCTTAAAACACCTTTAAGTGTTTGAACTTCTAAGACCATAGGACTTTCTAAGTTTGTAAAGTGTTTTATATTGAGCTGATATTAATATGTTGGGGGTGGGGAAAGTTGTGGCTTAATAATGATGTTTCTGTCAAATTGACAAAAGATCTATTTTGCTGACTAGTTTTATGTCAATTTGACATAAGCTATAGTCATCCAAAGGGAGGGAACCTCAATTGAGAAAGTGCCTTTGAAAAACCAAACTGTAGGCAGGCAGGCCAGTAGAACATTTTCTTAGTCATGTAGGAGGGCCCAGGCCATTGTGGGTAGTGCCACCCCTAGGTTATTGGTCCTGGGCATTAGGAATCGGCTAAGCTGGGTGTTGATGGTGTACGCCTTTAATCCCAGCACTTGGGAGGCAGAATTCCAGGACAGTCAGGGCTACGCAGAGACACCTTGTCTCAAAGTACCCCACCCCCTAAAAAAGGCTGAGTAAGCCAGTAAGCAGCACTCCTCCATGGCCTCTGCATCAGCTCCTGCCTCACTTCTCACCCTGACATCCTTCCTCCCCAGATGGCTTTTGGTCATGGTACTAACTGCAGCAACAGAAACCTTGAGAATGAAGGTAAGAAAAGGGTCCTGCTCTTCGATGGGCAAGCTCTGCATGGAGCCAGGAATAAAGCGTTGGGGAAGGTCAGTTTCATCAGAGCCTGTAGGGAGGTCTAGCAGAGAAAGGGGACCAGGTTCCTGGGGCTGGCTTCAGCAGAAGCATCCTCTCTGGGCACAGACTCACTTGAAGGACAGAGCCTGCATCCACGTCAGGAGGGCAATTAAGAAACCATGGAGCACCAGGCAGTGGTAGCGCATGCCTTTAATCCCAGCCCTCGGGAGGCAGAGGCAGGTAGGTCACTGTGAGTTCAAGGCCAGCCTGATTTACAAAGTAAGTCCAGGACAACCAAGGCTACAGAGAGAAACCCTGTCTCGAAAAACAAACGACCAAACAGCATGGAAATAAATAAGAGTTGATATTTAATTTAGCAGGCTATTAATAAAGCAGGCAGTCCTCCCCTCTGTGTGTGTGGGTGGAGGGCCCTTGTCTTATCTCATCAGCTAAAGACCTCAAGAGAAAAACCTGAGGTCCCCAGGACTGCCTTCAGGTCCATCCAAGATACAGTATCCCTTCTCTCTGGGCCTGGGCTTTGCCTGCCCTGCAACCTTCACACATCATCCTCACTGCAGAGATTCTTCTGCCTCGGCCTCCTGGGTGCTGGGGTTAAAGGCATGTGCCACCACCACCCCGCTTGAGAAAGATTAAAAATAAATCACATCCGCCCACCCTCCATACCTACTACGGGCTCCAACACCTGTAGATGCAAACAATTTGAGATCAAAGACGTTGGGCTGTACTGAACTTGCATGGGCTTTTCCTCTGTGTCCTTGGTTCATCGATACAGAGCAGAAGCCATTTGTGTAGAATCTTGCCTTGTTCGGGTGTGAACACAAAGCACACAGGCAGGTGTGAAAGACAGCTTTCAAAGAGGGGCTTTAGCGTTAGGGGTGCTTCGTGTTTGTGGGGTCCTGGAGCTCACCCGGTCAGCACCATGGAACTCCCTCTCTCCTGAGTTTTCATGCTTGTATGGGCTTGAGGAGGGGCCTGTTTTCCTGTTGAGTTCACACACTCAGAGGCGGAGACAAACCTCTTGGTGCATCACCTCCTCAGATCAACTGATAGAACAGGGACTGCCACACCTGGCAGGGCAGGTTCCCCACCCTGGGAAGAGAAGGTAATGCTGGGGCACCCAGTCCACTCCCACATCCTGGGGCTATGTGGAGGCAGTAGAGCCTTCCTTGAAGCTGCAGCTGTATTCAGGGTCACACCAGGAGCAGCTGTCATGCCTAAGGCTGCAACAGGTCAACTGACCGTGCTGCAGAAAAGCCTGGAGGTCTTTCAGTTGCCTAGACAATTCTACTCCTGGGTGTCTCCCCCAGAGCAGTGAAGACACATGTGCACGATGTACAGCCCAGGGCAGACACCCCAAGTGTCCACAGGCATAAATGAAACATACTCTAAGTGAGGTTGTCTACACAGGGAGCTCCAGCACATGCTACAGGCATGAGTCCTGAGAAGAGCTAAGTGAAATAAGCCAGATGCCAAGATCATGCCCCACACGATCACAGGTACACGTGTGCAGAGCAGGGTAGCCGGCAGACAGATGCAGATCAGAGGCTGCCAGCACAGGGAGGGCTGCTAGCTAAAGCACACCAGGCATAACTGACGACTAACTGGCGGTGGCTGCCCAGGCCTGAGAATGTCCTAATAATTCATGAATGGCATAGTGGGTGGATGGTGTAGACTGCCTGTTCTCAAAGCCACTCATACAGGATTAAAGCTGACCACTTACACACTGATGATGCCATCCTCAGCTGTGCGTGACACATCAGTAAGGAGCCACAGTCAACAGCAGGGCACGCGGCGACTGGTGTGAGTGAGGCGGTTACTAGAGGGAACCTAAGACAGAAGTGCTTCACATGGCGCTGGCTGCAGGCCTTCCCCAGGACATAGGCATGGAACCCGGGCCTCACTCAGTAGCAGGAACACTGACTTGAGAACCAGCGTGTCACCACACTTTTTAATGCTGTCTCCAGTGCACACCTCCAGCACAACCTCCAGGGGCATGCAGATGGCTTTGGCACTGTCCTTCCTCCCATGGCCTGTCACCTGGCCCCGTGCAACCTGGCCGTCCCAGTGATCCCCAAGGAGAGACAAACCTGAAGCAAAAGGCCTGAGTCTGCCTTACTCTTGACCAACAACAGCCCAGTAAGGCCATGTCCTGGCCCCCAGGCTGGGGTCTCAATGCATGCTGTGTCCACAGGCACACGACAGTGTCCCAAAGAGAGGTGGTGGCAACAGCCAGGCCTTCCTGCCATGGCCTTGTCACCTCAGACACAGGAACCTCCTGCATACCCTCAACAGTGCAAGTGTGTGAGGTGGAAGTACAGAGCGCCAACCCACGGTCACCTGGAAGGCTCTTTTGCAAGGGTTCTCAGATGCACACACTTAAGTTAATAAAAATATACACATCACCCAGGAAGTAGCATCTACCACCTCCACATAGAAGTCCAAACAAAGGGCAGAAGCAGCCATGTGCTGTAAGGACCTGTAGTTTTATTTTGTGGGCAGCCGAAGGTGTAAATATAGGTTTTGTTTTCCTTACTTTCAGGGAGGGAGGCTGAGACGGGGGTCTTACGCTGGGACCCAGGCTGGACTCAATCTCTTAACCCTCTGGCTAGGGTCAGGTATAGCCACTGCCCACAGTACATGTGAACCTTTGAGTCTTAATGAACTTCTGGTGTGCAGGCAGTGGCTCTGAGGCAGGAGTGTTCTTGAAGGCCAGCACTAAAGAAAGGCTCCATCCTGCCCCAGGTGCAGGAGGAAGGCTGGCCGGCTTGGGCTGTGTACCTTACTTCTCACTGGGCAATGCCTGTTTCCTCTTCCGCTTTAGTTGCTGGACGCCAGCCCCCTTTGCTCTAGCATTAGGCTTCCTCCTCTTCCCAGGACGCCCTCTTTGGCCAGCCTTCTCATCCGTCCTCCCACTTCTCTTCCTCTTTATCCCTGGGCTAGGATCCGCACTTGAGGCTTCTGTCTCGCTTCCTGCTGTGGACACAGTGAGGCTTGTGAGCAAGCTGCTTGGGCAATACAGTGGGTTCCATTCACCCAACTCTGCAACTATGGTGTCAGCATTAGGGACAGTACCAGACATGGCTGCTGACCAGCGAGCAGCCATGTTATGTGGGCAGTGGATATCAGAGAGAGCTGGACTCAAGGACCAAGTCCCCAGGAAGATCAGGCAGAGCTCAGGATAAAGAGCCCAGACATGAATCGGAGTGAGAAGAGGGTGCAGGAAGGGAGGCAGAGATGGCTATCCGACAAGTGGCCAGAGCCTGTACCCCTAGGCCAGCAAACATAACTCAACCTGCCCTGTCAGATCTGGAAGACTGAGGCTGGAGCCAGGCCTAGGGCAGGCCGGGGAGAAGGCTGCAGCTGGGACCAATATGGATGGACCTCAGTGAGGAGCTAGCTGGACAGAGATGGTAAACCCAGTGACCCTTCACAGCGCAGATCCTAGGTTAGCACATGAAAAACCTATCTCAGGGCAAGGCCACCAACAACGTACGGCAGGCCCTGGACAGTCTTTAGCAAGAGTGCTGCAAGCTAGGACACACACCAGGAAGGCCACGGGGTAGAGGTCCAGAAAGCAACAGTGCTGAGTGGTGAGGCTCTGGACCACTAAAGGACAGAGAAGGACAGAGGGGGCTCCGATCAAAGAGTGCAAGAGGCCAGAGAGAGGTAGTCTAGTCCGAGCACTGGAGGACTTCCAACTAAAAAAGAGAAGAGTGGAGAGTGACGGGGTCCCCAGGCCAGGAGCACCGAGGGCAGGGAGGGAGCCTAAGAAAAGGCAGCACCACCAGTAAGGGAGACAAGAAGTGTGAGGCAGCCCACATGTTAACCACCGCCCAGGGACCTACCTTTATCATTCTGTGGCTCCAATCTGGGCAAACGTTTCTTTTTCTTCTTCCTCTCCCGCCTCCCTTCTAGCAGCTTCTTGCAGGCCTTTTCAGAGATTTCATTTTCAGGGAAAGTGCCTGAGAAGCAGGTGACAGTCAGGGTGTGGAGGGAATGCATCATCTCCATTCTGCAAGGCCTGCTCTCATACGAGACTCAACATGTTTGCAATGACTAAGCTGCTGAGACCCACGTTAGGGGTGGACACAGACCCAGCTCAGAAGCAAGGAAACACGGAGAGGCAGTCTGTGGCACGTGTACAGTGCCGCGGTCTCTTCCTCACACAGGCTATTCGGCTAAAGTGTATGAGGCTGCACATGCACGGTGGTAACTCATGTTCGGTTCTGCACTGGGTTCCTGGGCACACACCCATCACATGCACAGCACACACACTCTAGTGTGAACCTCATCTAGAAATACTGGCATAAGTTTACGGCCCACACGAAGCATCAAGGTACATTCTGGTGAGGGAAGAGAGGCTGGCTCCCTAGCAAGCCAGAACAGGACAGTGAAAGGTCACAAGGCCTCCCAGGACCAGGACTGGCAAAGAAGTCTGTGCAGCACTGTGCAAGCACAGAGAGGCAGTGAGTGCTGGGGCCTTTGCCTGCCCTTCCCCCACCACGTCACAGACCGCTGCAGGGGCTTCTCTCATGCCTCAGGGGTGGCTGCGGACTCCTCCACAGGCACTGGCTCTTCGTGTGTGTGTGTGTGTGTGTGTGTGTGTGTGTGTGTGTGTGTGTGTGTGAGAGAGAGAGAGAGAGAGAGACCATCTTAGTGCCCCCCAGATCCTCACCTCCAGCCAGATCCCGCAACCTGAAAGAATAACAGACAACATTAGCTCTGGCTGTGGCTCTGTCCTCAGGGGACTGTCTTAGTGAGACGCCTTCCTAAGGTCTGATGTCCACCTTGTTTTTAACAAAATCTCAACTTTCGATTTTAATAATACAGACTCAGAAGCTGATGCAGGGGTTCACTGACTTTCCCCCTCCAACGACATACCAGAAAGAATCCCCCTCTCCCACACCACCTCAAAAAACCTCCTTCAAACCCCCTCCCTTCTACTTCCTGTGTGTCTCCTTTAGTTGTCCTCCTGACTTTCTCTTCCTCTCTATGGCTTTTTTCCTTAACAATCCTATGTTCACTTCCTGTCAACTGGTTGCCTGCTCCATCTCTTGACCTGTGGTTGACTTTATTTAATCCTGTTTACAGTGTTCAAGCAGAAAGTGCTTGGACTAAAGATGTGTGCTATGGCTGGGCTACACCACAATTAAAAAGTTTTTTCCCAGTGAATAACACAATCTTGGGGTTCAGAATGTGATCAAACATCCTGTAATACTCTCTGGCTCAGGCCACTTCACATGGTAACACACAGGAAAGGCAGTGGGGTGGGGCTGGGTGGTAAGCAAACAGCTGACTTCCATGAAGGACGCAGCAGGGGTGAGGCCAGGCCTCTTGACTTACTTTTGGATCACTTTGTATAGGCGCTTCCTGTTCTGAGAAGGGGTGCTCTGCCTACTGGCGAGCTGGAACAGTCTGTTAGCAACTGCCTCATAGTCAAACTGTTACAAAAAGAAGGGAAAAGCACAGGGGCCAGTCAGCATCCACATGCCAGAGCACAGCCCGCACCTCCTGGGCTTGGCCAACACTGGCATTCTCGGCTCAGACACAAGAGCAGACCCAGCCCACTCAGCACTTAGCAGCCAAGCCAGCTGACAGAAACTGCCACCCCACAGGCACCAGCGCTGCTCAGGGCTGCACAGCCCCAAAGAAGCACCAGATTTCAGAAGGCAGCCTCTAACTCCATTTCACTTTCTTTCTGAGACAGGGTCTTACTGTGTGGCTGCCCTTAAAGTCCCCTTTAGCTTCAAACTCCTTACAAGCCATAGCAGACAGGAAAGAATGCTTACTGACATCTGACCTTTGCAATGCACCTGACCCCATTCCCTGAGCTGACTCGGAGCTATAACCCAAACGCAAACCATAAGCCTGTGCCACCCTGTTCAAGGCCAGCACCCTAATGGCAGGGTCAGACTACTTACTCAAAACAAAAGGTGTGCCACAGAGGGGCAGCAGAGTTGGCTTAGTCCTTGCATCAACCTCCCAGCACCTACCAAGAGCTGCCCAGCTGTCCATCAACCATCCTCCCCCTAAAGCCAACCTCCATAAAGGTTATCTGCACATCCCTGTTACTGACCACTTCCTGGCTGTGGGGCCAGAGGGTAAAGGCCAACCTTGTAGCCCAAACATTGATGTTTACCTGGAGTACAGGGCCAGTGTTTTCCTCGTCATCCCATGCCTGCTCCTTGACTGCCTCAGGGTCAGCCCTATGTGTGGAGCCTAAAAACAAAATGGAGCCTGAACTCAAGGTACCATGCCTGGTGTAGGGGTGCCTCAATACCAACAGCACGGCACTGAGGACCCTCTTGGTCATGCAATGGCACAAGCTGGGGAGGGCACAAGCAGCTGGTCTCCAAGGGAGTGAAGAGATGAGGAAACCTTCAGGAGATGGGTGTAAGTCAAGAGGCACCTTGGGCAGCAAAGGCAGACTCAGGTGTCCCAGCAGCGGGTTAGGCCAGGGACCACTGAAGCCATGCTTAGCTCAGCTTGGGACACTGGGCTCAGCTGTGTCTCAGAACTCTGGCAGCAGTGCCTTGTTGGTGGGGAGCGGAATTGAGATAGGGCCTTGTTACGTCAGCTCTAGCTGGCCTTAAACTTGGGCAATCCTCCCACAACCCTCTCAGCATGGCCTTTAGGTGAGGGGCTGCTGGACATTAGTGCTCTGGGACACTGGTGCCAAGAACAACAGCTGCAGGATGATTTTCTGAGCCACAAGCAGAGACCAATGGGCCTCGCCAAAAGAGGGCAGTTAAGAGAAAGATGGGAAGGCACACAGGATGCCCAGGAGGTGTGTCAGCTGACCCACTAGAAGGAAGCTACCAGCGCTGGCAACAAAGCTGAAAGGGGACACCAGTAGTGCAGAGAACCCCCTCTCTGAGAACCCATGACCACAGCATCAAGACAAAGTTAGGCTAGACTCACTGCTACCAGAAGCCTGGGCCACCCCAAAGCCCTTCAGGGGCCATTTATAAGCAGAATGTGCAGTCTACTCACTTGTCCCTCCCTGCAATTAGACACAGACTGACTGGAGGGCAGGGACAGGACAGGACTGATGGGAACAGGGAATCGCAGGTGAAGGAGAAGGTGAGGGCTTGGGCACGACTGAGGTTAGAACGTGCATATGGCCTAAGCTCCATTCCCAACACCACCCCAAATAGAAACAAAACCTGGGTAGATGCTGTCCTGTGAAAGGGGGGTCAGGGCACCTCACAGGACGCAGGGGGCATTACAGGCTTAGACAGGAGCTCCAGGAACTGAGTCAGCAGTCAAGTTCTGAGACAGCTTTAGGAGAGGAGCCTAGCATATATTTTATGCCATGCAATAAGGGACTCTGGAGAGAAGAGCCAGGACAACTAGACCAACCCAGCAAGAGCCCTGGGATCAGCCTCGGCTGGGCCAGGGCTCCTCACCTGCAGGCAGATTCCTGGGCGGTGTGTCCTGCAGCTCCTGCTCACCCTCTGATGACTCGGCATCATCACCTGACACTTCACCCTCCCCAGACTGTGCGTCCAATTCATTCATCAGGTCTTCAATGGCCAAAGGAGCCTGCTCCACAATCGTCTCCAAGATGCTCCGAGTGATCTTATGCAAAACTAAGGAACTGAGGGTGAAGCAGAGGCCAGAGAGCCCATTGGTGTGGACTCTCAGACACCACGCCAATCTCACAGCATGGAGGGCCAATGGCCACAGGCTTAAGAGGAAAAAGTGAGGAAGGTCAGACCCAAGGAGCCGCCCATCACTTACTCCTTAGTTTGGGCTGCTATCCGACAGAAGGGGTCGATGAACTGCAGATTCTGGTCTGCAGTGAGCTGTGGGAAAACCAAGAGATGGGAGGGGTGTTCAGTACTGGGCACATGAGCCACAGCTCAGACCTCACCTGAGCCCCCTTACCTCTGCAGCGCCCACTTTGGTCAGCTCCTCCAGGAAGATCTCTAGGAAGTGGCTCTTCACCCCATTGGGGGCCTGGCTGTCAGGGTTCAGTATCTCGGTGGTTAGCAGCTCCAGCAACTGCTCAATCTGTCTGGAGAGAGAGAAGGAAAGAAGAGTGGTGGCCACGCGGCCCCAGGTCAGCGGTATCCCTGCTCCCTCTACATCGGCAGGAACACTCTGACCTTTCACATCCACATGCAAAGACCAGGAGGTCTGGGTCTGAGCAGCACAAAGGAATCCTGTTGGCCCAGGTTTGTGCAACACACGACAAGAGCCTGGCACGTGGCCACAAACAAAGCATGTGCGAATATACATAGGCCTTTTGCATATTCAAGACACAAGTGGAAATGTGGCCACTGAGATGCTCTGCTGGCTGCTCCTCTCTACTCAGGAAAATGTGTCAGAACAGACCAGAGGCCAAGAGGAAGGTGCACCACAAGGGCCGGGCCACAGGCCATGGCTGGCCTCCCTGACCCTGCTGTGTGGCCAGTGAGTTGGCAACATGAGGAAGCCATGCACCTGTCACTCTCCTTGGCACACAGGCCAGACTGTCTCAGAGCCCTGAGCAGCTGACAGTGCAGACTCCCTAAAAGCCTGAAACTGTGCCACATGCCATCCAAGGAGCCCCTCGACGGCTCCAGTGAATGGTCACAAACACTGGAAGGAAAAGTGACGTTGTGCCAGGCTCAGGGCAAAGCAGCCAATGGCAAGATGAGGCACAAAACCTAAAGGGAGACCAGAGTCAGGCAAGCTCCAGATACTACCACACATGGAAGCAGCAGCAACAGCGCAGCCAGGCTGTGCACACCAGACAAGCACACCGCCACCAGGCTGTGCACACCGCCGCCAGGCTGTGCACACCAGACAAGCACACCGCCGCCAGGCTGTGCACACCAGACAAGCACACCGCAGCCAGGCTGTGCACACCAGACAAGCACACCGCAGCCAGGCTCTGCACACCAGACAAGCACACCGCAGCCAGGCTGTGCACACCAGACAAGCACACCGCCTGGGCTCCGCCAGGGCCAGGGCTCTTCTGGGTGCTCTCCAAAAACAAAGTTGCACCAGCAAATCAGAGAATATTAACTAAATTTAAAATGCCACAATGAATTCTGTGTGAATCACTAGTAACCCACAACTGAGCCCTGAAATGACGCAGAGCCACGGGTCTCAAAGTCCCAATAGGGATTAAAGAAAGAAACTACTCAAAACTGAAGGCAAGAGAGCCCTGAAGCAGGGTGGCTCTGAACACCACAGCCCAGCATGCGCTCATCCTGAGGCGCCCAGTGGGCTGGGGGGAGTGGCTCTAGCTTTCGCAGGAGGTGCTCGATCTTGCAAAGTGGCCCAAGGCCAGCTCCCTGCAAGTACCGCTGACAACTGGTGCCACTCTGGTGACTCAGGCTTACAAAGTCAGCTTCTTTAATGCAGACTTTTGCTATCCTATCTAAATTTCCTTCCAGGCCTTTCTCCTTTTGCTGCCATCACCCCGACAAAAGAAAAGAAAAAGAAACACCCTAGGCAGTGCCACGTAGACACACCTGCATTGCCCTCAGAACTTCCAAATCAGCTGCCTATTAGAGTTAGAATTACTCTTCAGGTCGCTGGGCATGGTGGCACACACCTTTAATCCGGGCACTCCGGAGGCAGAAGCAGATCTCTGTGAGCTCGAGGCCAGCCTGGTCTATACAGTGAGTTACAGGGAAACCGGGGCTGTGCAGAGACACTATCTTTAAAAAAAACCAAACAATGACAAAAATTGGAGGTTTTGATGATGCCTAAGAGTTAAAAAAGAGTCAAAATATTTATTACTTTTAAAAATGTTAAATGAGGGGCTGGAGAGATGATTCAAGGGATAAGAGCAGTGGCTGCTCTTCCAGAGGTCCAGAATTCAATTCCCAGCAACCACATGGTGGCTCACAACCATCTATAATGAGATCTGGTGGCCTCTTTTGCTGTGCAGGTGTACATGCAAGCAGAACACTGTATATGTAATAAAATTTTTTTTAAAAATATGAAAACATTCAAACATTTTTGGTATTGGACTCAGGTTGACACACAGCTTGGAACCTGCTGCCCCATCTTGGACGCAGGGACACAGGTAAGCAGGCAGCACCTAGGGGTTAGCTCTCTAGACCTGAGCGTCCCAGAGAACAAGAGTAGAAGCAGAACCCCAGGTAAGCAGGCAGCACCTAGGGGTTAGCTCTCTAGACCTGAGCATCCCAGAGAACAAGAGTAGAAGCAGAACCCCAGAGGAGTGAAAGCCTACTGCTGCCACAGAAGTCACGGTCGGATGGAACACAGCCAGCCACTGCTCAGGGTCATAGGCCAGTCCACCTAAACACTGTGGTCAAAAGCAAGGGGCCTGGATGAAATATGACCACCAACAGCACAGCTGCCCATACCATATGCCTGTTAAAATGAGGCCCTTGGGGCTGGAGAGATGGCTCAGAGGTTAAGAGCATTGTCTGCTCTTCCAAAGGTCCTGAGTTCAATTCCCAGCAACCACATGGTGGCTCACAAACATCTATGAGATCTGGTGCCCACTTCTGGCATGCAGGTGTACATATAAATAAATAAATAAATGGTTAAAAATAAAAATAAAAAAGAGGCCCTTGCCTGCACATGTGTTAGGACCAGTGTACATAATTCTTCCTGACTATAGAAATGGGGGCTAGAGAGATGGCTCAGTGGTGTGGTGGCACATGCCTTTAATCCCAGCACTTGGGAAGCAGAGGCAGGAGGATTGCTGTGAGTTCAAGGCTGGCCTGGTCTACAAAGCGAGTCCAGGACAGCCAAAGCTACACAGAGAGACCCTGTCTTGAAAAACAAAACAAAAACAAAGAAACAAAATAAGAGCACTGCCTGCTTTTTCAAAGGACCCGGGTTCAATTCCCAGCACCCACACGGCAGCTCACTACTGTCTGCAACTCCAAGATCTGAGACCCCCCACACCAATGCACATAAATTAAAATTAAGTATTTTTTAAAAAATGAGTGGGATAGCACAGTTCAGAGAAGACAGCACCATCTGAACCATTTTACTTTACAAAACTATCTTGACTCAGCACCATTTGTGGTACCAAGTAACACATAGGCTACCTCCCTATAACAAAGAATCACAAGAGAAAATCAGAGCTCAGGAGGAGCCAGAGGACGCAGGTCCCTGACCTAACCTGCCTGTAGGATCTGACTCTCAGTGTGGACCCACCTTTCTTCCCATCCTTGGGTTTTCACAGCTTTCAGTGACTCGCTCAGGACCATCCTCATGAGCTTAGACACAAAAGAAAATCACGTTAGCAGGAGACCAGTCAACATGTCACCAAGTTCCCCCGTGTCCCAGAAGCCCCATGAAGTAAGGCCTCAGTCAGCTGCATGACTGGGCGGAGTGCTGCAGACAGGAAGGATATTGGTGGCCATGACACTTTATGCCCTCAGGACCCTGGGCCTGGACACCAAAGCTCTGCCCTTGGCTCTTGAGCAACAGAAAGGCAGGCTTACCTGAGTGGGAACTATAAACTGGAGTTAGCACAGTGGTCAGGGCATGCATTGGGCTCCTCCCAAGGGAGGCAGAGTCACTTCTCCCAAGCTCTCCTTTCCCCAGCAGAGAGTGAGACACAGGCAAACTCCACTCTGAACCACTGCAACATTAGTCAAGGCTCAGCAGCCTTTCCATGGCGGCCCACTCCCCCTTGACATGGTTCAGCGTTTTAGGCAGTTTTCTTGGCTTTAGATCTTAAAATAATATGCCTACTGTGGATCCAGGTCACAGTAAAAAGACAACGAAGGATACATGGGACCCAAGAGCCACTGGGAAAAGAGCACACCAGAGGCCTGATGTCACACCTGGGGACAACACAGGATTGACTCTTGTGCCTACCTAAACTGCCACTGAGAAAGTAGGCCCTGCCACAAGCTGAGCCGCTAGACTTGGTCACACACAACACATAGATGAAATAGGCCTTGAAGGCTGGCGAGACGGCTCCGTGGTTAAGAGCGCTTACTGCTCTTCGAGAGGACCCTGGTTCAGTTCCCAGCACCTGCATGGTGGTTTACAACCATCTGTAATTGTAGTTCCGGAGGCCCTTAATGCCTTCTTCTGACATGCAGGGGCAGCCGGCGCACAGACACACAAGCAAAACTCATACACAAAAAAACTTTTTAATCTTTTCTTAAAATGGGCCTTGGAAAGCAACACATTGGCTGAAAGGAGCACAACACAGAGAAGAAAGAAAACCCAGAGCCATCCTCAGCCAAAAGAGGATCTCTACAGACAGGGAGGACTAAGGCCAGGCTCCTGCTTTACCTCCTACTAACCCTTGAGATGGGGCGTGTCAAGCTAGAGTAGTGCTGCAGCCACATACATCCCAAACCAGCCCTTGCGGACTCCTCCGCCCCAGGGTGCCTCACTGCACAACCTGGGGCCACACTTGCCTCACCATGTAGAACTTGTCCAGGCGCAGTCTGTCGATGCCCACCCACTCTCGGATCATGGTCTGCCAGAACGCCCGCAGGAACAGGTGCTCTAGGAGAAAGCACACACACACACACACATGAATCCTGGAGCCAAGTAGGGGTGGGGACAGCACGCCCACAGAAGTCCCTCCCGGGCAGCCCTGGAGCTCAGAAGTGAGGCTTCCCAGGCTCCAGAGAAAACACCTCAAGTCAAGCTGTCACTCTGATGTCTGCACAAACGCACAAAGAGGAAGCAAGGGTCTGGGAAAAGGAGTGACTACTGGGGACACATTCTCCCCAGGCCTTTGTCCCTACCTTGGCTTGGACTAAGGCCCTCTCTCGACACCCAAGCTAGACCTTTAGCAAGGAGTCACTGAAGCAGAGCTGTAGGCAGATGTCTGGCACTTGCCTAGCTAGATGCACTAACCCTGCAGGTAATAGATGAGGCAGACACAGGATGCAGTCTGAACTGTGTCCCCAAAAATCTTATGGAGAAGGTCTAAACCTCTGGTACTTTAAAAGGTCACCAGACAGAACAGAGGGGTCGTGCTCAGGGCACTAGAGCAGGTCTTGAGTGGACCCTATCCAATCTCACTCAATCAGAGAAGGCGACACATGTATGACAAGGAGGAACCAGCCCTGGGAAACCCCAGAACTGGAAGCCAGGGAGGGCAACTCCTCTTCTCTACAAGATCCACCCCAGCAAAGGGCTGCTCAGATGGCTCCGTCACGGTGGCCTGGTCACTAGAGCACCAAGTGATCACTTCAGCTTTGTACTTAGCAAAGCAAGTCTCCTGCCAGTTCTGAGAGCTGGGTGCACAGAGCCACTCTCTCCTGACCCCATGACACACATCTGTGATGCTAGTGCCCAGGGAAACTGAAGGAAGATCCCAAGTTCAAGGCCAGCCTGAGCTACACAGTAAGAACCTGTCTCCAAAGAGAGGAGGGCGGAGGGATTCTCCCAAACCAGGAAATGTGCTATGTCCCCTCACTGTGCCAACTTCTGCCCAGCTCGCTGAGGACACGGGCACGCATCTCCAGCTCCTCTGTCAGGACTGCCTCAGAGCAGTACAAAGAGGCTGGAGCCAAGGCCTGAGACCCAGGATTTTTAAAGGCTGCCTAGGTGATTCCAACAAACAGGCAGGATGTGGGATTTGGTCGGAAAATGAAAGAGCTAGGAAACACACTAAGACAGCGATTCTCAACCTGTGGGTTATGACCCCTTTGGAAGTCAAATGACTTTTCAAGGGGGGTCACCTTAGGACCACTGGAAAACATATTTACACTACAATTCATACCAGCAGCAGAATTAGTTATGAAGTAGCAATTAAAATAATTTTATGGGGCTGGAGAGATGGCTCAGCAGTTAAGAGCACTGTCTGCTCTTCCAGAGGTTGTGAGTTCAATTCCCAGCACCCACGTGGTGGCTCACAACCATCTATACCCTCTAATCTCCTCTTCTGGCCTGCAGATATACATGTAGATAGAGCTCTCATATACAGAAAAATAAAATTTTTTTTTTTGTTTGTTTTTTTTTTTGGTTTTTCGAGACAGGGTCTCTCTGTGTAGCCTTGGCTGTCCTGGACTCCCTTTGTAGACCAGGCTGACCTCGAACTCACAGCGATCCGCCCGCCTCTGCCTCCCGAGTGCTGGGATTAAAGGCGTGCGCCACCACGCCCGGCTCAGAAAAATAAAATTTTAAAAATTAAAAAAAAAAAATAATTTTTTGGTTGGGGGTCACCACAGCAGGAACGACTGTATTAAAGGGCCGCAGCATTGGGAGGGTTGGAAAGCACTGCACTAAGAGAATGAGTGTCATGACTACCAGCTAACACTATGGGATGGCGACACCAGGCTGGAGCCTGCGTGCTGTACCTCTCCTTTCACTCTTGAGCCATGGCTGTTTGGTAGAGTGAGTGTGTTCAGGCTGAGCACTGGGCCCTGTTCCATACCACAAGCACCCGCACAGCCACCTCCCTGTAGCTTGAGGTCTGAGAACACATTGCTGCATTGGTCTCTCTGAATCTCAGATGCTGGTGTTGACAGGGACGGGCCTGGCTTCAGTGTTGTACTCACGTGCCTCTGTGGTCTGAAAAGCATGGATGAGCTGGGAAATGGTCCTTCCTAGTTCTTCCTGTGAGAGAAATAGGAAGCACACCTCAGGCCCTGAAGTGCTGTGCTCGGACAGCAAACACAACCAAGGCCCACTCACCTCACACAAACAACCAGCTGCTAGTTGGCCTTCAAGTTTTGCCTGGCTCCTTGCTACAAAAGGCCTACTCTGTGGAAACCATCAGACTTAGCAGGAGTCAGAACTGGCCTCACTGAGGCAGCAGCCTTGCAGGGACATGGAGGTGTAGAGGTTGGTCTGGAGCTACTATGTATCCAAGGGTTAACTGTCTGTCCCCCAAGATCTTTGCTGTCTTAAGAGCACAACCTCACATATACCAAGTATGCTGTGTAACATTGCCTCCCAAGTTATCCCTGATTGGCCAATATAGTTGCCTGCACCTGGCTGGACAGACGAGAAGAAGGTGGAGCTAAGGTTGATGGGCTTGGGACCCCAGAAGGATGTGGGGCAGAGGGAGAAAGGAGGCCACCATGGGTTAGCGTGAGCTAGAAGCACGGGGCCTGGAGGATCTTGCTTCGAGGACTGGCGCGATGAAGCAGATGCAGCCCAAGTGAAGCACATGCAAGTGTTTATGGGATGTGCATGGGAAGCAGCCCAGACAGGAACAATTGAAGCCAGTGACATGGGACGTGTGGCTGTGAGATAACAAGGTGGCCGAGGGGCTTTATGTCTGCCCAGCCCTAGTGTTTAAGGCTATCAGTAACCTAGCAGGTCTCTGTGTCGGATATTCGTGTAATAGTGGGTTAAGAAATGACTACTGCATTGATAATCATATGGGCCAGGTGTGGTGGCGCACACCTTTAATCCCAGCACTCTGAGAGGCAAAGGCAGGCAGATCTCTGTGAGTTCAAGGCCAGCCTGGTCTACAAAAGCAAGTCCAGGACAGCCAAGGCTACACAAAGAAACCCTATTTCCAAAAATAAAAAAAATTTTAAAAAGGACAATATTAATTACTACTACTACTACATGGTGAGTACCAAGATGGAAAGGGAGTAAGCAGACACACAAATCACTCACTATCTTTCTGTCTCTTGGTATTAAGCCCTGCCCAGTGCACTGGCTAAGCCTCCTAAGGTAGCTTAACAAAGAGACAGCTGTTTTCAGCAGGATTCTGCCCTTATTTCTACTGTAACAGGACTAAGTTTCCAACCAAAGCAGGGAAAAATGTGAGACCATCAACTTCAGTCCGCTTTGTGGATGACAAGGTTTGCCACCATGTCACCAAGATGCTCAAGCCAGGCACACAGAACAAGAGATGTAAGTTGAGTGACTCGACCCAGTGTCTCCGGCCATGTTGGGGGGCAGGGGGGATAAACACCTGCCCATCAGTCCACCATCTACTCCTGCCCATGTTCTGTAGAGACCGTCCCATGTACGCACCTGCTGGAGCGGCCTGTCCTGCATCCACATGCAGTAAAACAGTCCTTTCCACACCTTCAGGAGCTCATCTGGAGTAAAGGCACCTGCATCACAAGAGCAACAGTGAGGCTCGGTGGACACTGGGACCCACCTTTCCTTGCCAGGAAGGAAGTTCGACTGCCTGAATTACTCCAGAATCAATTATTGTGCAGGAAGTGGGCAGGGAGCCCTTCCCCCAAAACATTTGCCAACACAACTGCCATCCCTGTGTCGGGAGGAGCTCCCCTAGTAGCTTCGTGCACCAGCCAAACGACAGGGTTAGTCCCACAAGGTTAAAACTCAGAACCTCAACACTTTTTGGACTGAGTGGTGACCCATAGTTGATGCAGTGATAATTTAATTAAGCCAGTCAATGTAGCTTTCCTATTACATCTCACAGATCAAACGGTGAAAGTTAAGTTTCTTATTGAGGTTAGCAAAGGACAACACCGTCATTCGGTGAGGCGATTTCCCAAATTGCGGTTCTCGGAACGTGGAAAACCGCCCTGTAGCGCTTCCTAAAGCATATGGCCATGAACTCAGCCAAACCCCTGCTCAGAGAATCTAGAATCTGCAACTGTGAAGGGATATCCAGGAGATGCTGAGGCTGCTGACGGGGGGTGGGTGGGGAGGGTGTCGCTCTCTGAGGACCAGAAGCATAGAAACCACTCAACAAAAGGCACGTTCCTGGGAAACTCGACGACACTCCGTCAAGTACGCAGAACACTGGTAAGGGCCGGCGAAGAGCACCAGGAGGCTACAGAAGAATTGGGAAAGCGCGCATTCCGACGGGGACGGCCAGAGCCAGGAGAACCGCGGGAGCACACGGCGTGGGTTCCGAGCCCGCTCGCCCGCGTACCTGAGGCCCGCTGCGACCTGGCCACGATGTACTTCCGCAGCTTCCGCACCGCGCGGTCCCGAGTCACCTGCTCATTGCCCGCCAAGCGCTGCGCCAGCTGGATCTCCGGGGGGAGCGGCACGCCAGGAACCATGGTGAAGACCCTCACAACACGCACTCCCCGCTTCCGCTGGGGCGCTCCAGTGACGACACGCGCGCGTCACGCCTGCGCGACCCCACTGCCAACGTCAAACTGAAGCGATACAACGCTGCAAAACGTCCCGGACGGTGTCCCGGCCCGCGCTACCGCCTCCAGTGGCCGGGAGGAGCAACTGTAGGCTGCTGGGATACTGGGAACCATCCCTGATTCTTGGAAAGGTCAAGAGCATTGGCTCGCCCTCCTCTTTACTGAAAACGAGCGTTGCACGCAACGCAGGAGTGGCTGCGTTACAAAAAAAAAAAGGTCTTGATTTGGCCCAGCCTGTCCTCAACTGCAACACTCAGCTATGGAAGGGCGAGTGAAGCTGCCCCTTGCTCAGCATCCTGTCCCTACATTTGTGAGAACTGCAAGCCTTACCCAAACACCTTACCTGAGCCCTAAGGCGCTGGTGCCCAAGGAAATTCACTCCGCCAAGCTTCTTGCCGGACATCTGCTTTCCTGGACAGAAAAAAGCAAGAAAACTATCATGACCCAGATTATGGAACAAGGTGCAGGGCACCTATCCTGAAGGTGGACTGGCGAGTATACGTGTTAGAGAGGGCAAAGTGAGGGTGCAAAACTTGGGTGTGTCCCGGTTCAGGAAATGTGTAGTGACGGTCATTTGGGACACAATTGGGAAAACTTCCATATAACTCAAGTTCTGAAATGTTATCTTAGAATACAAAATAATTGTAGATTTCTTTGGTGTGACCACGGTGTTTTCCCTAGACCATCATACGTCTGATGACTCGCTGGAAGATTCACGAGACCAGTGGACATTTGGACATAGTGTTGTCATAGCATTCCGAGTGTGATTGCCACATCATAGGCTAGGGTCAAAGCGTCAGGTAAAGGAGAGTGGTTGTATTTGAAACGCTAGATTCTGGAGAAGATGAAGGGACGGTTGGTTGTTCGAAGTTTATCTGAAGAGGAGATGGAGCTTCAGAATCCAAGTTAGCTTAATTTAGCTATAGCTCAGCCATGTTACTTATATGCTTGGTGCTGAAAGTAGCTAAATAGGTCAAGTTAAGAAAAATTTCCACTACTACACCCCACAGCCCCTACCCCACCTACCTGGAATCTGTTAGCCTGAGATAGTGTAAGATTCCAGCTGGCCTGAGATCAGTCAGCCACCTTAGCAATAGCATCGTAGGCTGATAGCAAGAACAAAACATTGTTAGCCAAGCAAGAGCTCTCCTCCTCACCCTGCTGGCTCAGAATTTATTGCCTCTATTTCACCCTGCTTGGAATTTACTGGCCTCCGAGAAAAGGCCATGTCCACATATCTTACCTCAAACATCTGCCAGAATCAACTGCCCCCAACCCCCAAAAGGTCACCTTTGTTAGCAGATCAGTTTTTTAACTAACCACTGTGCTGAGTTCTGCTTCTGTAAAGGGCATTTAAACCCTCAGTTTTTACAGGATGGGGTCCCCAACTCTTCTGAGCTTGGTGGACCCCCGTGCATCGGCTCAATAAAATTTCTTTGCTTTTGTGGGGTTGGGGATTTATCTCAGTGGTAGAGCACTTGCCTAGCAAGCACAAGGCCCTGGGTTCGGTCCTCAGCTCTGAAAAAAAATTTTTTTTCTTTGCTTTTGCATCGACTCTGGACTCTGACTCTCAAATTTCTAAGGTGGCACTCTTTACTTTTAGGAATAAGTTCTTTGTGAGTCTGTGCCTCCTGGGTGGTGCTGAATGGATGGTACCATTCACCCACGCACCCAGGTGCACAGTCATCCTCCATCCTAAAACAGAATCAAAAGAGCCTGTAAGCCGGGCGGGCATGGTGGCACATGCCTTTAATCCCAGCACTTGGGAGGCAGAGGCAGGCGGATCACTGCGAGTTCAAGGCCAGCCTGGTCTACAAAGCGAGTCCAGAACAGCCAAGGCTACACAGAGAAACCCTGTCTCAAAAAACAAACAAAACAAAAAAACAAACAAAAAAACCCCCCCCCCAAAAAAACAAACAAAGAGCCTGTAAGATGGAGTCTCTCAGGGCAAGGCACAGCCTGGTCTTAACAGGGGATTAAAAAAAAATGGATCAAATTACATTATACACATTTAGGAAATATCACAATGAAACCACCATTTTATGCATCTAATATACAATGTCTCAGAAGACCATCTTGCCAGTTGGCTGATTTTACAAGTTTAGGAGACCATTGATCATAGACTGGTGGGCATCTTTTCACTGGGGTCTATGACACAAACCTGATCCTAACTGTTCAGTCACAAGGTTGTTTTTTTTTTTTTAATATTTATTTGTTTGTTATATAAAGAGTGGTCTACATGTATATCTGCAGGCCAGTAGAGGGTATCAGATCACATTATAGATGGCTGTGAGCCACCATGTGGTTGCCGGGAATTGAACTCAGGACCTCTGGAAGAGCAGTTGGTGCTCTTAACCTCTGAGCCATCTCTCCAGCCCCAAGAAATTTTTGAATGAACTTTTTTTTTAGATTTATTTATTTATTTATTATGTATACAGTGCTCTGCCTGCCAGTACAACTGCAAGCCAGAAGAGGGCATCAGATCACATTATAGATGGTTGTGAGCCACCATGTGGTTGCTGGGAATTGAAGTCAGGACCTCTGGAGGAGCAGTCATTGCTCTTAACCTCTGAGTCATCTCTCCAGCCCCGAATGAAACTTTCTAAGAAGAGAGGTAAAGTCAATAGGAGGTACTCTGAAAAGGTTTTTGTTGCTGTTGCTGTTGTTGTTTTAATTTAGGGTAGGTTAGGGGAGGTTGTGAGGAGAACGTAACAGAAAGAGAGGTTAGTGGAGTTGGATTTGTAGAGATGTCCTGTGAGTTAACTTTGGTAAGTTGTTTTGGATCCCTAGCAAGAATGCCAAGTCACACATTGAGGTAGGTAACAGACTGGCTGTTACACAGATGAAAATATCCCAAGATGGTTTCTGGCTTTGGACCTGCAGCACTCTAACTCCTGGTCATTGGTGTCACTTGAGGGACTTAGGATGACACACAGGCGTGGCTCGGAGTTGTCCTCATGGGGTTCTGCCTTCTTAGGGAGTGCAGCTGACAGTGCCACGTTTCCCGTGTGGCGAGGCACTCGTGCCTAGGTCATCAGGATGCCAGGCCTTCAGGAGAGACAGAGCAACTGTGAAACACAATAAGGAAGGGATCTGGGGGGCCCCTGACACCTGCCATCCCTGGGGTCACCCCCCTCTCCCCCTAGGCCGCCCCCCCCTCCACCCCCCCCCCACCTCTGGTCTCTATGGACTTATTCCTCTCTTTTGTTTATTATGCAGATGAAAAGGCTGGAAAAGCCAGAGGCCCTGTCTAGCTGCACACACCCCACCACCACCACCCCCACCACCACCCCCATCCCCTGAGAAATCAGGCCACGCCTCCCTTGCTCCTTCCCTTCTATGGAGGCAGCAGAGAATTGTCCCTCCCTAACTCTGCCACTCTGTGCAACTCTACTGTTTATCCCAATGCTGGCTTTAAGTTATGGCCGGGCTCCTCACTTGCTGGGAAAGTCATAACAGATTCTCTAAAGGTACTCTCCCTCCCTCCTTCCTCCCTTCCTCCCTCCCTCCCTCCCTCCCTCTCTACTTCAGGTCCCCTCATACTGGCCACTGAAACTGTCTCCCTCTCTCCTCCTGTAACCCCTCTCCTGTTGTTCTCTCTCTATCTCCCCCCACCCCCACCCCCCACCCCACGGCCTGCCCAGTTTCTTTACTTAGCCATGCCTGGCCTGGAGATCCACTTGCCCCTGCCCACAGGGACGCTAGGCGGTGAGAGGCGTGTCTCATGCCCCCATGTGATTTACTCTCACTGTAAGTGAAAGGCGGTCCCCACCTAAAGGGGCCTCACATTTCAGTGACAGGGCCAGCAATAAAATAAATGTCAAACACATGTGCCAGAGCTGACATATCACAACTGTGAAAAACAAAGGAAAAAGAACAAGCCTGGGTTCAAGGCCAGTGGGGTCTACAAAGTGAGTTCCAGCCGGGCTACACAGAAAAAGAAAAAGAAAAAAAAAAGTCAGCCTGGGGGAGAATTTTAATAGGGCATGGTATGTATCTCTGGCATGAAAGTTCATCCACGCAGCAATATAACACATAGAAATACACCCTTAAGGGGCTGGAGAGATGGCTTAGTGGAAAAGAGTGCCGCTTGCTCTTCCAGAGGTCCTGAGTTCAATTCCCAGCAACCACATGGTCGCTCACAACCATCTATAATGTGGTCTGATGCCCTCTTCTGGCATGCAGGATACATGCAGATAGAGCACTGTATACATAATAATAAATAAAATCTTAAAAAAAAAAAAAAAGAAAAAGAAAGAAAGAAAGAAAGAAATAGACCTTAAACTAGAGCAGCGGTGATAGCTCAGTTGGTAACTGCGCTTGCCTTACAAGCATGAGGACCTAAGTCAGATCCCCATTAAAGAAGCCTGGCACGATGGCAGGTGCTTATAACCCTAGCAATGGGGAGGGGAAGGTAGGAGCCTTCCTAGGGTTCAAGCTAGCTAAGTCTAGCCTAATCCATCAAAGTTGGGCCATAAAACTGTTTTCCAACGTTACACACACCATACACTCCCAAGGCAGATTTGTTTTTTTGGTTTTGGTTTGGTTTGGTTTTCAGTTTTTTGAGACAGGGTTTCTCTCTATAGCCGTGGCTATCCTAGACTCACTTTGTAGACCAGGCTGGCCTCGAACTCACAGTGATCCTCCTGCCTCTGCCTCCTGGGATTAAAGGTGTGCACTACCATGCCCGGCTCAGATTTGTTATTTTTACATAGTCTAGGCTAGCCCAAAACTTGTGATCTTGCTTCAGCCATCTAAGTGCCAAGGCAACAAGCCTGTGCTTCCATGCTAGTTTCTAAAGGGTGGGAGTGGGGGAGGGGAGGGGTGGGGTAGGGGTGGAGGTGGGGGAGGGGTGGGCGAAGGGTGGGGGTGGTCTTGTCTGGTTTTTTTTTTTGTCAAACAGCATTGGGGTTAGGGCAGCGATAGCTGTAGGAGGCTCATTTGGGGCCATGTCAGCCACAGAAAGGCGTGTGCTCTTCCACACCACCAGCCTCTTCCCTGTGATCTCACGCTGACTCGATTCGCATCATGCAGAATTGAGCAAAGTCTGTATGTGTGGGCTTCTCTGTCCTGAGTTTTATAAGTCCTGATCTTTCAACTCTCTATGCTCTACTCGTAAGAAAGCAGGTAGGAGCCCGGTGTGGTGGCGCACGCCTTTAATCCCAGCACTCGGGAGGCAGAGGCATGTGGATCGCTGTGAGTTCGAGGCCAGCCTGGTCTACAAAATGAGTCCAGGATTGCCAAGGCTACACAGAGAAACCCTGTCTCGAAAAACCAAAAAAAAAAAAAAAAAAAAAAAAAAGCAGGTAGGGCCAAGGGCCTGCTTGTGACATCTTTAAGTCGTCTTTTGGGCAGACTTGATAGCAAAGGCCTGTGATCCCAGCTACTCAGAAAGCTGAGGCTGGAGAATCCAAAGTCCATGGAAGACATTTAACGAGTTTTCCGTTTCATGCACTTCACCTGGGCAACTTAGACCCGAAAAATAGGGGCTGGAGAGATGATGGCTCAGTGGTTAAGAGCACTGCCTGCTCTTCCAAAGGACCTGGGTTCAATTCCCAGCACCCACATGGCAGCTCACAAGTGTCTGTAACTCCAAGATCTGACACCCCTACACCAATGCACATAAATTAAAATTAAATAAAAATAATTAAAAAAAAAAAGAAAAGAAAAATAAATCAAAGTGCCTGTGGAACAGCTCACCGCTAGAGATTTTGTCTTGCCTATTTAGGCAAGGAGCCCAGCATTTTAGGGCCAGTTCCAGGAGTGACGTCTCCCTCTCCTGCTTACCTCTGTCGCTTCCCACGTGGATGACACACAGACTCCCTCGCACAGTGAGTCCCACATAAACAGCCTTCCTTGTTTTTTTCACTGGGGCTGGCCTGCCTGTCTCCACAGGTGTTCCCCTCCTACTGGGAAAGTGTGGGCACCTGCAAGGCAGCGCCAACAAAGACTTGTCTGTCTGCTGAGGAAATCCTAAAGGCACAGGCCACCATGCCGCACTGCAGCCCAAGATGGCAAGATCAGAGTCAGCAGCTCTGGCCCAGAAGGCAACTAGCTACCCTTCTGTGGTCCTTATGTCCTCTCCAGGGCCTTCCAGGTTTCTAAAATTAAAAAAGAATTTCTACCCATCTCTAGTTCATAGTCACGGCCACATAAAACTTCTCACTGGGCTGGGTGTGGTGGCACATGCCTCTGATCCCAGCACTCGGGAGGGAGAGACAGGTGGCTCTCTCTGAGTTTGAGGCCAGCTGGGTCTACAAAAGTGAGTCCAGAAAAGCCAGGATTGCACAAGAAACCCTGTCTTGAAAAATAGAACAGGGGGGGGGGGCTGGGATGGCTCAGAGGTTAAGAGCACTGTCTGCTCTTCCAAAGGTCCTGAGTTCAATTCCCAGCACCCACATAGTGATTCACAACCATCTGTTATCAGATCTGGTGCCCTCTTCTGGCCTGCAGGCATATATGGGAGCATAGTACTGGGTAAATAATAAATAAGTAAAATATTAAAAAAAAAAAAAAAAGAAAAGAAAAGAAAAATAGAACAAGGGGGCTGGAGAGACGGCTCAGAGGTTAAGAACATTGCTCTTCCGAAGGTGATGAGTTCAATTCCCAGTAACCACATGATGGCTCACAACCATCTACAATGTGATCTGGTGCCCTCTTCTGGCCTGCAGCTGTACATGCGGGCAGAGCACTGTATACATAATAAATAAATAAATAAATAAATAAATAAATAAATAAAAAGAAAAACAGAAAACAAACAAACAAAAACCAAAACAACAAACAATCAACCAAAACCAACAACAGCAAAGACCCTTCTTGCAGGTCCACATCTGTAGTCCCTAGACTCGAAGCTGAGACGGGAGCAGCTTGAGTTCAAGGCCAGCCTGGGCTACCCTGTGAGGTCATGAATCAAAAATAAAACCAAACAGGGACTGGAGAGGCAGGTCAGAGGTTAAGGTGCTTGCTGCACCACGTGTGAGGAGCAGAGTTTAGACCCACATGCATGCTGGGTGGGCATGACGGCTCTCACAGGGTGTGTGGATGCACAGAGGGTTAGAGTCCCTTGGAGAAGGCTGGTTATTTAAAGTAGCTGGGGGGAAAAGCTGGCTATCTAGACTAGCCGTGTTGGTGAGCTCTGAGTGAACTTGCGTCGCTGAGCAAAGTGGAGAGCAATTTGAGGAAGACACTGGACTTCTGGGCCTCCCTGCATGCACACAGACACACATACACACAGTACACCCACATACATGCAACTGTGTGTACACACGAAGGAAAAATTAAAACAAAATAAAATGCATCCATTTCCTCCCTTGACTTACCCTCTTTTGTGAGCCCTCTGCCCCCTCAGAGATGGCTCACATAGAGGGGTCCGAGAAAAGTCACCGTGTGCTTCATGTGGTGTCCCTCACCAGACAACCCAGTGCAATCCCAGCACAAGAAGAAGAGCACTGATTAGCCTTTATCCCTCCTATTCTGCAGCATGCTGGGCACCTATTTCCTGTCATTTCCCTTGCTACTGAAGACTAGGCAGTACATCAGCAAACCCTTAACTGGTTATCACTTCTTCCTTCTTTTTCTCCCCAACAGAGTGTTACTGAGGTTGCAATTTAATGTACAATCAAATTATTATTATTATTATTATTATTATTATTATTATTATTATTATTTTCATTTTTCGAGACAGGATTTCTCTGTTTTAGCCTTGTCTGTCCTGGACTCACTTTGTAGAGCAGGCTGGTCTCGAACTCACCGCAATCCGCCTGCCTCTGCCTCCCGAGTGCTAGGATTACAGGTGTGCGCCACCACGCCCGGCTCAGATCCTTATTATTAGTTTTGTGTGCGCGAATGCACGTATGTCTTGTCAAAGTGAAAACAGACCCTAGAGGGCTTCTCTATCCTAATTAGTTCCCAGATAATAGAGACAAGAGAGATAATGATGTACAAAGGCTTTAAAAGCACCATAACTGGGGAGGTATCAACCCTCTAAGCTATTTTGCTATTTCCCGGCTACATACCCCAAGTTACTTGCCACAATCATTTCTGTCCGGGCTGCTTCTGTTCCATCAGGCCACCCCCACGGCCATGTGCTCATGGTACTTACTGTCCCATGGTGATATCCTTTCTCTCCAGCATCTCCTCCTGGTACATTTCTGCTTCCTCCTCTTCCTCCTCCCAGCCTCCTGGTTCCTCTCTGACCCTAAGCCCCAGGAACCCGAGCCCTGCCTGCTTCTTTTCTGCCTAGTTACAGGCTCCTAGCTAATTTTATTAGCCAGCCAACTTTAAATTGGGGAGCAAGGTTCACACACCATCACTTGGTGTATGTGACAGCCAGCCTACCCTCATCAGTGAGCCAGGTCCCAGGGAGAGACTTTGTCTCAAAAAATAAGGTGAAAATCTCTTGAGGAATGATGCTTGAGTTTTGAGTTCTGGGGCTGGAGAGATGGCTCAGTGGTTAAGAGCACTGGCTGCTCTTCCCAAAGGTCCTGAGTTCAATTCCCAGCAACCGCATGGTGGCTCACAACCATCTGTAATGAGATCTGATGCCAGCTTCTGGTAAGCAGGTGTACATGCCGGCAGAGCACTGTGTACATAATAAATAAATAAATCTTTTCAAAAAAGAGTTTGGACTGGTGTGGTGGTGCATGCCTTTAATCTCAGCACGCAGGAGGGAGAGGCAAGTGGATCACTGTGAGTTTGAGGCCAGCCTGGTCTACAAAATGAGTCCAGGATAGCCGAGGCTACACAGAGAAACCCTGTCTTGGAAAAAAAATGAGTTTGAATTCTGGTCTCTATGTGATTGCTTCCACATTTGTACCCACACACATACATTTTGGGGGCTGGTCTGATGCTATGTATTATAATGCTAAATAATGACACCCTCCCCAAATCTGGTAGCTCCATTCCATTTCCTGGTACCCCCTTTTCTCCTTGAGCTATACACTTTGTATTTTATTCCTTAGCTTGCTCCTTTTCACTGTAGATCTTCTATAGAACAGTAGCAACCACACAACAGAGTCTATACCAGGCTGTTCTGAAATTTTCCTCTGCCAACGCAACTAATCCAAAACTCTTCAATTTAGGCCAGGAAGACTTTTTTTTTTTTGACAAATGCAAAAAGCAGCCATATTCTTAGCCAAAATACCACAAGAATGGTCTCTAGGCCTCTAAAACCTCTTGAGCCAGGCCAGCAAATTTCAAATCACCCTCAGTCCCACTGACATCCGTGTTCCTACTACTATGGTCCACTGGGCCCCACTTAAGTCATTCAATTGCTTTTCTAATCCAAAGTCTCCAAATGCACATTCCTCCAAACTAAAGCATGGCCAGGCCTATTGCAGCAATACTCCAGTCCCCCTACCAACTCTTTTTTTTTTTTTTTTTGAGACAGGGTCTCTCTGTGTAGCCTTGGCTGTGCTGGACTCATTTTGTAGACCAGGCTGGCCTCGAACTCACAGTGAATCTGCCTGCCTCTGCCTCCCGAGTGCTGGGATTAAAGGTGTGTGCCACCACGCCCGGCTCTTCCCCTACCAACTTCTCAGTCTGGGTTTATTGCCAACACCACAAGCCTGCATGTATGTCTGGGCACCACTTGCCTGCCTGGTGCTCAGAGGCTGGAAGCAGGTGTCAAATCTCATAAAACTAGAGCTAACGATAGTTGTGAGCTATTGTATGGGTGCTGGGAGCCACCTTTCCAGCCCCCCCCCCCCGACTCTGCTTTTTAACTGGGTTCAGGTTGTCACGTTTGTATGGCAAGCTCTTTACCGTGGGCTACCCCTGCAGCCCCAAATTTTGATTTTTTTTTTTAAAGACAAGGTCTCACTGTGTGGCTAGGCTAGCTTTCCTAGCCTCTCAAGTGCCAGAAGAGCAGGTGTGCATCATCACATCCAGCTGTCAAATTCTGACTTTTTTTTTTTTGCAGCTGGAAACACAAGCAACAAGGAGACTGGGTCCTACGGTCACTCAAGCAAGAGCACTGCCAGAAGCGTTTATTTATTTCCTGGGGTTATCAGGATCTGAAAGCTCAGTTCATCAGGAAGGAACTCTGATTTCTAAGTCCTCATTCATCCCCCGCCCCCAATCCCGCTTTTTAAAATTTTTCCCCGAGACAGGGTTTCTCTGTGTAATAGCCCTGACTGTTCTGGACTAGATATGTAGACCAGGCTACAGATCTCGAATTTACAGAGATCCACCTGCCTCTGCCTCTGCCTCTCGAGTCCTGGGACTAAAGGCGTGCGCCAACCAACCACTATGCTCCTCTCATCGCCTCTGTTTTTGTGCCCACCCCATGGAAGAAGGGATAGGGGCCCACCCAGGGCCCCACTTCATGACCACAGAGCAAGGGGAAATTGAGGTGGCAAAGGCTGGACTTCCCACTCCATGGGAAGAATGGCACCCCCCTCTCGCATCCCGGCGTCCATTGTGGAGACGCCTCTAGGCCGGGTCAGAGATACTCCAAAATCACGTCGCGCTCTTTTAGGGACAGTCAGGACTCCCAGCCTTCCGCCCCATTTAGTGTCCGTTCCGCCGAGCCTCGCCCTCGCCAACGCCCACTCTCGGTTGCATGACTCTGCCTAGTGAAGAGTCGGAGGGTGCGGCGCCCTGCCCCGTGACTTTGTCACGTGCCACGCGTCCGGGGCGGAGCCGAGCCAGGGTTTTTTAGGGTCCAGGCACCTAGGGCTCCCCAGCCAGCCCTGTCCTTAGTTCCTCTGTCTGTACCACCTGTTCCACGACAGCCAAGATGATGTGTGGCGGGCCATCCGCCACAATGCCGGCCACGGCCGAGACGCAGGAGATCGCCGACAAGGTAAGGCTGGGCTCGGGACAGCAGGAGCCGGGCCTGCGGGGACCCTGCGGCCTGAGGAATCGGCTTGCCCAGACCGGCCCCGGGTCCTGCAGCATGGTTCCGGCGCCGCTGCGCTTGTAGCTGGGACCCCAGGCCTGGTTGGAGGATTCAAGGGGGACTGGGCCGTGTCTTCTGCGGCGTGCACGCTAGAGGGCCGCCTAGCTCTTAGGAAACACGCACCGGGATCGGTGGAGGCATGGGACGGTCCCCAAATATTCTGGAAGGCAGCCCGTAGCGTTAGAGCCCAGGCTATCCCGAAGATGAGGCACCTTCTTGACTTAAGCCCAGGCCTAAATGAGAGGCTTGATGAAAGCCAGCCTGGACTACAGTGAGAGTGCCCCCAAAATAAAGAGCTAGCTCAGTGGTAGAATTCACCCCATCCCAGGGAGGGACGTTACAACCCAAAAGTTGCAGAACTTGCTAGTGCTTAGATTTCGTAGTTTACAGCCAGCACTTCCTGTGGCTGTTAACAGAGCAGAAATTCTCTTTCCCGCCCCTGAGACAGGGTCTCTCTATGTAGCCTTGGCTGTCCTGGACTCGCTTTGTAGATCAGGCTGGCCTTGAACTTACAGCGATCCACCTGCCTCTGCCTCCCGAGTGCTGGGATTAAAGGTGTGGGCCACCACCAATTGGCAGAGCACAGATTCTGTACAGGCTACGAAGGTTCAGGGAATTAGCAAGAGAAGAAAAGTTTTTAACAATTCCCCCCCCCCCTTTCCTGCCACCTCCCAAGGCCTCCCAGGGGACCCTGTCACCAAGCTGGGCCGACCTTGGGAGGGCCCGTGCACTGACTGAAGTGGCCAAGGAGGAGTGAGTCAGCTCCCTGAGACCCTGAAAACAAGGAATTGGTACAGACACGCTTGCTAGGCCCTCCCGGGAAAGGCCCAATCAACTCCTGTCTGTTGTTGGGATTACTCAGCCTGGACAGGGTTTGTATCCCTGACGCTGAAATGAGTACAGTCCAAAGGGGACCCTGGCCAGGTGCAGTGTCACCATCGCTCCATAGAGACAGAGGTAGGTGAATCTCTCTGACAGGGTTTCTCTGTGTAGCCTCGGCTGTCCTGAACTCGCTTTGTAGACCAGGCTGGCCTGGAACTAACAGACATCCGCCTGCCTCTGCCTCTGTCTCCCGAGTGATTAAAGATGTGCACTACTGAGCCCAGGCTGCGTTCCTCTATATCAGTGGAGCCAAGAGCTTTACCCTGGCCCCAGTTATGAGGAACACTGGTGTTGAGGGATGGCAGGGGCACTCTCGTGAGAGGCAGGAAGGCACCTGCAGGTGATTCTGAGTCCTTCTCTTCTCATCCACCCTCCAGGTGAAGCACCAGCTGGAAGAGAAAGAAAATCAGAAGTTTGGTGTCTATAAAGCCATATCCTTCAAGACACAGGTGGTGGCCGGTCGCAACTTCTTCATCAAGGTGGGTACTGAGTTGGGGCTGGGGAAGGCCAGAGGTGTGTGGTCTCATAGTCAAGCCAATGTCCTGTAACTTCCCCGGGAACACCCCTTAGGAAGATGCACACGGGTTCCAAGAGGATGACTTTGGGGTGCTGGGGTTCCTGGCCTTGCAGGAGGAGACAAACATCACTGGCCCAGTTGCTGGTGTCCTGTCCTGCCTCAGCTTTCTAAGGCTGAGTAGAGCCTGGGGCTGGAACCTCACCTTTCTCTCAGGGGCCTCTCTTTCTCTCCTTCCAGGTCGATGTTGGTGATGATAAATATGTGCACTTGAGGGTGTTCGAACCCCTCCCGCACGAAAACAAGCCTTTGACCTTGTCTTCCTACCAGACCAACAAAGAAAAACACGATGAGCTGACCTACTTCTGAGTCTGCAGCCGCTTTGCCAAATGCTTCATCTTTCCGATCTGTGTTTGGGTCCACAAAGTAAATACCCCTCTGTGATTGAGGCGGTGGGGTGGGGTTAAGCAGCTTCTTTTGTGATCCCCGAACTACGTTGTGTTTTGTTTTCTTCCAAATAATTATTTTCAGAAAGCTGAATATAATCTCTCTAAATATATATATTTTTAGAGACTATGCAAACTTTGTCATTTGTTTTGAATTTTGCCCTTTGTTTAAAAATCACAAGTCACCTCTGGGTGGTAAATATCTTTAATCCCAGTGCTTGGGAGGCAGAGGCAGGAGGATTTCTAAGTTCAAGGCTAGCGTGGTCTAAAGTGTGAGTTCTAGGACAGCAGGCCAGAAAACAGCATCAGATCACACGATAGATGTTTGTGAGCCACCATGTGGTTGCTGGGAATTGAACTCAGGACCTCTGGAAGAGCAATCAGTGCTCTTAACCTCTGACCCATCTCTCCAGTCCAAGAAACCCTGTCCTGAAAAATCAAAACCAAGGGAGAAAAAAAAATCCCATTTGCAATGTAGCTATGCCAAGAAAAGGCAAGTAATGTGTTATTTACTTGTTATTTAATTTCTTCTACATTTATTTACCTGTGCGTGTGCACATATATGCATGCCATGGTACACATAATGTGCACATATATGCATGCCATGGTACACACATAGAGATCAGAGGAGACAACCTGCTGGAATTGACGCTTTCCTTCCACCATATGGCTCCCTGGGATTGAATGCACATTATCAGGGTTGACACCAGGCACCTTTAGCCACTGAACCATTTATAAACTTGGTACCAGCCTCTGGTTTAATCCCCACCATTGCAAAAACACAGTTATTCATAGCTGAAGACCCAGCGGGTAGAGTCCCTTCTGTGATGGACATGACCTGAGCTAGCCAGGGGAAGTCTTTCTGGTCTAGGGAACTGAAGTGACCAGATTTACTGAGTCATAGCATCTAACTGGGGCACGAAATGGAGGACGCCTTTTCTCAGCAGGCTTTTCCTCTTCTCTGCCTGACCTTATCTGGAAAGCATCTCTAGGCACAGATGCCTGACCTTGCTTGGAGGATGACCTAGCACAGAACCCCCTGCAAATGTTAAGAGTACACGACTCCCACTCTTCTTGCCCAGCCTGTATGAAAACTAGGTACCATGTTAGGACCAATCAGCCTTCTCACCTGTAATCCTAAGAACCTTTACATACCTTGCCCACGAAACAGTAAGATGAGCTGTCTCTCTGAAGCCGACTCCCAGAAGACTCAGTGTCTGAACACCATTTGATGCTTCTGCCTGCTTTGTCCTCCTGAGCCGGTAGCCGATGACCCCTGGGGAAGGGAGGACCACATGATAAAAGATTTTGAGTGAGTCTTCCTGTTCTAGAAGTGTCAGCACTAGGCTGGTGGGCACATTCATATGCTGTCACACCAACAGTTATCGGACAGCTACATGGCTCAGAGCGCGACCTGGGTCTGTGTATATTCCTAAGTGTAGGCATCCTGACCAGTCTGGCTTTCAGGGCCTGCTTACTCTTAAGAAGGCCCGTGGTCTCCCCTGGGGTTCGTCATGCTGTAAAGATTACTCAGGACTGCTGGAGGGCAGTCACCTTCAAGGCACATGGAGACTGGCCGAAGACAGACTTACTAACTCTGGCGATAAGGCCATCGAGAGGCCTGCGGTGAGTGCACAGAACTGGGGAGGGGGGTAGTGTGGAAAAGGAAAAATGGGCTGAGCCTCCTGTGCCACACAGGACATCAAGAATGAACTGTAACTCGGAGATGGAACGCACGGGGTTAGGGGATGCCCTGACCGAATCCCCAGCACCAAAGACAGCAGACGGTGAGAAAATGCAAAGTGAAACCTGCTCTGCACTAGACCTGACATGTTCCCCGCCAGGAGGCTCAGGGCAAGGAAAACAGGGCAGATGCCACTGAGGGTGTAAGAAGCGGCCAATGTGTCATCCAACAGGGAGGGAGGTGAGTCAGCAACAGTGGCTGGAAATCCCCTCACACTACAATGAGCAACCAGAGCAGGCAGTCACCGGGTTCAGGCTTAGAAGGTCTGCAAGCAGGACAAAGCACGCTCACTGTAGGACACGGGGACAGGCAGAACTGACACGGGGCCTGGTATGAACATGGGTGGGTGTTGCAAGGATATTTGATCACACTGTGAACCCCGAGATTGTGTCGTTCACTGGAAAAACCTGTTGTGGTGTGGCTCAGCCCTAGCACATGCCTTTACTCCAAGAGCTTTCTTCTTGAATTAAATAAATAAAATCAATCAGATTAAGAGGCAGAACAGGGGCTGGAGAGATGGTTCAGTAGTTAAGAGTGCCGCCTGCTCTTTCAGAGGTCCTGAGTTCAATTCCCAGCAACCACACGGTGACTCACAACCATCTATAATGAGATCTGGTACCCTCTCCTGCAGATAAAACACTCATATGCAATAAATAAAATAAATAAATCTTAAAAATAAAAGACGTGGAACAAATAACCGGTTGACAGGGAGTGAACATAGGGGAAAAAAAAACAGTAAAAGGAAGTCAGGAGGATGGATAGGGAGACACACAGGAAGTAAAAAGGCGGGGCATTCAGTTTGAGGGTTTTTGAGATGTAGAGAAGGGGGCTTCTTTTTGTGATGTCAGCTGAGGAGGAAGGTCAGTTGGGTGCTTTCTCTGCCTCTCCGAACTGGCAGGCTTTTACCCCAGCATCTGGCTCCCCAGGCTTCATTGGTAAAACCAAACGATTGACATTTTGTTAAAAATAACGGGGGGGGGGGGGCGCCGGTGATGGAGAGATGGCTCAGTGGTTAAGAGTACTACTGTCTGCTCTTCCAGAGGTCCTGAGTTCAATTCCCAGCAACCACACAGTGGCTCACAACCATCTGTACTCTGTAATGCTCTCTTCTGATGTGCAGGTAGGTGTACATGCAGATAGAGCACTCATATACATAAAATGAATAAATAAAATCTTTAAAAAGAAAAACAAAACAAAAAGAGGTGGGTGTGGTGGTTCGAATAGGTTTGGACCCCATAGATACATGAGTTTGAATGCTTGGCCATTGGGAGCGGCACTATTAGGAGGTGTGGCCTTGTTGGAGGAAGTGCGTCACTGTGGAGGCGGGCTTTGCGGTCTCCTCCCAGTGTGGAGAGTCCCCTGGCTGCCTTCAGATCAAGATGCAGAACTCCTGGCTCCTCAGCACCATGTCTGCCTGCCTGCTGCCATGCCTCCTGCCACGATGATAAGGGACTAAGCCTCTGAAACTGTAAGCCAGCCCCAATGAAATGTTTTCTTTTATAAAAGTTGCCATGGTCATGGTGTCTCTTCACGGCAGTGGAAACCCCAACTAAGACAGTGGGTAAAGTGATTTCTCCAAGGTGGTCAGTTTCATCAAATGCTTCTCTCAGAGAGCTTGGAGGAGGCTGCTGGGATACTGTGCTGCCAGGAGAGGAGTAACAGGATGTGCACTGTGATAGCCGGAAAGCTGGTTGACACCGGAAGGAAGTGTGCAGAGGAACATCACCTCAGGCCCCCCTAGGGCTCACAGCACCCCGGAAGCTGTTAGATTTTCCTCACCTGAGAAAACAAAGGCAGGACGGCTGAACTCTTGTGGCTTCTGGCCCTGTGTGTGGTAAGGCAGGTCACCATGACTAGGTACATGTGATTGGGCAGGCTAGCTCACCTCATGGCAACCAGAAGGCAGAGCCAGGAAGGAACCAAGGAGATCAAGTTACATGCTTCACAGGCACAGGCCCCGTGACCTCCTTCCTCCAACATGCCTCTCCTCCTAATGGCCGCGGGTGTCTGAACTCATCCCTGGATTAGCTCATTGGTGAAGTCACCCTCAGGTGCCAGGCACCTCAGGACCCTGCTTTGGGACCACGGCTCCAGTGCAAGAGCCTTTGGGGGTGTTTTATAGCTAAACCAGAGCAGAGAAGTCTAGAGGGTGTAAAGGAGAAACGGGGTGAGAGGAGCCATGTTCCCCTTGAGGGGGGTTTCTGTGGTAGCCGAGTGAGGGCTCACGTTGGCAGAGAACACTCAAAGAGGGAGCCTGAACATGGCTGGAGGGCTTTGAGGATGCCTTTGGAACAATACTGAGATACTCCACTTGGATGATCTGTGTGCCCAGAACAGCCAGAGGTGAGGGAGTGGAGGCCTAGCACGCCACTCGTCAGGAGGCCCAAGCTGCAGGAGGCCCAAGCTGCAGGAGGCCCAAGCTCCTGAACCAATAAGGATGCTGGGTCCCCAGCCTCACCAGATGCTCGGTCTGAAAAATGGGGCTGGAGGGGCAGGCAACAAAGTCACACCCTCACTCAGGACATTTGCAATGGACTATGTCCCTTCTAGACCCTGGAATGCAGACCTTCCTCATGATTGTGACGTACATGCCTTCCCCCAGAGTGTCCTGCCTGGCCAACTGTGAACAAATGACTCAAGAAATCAACAAAGCCATTGCTTGTGGCACTCGACCATAGGCGGAGCCTCTCCCTGTGCCGAAGGTCAAGCCCTGTCCCAGAGGTTGGCACCTCTCTGATATCTCCACCTCTGCGTCCCTTGGAAGGAAGATGACTGGCATGCTTGGGTGCTGTGCAGGCTGGCAGCACTACAGTGCGCTGGCGCTAACCATTTCTAGCAGCTGTACCATGTTTAAATCCAGATGGGAAAGACCGGGGGAGGGTGGTGTGAAACGCTCAGCATAAGCAAGGATGGGCTGCTCTGAGCTGGTGCCTGTGTGGGCAGGCGAGGAGGAAATACTCATTCTGCCTTCACAGCCCCTTTACAGATGTTCCTCACACTGCCTCGGAGGTTGGGGGATTGAGAAGGTACTAATTAGAGGGTATCCCATCCTGAGAGCCCCAGGTCTTTACTCAGGACCTCTGCCAAGCAGCAGGCACTTGGTCCCTAGCCCTTGGGCACCCGGAGTTGTCAGTTACTGTTCTGAAGTCGAAGGCTTTGAGCCCCATGTCTCTGTTCTAGCTGAGGGGAACAGCCATGTTCTGGGCTGCTCGAGAGCCCTAGTAGGGCAGCCAGAAATGTTAACAATGTCCTAGGCATCGAGGAGAGGAGCCAGGTGGTGCTACCACACCCTCCTGCACAGTCAACCTGCATGGGAAAGAGGTGCTGTTAGGTGCCCCCGAGTGGATGAGATTAGATCCTCATTAAGCCAGTGACAACAGTGCATGTAATTGTAATTGGATGCATGTTGTGCAAGGAAGAAAATTGCAGACCTGAGGGGTGGAATCACCCCACTACCAGCATGCCCAGGAGACCTAACGGGCTGTTGGCAGGCAGCATAAACTCTTGTTTCTGTGTGGATTACTTCAGAGTCACTGGAGAAGCAGGAAGAACTGTGGGTTCTGGGGGCCTGGGGCTGGGAGCTGACATGCCTAAATTAGGTGCTTCTGCTGTGAGGCTGATGGGGAGCCGTGGGGGCTGAAGGATGGCTCAGAGCAAAGAGGAAGGCCAGCCTGGTGTAGTAACAGCCCCAGTTCCAGCTAGGAGCACGAGTCAGGGAGGCTGTTTGCTGTAGGACACAGGGAAGTCCAAGCTTGGGCGATGGTGGCGCACACCTTTCATCCCAGCACCTGGGAGGAAGAGGCAGGAGGATCTCTGTAAGTTTGAGGCCAGCCTGGTCTACAAACTGACGGCAGAGCTACAAGAGAAACTCTGTCTCGAAAAACGAATGAACAAACAGAAGAATACCTGGATCCAGGGCTGGTGGCTCACAACGTAGACTGGGACCTGATGCCCTCTTCTTGGTATGCAGGTATCTGTGCAGATAGAGCACTCATGCATAAGATACATAAAAAAAAAAAAAAAAAAAAAAAGCTGGGTCCAGCCAGGTGTGGTGGTGCACGCCTGTAATTCCATAGCTCAGGAGGTAAAGGCAGGTGGATTGCTGTGAGTTCAAGGCCAGCCTGGTCTACAAAGTGAGTCCAGGATAGCCAAGGTTACACAGAGAAACCCTGTCTAAAAAGAAAGAAAGAAAGAGAGAAAGAAAGAAAGAAAGAAAGAAAGAAAGAAAGAAAGAAAGAAGGAATAGCTGGGTCCACCAGGCGGTGGTGGCGCACATCTTTAATCCCAGCACCAGGGAGGCAGAGGCAGGCAGATCTCTGTGAGTTTGAGGCCAGCCTGGTCTGCATAGCTGGTTCCAGGATAGCCAGAGCTATACAGAGAAACCCTGTCTCAAAAACAAATAAACAAACAACAAAACCAACCAACCAACCAAGAAAGGACTAGCTGCGTCCATGCCTGGACATGGGCACCAAGCATATTGTTCAGAGACTGCTGCCTGAGGTCAAAACTCCTGGAGTGGGCAGGGATAGAAGCCCTGTAAAGGCTGGGGGGGCGGGGAGAGGTGGGGAGCCCTTCTGTCCCTTCGCTTTGTGTCTGCTCCCCTGCTGTCCACAGACACTGGTGCTCCTGTTCCTGTTCCGACTCTGGGCTGACTTCCTCCAGTCTCCTGCTTCCACGTCCAATCATCTATGTTCCCCGATGTCCCTTCTACAAGGACACTCGTCACCGGTTGAAGAACGCAACCTAATCTAATGTGACCAGTAATTTCATCTCCACCAATGAGGCCTAAATGGGATCCATTTGGCCCTCGGTCACTGACATAATGAACACCAGGGTCTGAGGTGCCGTCTTCTAGCTGATGGCCTGTCCTCAAGCCTCACCCACCAGGCTCTGCTCATTCCCACTGCCACAGAAAGGCCATCCTGGGGTGTGGGGACACTTTATTCTTCTGGCTGAAGTCTGAGTGGTGGTGGCCAAGAGTTAGAGCAGCTGCAGGCTGATCTGGAGGGACCAAGTGCAGTCTTTCACTGTTGGCCTCAGCTGTGACCCGTACACAGCCCAGATGTGTGCTACTTTCTCAGAGAGGAGGCTGCAGGGAAGCCATCAGGCTGGTCCCTCCAGGTGTCCTATCCTGTCTCAGGACTACTCTGTCCCCACAGGGTCCTTGTTTGGAAGGAACTCATTGATCTGATGGGGGGAGGTAGGAGTTCCACAGCTCTGGGCTGTAGTGGTCTAATCACAAGCCACTTTCTTATTAGCATGTCAGACATGAACCAGATTCCCAGTCCATTCTGTCCTCATCTTTTTTTTTTTTAATTAAAGATTTGTTTTCTTAGCTGGGCGTGGTGGCACACGCCTTTAATCCCAGCACTCGGGAGGCAGAGGCAGGCAGATCGCTATGAGTTCGAGGCCAGCCTGGTCTACAAAGTGAGTCTAGGACAGTCAAGGCTACACAGAGAAACCCTGTCTCGAAAAACAAAACAAACAAACAAACAAAAAAGATTTGTTTTCTTATGTATACAGTGCACATCAGATCACATTATAGATGATTGTGAGCTACCATGTGGTTACTGGGAATTGAACTCAGGACCACTGGAAGAGTAGTCAGTGCTCTTAACTGCTGAGCCATCTCTCCAGCCTTCTGTCTGCATCTTAACTCAGATATTTGCAAAGACCTTATTACCAAAAAAGTAAACAAAGCTGAGCATGGTGGTGCACAGCTCTAATCCCAGCATTCGGGGAGGTGGGTCTCTGTGAGTTTGAGGCCAGCCAGCCTGGTCTACAAAGTGAGTCCAGGACAGCCAAAGCTGGAAAAACCAAACCAAACCACAAAACCCAAAACAGTGACAACCCCTAGGTTAAGGAACACCATCGGGAATGGGGGACATCTATCTAGAATTCATTTTGCTCCTCTCGTTGCATTTTATAGCCACATCCTGATTTCCTATTGTGAATGGGACAGCCAGTGTGACATGTATATGGCCAACAAAAGAGCAGCAATGTGTTGTCAGCCACCCTCTCTGTCCTCTCCTGCTTCCCTGGCTGGACCCTGGACAGGGCAGGGAGACACTCCATGTTGGGGGTAAGGCCATGTCACAGCACTGGGTCTGGTCAGCCACTGAGAGGAGCAATGTCAGGGACCAGCTGAGCCTGCTCCAACTAATTCCTGTGTAGCAGGGACTGCAGACAGGGCAAGATCCTTGAGTTTCTGGAAGGTCTGGCTTAGTGGGCAGCACTAAGGCCTTTAGGTTCCCTGCCCTCACACAGACTGAAGAGAACAGTCTTGCACAAGCTGGGGGCATGGGCATACTGGCAAGTCACGATTGGGCTCAGCAAGTGCCAGAAGTGCCCATGAGACATAGATACACAGGAGGGCTGTAATGGCCAGATCTTACTGTGAGTCTCCTGAGGCCTAGCAACCCACAAACAAGTCTGGCTGGCTTACTACAAACCCTGGGGACGTCTTGTCCCACTTGCATCCTCTCTTTTATCTTTGCTCTAGCAGTGTGCACAGCATCCCCCTCACTATTGGCTGGACACTTTGGGCCTTGACTTATTGCTCCAGACATCAATCTGGAACCCATATAGTAAGCTTGAAGCCAGCCTTGCCCTCCTCACTGGGGGCGGGGGAACCTTGAGTTGGGTGCGATTGGCTGGGAGCCTCACTGGGATGTTTGACTCAGATCATAGGAAGGAGAGATGACCAAGCCAAGACTCCATCCTACCCCATCCTTGCCTCAGGATGTGGCCCACTGAGGAAATGGCCTCCAAAGACCACCATATCCTGGGATCTGCAGAGATGGTACCTGGCATGGCAAAGGGGCTCTAATATTGATGGGATTCAACTGAACATCTCAAGAGGCAGGTGATCCTGGGTTGCTGAGTGGGCCAGTGTCATATGTGAGGATGCGGGAAGGCCCGAGTCATGAGAGATGGAAGATGGTGCCTGTCCTCAAACATGGAGATGGGGTCACAAGTCAAGGATGCTTCAGCCTTGGATATGGGAAAGGTAGTGATCTCTTACCTTCAGAGGGAGCCAGCACTGACATCCCATTTGTATTTGTCTGGCCTTGGGAGAGCTACACAAACAGATGTGTCCTTTAACAGAAAGCAGTGCAAGTCACTGGACAATTGTCCTCAGTTCATATCTCTACTCTGTCTCTGTCAGCCTCTTGCATGGCCCCAAATCTTTCTGGTGAATGACCAAATGAGAACTTAGGAATCTCTTCTCCCCCCTGCCCCCTTCTTTGCCTTCAGGCCCTCTGCTGAACTGCTCCAAGGCTCTACACTTAAGGGCATGGCTTGGCGAGCTTCAGCATCCAATGGCACTGTCAAATGTCAAGGAGCCAGGTGGTCCCAGAACTCACTAGCAACTGAGATGTTAGATCTATAGCCTCTGGGGCTGGGGTGGGTGTCTTCAGAACCTGGCATGGAGCAGCTAGGCAGGTCTTCCATCTCCTACCTCCCACTCTTAATTCTGATTGGAAGATTCAGAATGTCCCTAAAGCACCAGACAGTCCCTTGAGACAGAAGAGATGAAGGGTGAGCTATAAGGGCCATCATGGTTGGGACCAAGTCCTTTGAGGGGTGTTTTTTAGGTAACACTTGTTTTGAGCAGTGACCACAAGGGGGCAGGCTGGGGAACAAATAACCACACTAACACAGCTGCAATGAAAATATTTATTTGTGGATAGTCATAGAAGTCAACAGACCAGCACAAAACAGACACAGCTACACAGTGCTGACAGGTGCTCATGTCTACAAAAACACTGACAGGGGACAGTACACAGGGCTTGGGGACTTGGGGACTTGGGCTAGAGACCACCTGAGCCCGGAGTGTGCCCCTCCTGCACAGCAGGGACTGTGGGGTCAACTGTGCTTTCCTCTAAAGGGCAGGAGCCTCTAAAGAGTGTGGTCTCTGGGAAGGACTGGCGGGGGCGGGCCAGCCATCTTCCAGTTGGTCCAGGTTTGCAACACATGGCTGAATTTCTGACATGCTCTACATCAGGAGTTAGGCAGCTACGGAGCTAAGAGACTCACGGTGTCACCCATCCTTGTCTCGTCCTTCAAGAGCTATGTTCGTGAAGAATTCACCTCCGTTCACCAAGCACTGACGTCACACCTACCCTCATCCAGAACATGGTCTTGGGAGCTTTGAGGGAATCACTGGGGCCTGAGCTTTGAGGGAATTTGCTTCTGCTTCCTGCTCTGTGGGACACGAGAAGGACGTGCTCTGTGCACTGTGTCCTCTATTGAGTCCTGTCACCCCCCAGGGCACACCGTCCTCATGCCAGGCACGGAGCCAGGTCCTCTGTGATGATAGCTCAGAGGCTTCCAGGGCACCAGCCCAGGCCACTTAAGGATGATGTCACTTCCTCCTGCCTCCCTGGGGGTCTGGCCAGCCCTGCAAGGTGGACAGTGAGGTGCAGACATGGTTTTACCCAACACCTTAGCCTGCCTTCACAGAGTCTGCTGGCTACAGGACGGGCAGTGAGGCATGGCCATGGTTACACCCCAAGGCCTTCTGGAAGCTTCCAAGCATGGAGGTCTGTGTGGCAGGCTCTCCCCTCTGCTTCCACCCGTCTAAAGCTGCAGGGCAGAGGCAGCCCTTTCTGGCTAGTCAGGAGCTGACCAGGGCAGGGTGGGGGACCACGGCTTCAGGGAGGCCTTTCCCACCTGGAATGTGTATCCTATTGCAGAGAGACTGGAAACTGCCAGACAGTGAGCTAGGGGAGGGAAAGAGGAGATGCCAGCATCCGGGGAGCTCAGCTCACCACCACCACCCTGAAGCGAGTGTTTGCCAGGGCTCAGCCACAGACACGGAAGGTAAGAGGTGGGAGATGGAGCCTCTTGCTCTGAGGACACGCTCCTGCCTGGCTCAGATAGTGGGGAAGGCTTTAAACAGTGTTTATTCCACTAGGAATTTTAAAAAAGAGAAAATTTAGTTATAACCTTGTGTGAGTTTAAAGTATTACTATATAGCTATCTTTCTGCCTTAGCCTCCAGGGTACCAGACTGCAGGCATACACCATCGTGCCAAGCAAAAATTTTCCATTAATATAAACATTTTTATATACTATTAAGTTTAAAATTACTCATTAAATTGTGGTTTTAAGCAAATAAGCACCCTAGGGGGCAATGAAGGGAGAACATAGCATATAAAACATTATTTTAAATTAAACATTGCACAGAAAACATCTGCAACAAAAGTAAACCAGAGTCAACAGGAAGACACTCATATTGCATAACGTACTCATATTTAGGAATGTTAATTTTGGCCAGGCTGACCAAAACAATGGCTTTCTGGGATGTCATGCATCACGGGGGACTTTCTGTGAAGTGTTGTATAGTGACAATGTCTGGATCCTAAGAGAAAGATTTACACACTAAAAACCAACCAACCAAACCTCCCAGTTTGGAGACTGCTGTCTTTCATCTGCTGGTACCAGCATCAGCCTGGGCAGCTAACGCCATTCTGGTCCCACTTCGCCCTCTGCTGGTGGAGGCTGAAAGTGTGCTACTGAAGGCAGAAACTTCCCAACTCTGGTTCCATGGGATTGGAACTTGCCAGCAACCACCTGCAGCTATCACAGTAAGTGTGGAAAAGCAACGGGCCTGGCTCATATGTGTCGAACTGCGCCTTCCCTGCTGGGCACTCCTCCAGCATTCAAAGTCCTGGGATAGTGACATTCACTCAGATCTGTCGGGCCCAGGTTCAAGCCTTCCCTAGCACACCACTTTCTCTACAGAGCCTGCACGTCTATGAAGAAAGTCACAGTGAACCTGACCTCCCAGAACTGTGCCTTGGGACGGGGCACACCTCCCTTTTTTTTTAGCATCAGCTGGTGGGCCCTGTGCTCAGCATCCATCTGTGACATGGACAAACCTGCCTTTCCAGAGCCTCTCAGGGCAGGTAGCTTCCTGGATGACTGCAAGAGAAGCATGCTAGCTGGCGGCAGGGCAGCAATAAAATGGAGCTCTGGGCTGCGGCACCCTCTGGAGGAATCTGGACGCCACCTCCAAAGCCTGGATCCCTGCTTGTCTACTAAAACTCTAGTCCCCTTTTTGGTCCAGGTAGATACCCTGTCTTAAAAAGAAGGTGTGTGGAGGGGACCAGTGCAAGCAGTGGTCTCGCTGGGCACCTGAGAACTGAGTAAGCATGGGCTGATATCTGCAAGCAAGTGGTCCCTCAAAGGGCAACAAGGAAGCAAAGAATTGAGAGACAAAATACATTCACTTCGTTCTTTCTGTACTTCTAAGCTACAGACAATGTAAGGGCTGAAGTGATGGGAGCTGGGCACTGTGGTCAGGAGGTGCCCAGAAGCACAGCAAAGGGCTCAGTGCTGCTCTGGCCACCTGCCCCCTTTCCATAGGCCCTGCCTTCCTCAGCAAGGACACGAGAGGTCTAACTTCTAACACCCTGTGCTAGTCTCTTATCCCAGGTGGTGGTGGTGACATCATACTGGGGACAGGTGGCCTGTGTGTATGTGGCACACAGTCTCCTCCTTTCAGATTCCCCACTTCAGCCCGGTGAAGCCAGGCCTGGCCACTCCCACTGAAAAACCAAGCAGCTTTAAAAAAAAAAGGGTGGGTGGTGCTCTCACAAATTGAAGAAAAGGACAGCGTCTACAATTATTAACATACTGCAAACATAAGTAAGATAGAGGCACACGGTTATCTAGCAGGACCAGGCAATGATTTTTTAAAGAATGACATGTCAGAACTGTCTTCCAGGAGGTTGAAGGAAAAGGCCTGAGACAGTGTCAAAGGGCGTCCCCAGTGGGGAGCAGGCAACACTGGGCTAATGCAGTGTCACTTGTGAATACAGTGTTTCATTACTAAGCTCTGGACAGTGATAAGTAGAAGCCAGGTCTGATTTGGATACCAGGGGACCAGACCCTGTGCTGGCAGGCAAGCAGGCAGGCAGGCAGGGCTGCGGACATTGGCATGGAAAGACTTGCTTCTGCCCAGGGCCCACGCTCAAAGCACTGATTGTTTCTTCTTAGTCACGTGTCTGCCTCTGCTCCTTGTCCTGTTGGCTCCAAAGCCGTGAGGAGGACAAGCTGGAATTACAGCCAAGTTCAGGATTTTAGAGAACTCTTCATTTGGAAGGGGCGGGGGGGGGGGGGGGAGACATTCATCCTGCTGTGTAAGCATGAAAGGGTCCTCCTCACCCCCATCAGCTCTAGGCTACAGCAAAAACAGCTAAGGCTTTGGCTGTGTGGCTGCAGAGTGTGGTCCTGAGGACCCCCCGCCCCCCCCCGGTATACATAAAAGCACCAGACCCAGAACTGCAGCTCATCCCATCACACACAAACAGGCTGTCCTTAAAGCCATGCCCGCCCTTATCTTTTATTGTGTGTGAAGCCAGATGTCAACCTCTGGGGGTGGGGTGGGGGGTGGGGTCTTCCTTTATCACTCTCCCACTTTTTGTTTTGAGTCAGGGTCTCTCCTCACTAAACCCAGAGATCACCAGTTTGGATACACTGGCTGGCAAGTGAGCCCCCGGGGAACCCTGCCATACCCACTTCCCTAGCTCTGAGGTTACTATAGGCGCACACTGCACAACCACACTTAGGGTGCTGGGGACCGAACGCAGGTCCACATGTTTGCAGAGCAAGTGCTTTGCCAGCTGGGCCATCTCTCCAGCCCAGTCCCAACACGTTAAAAGAGGAAAAAGGAAGTTTCTCTCATTGTTGGCAAGGCAGTGTGTCCTGTTCTCTTGGAGGCAGTGATGGGCTTTGCCTGGGTCAAGCCTTGGGGGACTGATGCTGACCTTCCCTTCCAAGCTGCTGGCTGTGGCTTTCCTTTTACAGATCACCAAGTCTTGGGGCTTAGAGGCCTGCAATGGGGACCAGACTTGATGGCCATACCAGAGAGCCTGCGCTGTGGTCTTTATGAACAAGGTGATTTTAAACGTATATTTATTTAGCGCGCGTGCGTGTGTGTGTGTGTGTGGGGGGGGGGGTAAAGGGCTCAGGTTGTCAGGCTTGGCAACAGACACCTGCACCTGATGAGCCATCTTGCAGCCTGTGACCCGAAAGGTAAGAAGCACAGATGTGTGTGGTACAGGTCCATGCAAACCAGCATCTCCTCTCTCTCTCTCTTTCTGGACAACTTGAATGGGGAAGCAGAAAGTTGGCACTACCTTAAGGTAGGGTGAGGCTCTCAGAGTCCCACCAGTGGGGCCTGCAGCCAGGCATCCATACTCCTTAGAGTCCATAATGTATTCTCCGCCTTTTTCAGCCTCCTATTTCTCTTTAGGCTGTGGTTTCTTGGAAGAGGCAAATCTTCCAACTGAGGTACAGGGAAGTGGGTGTGGGTGTTGACAGGAAGTCATGAATGAACTGCCCCACTCACAGCAATGATTAGAGACCCCAAACTGTGACAAGCAGAGCCAGGAACATCACCCTTGAGCAATAGGCAATGGGACACGTCATGGTCTCCTGAGGGGGTGTAAGAGCTGTCCCTGCACCCACACTGCCAATATGCTCTGCAGAGGAACAAAACTTCCAAGGAGGCAGAGAGCTAGCTGGCTTCACACAAGGGCCTCTTGCTCCTCAGCATGTGGTAGGCACACAACACAGAAGTGGGGGAGAAGCCAGCAGTTAACTATGTCACCAGGGCCACAGTGCCATCTCTACCTCTCCTTCCCCCTCTGTCCAAACACCAGTGCAGCAATACACTGTCCCCAGCACTTCGTGACAAGTGCGGTGCCAACTGACAGTACTGCAGCGCTGGGTGGGGTCCCACAAGAGCCCAGTGGGACATCCTTCTCTGACCTTCCCAAGGGACTCAGGCTCAGCAGCTGGACACAACATGGGACAATTCCTCAGAACATTCTCCCAAGCTACAAGAGATCCTGCTGACACCCAAGAGGCTTGCGGATCCCTGGAATGTTCTGGTCCCCTAAGAGGTCCCTGTCACAGTGGCCACATGCTTTTATGTTTACCTTCCCACAGAGTCCAACAGCTGTGTAAGTCTGACATCCTGGACACCCAAAGAGCAGCAGCGACAAACACAGAAACTAATGCAGGAACAAGGGGAGGACGGGATGGCATTGCAGGTGTTTGGCGTAATTCTCCCAGATGCCAACGGTTAAGACCTAACCCAAATTTAAAGACAGCACAGCCGCAGGCAGTCTGTGCAGGATCAGGGACCCGGGCGATGTCAGCCAGTGGCCAACAGAGGGGTCCACAGGCAGCAGGCTCCCCTCCTCCACCTACCTTCCACACAGCTACGAGTCAACAAGAGGCAGTCAGAGGCCCAGAGCCATTGGGGAAGGGGCCATGTTTCTGAATCACATATTTCTGCGACGGTTTTGTCATTTTTAAAAAAATAGCACGATGGCACATTTTTCACTATTGAGACTGGCTGAGACCCAAATCTCAGGGAGGAACAAAAGGTCAAGTCTCAGTCATGGCTCTAAGGCAGACGTTACAGCTTTTCACAGGGATGGGAACGGAGACCCCCAGCACGCTGTGCATCAGGGCGAGTGTGCGCGGCCCTCACAGCACCGTGGCCTGCACGACGATCTCCGGGTCCTCGATGTCCTTTTTGCTCTGGACCATCCTCAGCTCCAGCTGAGCCGGGCTGGGCTTCTGTCCCTCTCCTGCTTCGGCTGCAGAACACGGAAGAGCTCTGAGCAGGCAGATGGAACCCGAGGCATCCTTCCCCCTCCCACACTCCTCAGTTCCTGCTCCACAGGGCCACCTGCTGCCTCACTCCTAAGAGGCAGCAGGACGCAGAGGTCTGAAAGGAGAGGCCCCCCCTTCCCTCTTGCCCACCTCCAGACAGGGACCACCTCCAAGGAGGGCAGGGCGCGAGGGCAGATACCTTTTGCACACCGGATAGTCCTCTGCAGCACGTGTTGCATGGCAGACACAGTTTTCTCACAGGCCACCTGCAGAGAGGACAGAGACACTGGGGCCTTGGCCTACTTGGGCTGAGCATCACTGTCCAGAGGACATGCCACAAGCACCGGCTGCCTCAGCCCCCAGGAAGCTGGCTCTACTGTCCCTCCCACTCACAGGACACAGCTGGGCTCCATGAGGCTGACTGAGGGGTAGCCCCCCACAGAAATGCTGCTGTATTAGCTGGGTCAGGAAGGTCCCCAAAGTCCATGCTAGGCCCCCTGCCTGGGGTGCTATTGGGAGGTGTGGCCTAGTGCAAAGTCCTCAGGTCCTTGGGGAAGCTCCTGCAGGTGACAGGGTGGTTCCTTGCTCCTTGGCCTCTTTGCTCCCTGGATCCCACCATGATGCACAGCCACAGGGCTCAAGGCAACAAGGCCATCGCACCAGGAACACACATCCCCAAAACCATGAGAGAAACCTTTCCTCTTTATAAAGGACCTCAGGCATTTTGTTACAGTAGTGGAGAGAGAGCCAAGCAGATGCTGCATATTAAATTACTTCCCTGTGGCCCGAGAGGCATCACTGCAGGGGCAGCAGCTTGGGACTTGGTCAAAATTGTGCCCACCAGGCACACAACAGGTGCTTAACTACAGTCCCTGGGATTAATTAGTCTTAAAGACTCCAAAAGGGAAAGAGCTCTTGCCCACAACTTACTGTCAGAGTTCAAGGCCAGAGGCCTGGGGGACTCAGCAGCTCTCAGACATTTCTCAGTTCCCTGACAAGGGTTGGCAGAACCAGCACTTGCCTTGGGAGCCCCACAGTGAGGCTCCTCTGGGTGCCAGCTGGCAAGTGTCTACTGCCCTGCACAAAAGGAACTTCCATTGCTGCCAATATATAGGGTAAGTCTGGCTTGGCCTACACCTGAGGAAGCTAGGAGTGGAAAGCCAGGGAGCATTCTAGACTTCAACTTAAGAGTTTTCAGGGGACTCGACTCATCTCTATCATAAGCAAGTTGCCAGCGACACCGACAGCGTCCGTTAGAAGGGGTGGTGGGACAGCAGCAGGAAACCCACTTCCAGGTCCCCACATCTAACTGCCTCTTCTAGGTGACATCTGTTCCTCCCCCACTTCCTCCACTCTGAAGGAAGGCAACCCTCACCCAGCTGTGCAAGCCTGGCACAGAGTGAGGGACATCAAGGCTGGGGGTAGCTGTCTGTAGGCCTGGCGTAGTCTACACTGGGGGTAGGGGCTGGTCCAGCTCTGCTTGCTTTTTCTTTTTGGGTTTGCTCTGCTGGGATGACACTCAGATGTTGTTGTGCTAAGTTAGTGCCGTGCCACTGAGCCATGTGCCCAGCCATTGCAGTCTGTCTTCAGCAGTACTGAAGGAGGCCGTGCTGGCTGTGAGCTGCTGGGCAGCAGGAGAAACGACCTGGCTGTTGGTCCCCATGCAGCTTTTCTGCTCAAAGCCAGGAAATCACAGATGCAAGAGCACAGCCCTAAGGAAGGCCCTGTGCCCCTGCCGAGCCCATCCCTGAACTGCATACTGCACAAAAAAAGCCGCAGCATGATTCCCCAAGTCACAGCCTCAGTCCCACTGGAGCTCTGGATGGGCTCAGATGGTGGAGGGGCTGCCTAGTAGTGACTCGGTACCAGCTGCTCCACTCTGCCCAGGAGACCTGAGCAAAAGCACCCTATCTCCTCACAAGTGCAGAAGCAGGTGCGAAGGACAGACAGACAACCACAGACAGTCTCCATGACAAGATTGAGGTAAAGGGACGACCTCAGCGTGTACCCTCAGCCTATTGCCTTCATCCCCCAGGGACTGGGCCTATCAAGTCTTCAATGGCTATGTAGCAGGAAACAAGCTGGACTGGACTGAGCACTGCAAATGTGTAGCGAAAATTCTGGAATTTTGGTTTCTTTAAAGAAACACCCACAGAAAGCTGGGCGTGATGGTGCATGCCTTTAATCCCAGCACTGGGGAGGCAGAGGCAGGTGGATCGCTGTGAGTTCGAGGCCAGCCTGGTCTACAGCTAAGGCTACACAGAGAGACCCTGTCTCGAAAAACAAAAATCAAAACAAAACAACAAACAAACAAAGAAACAAAAAAGGTCCACAGAAATATTACAAGAATATGGTTATGTTTTAATTTCACGTGCGGGGCTATGGGGCTCTTCACAGCAGCTGACTATGATTTTCCTCATGCTCTAGCAGGGGTGTGGTTTTGCCAACTGCAGGTAGTTTCTGTGGTTGTGTGACCTTTGGAATTCTGGGAACTTTTCAGAGGGTTTATATATGCCAGGGCCTGAGAGGCAGTGTCGGTGATGGTTGGTCATTCAGGGGGGTTGATTACAGTTTGTTACTAGTCACTCTCAAAGAAAAACAAGAAAATAGATTCAGAGATCTTGCTCTCCCCCTACCCCCTATCCTTTCTCTCCAAACTAGTGATGGGGGTAAAACCAGGTGTGTGTGGGGGGGAATAAAGGGAGGGAAATAGAACCCACAATTAGCAAAGACCAGCTACAAGCAGAGAAGAAACAAGAAGAAGGAAATTAGATTAAGAGACCTCTCTCCCTCTCTATCTTTCTGTCTCTCTTATCTAGTGATGGGGTGAAACCTGGGGGATAAAGGGACAAACCCACAAAGTAGCTAAGACCGGCTACAGAAATGGCTCCTGGGTTATCAAGGCTTCATGGACCCAGCATTTCTGGCTGACACTTGTGTGAATTTCATTTTTAACAGGCTGAGGGTCAAAAGCCAGGTCTCAGTCATGCAAGAGCTACATCCCCAGCTCCCTATGGGTTCTAACTTTCAAATCCAAGCCCCTAGCAGTAGAGAGCTGGCTTAACGATTAAGAGCATCCTTTGCTCTTCCAGAGGTCCCAGTTCAATTCCTGGACACCACTTTGAGCCTCGTGACCATCTGTAGTTGGTTGGATCTGCTGCCTTCTTCTGGTGTGTACATCCTACATCCCTCAAATCCAAGCCCTCGATGTCACGGCTTCCCAAACATGGAAAGAGTGGGCAACAGACTGACGTGGTGGGCTTCTGAGCCCATAGTCAGCCATGTCCTCCCACCGACCCTGGAGCTCAGGCTCAGGACCCACTAACAGGCTCCTCTCTCTCAGTTTGGACCATTGTAGCCTATTTCCCCACCAGGAGTGCGGAGGGAATTGTGGGGAGGAGCAGCAAGTACAACTGACCTTGAGATTGTCCGGGTGCTTGTGTGTCCACGCCAGAAGCATGGCAGCGAAGAGGTCCCCAGTGCCCACAAACACGGCATCCACCTTGCGCATCTCCATCCGGATGCGTTGGGTCACCGTGGAGCCATCAGGCTTCCCTGGGGGAGGACATAGGCCAGGTTACCGGGGCTGAGACTTCTCTCCAAGACAGGGTTACCCCTGCAGTGCAGTGAGAACTTGTCAGACCCACTGGTCCCCACTTCTAGAAGAGACAGGAAGGTCAGCACTGCCCATCCTTGGGGGTGGTCTCACAGATGTGGTGTGGCATCATTCAGGAATTCTGGGACTCAGTGTGTGTTGTCATAACTGACACCCTCCCCCTACTGCCACCATTGTCCCAAGGAAGAATGAAACACTGGACCCTTAGAAGCTGAAGCTAGCACGCATGGCCTTACACACTCAAGAGTGTGTAAGAACTTCCTGGATGCACTGTGTGCACGTGAGAGCACGTGCATGTGTATGTGTGTGTGCATGCATGTGTGTGTGTCACACGAGCACTCAGATGCACATCCCTACACTCTTGTGCATCCACAGTGGTTACTGGAGCCAGTGGGTATGAACCTGAGGTTCGTGTCAGCCTGTGACTCAGCTCTGTGTGCTGTAACACCACCCAAACACTTAAGTAAGGCGCTGTTAGTATGTCACCAGGCTCCGCAGCCAGCAGAAACCCACTCCCTGTGGTCACCTGGGCCACAGAAGCCAGATTCAGCTGGTCTCTGGCATAGGCCATGGGTCCGGGGTAGCTCACTAGACATGTGAGCCTGGCAGTTCCAGCATATCATGGACATCTGAGCATCTGGTGAGTGGGTGCGGGTGAGCCTGCTCATGTCCCCAATGCCCCATCTGTCCCCACCTGGCTCCCAGGGCCTGTCCTGAGCCTGCCTTCTGTCTGACACTCCTGCCAGGCAAGGGGCACTAACGCCTTGCTGACTGAGTCATAATCTTCTTTCTACTGAGCCCCAGTTATTCTCTGGTGCCTGAATGCCATGGGCTACATAGACAGATGGACCCACGGAGCAGGGGAAGGCAGGTGGAGCGGGCACTTACGCATCCTCTGGCTGCCCAGCGCGATCAGGTAGTCACTGCCCTTTGGGGAGGGCAGGTCAGAGCTGGTGATGACCACCGTGTCAGGACCCATGCAGTGCAGCATGTCCATCACCTGCCAGCAGCAAGGGAGAGTGTCAGCACAGCCAGACACGGTGGCCCTTCCTGACAGTCACATGTCTCAAGGGGACAAGCCTGGTCTGCCACTGTCCTCTCTGCAATCAGAGATGGAGCAGCCAGGCGTGACCAGCATGCTTGATGGGTTCCAGAGAACCTGGGGCGTTGCCCACACATGGCCAAGCCTGTGGTCCACCTCCTTCTGTCAAGGCCATTGAGAAGTCAGAGTCTCAAAATGAGAGGAACCTGGGGGCCCCACCCCAACTCCTTAGGAACTGGCAAGCTAGTCAGAGCCCCTGGCTGACCCCAACTGGTGTGTAGACCAGGCTGGTCTTGAACTCACACATTCATCTGCCTCTGCCTCCCAAGGGCTGTGAGCCATGACATGGCTCAAGCCGATTTTCCCTAAACCTGACAGCTGTCCCTGTCTGCACTGCAGGCCTCATAGGAGACATTCGTGGGTGCCTATGCAAGTGGCACAAGATGTGAACCTAGCCACTACCCACTCCCAGAGGGAGACAACATACATGGACTTATACACTACACACTGTAATCCCTAAGGCCACAGAGGGTGGATAAGATGGCAACACTGGTGTGTGGGACTGTTGGATGTGGCATAAAAGATGCCTATCATGGGACTGAAGGGACAAGCCAGCAGTTAAGAGCTGCTCATGCCAAGGACTCAGGGTCAGTTATCAGCACCACCATAGTGGCCCTCAACTGTCCTTAATTCCAGGTGCCAAGGGATCTGCTACCCTCTTCTGGCTCTGAGGACACCAGGTATACACACGGTACATATATACATACAGGGAAACACTCACATGTAAGAGACAGATAAATAATTGTTTACAAATAGACGATGCTATCAACCATGGGCAAGCAACTCCCTGGCCCAGTGAGGAGCTGCCTCCACATGGTTCTGGGTGACTTGTTCTTGCCGGCTGCTTGTTTCTGGGTGGAGAGTGTAATTGAAGGTACTCAGTGCAATGTTGGGACATGACAGTGACACATGTGGCTGACACACTCATCGATAGATAAGACTGTATCCAGAGCTGACGCGGTGCCTGGCACACAGTAGACATACTCAGTGATCGCTCTGGGCTGAATTGTGAATATTGTAAGCTGAGACTACGGTTGAGTGGACCGTAGAGCCAGAGTCTTAGAAAGGATGGTGACAGTGGGGCACGGTTGTGTCATGAGACAGCTGAGGTCATGAGCTGACACCTTTACACTCTTAGCAAAAGAAGCTGGAGGTGGCAGGCAGGCCCTCAAGGGGACTTTCAGACTCAAGATCTGAGAGAGAATGCTTTGGTATGGCAGCCTCGGGTCACAGATATGGACGCATGGTGGACCGAGCACAGAGCTGACATAGGGTACCAGTCAAGGGCAGGGTGCTCTCCACACCTAACTCAGAGCTCAGTACCCCTCAGGTGCCCATCCCTTCCTGAAGATGGGCGTCTGTCTCCTTCCCCATGAGTAAGGCTATGTGTGAAGGTCTCCTTACCTCAAGTGCTTCTTCCTGGCTGTGGATTTTTCTGCCACTCAGCAACCTGGAACAAACGCAGGAGGGGTGAGCCAGTCCCTATGTTACTGCCATCCTGGCAACTGACCTACACCTGGACAGGGAGCCATTGCAGCAACTACTGGCCATAAGAACTGGGGAAGCGGTGACATTTAGGGAGAGGTGGGGAAGGTCAAGGGTCAAATGTGTTATAAGGAAATTCCCACACATGGTGAACACCTATAGGAAGACAACAGCCACCTATAACGATCCCCAGTGATTCCCCACCACCCCATCAGTTAGCTAACTACAACCAGCACCCCTACCTGCCTGCCTTGGCCTGCTAGCAGCACAGAACCCTCAAAGAGATGTCATCTCTTACTTGGGATGGGCCCAGTGCTGGCATCCTTAGCTACTCAGTCAAAGTGGGTGCATACAAGGCGTGCAGGGCCCTGCTCACAAGACAGAGGCCTAAGCCCTGTGAGTCTGGGTAACTGGCATGTTTCTTCAGCCAATCAGGGGCCATGTTCTCTGAACTCTTGAGAGAGATCTGTGGCCTGCAGGTCCACCTGGGGCCACCCCCAGCCATAGGAGCCCTCGGCCGGACGTGTACAACCTTTTTCTCCTTGGAGCCTCCTGACAGCAGAGAGATACAGGGTCATGAACCAAAAAGCAGAGGGATCGAGAACTTGTCATTGGCTTACAGGCAATGGGAACCACTGCCGGGTTACAGGTCTGGGTTCACAGGGTCAAGGGTGACATGATTGGGCTAGTGCGGGCCTAGCTTTCTAAGGGCTACTTGAGGCCTGAGTGGGCAGATGTGGGGCGCATGTGAAGACAGGCACAGGGCTTGGCAGGGCTCCCCGGGTCATCTAGTTACTTACTCAGCCTCAAACTGGTTGGGCGTGATGATGTCTGCCACGGGCACCACTTTCTCCCTGTACACCGGAAGGAGGTCCTTGGGGACATACTGGAGAGCACAGGAGACAAGGAAGGACGCTCACTCACACAGGAATAGAGGGCAGTGGAAAAACAATCCCAAAGCCTAAGTCCTGTGGGAGACCCGGTGTCGCCTCCATAAAGAATACACAGCTGGGGACTGGAAGAGCCTGACGCAGGTGGGACAGGGACAGAAAGGGATGTCACCAAGTAAGAGAAGGGCCTGGGGCAGGAATGGAAGGCCTCAGTTCACCAGAACCAAAGGGAGGAAGGGAAGTAGGGAGCTAAGACACAGGGCCACGCAGGATGATGTAGCCAACATCAGGCCCCCAGGACCTGACAGCTGGGGCCGGGCCCCCCTGGCTCTGGTAGCGCAAGTCTTGGGGTGTCTCATCTCCACCTAAGACATGCCTGTGAGCCAACACGCTCATGATCACCTCATTTTTTAAATTTATCAATGAAGAATTAAAAAGAATGGTACTCTTCCTCGCCCCCTTCCCGCCTTTCCCCCCTACTTTTTCCTGAGATGGGTTCTTAGTCTATAGCCCAGGCAGGCCTAGAACTCACAGCAATCCTTCCATATCCAAGTCCTGGGATCACAGATGTGAGTCACCAAGGCCAGCTCAGAACACTCTTTAGCTTTTTTTTTTTTTTAATGGTCCCCATGTTGCGGATGGACCCAGGGCCTCATACCTGTCAGGCAAGTGCGATCTACACTTCTAAGCTTTTAGAAAAACTGGATTCAGGCTGGCCTCAACTTTGTGTTCTTCCTGCCTCAGCCTCCCTAGTAACTTAGGATTGCAGACACCCACTGCCATATCTGGTTCCTAACATCCAAATCCCACAGGAGGCTCTGAAATAATTGTCTGTTCCCATGATGCTTTGCTGCACGGGTGCATCGTAGGGCAGGGTTTTAATCGCTGTCCTTCTAGTTGCTGAGGAAATTTCCCTAGAGGCCCATGGTCCTACCCAGATGGACACCCGCTGGCTGGCACAAACAGGAGAAGAGCTAAGGAGAGATGGGACCACACGCACGGCTCAACCCCTAGACTCAGGTCTGACCATGACACCACCACCACCACCACCACCACCACCACCACCACCACCACCACAACAACAACAACAAAAGGCTCGTTCATGACTGAGCTTGATGGCTGGCTCACATCTCAGTGGCAAGGCGTGTATTTGCCCAGCATGTGACAAACCCAATACAAACACAAACAAAACTGATCATCTGAGACACAGGCTTTCTGCCTGTCTGAACCTACCACATTATCTTGAACCTAGGCACTCCAGGAAAAAGTCACTCAATCAAAACCAGGACACACCACAGCGACATGAGCCGGAAAGGGGAGCTCCTGACCACAGCAAGCAGCGTCAGGCAGAAAGGAGGGGTAGAAGTCTGGTGTAGGGAGCCTTCCAGAACACAGGCACCGAGTAAGCAGGTGGAAGGAAGGCAGCCACTGAGCAACCTAGACACAGAGTTATGCCCACTGGCCAAGCAGGGTAGAAAGGACACAGTCCAGGTGAGCCCTGCACATGTGACCTGGAATCACACCAAGTAGCCAGACAGCCAAAAGATACCAGAAGGTATAGTAGATAGGCTTGTGGGCCCCATAATATGGGGGGGAGGGGCAGCAAGGGCTACTTCTGATAGGGACTCTGGTGTCCATTTTCTCCTGGTGAAGCAGCCTTGCCAGGCCACAGAGGAAGAAGATATAGACAGTCCAGATGAAATTTGATAGGCTAAGGTCAGATGTTAGGGGAGGAGGGTGTCCCCTTTCTGAGGACTAGAGGAGGAGGGACTGGGATGAGGGAGGGAGGAGAGGACTGCGAGGTGAAGAGGGATGGCAATACAATTTAAAAAGAGAGAGAGAGAGAGAGAGAGAGAGAGAGAGAGAGAGAGAGAGAGAGAGAGAGAGAGAGAGAGACCAGGAGGCTCTGTGTATGAAGACACTGAATTCGAAGCTTCGGGCCTCTGTAGCACCCATCTGCACAGTCTGAGGTTTCTGTGGTGTCACAGGCCATCACCAAGTCTGACCCTCCCACTGCCTGGTTTTGAACAGCTTGTGAGCTCAGAGTGAATTCCTCAGTGTTAGTTGAATGGTTAAGGGGAAACTGGTAGAAAGGGGAAAAAAAAAATACTTGCACAAGAAGATGATCTGGCTGTGACATCTGTCACCCCACTGATCTGCAGTGTGGACAGGCTGACATGGCTGGCTCGGTGTCTCTCTCCTCCCTGACTGCTTCATTTATGTCCCTCCTGAAATTGCACAGAGGGATGCCTTTCCTGGACGGAGGAGTCCTGTCCTGCAATTAAGGGTAAAGGCTACCCTCTCCCCTGGTAGAGCCTCCAAACAAGCTTTTGGGAAAATCCATCCGCAACAGGAGAAAAATCACAGGGCATTCACCGTCAGTGCCCACACCTGGAGGTTTATTAGACAGCTGGGTCCACTGCTGACAGACTGTTTATGGCTGCATTGGGGCACAAGGACAGCTGAGGTGGCCATGAGTGGCACACATTTGATACTTGTCCTCCACTTACCTGTATGGGGCCACACTGGTTTACCTGGGAAGGTGACCCTCACTTTGGTTCAAAGCAGAGGCACAGACTGGATGCTTAACAGCCGCACGACGAGGGTACTCACCATGGAGCCTTCGCCGTTCCACTTGTCACCCATCACAGGATCACACACTGCGGGGACACAGCATCCGGTCAGCAACTGCTATCGCTTGCTTGCTTTTCCTTTTGTTTTGGTGTTTGAGACGGGGACTCACTGTGTAGCCCAGGCTAGCCTCGTACTCTTCCTGCTTCAGCCTCCCACATAGCTGAGGATGTAGGCACCCACACCACACCCAGCTCTATAGCTAACTTTCTCCCAAAACGACGGAGTGTGTGCCTGCGTGTATGTATGCGCACCATGTGCGCAGATGCCCAGGAGGTCAGAGAAGAGCATGAGACAGCCTGTAGTGGGTGCTTGGAACTGAAACTCTGGCCTTCTGCAAGAGGAGTATGTGCCCTTAACGGAGGACAGGTTCTCAATTGCCCTGGCTGGCTCTGAACTCACTATGTAGCTGGGGTGACCTGTGAGATCTGGGATTACAGGTGTACACCTCCACAGTCAGTTTCTGTGGACCTAGGGATCGAGCCCGGGGCTTCATACACGCTAGGCAAGCACTTTACCGTGGAGCCACATCCTTAGACTCAGTTGTTTCTAACATTACAGACACGGACCCACAGGAACAACGTGTTCCCTGTGCAGACAAACTAGACATAATGTCACCCCCGCATAAACTGCCTCTCCCCACCCACTAGTTTGGCCTGCCTGGGGTATCAACCCAACCTACATCCTCTTTAGGGTCAGACCTCACAAGTCTTGGGCACCCCAGGCCTTCACACATACTTAACTCTCCCTTCTTATGTACCTATGGGTCCCTAGGGTCACCCTAAAAAAAACTTGCCAATCCTCCTGATGAGCCAGCTCACTTGGTTTTTTCCTTAGAGGTCCCATGGGTCAAATAACTAATAGACAGAGGCCAAGCAGAAGTTGAAGTGGCCAGAGGAGGACAGGAGGCTGAGCTGTTCCTTCCCGGAGGTAAGAGCAGTATGGGGTGGGGGAGGGGCAGTGGGGGGAGGGGCAGTGGGGGAGGGGCAGCATAACTGTGCACTCACCATACACAAGCCGGGAATTCTGCTGTTTTAGTCCCCGCACGATGTCCACCACCATCGACAGGAAAGACATGTCCCTCGTGTAACCTTGAGAGGGAACACCCAGGATCAGCACAGTGACCACCAGAGCATCTGCCGTAACAAGCACCATCAAACCAAACATGCGTCAGGCTGAGGACAGGCCAGAACGCTGTGGCCAAGGGAAACACGGGGTCTCAAAAGCCTGTATTAAATAAAATTAGTGGAGTAGCTCCCGGGGCATGAGGACTTTTGAGGGGCAAGACAACAGAAAATTGGCAGGCAATTAAATTTCCCACTAGCAACAGGACATTATTACTTGAAACTGTATTTTGATTGTGTGTGTGCCTGAGTGTATGTTTGTGAGCCATGTGTGCACTTGAGCCCTCGGAGGTCAGAAGATGACGTCTATCACCCGGAGATGGAGTTACAGGTGGTTTTGAGCCACCGGATGTGTGCTGGGAACTGACTCTGGGTCCTCTGCAAGAGTGGTATGTGCTCTTTGTTTGTTTGGTTTTTGGTTTTTTCGAGACAGGGTTTCTCTGTGTAGCCTTGGCTGTCCTAGACTCGCTTTGTAGACCAGGCTGGCCTTGAACTCACAGCGATCCGCCTGCCTCTGCCTCCCCAGTGTTAGGATTACAGGCGTGCACCACCATGCCCGGCTTAAAAAGATTATTTCTTTCTATCTATCTATCTATCTATCTATCTATCTATCTATCTATGTGCTCTATCTGCACATAGAGCCTATATTCTCGAAGAAGGCACTAGATCCCGTTGCAGATGGTTGTGAGCCATCATATGGTTGCTGGGAACTGAACTCAGGACTTCTGGAAGAACAGTTAGTGCTCTTAACCTCTAAGCCATTTCTCCCAGCCCCTCAAAACATGGTTACTTTTTACCTGATACAAAAAGCTAACCTGGGGGCTGGTGTGATGGCTTACCCAGTACGGGATGCTTGCTGCCAAGTCTGGAAGCCTAAATTAATCACTGGAAACTGCATGGTAGCAAGACCTCCACACCCATGCCGTGGCACCACGTGTGTGCGATCATGTGGACACACACGCTACACTAATGAGCAGATTAGACAAGTAGAAAACACAACCAGAAACGCAACAGAGGAACCCATGTTACATCTAAGTAGCAGTGTCTCCCTGTAAGCACTTCCAGAAAGTGCTGGAGCCTAGGGCACACCAAGACACTCTGTGAAGAAGGCCGGGGCCAGGCATGAGCCTAGAAAGGCCAGTGTGTGCCCGGCCCGTCAGCAGCAGGCTGGGAGCCATGCACCGGGAACCTAGGGGACCCTCACCAGTGAGCACGTAGTCATATTTATTCACATTGTTCATCTTGAGGCCTTCATACAGCTCATGGAGCTCCTGGGAGTTCAGCACTTGGCCCTTCCAATGGGCATAGCCTGCAAGAAGGAAAACACACCAAGCTGTGGATGTGGGGGCCTAGGCTTCCCTGGTGACCAGCTCAGATCATGACAGCTACCTACTGTCTTTGAGGAGACCAGGTGAGATGGTCTTCTGAAGGCTGGCCTTAGGCCCAGACTGGATGCTCTGGACCCGGGGCCTCAGTGGGATCCCAGCTGAGGCCTGGAAGCACCCCTGTTTCTACACCATGGGGGCTCACAGTGATCTCTACTCTCCCGCGCCTGGCTCCTATTAAATCAATCCAGGGCAGCAGATACTCGGTACCCCAGGTAGCCTAGTGCAACTGTGTCCCCTGAAGATAGGATGTGGACAGGAACACGGGGCATACAGCTGGTTACTGTATTCAACAGGAACAGCTCAGGGCAGCGAGGCCACCCAACCCTGACCCCTGAGCACAGTCTGGTTCCCAGTCTCCTCTATGTGGTTTCTAGCCATTAAAACCAAGTTGCTGGGTCATTGTCACCTGACACGCCTGGCAGGTAAGGGCTCGCCCTGACCCTACTCATTCTCTCTCTGTGTCACAAGCAAACTAAATCACTGTCAAAACAAGTCATGGGACAAATCCCAGATACAGATATGAAAGAAAAACAGGTTTGGCCCAAGTGTACAACCTGCCCCTCTGCCTAATGTGGCCAGGACCCCAGGCCTCTGGGACCCAGCCTGAGACGCAGGATACCTGGGTACCCGCTCATACCAGGTGGGGCCAGCCACGGACACCCTGCACTTGACCAATGCAAACTTTTTCCATTCAGCATCTTGGGCCATCTAAGTACACACTCACGGCCTCTCTAAGATATCCAGGTGTTTTCAGTACCCGTGGAGCACCAGCTGGAGCACAACATGACAGGGATCCTGCACAGCGTGACAATGATCCCACACAGTGTGACGGTGATCCCACAAAGCATGGTCCTCAGAACTAAACCCAACCCCACTGCTCAATACCCGGAGCCATCTTGGCTCATTTAAAACAGAAAGAATAGTAAAAGCAGCAGTAAGAGTCGACAGGGTCCATGCAGTTCCTGGAGGCCGGCGGGCCATCTGGGACTTCAAATGCCAGGGCACTGGTACTGAGTGGCCACCGACCATGCCAGCCCCCTGTCAGCGCCACCTGCGGCTGCTAATGACTCTCCCCTTCCAGGTTAAAACGTTAATGTTACATCGTCACATCCTGCTGGTGACCAGCTGGGCTGCTCTGGGACACTCTGAGCTCAAAGTCTCCTTTGTGTTCAGAACAATGTCAAAACAGGCACTTTGAACCACCCGGTTGCTTTGTTCTTTTGCCAGCACAGAGCGTAGAGAGGGCTCCACTCACCATGAACTCAAGAGGTCACAGCTCAGGGCAGCGGTGGGAGCACACATTTGGCCCGAAGCAATTCAAGGGGCTTTCCAAGGACAGTTGCCTTCAGCAGTAAGCAGTGATGTCTCAGTCCCCAGGACAAGACAGAGACACACATGCCCTTTCCTGTGCTGACTCTAGGACCACATGGGGCTCTCCTACGCACAAGGTACTACCATAGTGGAAAAGCACATAAGCCAGGTGGGTAGGTCACCAGTTGAGGGCGGGAGGACACGGCAGCACCCGCTGGGATTGGGGACTGCCTGCTCAGCTGTCCTACCACAGTAGGGGCTGTGACTGCCAGGTTGGCAGAGGAAGAAGCTGAGGTACAAAGAGGCTTTCCCACCTGTCCAGAACATTGGACACACAAATTTGGGTGTACGCCGTACACATTATGGCACTCCTGGGTTCCATGCCCCACCCCTGGCCCCAAGAGGTGGCAACTACTCCCTCAGGACCAGGTGACACATTACGCCGATGTCTACCATGACTGCCATCTTGAAGTCCTACCTGTGTGGTTCGAAAACTGCACAGAGTTCACGGCATCAATCTCAAACCCCAAAACCTGCAGGACAAACAGAAGAAGAGTGACAGTGACAGTCTGTGACCCCCTAGAGCCCACAGGGCCGCAGGGTAGGAACAGAAGGACCTGCCCACACCCACCAGATGTTTGCGTTTCAGTGCAGCAGAATTTTATCCGGCATGAATCTGGGGGTGATGACCCCTAAGCTTTGGAGTAGCCTTTGGTCAGGGATTGGGCTTGTTCTTTGGAGGGCTTCTCAGAGCGTTTTGCATAACTTAGTCGCAAGCCAGGAAGTCTCACGCGGCTGAGAATTGCTCAGGTGGTCTTTCAAGACCACCCCTAGATGCAATACGGAGTTTTGGCATATAGAAATTGACTTGCCGAAAGTGCCTTTCTGTGTGACAATAAAAAGAGCTTCTAGGAGAGGCTATCAGTGTCCAGTCCTTCAGAGGCTGGCCCTCTGAGAAGCCTAAACTCACCCTGCAGTGCGATCTTCTAGCCATCAGAACACCGACATTCCAGGGCCACACATGCATCCTTTGTTCCTTCGTTCAGGAAATTGCCCAAAGTGCCAGAGTGGAGGCACACCCCTCCCCCTCGCTTGCATGCACTGAGGGGTTCATGGGGCACCCCACAGGGCCCACCTGATGAGAGTGGTCAAAGAAAGTAGTGGCAAGCACCCCTCTGTCCAGATAGGGAACAGTGGGCCACGTGGGTTTCCAAACCAGCCCTGAGGGTGTGAGACTCAGACCCAGCTCGGCAGCTCAGCTTAGCCAGCCTCTACCACAGCAGCTAGCAAACTCCCCCGCCTTCCTTGTCATGGAGTGAACGAAGGTCTCACATCAGGGCTGTGGTCCTCCAAAAGAACCACATTCAATGAGCGGCTTGCCACTCCAAATGGCCGCTCACAGCTCTTGTGGGGGTCATCCAGGCAGGACACACAGGCCTCCTGAGACACGCTGAGCAGAGACCGCGGCTCCGTGTGGTCAGCTGTTCCTCTTGAGCACATAAAGAAAATCACTAAACCAAATTAAAGCTATGGGCCTCTGAGTCAGCCTAAAGCCATCACTCAGTTTAATAAGCTTTTTATTTTAAAGCAAGAGGCCAGGCTGAAGAGATTGTGAAGTCGTTCAAGTGCTTGCCATGGTGCGTATGAGGATGGACCTCAATTCAATCCCCAGAGCTCACATAAAAAGGCGGCGTTGGTGCACACTTTTAATCCCAGCACTTGGGAAGCAGAGGCAGGCAGATCTCTGAGTTTCGGGGCTTACTCTGGTCTACAGAGTAAGTTCCAGGATAGCCAGGGCTACCCAGAAATATGTTATCTTGAAAAACAAAACAAACAAAGAGCCTAGTGTGGCAGTGCTGGCCCACAATTCCAGCGGCTGGGGAAGACTCCTGGGGTTCACTCCTGGGGTTTGGTGGCTAGCCAGCCTAGCTTAATTGAACTTTAGGCCAGTTAGAGACCCTGTCTCAAACAAACAAGCAAGCAAACAAACAGGGGACTGGAGAGAGAGGGGGCTCAGCAGTTTAGAATGTTTGCTGTGTAATTACGAAGATTCCAGCCCCAATGGTAACAAACCAGGTGCTCTGCAACCCTGTAACCAACCCCAGCTCCAAGGGGATTGAGACAGGGTCAGCAGGGCTTGCTGGTTTCCAGCCTGGCTAAGAAAACATGTACCCCAGATTCAGGGAGACCCTGCCTCATAGGAACAGGCAGAGAGGGAGAAAGGGAGACTCCGGGAGAGCCCTTCTGGACTCTGTGGCACGCACAGGTGAGTGAGTGCACATGCACAGGCGTGGCCGCACACTAACACAGATACAAATAAGTGAGGTGAACAGTTGAAGAAGAGGTCAAGGGTAACCTCTGGCCTCTCCACATGCCCACACACAAACAGAGGGACAGAGGGATATGCCTAGTTGGCCTGGACAATCAAAAGCCACTTACAGGTGTGCCCCCCTTGTGACTCAGAGCTATAGCAATTTCCTCTGTCGCTTCTCCCACTTCCCCGTCTCCCCTACACTTAACAACTTTTGGGGTGTTCTGCTGCTAGAGGATTTCCCTTGCTTGCTCAATTCCCCGGATACATCATCCCCCATTCACCATTTGAGCATTTCTAGAAACAAACAGAGTTCCCCTTAGTCCAGGCCCCTATTCCCCCCACCCCCCACCCCCGCCCTGAGACAGGCCTCACCTAAAGTCCACTTCTATAACAAGGCCAGCAGACGGCCACTGAACTAGACCCCAAGGAAATATATCCCATAGTTCAGATGCTAGCAGACGGCCTGTCAGAGTGTAGAAGCCAGTCCAGGACAGGAGGACTGGCCCATTGGCTGTGATTCCATCCACAGCTGGTGTATAGAGACAGGACAAGGTCAGGAGTATGAACTTCAAGGTAAACAGAGAGATGAGCGCCCCCCTCCCCCCCCAGAACTGGAAGAAACCTAAACAAAGGAGACCTGTGCATTGGACCCATGGGGACAGGAGAAGGAAGAGATGTCAGTGACCACAGAGGTAGCAGAAAACAGGAGTCTTCACAGCACACCATTCCTTTAAAACCCCAGACCCAGCCGGGCGTGGTGGCGCACGCCTTTAATCCCAGCACTCGGGAGGCAGAGGCGGGCGGATCGCTGTGAGTTCGAGGCCAGCCTGGTCTACAAAGTGAGTCCAGGACAGCCAAGGCTACACAGAGAGACCCTGTCTCGAAAAACCAAAAAAAAAAAAACCCCAGACCCAGGATGGAGACATGGCTCCATGGTTAAGTGGTTAAGGGCACTGACTGCCCTTCCAGAAGACCCATGTTCAAATCCCAGCACCCACATGGCAGATCAGAACTGTCTGGAACTTCCCAGACAAGGCAAGACAGCTCACAAGGGGACAGAGAAACAGGGACACAGAGTATGAGAGTCCAGGGGAGAAGGGGGGGGGAGGGAGGGAGGGAGGGAGGGGAGAAAGGGAGGGAGAGAGGGGGAGCGGAAGAGGAAGGAGGGAGGGGAAGGGAGGTAGAGAGGGAGGGAGAGAGAGAGACAGGTACAGGTACAAGAGACAAACCTTAAGTGGCTTCAGGAGAGTGACCGCCCTAGGGTGCTGGCAACATGCCACACACACTGTGTGGTGGTGTTTGCTTTGTGCTAAGCAAGCGAGCTCAAGTGCTTATGGCTTGCATTCAAGAAGCTCATCCCCACAAAAATTTTAAGCCAGGATTATCACTGAAGCGACAAAAATTAGCAGTGGCATTTATTAACCCGGAAAGGTAAACCTGGCACTTCGCAGATTCGCTTGCCTATGCCAGACATCCGTGCACCACCAATATAGCTTTCAGTGTCTCAAATCCCTTCAAATTCTAATCAACTGCGGTGAGCCAGGCTGGAAGCGGTTGATGACACATGTTCTGGAAACCCTGCCAAGCCGTCCTGCCCCGCTGCTTCTACATGTGCAGATAATTAATCCTTTGGAGCTGGCGCATGGATCTGAGAAAGAAATCGCTATTTTCTGCTTCTGAATGATGGCGCTGAGCCAACCGCACTAGCATTTGCACGTCAAATATTACCGTGGAAAGTGGTGTGTCAATCAGTGTCATACGCTGGTTCCCACATTTCCGGAATCCACCTCCGGTGGCGCACACACAAAGCTCAGCCGTCCTCAGCTGAGAAGGCAAGGTCAGCGGCCTCGGTCCCAAGTGGGAACTCTGGGCCCCAGAGGAAGGAGTCCACTGTCACGTTCTCCCTCTCAGCTCAGATCCGTCTGTCTGGGAGGCTGTGGCTCCAGAGCTCACATTCCTGTGAAGCGGTGGCTCCAGGCCAGGGTCCTCAAACAGGAGAATAGAGTACTGGGGGCAGGGGTGAAGGGCAGGGGCTACAAGACAAGGTGCCTGCTTCCACTGCTTGACGCGACCCTGGCAACGCTCTGTTTGTTTGCCTGTTTGTCTTGAGACCAGGTTTCTCGGTGTGGCTCTGGCTGTCCTGGAACTCAGAGATCCGCTTGCCTCTACCTCCTGAGTGCCACCACTGCCCAGCTTCCCAGGAGCACTCTTGGTGGCAGATCTATCCCCCCAGCGTCTTTTACTCTGGGTACTATTGATGGCTTCCTCCCTCCTGGCCGGAGGATCTGTTATGTGACTTTCCCATAAACTGGGTGTGGTGGCGCATGCCTATAATCCTAGCACTCAGGAGGCAAGGGCAGGCAGATCTCTGAGAGTTGGGGGCCACCCTGGTCTACAGGGTTATGCAGAGTCACTGTCTCAAAATGCTTACAGTCCCACAGATACATCAGAAGACATAATATGTAGCCTAGCCTCACTGTTCACATACACACACACACACACACACACACACACACACACACACACACACACACGGCTCTCTGCATGATGGGTATTGCACAAGGGAGAGGCCATGTCTCTTCCTGGCTCAAGCAAGAAGCTTCATTCAGCCCCAGTGTGTACACTAGAGAAACTCACATGGGAACTGTCTAGCAGCCACCCTCCCCACCCCCACCAGCTCTAAACACTAATGGCATACCACCAGAGCATAGTGTAAATACACACACACACACACACACACACACACACACACACACACACACACACACCAAAAAAGGCTGGGGGTGGTGGTGGAGAGATGGCTCGGAGGTTAGGAATACCGCCTGCTCTTCCAAAGGTCCTGAGTTCAATTCCCAGAAACCACATATTGGCTCACAACCATTTATAATGAGATCTGATGCCCTCTTCTGGTGTGCAGGTGTACACGGAGGCAGAACACTGTATAATAATAAATAAATCTTAAAAAAAAAAAGTCGCACACAGGAGCATTTTAAAAGCAATCTAATCCCAGCACTCGGGAGGCAGAGGCAGGTAAATCACTATGAGTTCAAGGCCAGCCTGATCTACAAAGTGAGTCAAGGACAGCAAAAATAACAGAGAAACCCTGTCTCGAAAATCTTAAAAAAAAAAAAAAAGTAAATTTTATTCACTTGATTTAATTGCCATTTCTGAGGCTTACTGTCTTCTTCTGCTAACCTAGGCCTACGTCTGGAAGCTTCTAGCTTCCATAGAATTTAATCTAGGCCTAGAATGTTTTCAGCCTCGGAGACTTACTGTGGAATAAGCTTACCCTGTCTAGCCCTTACTTTCTGAATTCTGGCTGGCTGGTTCAACGCAGCTGTTCTGGCTCAAACGCCTCTCCAAGCTGACTGATTCAATCTGGCTTCTCTCAGTTTCTCACTGAATTGCTCTGCTTGGCCTCAAATTAACTTTAGCAATCTGTTTCAACCTTCTGGCTTCTCATTCTCTGGGTCATTCTGTCTTCACTTGTGTCTAGCTTGTTCTCCCTTCAACCTGTCTCTGTAAAACTCTCCCAGTTAAAATCTGCCTCTGAATTCCAGGAACTGACTGAACTGCCAAAAATTCAACTCTACTGCACTGCCTCTCAACTCACTGACTCAACAAACTACCTGAACAGCACTTAGAGACCTGCACGCCTCTGTCTCCTAAGTGCTAGGATTAAAGGAATGTACCACCTAGACTGGACCTAAGCTTTTTTATTTTATTTTATTTATTATTTTTTTTTATTTATTTCTTTTTTGGTTTTTTGAGACAGGGTTTCTCTGTGTAGCCTTGGCTGTCCTAGACTCGCTTTGTAGACCAGGCTGTCCTTGAACTCACAGTGATCTGCCTGCCTCTGCCTCCCAAGTGCTGGGATTAAAGGTGTGCACCACCACTGCCTGGCTTTATTATTTTTTTTTTAAACCTGAAACTTGCTCTATGCCCAGCTAGCCTTGAACTCAGAGATCTACTTGCCTGTCTCCTTTAATGGTCTAAAGTGACTTCTGTGCCTCCACTGTACACATGCTACCTCTGACCCCACGTGGACCCCACTATGCCTAAATCCCAGATTTTAGGGTTTTCTGTTGTTCTAGGGTGAAGCCAAGACCCCTGGCCATGTGCCATGAGCACAGCTCAGCACTCCAGGCAGCAGACTCATCCCCTGTGATTCTGTGAACCATTCCAGGATTACGGAGCTACTGGCCAGTTTCTGCACTCCAGAAAGTTCAGATCACCCCACATGCCGCTGTCAGCTTCCCTTTCTTTTGCTGTCCTGGAACTCAGAGATGCACCTGCCTCTGCCTCTCAAGTGGTAGGATTAAAGGCCTGCGCCACTGCCACACAGAAGGTTCCTTTCCTTTCCTTTCCTTTTTGGTTTCTCTGTATAGCCATGGCTGCTCTGGAACTCCCTCTGTAGACCAGGTTGGCCTCGAACTCACAGAGATCCCCTTGCCTCTGCCTCCTGAGTGCTGGGCACGTTTCCCTTTCTTAACCTAGAGTGCAGTAGCTTCCTTTGACCTACACTGTGGCTTCCATGGTATCATTTATCCATGGCCAATGTGGTCCCAAAATATTGAAATCTGTCTTGAGGGGCTGGAGAGATGGCTTAGCAGATAAAGCACCTCACCACAATAGAAAGAGGAAATGTAAAGATTGGGATTTGGGTTCCCAGAACCCACATAAACTCCTGTGGATGTGACAGCCATCAAGCCCACACGTGCATGTTCACATGTGTGCCACACACTTGTCAACACACAAACACGCATCTCATACCACACACACGCCAAAGGAAAATCTCTCTTGACTCTTGAGGTAGATGGATAGATAAAATTGAGCACATAGTCACTAACAGATTTCTCTCTCTCTCTCTCTCTCTCTCTCTCTCTCTCTCTCTCTCTCTCTTTCTCTCTCTCCTCTTCTCTTCTCTTGGTTTTTCAAGACAGGGTTTCTGTGTGCAGCCCTGGCTATCCTGGACTTTTGTAGACCAGGCTGGCCTTGAACTCACAGAGGTCCACCTGCCTCTGCTTCCTGAGTGCTGAGATTAAAGGTGTGCGCCATCACTCCCAGACCACAGATTTCTTTTAAGTATATAGATATTTTGTCTGCATGTATATACATCATGTGCGTGCCTACAGAGGTCAGAAGATGGCACTAAATCCCTGGAAGTGGAGTTACAGACCTTTGTGAGCCACCATGCGGATGCTGGGAGCAGCATCTGGTCCTCTGCAAGAGCAGCCAATGTTCCTAACCACTGAGTCATCTCTTCAGCCCTGAATTCACTAATGTGTTTCAGCAGGTAGGTAATGGCTACTCTCCTTTGCTATTGCTGCTAAGCTCTGCCAGCATCTGGCTTACACATTCAACCTTATCATAGGTGTCTGTGCACAGGACAACCCCTCTCTATACAGCACTCTGTGCTAGCCTCACTTTCAGCCATCTATCAAGGATCTTAGAACAAAGTTCCTACAGATAAAGGGGACACTACATCCTCTTAGGCCCACGCCCTGCTTGAAATCTCAGAACGCAGGAGGCTGAGGAAGCAGGAGAATTCCCAGTTCAGGGCCAGCCTGGGCTACATAGTGAGATGAAAGAAGGGCCGTGGGGGGAGGGACCAGAAACAAACAAACAACAACAACAACAATAACAACAAAACCCCAAACCCACCCAAGCCAAAAATGAAAGGCTTGCCTTTGGCTTCTGCAGCAGTGCTTCAAAATCTGCATGAGACTCTTGGGGCTCTGGGTTCCTCAACACCCCCATGGGTTCTGATCTCCTGCCTGAGCCTTCAGTGGCAAACACACCCACTATGGAAGGCAAGATTCTCTCAAGCCGAGATGAACACTAGAAAAGGCTCTTGTTACTACAACCGTCAGTGGAGACTCAGCTCTGGCAGATGTAGACGGTCAGGCTGACCGTGTGAGCAGGGAACTAAAGTTGGAGACACAGCATCACTGAGAAACAGCAGCCTCTGGTTTCCTTTTCAGTGTCCAGGCCAAGGCAGGGCTTTCTGACCTGCTATTGGATGATGCTGTGGGTGGGGGGCGGGAACTGGATAGCACTATCCTGTTGAGAAGCCTCCCTTAAAGGATACGTGCGCAAACACACACACACACACACACACACACACACACACACACACACACACACAAACACCCTGTACCCTGTTTACTTTCTCACTCCCACTTTTGGGGGCCAACGCACCTCCAGGTGAGTGCAGGCAACACCTAAGAAAGGGAAAGCCAAAACAGAACACCAGAAGCTAGCCTTTCCTGCTTCCTGCTGCCCATGGCTGCCAGACACAGGCTCCCTTTCCTGTCCTTCATGCAACCCTGCTAGGCTTGGGTGGCTGCCATGGGCAGGTGCCGCACATCCCTGGGGCCCCATGCCACCTCCAACGCTGCATGCATCACCAAGCACACAGCAAAGAGGCACAGGCAGCCTGGCGGCCACACAGCCAGATGAGGCCTGTGCAGAGCAGTAGCTCAGCTTATCTCCTCCAAGGGAGGCAGAGAGGCTCAGCACAGCAGGAGTGGAGCGAGCTCTGGAATATTCTAGTGTGCTTCTTCCACAGGCATCTAGGGGCAGGGATGGAGGTGGGGCCAGCTGAGCCTCACAGGTGTTCCCAGCCCTGGAGAACCAGCCCCAGGCTGATGCTTAAGCCTCTTTCACAGATGGCAATCAGCAAGCAGGCTGGACAAGCATTTTAGGGCTGTTGTCACCCTGAGCAACCTACCAGCCAGAGGCCCCACATCCGTCCCACCACTGGCCACTGATCAGCCTTACAATCCAGCCAATTCTCTGCATGGTGAATTGCTACTAGGCAGCCTGCACCCCCACAAAGTACCTCCCAGCCTACCCTGCTCACTCCAGGTCCCTTGGCCACCCCGAGCCTGGCTCACAGCACTCGCTGCCAGGATGACAGTGCTAGGCAGGCATGGCCAGGCACTGAATCTAGCTGCTGGGCTCTGCCTGTGTTGGGTGCACAGTGAAGCTCTAAGGTAAGGAGCCTGTGCTGAGCTCACTGAGGTATATCCTTAGGCGACCCGGTCAGCGTGTGTGGCTGCCAGGTCACTCTAAGACCTACGCTGGTCAGGAGTGGCTAGGCTTCCAGGGGGTGCCAAAACAGCATTCCTGACTCCAAATGAGTTGCTCAATCTGGCCTTAGTTCATCCCAAGAGGCTACTGCACCAGAGCTGCCCTTACTTTGCTCTGGTCTATGATCTCGCTACCAGAGGGCCTCTTGTACCCTGCCCTAAATTGAGCTCCCTTTTGTGTCCCAGAGGGGATGGGGGCAGTAGGCTCCCACCCATGGGACCTCGCAACTGGGCCTCTGGGTGGGCCATACCTTGTCTCAGCACTGTCCTGCTTTTCCAGGAGGGGCATCTCCAGTCTGTGTACTAGCTCCTCTGTCACAGCCATGTGGCTGGAACCCTCAAAAGACCCAGTTTGAAGACCCAAGTATATGAACATCTTGGGAACCTCAGTTCCTTCCTTTTCCAAAGGGACATCTTGACATCACCAACTATGCAGTCTTTCGCTGGACCCTAACCTTGGCTGTTTTCAGTTTTCAGATTGCTCTGAAGGAAGGGTACAGCCTTCTCTGAAGGCAGATGGACTGGAGACATGACCCCCCGCCTCCCCCCCCACCCACACATATAAAGAACATGAGATGGGGGCAGGGAGAAGCAGGCTCGGGAGCTGTGGCTCAGTGGTTAAGAGCACTTGCTCCTGCAAAGGATCCAGGTTCAATTCCCAGCACCCACATGGAGGCTCACCAATTCCCTAGGCACCAGACATCCACTAGACAGATATGCATGCAGGCAAAGCACTCACACATACAAAATAAATTTAAAAATTTAAAATAAAAGAACATGAGATAGCTAATCATTGTGCCAGGAAGACTCTGCAGTCATGCACAGGGTTCAGGAAGCCCATAGCACATACTTATGTGCTTTCCCGTGCATTCTCACACATACAACCATATACAATCATACATGTATACGTGCCCTTGAGATAGCGAAGCTTTACTCTTGTCTCCTGCAGGAGGAAGTAGGTTGGAGGTAGAGCTGGCTGCAGAGTATTAACTCAGCGTGTGTGAGAAAGGCCCTGAGCTCGAACCCCAGCAGCATTTAACAGGGATACTGGGAAGCCAGGCATGGTGGCACACATCTTTAATCCCCACACTGGAGGCAGCCGGTCAGCCAGGCCTACATGATGAGACATTGTTTTAAAGGGGAGGGAATAGAGGGCAGGGGCATAGCTCAGGGGAGAAGCACTTAACACTCCTGAGACCTTGGGTTCGGCCCTCAGCACCACAGGAAACACGGAGACAAGACAAGACAGTGCCTAGTAGCTGGGGAGCAGGCAACAAGACACGCTTGGTTGAACTCTTCCCTTCCCTGCCCATTCTACGAGACTGCCAGATACGACCAAGCTGGACATTGTGGAAAGCTTGGCAAAAAAAAAAAAAAAAAAAAGCTTCATTATTGCAAATAACTGTACTGTATTAGAGTTAAAACTGTTTCTTTTAGGCCGGGCGTGGTGGCACACGCCTTTAATCCCAGCACTCAGGAGACAGAGGCAGGCGGATCGCTGTGAGTTCGAGGCCAACCTGGTCTACAAAGTGAGTCCAGGACAGCCCAGGCTAACACAGAGAGACCCTGTCTCGAAAACCAAAAAAAAACAAAAAACAAAAAACAACAACAACAAAAAATTGTTTCTTTTTATTTAGACAAGAGAGGGGGATACTGAAATATATAGGAACAATAGCAAAAAAAAAAAGAGGGTAGATTATTGAATCTACTCTTACAGATCTTTGCTTTCTTTATCTATCTATCTATCCATCTATCTATCTATCTATTTTTGGTATTTCAAGACAAGGTTTTACTGTATAGCCTTGGCTGTCTTGGACTCTCTTTGTAGACCAGGCTGGCCTCGAACTCAGAGATCTGTCTGCTTCTGCCTCCCAAGGGCTGGGATTAAAGGCATGTGCCATCATGCCCGGCTTAGATATTTGTATATTGATATAAAATTTAGTCTATCTTTTTGTTACAGCATACTATGTATTAACTCTTTTTAAGGTATTGTACCTATGTAATTCTTAAAAATGCAATGTGAAGTTCTAGTCCTTTTGAAAGCTACTATCACAAACTGTTTAGGCTAATTAAGAAATGCAAGCTAATAGTCAATCAAACTTGTAGTATTTTTAGGTCCTAGTTTTCTAAGTTAATCAGTCAGCATTTAGCTAGAAACTAGTAATTCAGATATACTAGGGATAGATGGTCTTCAAAAACCTCAGAGATCTGTAGAATATGGCCTTTAAGGATGTTTTATTAATTTGAGAATTTTTTGACAACGACACATGTCAGATCCTGGCAGCAACCCCTTTCAACTTCGAAGATGGTGAGCTTGGAAGAACCTCCTTATAGAGATGGCTTCAAATGTGGCAAAGTAGCCACTGGGCAAAACTGCCCTCGTTTCTGCCACAGACAGAATTCTGCCTGAAATGGGTAAGCTTGAATGCAGGCTGAGTTGACTGCCCAACACTGCCAAGACAGGGTAAGCAAGTCCTTAATAGTTCCTGCCTCACAAATATGTCTGTCAGATATTCTAAGCCAGAAGGCTGAAGATGATGTTCCAATGTTATAGAGATATCTTGGGTGACTGTCCAGGGAGCCAGCAGTATCTGTCATTTCTATATGATTTTGGAAGCTGCTTACTCTGTACTTCCTGTTTATTCAGATAATATTTATTCCTTCTAAGGTCTCTGATGGGGTTGAAGTTATAGGCTTACAATTAAACTTAGTTGTTTAGGATTTAAGATGTTTTAGGTCTGAAGATGGTTTTTGATTGGTAATGCAAGTTTTTATACAAAATGATTTAGGTACAGAACTTTGGACTCACCAAGATAGGTTATATTGTGGAATACTTTCTCCAAGGTTGCCAAATACTAATGGACTAGAAATTATGAATGTATTTTTTTTTTCTTACCAGATAGCACATCTTCTATTGATGTTAGAGAAAACATCTTTTATTTAGACAAAAGGCGGGGAGGCATGTTGCAGGGTATTTGATCTCAATGTGATCCATGAGACTGTGAACTGTAAAAATCTGTCTTTAATCCCACTGTAATCTCTGAGATTGTGAGCTGTAAAAATCTGTCTTTGATCCCATTGTGATCCCTGAGATTGAAATGTAAATCCCTATTTCTTGTGATTGAGCCTTAACACACCTTTAATGCCTAATTGGCAGAGGCAGTGAGCTTCCAAGAGGACAATAAAAAGGGAGGATTAATTCAAGGTTTGCAGAGCAGAAAAGGGGTGAAGGGACAGTGGGGACAGGCTCCTAACCTCCCTGCCCCTACCCTACCCCTTTCTCATTCACCTCTGCATCAGGGGAGGCGCCCTGAAGCCAGTATTTGTTGTTTGAATTGAAAAACCCAGATCAGTCTATTTCACCAATACAGACTCAGGAGCTGGATGCTGTGGTGAAAAACCTGCTAGCTCAGAGAGGCAGAGAAAGAACCCAGCTGAACTTCCTACTCAGTTCTGTCCCCATGGAGAAAGCCCCAAAGACTCACTAACTCAGCTGACAGCCCAGGAGGAAAAGGCCAAAGAGCTTGCCAGCTTAAGGTCCAAAAAGCAAAGGCCAAGGAGCTGAAAAACCACAGCTAAAATCCCAAGACCCAAGGAACTAAAGCACCAAAGATTCTACTTCTACAATGTTTTAAATACTCTTTAATCCTTGTCAGTTGGCTCTTCTTGCTCTGCCTCTTGACCTAGGGTTAACTTTATTAAATCCCGTGTACAGATAGCTCTTGCATTAAAGGTGAGTGTAAGGCTGGCTGAGCCACACCTTAATCACCTGTTAGAATAAACAGAGAGAGCTGGCCCTGCCTCTTGTCTGTTTTGTGGTGGCATGGACAAAGGAAAGACGCTCTACTCCCTGTCTTCGGTCCTTTGCCACCTATGGCAGGCAGGAGAGCTGTCCCTGTCTGTCCCTTGCCAGCCGTAACTCTTTGGGAGAGCAGGTGAAAAAGTATCTTTTTTATCCTTTGTTCCCCTGTCTAGTTGTCCTCTTGGAAGCTCACTGCCTCTGCTAATTAGGCCTAGTTCTGAAAGCTTCTAACTTCCCCACAATCTAAGGCAGGCCTAGAATGCTTTTAGCCTCTGAGACTCACTGATGATTATTCACTCTTGTTCTTTCTGAACTCTGGCTGGCTGGTTCAACTCAGCTATTTTGGCTCAAAACTCCTCTCCAAGCTAACTGATTCAATCTGGCTTCTCTTGGCTTCTGACTGAATTGCTCTGCCGGGCCTCACACTAACTTTGGCAATCTGTTCTAATCTTCTGGCTCCTTCTCATTCTCTGGCTCATTCCGTCTTTAGCTGTTGTCTAGCTTGTTCCTTCTTCAATCTGTCTCTGTTAAAACTCTCCTGATAAAACTGCCTCTGGAGGGGCTGGAAAGATGGCTCAGTGGTTAAGAGCACTGACTGCTCTTCCGGAGGTCCTGAGTTCAATTCCCAGCAACCACATGGTGGCTCACAACCATCTATAATGTGATCTGATGCATACTGTATACATAATAAATAAATCTTTAAAAAAAAAAACTGCCTCTGGAGGCGGGTGTGGCGGCACACGCCTTTAATCCCAGCAGAGGCCAACAAATCGTGTCCAACACAGCCAAGGCTACACAGTGAAACCCCATCTCGAAAAGCCAAAAACAAACAAACAAAACAAAACAAAACATCTGCCTCTGGCCAGGCATGGTGGCACACGCCTTTAATCCCAGGGCTTGGGAGTCAGAGGCAGGTAGATCTCGGTGAGTTCGAGAAACCTGTTCTACAGAGTGAGTCCAGGCCAGCCAAGGCAACACAGAGAAACCGTGAAACCTTGCCTTTAAAAAAACAAACAAACAAACAAAACCAACAACAGAACAAATAAAGCAAAACAAAAACCCTGCCTCTGAATTCCACAAACTGAACTGCCATGAACTAACTCCACTGCATTGCCTCTCAACTCACTCTCAACCAAACTGACTGAACTGAACTGACTAGAACTCAGAGATCTACATGCCTCTGTCTCCTGAGTGCTGGGACTAAAGGTGTGCACCATGCCTGGATGTAAGCTTTTTATTTTTTTAACCTGAAACTTGCTCCATACCAGGATGGTATAGATTAGAGATCTGTTCATATCTCTCTCTCTCTCTCTCTCTCTCTCTCTCTCTCTCTCTCTCTCTGTCTCTCTCTCTCTCTCTCTCTCTCCTGGGAGTAAAAGCTTGTCTGTATGTCAACCTGGTGTGATCTCTTGCCGCAGCAGTAATATTCTAAATGAAAATTCCTCTACAGACAGGCCCTGAGTCTTGCTTGGGCTGCAGGGCAGAGCTGGCCCTGGTTGCAGGGGTTGAGGGTTGCCAGCAGGAGAGCAGGAGAGCTGGCCCTGCACCTCTTCTGAGCTGGCCCTGAGGAAGCAGCCCCTGGGCAAGAAAGCCCTGCTCTTTGCTGGCTCAGGCACTGGATGGGCCAGCAGGGCCAGGGCAAGAGAGCTCCCCCAAGTGGTGTGGAGTTGGAAGAGCTGTCGAGCTGACCCAATCGGATACCTCCTAGGCCCAGATCCAGGACTTTGAATTGACCTTCCCCATCCAAGAACTGCTGGAATACATGAAAGTGTGGATCCTACAGGATCTCCATGACACGGGGCAACAACAGGCTATCTGAGGGGAGTCCCATTGAGGTTCCTGTATTGGTAGTGTAGCTTAGAAGCCAGAGGCCTTGTACCAGACCAGCAAGTCGGTGCAATGAACATTTGCAAGTAAAGGAGTATGAATAAAAGGGTATACGGTGGGACACTGTGACACACCACAGCTTCCTTTTTCCATTGTTTGGGGGGGGGGTTGCAGGGGTGGAGGGCGGGTACAGGGGGATGGGGAGATGAGTGGGATTGGGGTGCATGATGTGAAATTCACAAAGAACCAATAAAAGATTTAAAAACAGAAGAAGAGCCCCCTCCCTTGAGCAGTTAGGACATCATGTCTTCAGCCTGAGTGAGGGCACTGAGCCCTTGGTGACATCTAGAGGACAGAGGGCTTGGGGAGCCGGGGACAGTGTACTCTGTGAAGAAAGAGTAGCAGCAAGTAGAAGAGACAAGTGACCTCGGGAGAAGAGACAAGAGACAGGACATAGGGCCTCGGGAGTCCTGCATACCTCTGCCTAAGGTGAGGGGACCGCTTGGAGCTCAGCCTGGTTCCACCCTCCCTGGCTGTCCCTGCTTCAGGGACTCTACCCCTTTGTTCCTTAGCACAGTCACACCTCAGTGACCTTGCTACCCAACCCTGGCCCCATAAGCTAGAGAGCAATGGTTAAGAATGCCAGACCAGTGCATTCTGGGTAGAAAAAGAATGGGCACACTAGACTGGGTGGGTGAAGCCTTGCTTATCAACCAACTGGGGCTCAAACACTCAGCAAATGTCTTGTGCCTATGGAGTCGAACCCCTGTACTGTCCACTAACAATCATTTGCCCTATTTTGTCTGGCAAGCATGCCTGGTTCAGGACAGCCCTCAGCTTGTCCTTATATGCAGCTCTGGGCTACCTGTCTTCCTTCCACGTCCTTCCCACAGGTCTCTGGTAGCCAGCTGCTGCTTCTTAACGTCCCCCCAAGGGTCAGTACAGTGGTTGGGCTGAAGGAGTGCAGGGACTGGCTACCTTGCTCAGTGACCAGTCAAGGAGGTACATTGAAGGAGGCCACCACCTGGCTGCCCAGGCCAGACCAATCTTCCTGCTAGACCGGCCAGGCACGGAAGTGCCAATCATCCACTGGCCTCCATCCTAATGTCCACTGCACCCTGGTTCCCTCCAAGGGCCACTCAGTCACAAGCAGGAAGCACAGCCAGCCAGAAGTGATTAGAGACAACCTCATTCGTCACACACACCTCACAAGAGAGAGAGGCGCTGGGAAGATGACAAGGCTATGGCCCTTCTAACTTACAGGTTGCTTCCAAAGCCAAACTCAGCAAGCTGCGCGGTCTCTGAGGAATAAAAGCAAACCTGCAGGAGGTGCGGGGCGGTTCCAGCCCAACCCCAGGGGATGACAGGCCACCCCGAGACTGGTCGGACCCAAAGTGTGGCCCAGCCTCCTCCTCGGTCCAAATTCATAGGGTGGGCAGAGGGAGAACCTGGATTTCAGCAGGGAATGAGCAATCACCGCCAATGTGTCTACCCAGAGGCTGTTCGCGATCCCGCGGGAAAGGATCCTCCCAGCTCAGCATTTCAACGCTTCGGAGAGCCTCCGCCCAAGGCTGTCCAGGCAGCCGGAAGCAGCAGGGACCTTCAGGGACTACAGTGTGCGCCACCGCCCGGGTAGAGGGTTTCGTGCCACCTGCACCACCCCACTGTAAGCTCCCCAGGGTACTCCACGCCCCCAGCCTGCGTGCGCCAGGCTCTGTCCGCAGCGCGCCCAGCGCCGGTAGCGACTGGAGGATGGCCTCAGGGTTTGTGTGTGGGGGAGACCAAGGTCATTAGTCCAAGGAGGCCACACAGCGAACCCGCAGACCCACACCCGATCAGCCCGGCCGCGTTACATAAGCGGCGGAGCGCGTACCTGCAGCGGGAACATGGCCGCCCTGTTGCCCACGTAGCCGCGGACGACATGGCTCTGGATGGAGAGCACCCGGCATTCGCCCTCCATGCCAGGCAGGCTGTAGTGGCGCGTGGTTCAAGTGGTGTCACTGGCTGGAGCTGCCCAGGCCGCTTGCTCGGTCTCCGTTCCCGGGTGCTTTCAGCACGCGCAGGCGCTTGGCTTGGATGCTCTGCCCGCCTCCTCTGACCTCAAGCGGCCCGCTGCTAACCCGCGAGTCCCGCGCGGCGAGGGGCGGGCTGAAGGCGGTGCCGAGCGCAGGCCACGCCCCTCCGGGAAAAGGGACTTGTGGAATCCTGTGTGTGACCTCTTGTGCTGCAGCACGTGGGCGCGCAGCCCCTTTGCAGACTTGGGTCTTCACCAGCCTGTGCATCTGGGACACGCTGCCCAGTATGGTTCATTCATTACACACTGTTCCGCCTCACTGGCCTGCGGCGTTGATCACCACATGGGTGGCACTCCTAGGAACTGCTGCCGTTCAAGGCGCTCCCACAGAGCTCTTAGTGCCTGAAGACGCTCAGAGATCAGAAGGATCCCTCCAGCACACACGATCTGTTCGGAACCCCAGACACAGACCCAGACCCCGTCGGTCATGTGGCCAGCTGTCTGAGCTCAAGCTGCCCTGAGTTGAGACACGTGTCACTTCTCAGCTATCAACTCCAGGGTCAAATCTGCTCAGAGCCACTTATGGGGACAGATTTGAAGCTGCTGCGCTAGTCGCCCCCTCCTCACCTCCCACCAAGTCCTCTCTGTGCTGGGGAAAGTGCACCTCCCTTGATGTCCCATGTCCATGCATATACGTTGGGGCTCCTGTGGTTACAGACACCAAGTACACAGATTACTGGCACAGGCCAGCATATGAAGTTTGCTTACCTTGGCGAGAGTATTGAGGACCAGATCTCTGAGGTGGGAGGGAGGCCCCCAATTGCTTGGGGAACAGATCAGAAAGAGGAAGTGGGGACTGAGGCTCAGTTGGTGGAGTGCATGCCAAGGCCCAGCACCAGAAAAAGTGAACAAAAAGAGGAAATATGTTGTAAGGAATGCCTGATTGGAATTAATTAAATGGAGGTCCATTGTAGGATTAATTGCTTGCTGATAATAGCATTTACTGCACCCTTGCTGTGTGCTAAACATTTCTTGCAACATGCTGAGTCTTGCCTGGAGCGTGTGTGTGTGTGTGTGTGTGTGTGTGTGTGTGTGTGTGTGTGTGTGTGTGTCCTGTATTTTGTTTTGTTTTGGTTTTTGGTTTTTCGAGACAGGATTTCTCTATGTATCCTTGGCTGTCCTGGACTCACTTTGTAGACCAGGCTGGTCTTGAACTCATAGAGATCCGCCTGCCTCTGTCTCTGCCTCCCAGAGTGCTGGGATTATGTGTGCTCCACCAGGCCCAGCTATATCTGTGTGTCTATATAGGAAACCACCATTCAGTTTGGGTTTTCCTTTTGCTTATTTGAGACAGGATCTCATGATATCTCCCTTCCTGGTCCAGAATTCACTATGTAGGCCACGCTGGCCTTGAACTCAGAGATCTATCTACTTTTGAGTGCTGGGATTACAAGTGTGAGCCACCACACTTGGATCTGCCTTGTGTGTGTATGTATGTATGTATGTATGTATGTATGTATGTATGTTCATATGTTTGTATGTATGTATGTATGTATTTAGATATCCTGTACTAGGACCTGGAAGCTCTCTCTTGGTCTAGGGTTGCTGGTTATGAATCCCCAGGGATCCACCTATTTCTATTTTTTTTAAAGATTTATTTGTTATTTATACAGTATTCTGCCCACACGTGTGCCTGCCCAGCACAAGAAGACACCAGATCTCATTACAGGTGGTTGTGAGCCACCATGTGGGTTGCTGGGAATTGAACTCGGGACCCTTGGAAGAGCAGACGGTGCTCTTAACCTCTGAGCCATCTCTCCAGCCTGATCCACCTATTTCTAATATCTCAGTCCTGGGATTATTTTGGGGGAGGGGGGTGGAGACACGGTTTATCTGTAGTCCTGGCTGTTGTGAAACTCTCTTTGTAGACCAGGCTGGCTTCAAACTCACAGAGATCCACCTGCCTCTACCTCTAGAGTGGTGCTGGGATTAAAGGTGTGTGCCACCATGCCCAGCGAATTCTGCTTTTTTTTTCTTCCAAGGCCGAGTCTCACTATGTAGCCCTAGGTGGTCTGGAATTTGCTATATAGGTGAGATTCGTCCAGACTCATGGAGATCCACCTGTCTGTGCCAGCTGAGCACTGGGGCTACAGGGGTGTGCCACCGTGCCTGGCAAAAATGTTTTAAATTACAGGTTATTTATTTACTATGGGGCCAGGTGCACACATGCCACTGTGTGCACATGGAGGTCAGAAGACAATTTGCAGGAGTTGGTTTTCTCCTTCCACAGTGCAGGTTCCAACCGCACTTCCACAGTGCAGGTTCCAACCTGGTTTCGTGGTGCGTGCTCTCTCCTGTTGAATCAACTACATGCCCCAGATTGCAAGATTGTTCATTTTTAACATCTTAATGATTCAGGAATGTTTTTTGCTTGGCATACTGGGCTGAGGGAGGGTTAGCAAAAGATCTAAGGGACAGCTCTGGAATGGTTGTCATCACTGTTAACAAAGTGAAATCAAGGTGTCTCAGAGATGTGTTCTTGTGTCCCCCTAGCCCAGGGATCTGTGGGACATTTATATACAGCCCTGAGATTCTGCAGGACACCTTCAGACAGGTAGTGTGTGGAAAGAGCCGTCTGCCACAAGGCCCTTGCCAGAAAGCACTCCTACTCAGGGTTTCCTTCCTTCTTTCTTTCCTTTTTCTTTATTTTTTGAGACAGGATCTCTCTGTGTAGCCTTGGCTGCCCTGGACTCATTTGTAGACCAGGCTAGCCTTGAACTCACAGGGATCCACCTGCCTCTGCCTCCCGAATGTTGGGATTAAAGGCTCTCAGTAGAGGAACACACACACATACACACACACACCACACACACACACACAGAGAGAGACCCTGCCATCATCAGGATGGGAATCCAGAGGGCTGGAAGGGCAGGCCTGGCAGCTCACAGCAGCTCGCAGTCACAGGCAAGCATGTTCTCTAAAACCACACCCAGTCAGGCCCCTGAGCCAGGCACCATGGGGACAGCACATCCCTAGAAGACATCATTCCCACAGAGGTCCTGCACTTGTCAAGGACAAGATGTCACCTGACTTCCCTGAAGCTGTGGGTATGTCTAGGACCTAAGAGGTCAGGACACCCTGAGGTTGCAGCCATGAGCCTGGTTTGCACAGCAAATGAACAGCCTCGGGAGGAATTTTGTTATTTTACCAACTCCCCAACTGAATACCGTGTCTCCGGAAATGAAACCTGAGCCAGGCCAAAGCTTTGTCTAAAAGCACAGTGCAGCTTTGTCTAAAAGCACAGTGGTCCCCGCTCTTGGGAGCCAGGACTGGAGGGTCTCAAGTGCAGGCCAGCCCTGGCTACATCAAGAGAGCTTATTTCCAACAACAAAATGAAGAAAACCACACTCAAAACTGGAGGAAGAAAATAAGTGGACTTGCCGGGCGGTGGTGGGGCACACCTTTAATCCCAGCACTCGGGAGGCAGAGGCAGGCGGATCACTGTGAGTTCAAGGCCAGCCTGGTCTACAAAGCGAGTCCAGGAGAGCAAAGGTTAACACAGAGAAACCCTGTCTCGGAAAAACGGAAAAAAAAAAAAAAAAAGAAAAAGAAAAAAAGAAAGAAAGAAAATAACTGGGCTTGTGGTTTTTTGAGCCTGCAAGTTGCCTGAACTTATGCTATAGCCTCTTCTATTCACTAACTAGAGACCCCCGGGAGCAGGCAGGGCACCTCTGACACAGGAGAACACCAGCTGCCACCAAGCTTTCGGCCAGCAGGCATGGTGACTTATGGGAGCTATAGGCCCTCTTGTAGAAGGTGAGTACAAAGGCTCCATTGGGCTGTCCTGTGGCAGACACATCTGGCTTCTGCCAGGTGCCCAGCAACAGGCATCAGAAAACACAGGAAAGACTTTCAGGGTCTGAGGGACAGAGGCACACACACCAGTATGTAGGAAAACCCCATCAGTGCCACATGAGTCACAGTCTCAAGCCACTGCCTCAGCTGGCCCTCCTGTTTTCCGGCTAGATGCTTACACTCTCATGCACTCACTTTTTAAAACAGGCTGATTATGCAGCTCTGGCTGTCCTAGAACTCACTAAGTAGACCAAACAAGCCCCAAACTCACAGGAATCTGACTAGGCTGAGATTAAAGGTCTATGCCATCATATCTTTTTAAATTTTACTTTATTTATTTATTTAATATATTGTATTTAATTTTAATCTATGTACATTGGTCTGAAAGTGTCAGATCTTGGACTTACAGACAGTTGTGAGCTACCATGTGGGTGCTGGGAATTGAACCTGGGTCCTTTGGAAGAACAGGCAGTGCTCTTAACCACTGAGCCATCTCTCCAGCCCTCTTTTTTAATTTTATTAACAAGATATATAAATATATGTAAACATATGTTTATAGCTAAACAGCTATGCATTTTATTTTTTATTTATTTATTTATTTATTTATTTATTTATTTTTTTGGTTTTTTGAGACAGGGTCTCTCTGTGTAGCCTTGGCTGTCCTGGACTCGCTTTGTAGACCATGCTGGCCTCGAACTCAGAGATCCGCCTGCCTCTGCCTCCCGAGTGCTGGGATTAAAGGCGTGCACCACCACCGCCCGGCTCAGCTATGCATTTTAATTAGCCTTGCCTGTCCTGGACTCTTTGTAGACCAGGCTGGCCTTGAACTCACAGAAATCCTCCTGCCTCCCAAGTGCTGGGATTAAAGGTGTGCACCACCACCGCCCGGCTAAGAACCTGTTTCTAAAATCAAAACAAATAAATAAATAAAAACTCAAAGTTGGAGGAAGAAAAGTACGGATAGGCCCCATTGGGTTGTCCAGTGACAGATACAGCTGGCTCCTGACAAGTGCCCACTGACAGGCATCAAAAAACACAAGAAAAGCCAGGCATGGTGGTGCTTGTCTATAATGCCAGAACTCGAGAGGCAGAGGCAAGTGGATCTCCGTGAGTTAGAGGTCAGCCTAGTTTACAGAGTGTAACAGCAGGGTTACACAGAGAAACCATGTCTCAAAAAATACAAAAACCAGCTGGGCTTGGTGGCACATGCCTTTAGTCCCAGCACTGGAGAGACAGAGGCAGGCAGATTTCTGTGAGTTCAAGGCCAGCCTGGTCTACAAAGTGAGTCTAGGACAGCCAAGGCTACAGAGAAAACCTGTCTCAGAAAAAAAAAAAAACAAAAAAAACTCAGCTGGGTGTGGTGGTGCACGCCTTTTGGAGGCAGAGGCAGGGTGGATTGCTGTGAGGTTGAGGCCAGCCTGGTCTACAAAGCAAGTCTAGGACAGCCAAGGCTACACAGAGAAACCCTGACTCAAAAAACTTTAAAAAACAAACAACAAGCCAGGCCAGGCATGATGGCACACTCCTTTAATCCCAGCACTTGGGAGGCAGAGGTAAGTGGATCGCTGTGAGTTCGAGGCCAGCCTGGTCTACAAAGCGGGTCCAGGACAGCCAAGGCTACACAGAGAAACCCTGTCTCAAAAAACAAAAAAACAAAACAAACAAACAAATAAAAACACCCAAAAATCAAAAACCCCAAAATTGCCAGGCAGAACAGCAGAAGCCTATAATCCCAGCACTCCGGGGGTTGGGGGTGGGAGTGAGGGATGGGGGGGGTGGGGCAGGGGCAGGAAGATGTCTGTGAGTTCAAGGCCAGCCTGGCTTAAAAAACAAATACAGGACAGCTAAGGCTACACAAAGAAACCCTGTCTCAAAAAACAAAACAAAACAAAACAAAACAAAAATAATAAAATAAAATAAAAGAAAGAAAAAGAAAAAGAAACACAGGAAAGACTTTCAGGGTCTGAGGGCACACACCAGGATGAAGACCCCATCAGTGCCACATGAGTCACAGTCTCCAGTGGCTGGCCCTGTTTGCCTTCCTTTTCTCCTGGTAGATACTTCACTCACTCACTCACTCACTCACTTACTTTTGTTTGTTGTTTGTTTGCCGAGACAGGGTTTCTCTGTGTAGCCTAGGCTACCCTGGACTCCCTTTGTAGACCAGACCACAAACTCACCGAGATCCACCCGCCTCTGCCTCCAGAGACAGGAAAGGGGCAGACGGATCTCTGTGAGTTCAAGACCAGCCTGGTCTACAAAGTGAGTGCAAGGCTACATGGAGAACCAAAAGCAAAGCAAACCAAACCACCAAAAAGTTGAGGCCACGTGCAGCAGTTCTCCCAAAGTCTCAGAAACCCATATGTATTTGCAACCCTGGCATGTGTCACCTGGAACCAGGCCACTCATGGCTCACAGCTGTGATGAAGACCAAGGCTGCTCTACACCCAAAGGTCAAAGGGTGTTTACCTAATGACTCCTTGGGGTAGGCAGAGGGAACCCTGAGGCAAGGTGCGTAGAGGAGGTAACAGACATAAAGTCCTAGGGCAGCAGAGGACAGAGGCTGGCCAGGTGCCACCAGGTCTCCAGGAGCCTGACACTTCAGAGACTGCCCAAGTCCAAGTGGCCTCTGGGAAAAGATAGGGTCAAGGAAGAGGTGGGACTGGGCCCCAGCTGCAGAACAGCTGGACCTCGGTCTCCAGGAAAGCAGGGGCAGGGCTGGCTTCTGGTTGAGGGAGGAGGTGACAAAGGAGAGTGAGGACACAGGGAAGGTCACTATTCAAGCGTCCACCGCTCAAGCACTTCATATTTCTGGCCCTGACAATGTCATGGGTCACCTGATCTTCCAAAAGGAGCTTGGGTGATGGGCACGTGACCTATACCTGTAATCTCAGCCCTCGGGAACTGAGGCAGAAGGATTGCCATGAGTTCCAGACTAGCCTGCACTATAGAGTGAGAGCCTGCCTCAGAAAAGAAAGAGAAAACAAGAAAGGGGAAGGAGGTGGGGAGGAAAGATGAAGGGAGGGGCGGGACAAGGAGAGGAAAGGAGGGAAGAATGGGAGTAGCCAGCCTTGTCCTCCCCTCCTATCAGGCCGGATGGCTTCTAGGTGTCCTGGACCCCGTGCATGTGGGGGATAGCTCTCAAGGGCACCTGAAGGTCTTCTGAAACATGGGGCTGTTTCCATAGCAACCCCTGGTGGGAATGGCCACCAGTAAGTCAGTCTTCCCAGGCCACACAGAAGCCACCAGCCTGTGGACAGCAGATTGGGATGCGGGCGGCAGGGGGAGAGGAGGTGCAGGCCCTGGAGCCAGGCTGAAGGAGGGGAGCTGGCCTCACTGTGTCTAGTGGCAGAGGTCAGGGGACAGCCCCACAGTCAGCTGGACCCACCTTTCCACCGTGACAAGTTTCCCTTGAGGAAGCAGATTGTGCTGGGTCCCTGCACGAGGGAGGACCAGGCAGGTGCTGGTCCACCTGCATTTGAATGGCCACAGCGCTGGCGTTCCTCCCAGGCTCAGAACACGCCTTTTGTTCTTGGGACTCTATGCCTTTCTGAACCCAGGCTAAAAATTGCTCAGTTCTTCCTGAGTTACTCATTACCCGGTGACTAAGGCTTCGGTCTGTCAATCTAAATCCTGTTGTTAGTTCTCAGCCTAGGGTCTTAGGAACAAAAGTTGATTAGATATTCAACAGGAAGGACCTGATGACAGCCCTGCTTAAGCTGTACCTTCCAGACGGTGTGCAGTACTGATTGCACCACAGCACAGTGGCCATGGTAACTCTGGGAAAGCAGTGGTGTGTCACTCATCTCTCTTCCCAGAATGCAATTTCCTCCCTAAGGCAGTTGCACAAGATGACTTTGTCTTGACTTATTTCGTGCTGAGATCTGCTGACAAACAAGCTGCAAATCAGTTCTTGAGATGGGGGCAGGATTCCGGTGTGCTTTGGGTGGTGGTTTTCTCTTGACGGGATTGGCCAAGCTCAAATTCTTTGTCTCAGTCCCTTGCCCTCCTCATCCTTACCACCTCCCACCCCCCTTACCCGCTCTCCCCCCTCCCCACTACACAGTACTAACTTTCCCTCTGTTTCCCTGTTGCCAGTCAGCTGTGTCGCATGCCCTGCTTGCCTCCTGTCCCCCAGATTGCCACATAGGTGGCTGCAGCAGTGTCCATGTCACCCCAACATGCACATGGTGAACCTGTCTCCAGTTGCGATGCTGTGTTGAGGCAGGTCTTGAGAACTGGATGGTTTGTAACAGGCATTCAGTCATTGTCACCGTGCTTGAAGGCTGGAGAGTCCAAGTTCAAGGCGTTTGTAAAGTCAGGATCTGAGAAGTAGCTGGTTTTTTGGCTGGTAGTTGGTGACTTCCATGTGGTTAAACACCTATTATTTAAAAAAATTAAGTTACTGAAGAGATGGCTCAGAGTTTAAGAGCATTGATTGTTCTTCCAGAGGTCTTGAGTTCAATTCCCAGCAACCACATGGTGGCTCACGACCATCTATAATGTGATTTAATGCCCTCTTCTGGACTGCAGGCATACATGCAGACTGAACACTGTGTATGTACTAAATAAATTAATATAACAATAATTAAAATCCGGGGCTGGAACGATGGCTCAGCGGTTGAGAGCACTGACTGCTCTTCCTAAGGACCTGGGTTCAATTCCCAGCACCCACATGGCAGCTCACAACTGTCTGTAACTCCAAAATCTGACACCCTCACACAGACATACATGCAGGCAAAACATCAATGCACGTAAAATTAAAAATAAATAAATTAAAAAATAATAATAATTAAAATCCAGGTACGATGGCACATGCCTTTAATCTCAGCACTTGGGAGGCAGAGGCCTTGTTTTCTGAGTCAGGATCTTCCTATGTAGCAAATGCTGATCTCCAATTAATGATTCCTCTGCCTCAGTCAGGTTCATGAATGCTGAGATTATAGGTGTATGCTCACATGACCAGAAAATACATATTATTGTTATCGTGATCGTCGTCATCATCATCATTATCTATCTATCTATCTATCTATCTATCTATCTATCTATCTATCTATCTATCTATCTATTTAGAGACAAGGTCTGTATCCCTGGCTGGCTTGGGACTCACAGAGGTCTGCCTGCCATTGCCTCACTGAGGGTGAGGTGGCTGGTTTGGCAGGCCAACAGCGCGGGGAAACCTTCTCTAACTGCACATGTGATACAATGTGAAGTTGGCCCTTTGGGAGAAAGAAGATAAAGTCAGAACTGGGCAGGAGAGCAGAAATCATATGATGAGATTAACATCTTTATTTAAAAGAAAAAAAAAGAGGAAGAGAAATCTTCTGGCTGGCAGGAAAGCAGCTCAATGACTCCTCTGTGCAGCCAGACTTCTTTCCAAAGACTCCACTCAGGATCCTGAGCTACACTGCAGAGAAAAACATGTAAAACAAAGTTGCTTTGGGCATGGCCACACCTTTAATATTAGCACTTGGGAGGCCGATGAAACCTTGGCTCCAAACAAAGGAAACCAAACCAAACTGACCCAAAAAGCAAAGTTGGGTTTATTAAGAAAAGGTTGTAATATTGATTTAATACCAATATTAAGCTATTCTTTCTCTAGCTAGACATAGCAGCCCATGTCTTTAATCCTAGCACCCAGGAGGCAGAGACAGGGGGATCTCTGTGAGTTCAAGGCCATCCTGTTCTACAGAGCAAATTCTAGGACAGTCAGAACTACACAGAAAGACTATGTCTCAAAAAAAAAAAAAAAAAAAAAAAGGGAGGGGGGGCGGCGCTGGAGAGATGGCTCAGAGGTTAAGAGCACTGCCTGCTCTTCCAAAGGTCCTGAGTTCAATTCCCAGAAAACACATGGTGGCTCATAACGATCTATAATGAGATCTGGTGCCCTCTTCTGGTGTGCAGATATACATGCAAACAAAACACTGTATATATAATAAATCTTATAAAATTTTTTTCTCTGTCTGTCTCTATCTGTCTCTCTCTTTGTCCAATATGTCCAATAGTCCATGTGTAAGGGCAGGTGTAGACTTCTCAGAGGGAGCATGGAGAACTTCATCATGGGACCATGTCTTATGGACAAACTTTAATGGTGAGAAGATTATCCATGCTTAAAAAATGAAGAAGGCAGCTGGGCATGGTGGTGCTGCACACCTATAATCCCAGCACTCGGGAGGCAGAGGCAGGCAGATCTCTGTGAGTTTGAGGCCAGCCTGGTCTATAAAGTGAGTCCAGGACAGCCAAGGCTACATAGAGAAACCCTGTCTCAAAAATTGACCCCCGCAGCCTGATGTGGTGGTGCACACCTTTAATCCCAGCACTGGGAGGCAGAGGCAGGCGGATCTCTGTGAATTCAACCTGGTTTACAAAGAGAGTCCAGGACAGGTAGGGCTATGTGTAACAGAGAAACCCTGTCTCAAAAAACTAAAAACAAACAAACACACAAACAAACAAACAAAACCCAAAAACAAAACAAAAAAACTGATCCCCAAAATGAAGAAGGGATTTCTAGAAATGAGTTTGACTTTTCCAGGAGGAGTATTTATTCCTCCTTCCTGTCTTCATGGGGAATTTTCTAGCTATGTCATGGTAGAAGCAGGCAATTCTACAAAGTCAGCCGTCATCTCAGTAGGCGAGAGGCCCTTTGGCCATGTTTGTCCTGGCCCACTTGAGTTTATTAAAGCGGTCTTGCTATGACACATCTCTTTGACTGCATCAGTCCCAGGCACCTTGAAGTTTCTGGGTGTCCTGGGCCCCTCACCAGGAGGGACGCTGTCAGCACTTCGATTTTGAACTCAGCCTCCAGAACAGGAAAGGGAATTCTGGCTGTTAGGAATCCTGTATTCTCTGAATAGCTGTATTCTCTGATAACAAGCCCAGCTGAACACTTGTTGGGGCTGCTGGCCAAACACAAGGCCAGAGCTCCACTCATTCTATTAAAGCAGAATTATAAGGCCCTTATGCTGATTCAGGAAACCTTCAGTGGCTGGAAGGCTGTTGTTCAAATGTGCTCTGGATGTGCTCTCCTGGACAAGGCATTTGAATATGTAAGGGCACAGATGCTGCATCCAAATCCGAATGCATCTCTCTCCCTCTCCCTCCCTAGATCAGCCACTTACTACCCTCCTCCCTCACTGGGCAAGCTTCCTAAACAGTCTCTTCACCGGGCATGGTAAGAGCCGGATCTCCATGAGAAGCCAGCCTAGTCCACAGAGTGAGTTCTAATACAGCAAGCCTGCATAATAGTCACAACAAACAAAACCAAGAGGAATCTTCCCTCCACATCCCTATCACAGCTTTAGTTCAGGTGAATCATAAGAACTTGAAAGATACCAAGAAGAGACTTGATACCCTATGAGCATATAAAGGGGGAGGAAGTCCCCCTCAGTCATAGTCATAGGGGAGGGGAGTAAGGGGAAAATGGGAGGGAGGGAAGAATGGGAGGATGCAAGGGATGGGATAACCATTGAGATGTAACAAAAATAAATTAATTTTAAAAATTATTTTGAAAAAAAAAACTTGAAAGAGCAGACAGGCAGGGAGTGAGAAATCACCTACCAAGAGGCTCCTCCAGCTCCTGAGAGGCAGGATCCTCCTAGCTAGCTCTCGCCATTTCAAGTCTCCAGGAGCACCCCCCACACCCCCACACCCCTGCCTGTGGCTGGCCAAGCAGCCATAAGCAGCAGGGACTTTTAGGAAATACCTTGTAAGCTGTAGCCAGCCAGGGGGCTTCATGCCACCTGCACTACCCTACTTACTGTAGGCTCACCAGAGTACTCCAAGCCCCCAGCCTGTGTGTGCCAGGCCCTATCTGCAACAGCACTCCCAGCACCTGATGGGGAATCCAGAGTGACCACAGGGTGACCAAGTTCATGCGTCCAGGAAGGCCACGCCCCTAAACCTCAGCCCCACAGGCAAGTGGTCAGGCTGGGTTAAGTAAATGATAGAGCATATACCTGCAGAGGGAACGTGCCCCCTCTCTTTCCCCCCCCCCCCCCGTGCCCCCCCTCCAGTTTCCCACGTAGCTGAAGGCTACACGGCTCTGAATAGAGAGCATCCGGCACTCGCTCTCCATGCCAGGCTGGCCATGGTTGCTGCTGGGGTGGGGAAGGGGGCGGGGGGCCCAGCTAGTATTATGGGCTCGGCCCATAAACCACTTGCTCCGGCTTCCCTCGGTGGTCCTTCAGGCAAGCACAGGGGCTAGGCTTGGACCTCAGTGGACTGCTAAGAACCTGTGAGTCCCGTGCCATATCCCTCCTCCCAATGCCCCCTCCCTGGAAAGGGACCTGTGATATTGACCAGGACAGGCTCCTCTGTGCTGTAGCACATTGGTGCCCACCCTCTGCGCAGACTCGGGTTAGCGCCAAGGCGTCTCCTCTGGGTTACACTCCCTAGTGTGGTTCATTCATTCTGCACCGGTTCTGTCCTATTGGCTTACGGTGTTAATCACTCCCATGGGTGGCACTCCTGGGAGCTGCTGTCCTAGGAGGCGCTCCCACGGAGCTCCAGTGCTTTATAAGACCCTCAGAGATTTGGAGGATCCCTCCTGCCAAGCGGCCTTCGTGGAATCCCAGACCTAGTTGGCTGGGATTTCAGACTGCCCGGGAGTTGAGCCACGTGTCCCTTCTCAGTAGCCCAGCTATCCCCGAGTTCAGATTGGCCTTCTCGGAGCCACTCATGGGGACAGACTTGAAGCTGCTCCACTGGCTTTTCTCTTTCCAAGCCCCACCCCCAAGCCCCACGTGCAGTCCTCTCCATCCCGAGGAAAGCACACCTCTCTTCCTGTCCCATTTCCAGACCCACACGTTGTAGCTCCTGCGGTCAGGGTCACAGACTGGTGGCACAAGCCAGCGTGTAAAGTTTGCAGTGTCTTGGTGAGAGTACTGGAGGACCAGGTCTGTTCTGAGAAGGGAGGGAGGGCGCCGGGAGGGAGGGCGCCGGGAGGGAGGGCCCCGGGAGGGAGGGCCCCAGGAGAGAGGGCCCCGGGAGGGAGGGAGGGCCCCGGGAGGGAGGGCCCCATTGCTTGGGAAACAGATCAGAAAAGAAGTGGGGACTGAGGCTGAGGTGGTGGCTTGCATACCAAGGCCCTAGCTTTAATCCCAGCACCAGAAGAAGGGAGCAAAAAGAGGAAACACGTTGTAAGGAATGCCTGGTTGCAACTAATTAACTGGAAGTACATTGGAGGAATAATGAGCTGCTTGCTGATGGCAGCATTTACTGCATGCTTGGTGTGGGCTAAGCATTTCTTGTAACGTGCTGAATCTTGACCCCTATCATCCCGGCATTTGGGAGGTGAAAAGCAGGAGTCGGAGTTTAAGAGCACCCTCAGCTACGTAGCAAAGCCAGACGACAGTCTGGGCTACAAGAGACATAAGCCCTGGAGAGGGGGGAAGAGCCCCCCGGATCTTTGCAAAAAGCCAGTGAAGTCATTTCATGGCCATATGTCAGTGGCCACCACTGTCCTTACCATTTGAAGACAAAAGGAAGCCAGATTAACAGAACCGGAAGTTTTTTCCCACTACCTGTTACATCAGACTTATCTTTCTACAGAAGTCCAATCTCTCTGACCCCTGTTTAATTCTTCCTCTCCTTCCTCTATTTTTCTTCTATATTTGACATAATACCGTTATTCCTTTTCTTTGATTCCTTTTTTTTTTTTTTTTGAGACAGGGTTTCCCTGTGTAGCCTTAGCTGTCCTAGACTTGCTTTGTAGACCAGGCTGGCCTCCAACTCACAGTGATCCGCCTGCCTCTGCCTCCCAAGTGCTGGGATTAAAGGTGAGCGCCACCACACCCGGCTTTAATTCTTAAAATATTGTGCAGCTCTTTATTTGAGCAAAGGCGGTCTGTTCCTACAATATCAGAAAAGTCTTGGTCTGACAAGTCTGCTCAGGAAAGCAGGCAGCTCCCGGTTTCCTCTGTGTCATGACCCTTTGTTTCAATACAATCCCCATCTTTATTGCCATCCTGTAAGGGACAGGAGAGTATTAGGGTTCCTAAAATCCTTTACTTTGCTTTTAGAAAGGTACCAAGGTCTGTCAACATCAGCCTGATCAAATCTTTTCCTGCCCATTCTAGTCTTTTATTTATTTATTTTTAAGATATCTTTTTTTCTTCTTTTTTTCTTTTTTCTTTTTGAGACAGGGTTTCTCTGTGTTAGCCTTGGCTGTCCTGGACTCGATTTGCAGACCAGGATGGCCTTGAACTCACATCGATCCGCCTGTCTCTGCTTCCTGAGTGCTGGGATCAAAGGCGTGTGCCACTATGCCCGCTAAGTTTTTCTTCTTTAATAATTGTTCTCAAATCCTCTATCTCATGCTTACTAATATCATTTATTAATAACCCAAAAATAAATCTAAATAAGTTCTATAGAAGACTCGATTTTCTACATAACTGTTTTCTCCAGGGAATTTCCATTACTTTGATTATTGTTTATTAAGACCAGCTTTTTTTTTTTTTTTTTTACTTCAAGACAGGATTTCTTTGTGTAGCCTTGGCTGTCCTGAACTCATTTTGTAGACCAGGCTGGCCTTGAACTTGCTGTGATCTGCCTGCCTCTGCCTCCTGAGGGCTGGAACTAAAGGTGTGTGCCACCCCGCCCGGCTAAGACCAGCTTTTGTTGCATTATTCCAATTCTAGTCTTTGGAGAGAGGCCTTTAACAGTAAAAAAAAAATCCACCAAGGGCAAAGAAGGATCAATCCAAGATGTCCAGGTACTGGGACTTTGTCAAGCAGTGCCTTTAGGACACCTGGTTGTTGGGGCACTGGAACTTTGTTAAGCAGGGCCCCCAGAACTCTTGGTCTTGCCAGTCCAACCCAGATGGACACCCACTGGCTGGCATAAACTGGAGAAGGGTTAGCCTAGGTGGGACCACGTGACAGCTCAACCCCTAGACTCAGGTCTGACCATGACATGTGTCTTAGTCAGGGTCACTATTGCTCTGATGAAACACCACGACCAAAAGCAAGATGGGGAAAAGAGGGTTTATCTGGCTTACGTTTCCACATTGTAGTCCATCGTTGAAGAAAAGTGAGGACAGAACTCAAACGGCCAGAACCTGGGCACTGCAGCTGATGCAGAGGCCATGGAGGGGTGCTGCTTACTGGCTTGGTCCTCATGGCTTAGTCAGTCGGCTTGCTTCTAGCACCCGGGACCACCAGCCCAGGGATAGCATCACTCACAATGTGCTGGGTCCTCCCCCGTCGATCACTAAATAAGAAAATGTCTTACAGGCCTGCCTACAGCTTGATCTTATAAAGGTGTTTTCTCAACTGAGGTTCTCTCTGCTCAGGTGACTTTAGTGTGTGACAGGTTGACACACATTCAGCACAACATCAAAAAAAAAAAAAAGGCTCTTACAAGACTGAGTTTGAGCTGGGTGTAGTGTCGCATGCTTTTAATCCTAGCACTCAGGAGGCAGAGGCAGGTGGATCTTTGTGAGTTTGAGGCCAGCCTGGTCTACAAAGTGAGTCTAGGACAGCCAAGGATACACAGAGAAACCCTGTCTCCAAAAACCAAAAAAAAAAAAAAAAAAAAGACCGAGTTTGATAGATGGCACATATCAGCGGCAGAACATTTGGATGGCATGTGAGAGGACCTTGGTTTGAGCCCCAGAACAAAACTGGTCTGGGACGTGTGCATCCTGGGGCCAGTGTGCAGGAGGCCCTATAGTAGACAGACCATAGGACAAAGTATAGACGGTTCTGGTGCATGGCCTCTTAGGGTGAACTAAGGCCACGTTGGTTGTGCAACTCATTTGGAATCAGGAATGCTGTTTTGGCACCCCTGGAAGCCCAGCCACTCCTGACCAGCGTAGGTCTTAGAGTGACCTGGCAGCCACACACGCTGACCGGGTCGCCTAAGGATATACCTCAGTGAGCTCAGCACAGGCTCCTTACCTTAGAGCTTCACTGTGCACCCAACACAGGCAGAGCCCAGCAGCTAGATTCAGTGCCTGGCCATGCCTGCCTAGCACTGTCATCCTGGCAGCGAGTGCTGTGAGCCAGGCTCGGGGTGGCCAAGGGACCTGGAGTGAGCAGGGTAGGCTGGGAGGTACTTTGTGGGGTGCAGGCTGCCTAGTAGCAATTCACCATGCAGAGAATTGGCTGGATTGTAAGGCTGATCAGTGGCCAGTGGTGGGACGGATGTGGGGCCTCTGGGTGGTAGGTTGCTCAGGGTGACAACAGCCCTGAGATGCTTGTCCAGCCTGCTTGCTGATTGCCATCTGTGAAAGAGGCTTAAGCATCAGCCTGGGGCTGGTTCTCCAGGGCTGGGAACACCTGTGAGGCTCAGCCCGCCCCACCTCCATCCCTGCCCCTAGATGCCTGTGGAAGAAGCACACTAGAATATTCCAGAGCTCGCTCCACTCCTGCTGTGCTGAGCCTCTCTGCCTCCCTTGGAGGAGATAAGCTGAGCTATTGCTCTGCACAGGCTTCATCTGGCTGTGTGGCCGCCAGGCTGCCTGTGCCTCTTTGCTGTGTGCTTGGTGATGCATGCAGCGTTGGAGGTGGCATGGGGCCCCAGGGATGTGCGGCACCTGCCCATGGCAGCCACTCAAGCCTAGCACAGGTCACTGCTGGCGAGGAGGCGTGGGTCTGAGGGTTTCGTGAGGGACAGGAAAAGGAGCCTGTGTCTGGCAGCCAAAGGCAAGCTTCTGGTGTTCTGTTTTGGCTTTCCCTTTCTTAGGTGTTGCCTGCACTCACCTGGAGGTGTTTTGTTGTTGGCACCAATAGTGGGAAGGAGGAAGTAAACTGGGTAGTTTGCCCAGATCCCAGTCTCATCCATCAGCAGGTCAGGAAGTCCTGCCTCCAGCTAGCCACACCTGTGCTGAGAAGCAAACTCCAAACATAGGGTCTCTAACTGGCCTGAAATTCACCAATTAGGCTAGGCTGGCCACTGAGTGCCAGGAATCCTCTAGATCACTGGTATTGTAGCCAAGCTTCAACACACGAGCCTTTTTGTTTGTTTGTTTTGTTTTTCGAGACAGTGTTTCTCTGTGTAATAGCCTTGGCTGTCCTGGACTTACTTTGTAGACCAGGTAGGCCTTGAACTCATGAAGACCCAGAGTGCCAGGATTAGAGGTGTGCATCACCACGCTTGGCCACTAGGCTTTTTAAATGTGTGTTCTGGGACAGAACTCATGTCCTCATGGTGGCATGGTAAGCACTTTAGCAACCGCACAATCTCCCCAGTCCTACAGCAATGAGCCTCTCAGAATCCTGTAGAGGCTGCTTCTCATTGGGCCTGTGAGCTGCTTGTTCCCAGAGCTGATAGGTAGCTTTAGTTTTTATTTTAGTATGTATGTATTTTTGTTTTTCGAGACAGGGTTTCTCTGTGTGATAGGCTGTCCTGGACTCACTTTGTAGACCAGGCTGGCCTCAAACTCACAGTGATTCCCCTAGCTCTGCCTCCTGAGTGCTGGGATTGAAGGCATGCACCACCACACCCAGCTTAGTTTTTAATTTTTAACTTATTTTTATTTCATGTGTATTGGTGTTTGGCCTGCACATACTTCATTATGAGAGTGTCAGATCTTCTGAAACTGCAGTTACAGTGAGTTGCGAGCTGCAATGTGGATGCCGGGAATTGAACCCGAGTCCTCTAGAAGAGTAGCCATTGCTTTTAATTACTGAGCTAGCTCTCCATTCTGGCATCTAGAATTTCTTAAAGATTTATTTTTATATATAACTTAAGTGACTGTTTCCCTGTATGCATATGTGCACCCTGTGCATGCCTGATGTCCTCAGAGCCAGAAGAGGGTATCAGATCCCTTGGACCTGGAGTAAGGACAGTTGAGGGCCACTTTGGTGGTGCTGGTAACTGACCCTGAGTCCGCAGGATGAGCCAGGTTTGTTTTTGTTGTTGTTGTTTTTCAAGATAGGATCTTCCTGTGTAGCTTTGGCTCTCCTGGTCTTGCTTTGTAGACCAAGCTGACCTAAAACTCACAGCCATCCACCTGCCTCTGCCTCCCAAGTGCTGGGATTAAGGGCGTGCACCACCATGCCTGGCACCACATGAGCAGCTCTTAACTGCTGGCCCATCCCTTCAGTCCCATGATGGGCATCTTTCATGCCACACCCAAGCAGTCCCATACACCAGTGTTGCTGACTTATCCACCCTCTGTGGCTTTAGGGATTACAGAGTGTGTAGTATGTAAGTCTCCCTCTGGGAGTGGGCAGTGGCTAGGTTCACATCTTGTGCCACTTGCATAGGCACCCACGAATGTCTCCTATGAGGCCTGCAGTGCAAACAGGGACAGCTGTCAGGTTTAGGGAAAATCGGCTTGAGCCAGGTGTCATGACTCACAGCCCTTGGGAGTCTCTGTGAGTTCAAGACTAGCCTGGTCTACATACCAGTTGGAGTCAGCCAGTGGCTCTGACTGGCTTGGCAGTTCCTAAGGATTAGGGTGGGGCCCCCAGGTTCCTCTCATTTTGAGACTCTGACTTCTCAATGGCCTTGACAGAAGGAGGTGGACCACAGGCTTGGCCATGTGTGGGCAATGCCCCAGGTTCTCTGGAGCCCATCAAGCATGCTGGTCGTGCCTGGCTGCTCCATCTCTGATTGCAGAGAGGACAGTGGCCAACCAGGCTTGTCCCCATGAGACATATGACCGTCAGGAAGGGCCACCGTGTCTGGCTGTGCTGACACTCTCCCTTGCTGCTGGCAGGTGATGGACATGCTGCACTGCATGGGTCCTGACACGGTGGTCATCACCAGCTCTGACCTGCCCTCCCCAAAGGGCAGTGACTACCTGATCGCGCTGGGCAGCCAGAGGATGCGTAAGTGCCCGCTCCACCTGCCTTCCCCTGCTCCGTGGGTCCATCTGTCTATGTAGCCCATGGCATTCAGGCACCAGAGAATAACTGGGGCTCAGTAGAAAGATTATGACTCAATCAGCAAGGCGTTAGTGTCCCTTGCCTGGCAGGAGTGTCAGACAGAAGGCAGGCTCAGGACAGGCCTCTGGGAGCCAGGTGGGGACGGATGGGGCATTGGGGACATGAGCAGGCTCACCCACTCCCACTTACCAGATGCTCAGATGTCCATAATATGCTGGAACTGCCAGGCTCACATGTCTAGTGAGCTGCCTCGGACCCATGGCCTATGCCAGAGACCAGCTGAATCTGGCTTCTGTGGCCCAGGTGACCACAGGGAGTCAATTTCTGCTGGGCTGTGGAGCCTGGTGACATACTAACGGCGCCTTACTTAAGTGTTTGGGTGGTGTTACAGCACACAGAGCTGAGTCACAGGCTGACACGAACCCCAGGTTCACACCCACCGGCTCTAGTGACCATTGTGGATGCACAAGGGTGTACGGATATACATCTGAGTGCTCATGTGACACACACACACACACACACACACACACACACACACACACACACACACACACGCTCTCTCTCAAGTATGCAGTGCATCCAGACAGTTTCTGGCACTCTGAGTGTGTAAGGCCATGCGTGCTAGCTTCAGCTTCTAAGGGTCCAGTGTTTCATTCTTCCTTGGGACAATGGTGGCAGTTGGGGGAGGGTGTCAGTTATGACAACACACACCGAGTCTCAGAATTCCTGAATGATGCCACACCACATCTATGTGACCACCCCCAAGGATGGGCAGTGCTGACCTTCCTGTCTCTTCTAGAAGTGGGGACCAGTGGGTCTGACAAGTTCCGACTGCACTGCAGGGGTAACCCTGTCTTGGAGAGAAGTCTCAGCCCCGGTAACCTGGCCTATGTCCTCCCCCAGGGAAGCCTGATGGCTCCACGGTGACCCAACGCATCCGGATGGAGATGCGCAAGGTGGATGCCGTGTTTGTGGGCACTGGGGACCTCTTCGCTGCCATGCTTCTTCTGGCGTGGACACACAAGCACCCGGACAATCTCAAGGTCAGTTGTACTTGCTGCTCCTCCCCACAATTCCCTCCGCACTCCTGGTGGGGAAATAGGCTACAATGGTCCAAACTGAGAGAGAGGAGCCTGTTAGTGGGTCCTGAGCCTGAGCTCCAGGGTCGGTGGGAGGACACGGCTGACTATGGGCTCAGAAGCCCACCACGTCAGTCTGTTGCCCACTCTTTTCATGTTTGGGAGGTTTGGGTGACATCAGAAACAAGACTGAAACGATGGACCTAGTCCTTGGGGGATCAAGGCCGTAGGCTGAGGGTACACACAGAGATTGTCCCTACCCCTCAGTCCTGTCATGGAGACTGTCTACGGTTGTCTGTCTGTCCATCCCACCTGCTTCTGCACTTTTGCTCAGGTCTCCTGGGCAGAGTGGAGCAGCTGGTACCGAGTCACTACTAGGCAGCCCCTCCACCATCTGAGCCCATCCAGAGCTCCAGTGGGACTGAGGCTGTGACTTGGGGAATCACGCTGCGGCTTTTCTTGTGCAGTATGCAGTTCAAGGATGGGCTCGGCAGGGGCACAGGGCCTTCCTTAGGGCTGTGCTCTTGTATCTGTGATTTCCTGGATTTGAGCAGAAAAGCTGCATGGGGACCAACAGCCAGGTCGTTTCTCCTGCTGCCCAGCAGCTCACAGCCAGCACGGCCTCCTTCAGTGCTGCTGAAGGCAGACTGCAATGGCTGGGCACACGGCTCAGTGGCACGGCACTAACTTAGCACAACAACATCTGAGTGCCATCCCAGCAGAGCAAACCCAAAAAGAAAAAGCAAGCAGAGCTGGACCAGCCCCTACCCCCAGTGTAGACTACGCCAGGCCTGCAGACATCTACCCCCAGCCTTGATGTCCCTCACTCTGTGCCAGGCTTGCACAGCTGGGTGAGGGTTGCCTTCCTTCAGAGTGGAGGAAGTGGGGGAGGAACAGATGTCACCTAGAAGAGGCAGTTAGATGTGGGGACCTGGAAGTGGGTTTCCTGCTGCTGTCCCACCACCTCTTCTAATGGATGCTGACAGTGTCGCTGGCACCTTGCTTATGATAGAGATGAGTCAAGTCCCCTGGAAACTCTGAGTTGAAGTCTAGAATGCTCCCTGGCTTTCCACTCCTGGCTTCCTCAGGTGTAGGCCAAGCCAGACTTACCCTGTATACAGGCAGCAATGGAAGTTCCTTTTATGCAGGGCAGTAGACACTTGCCAGCTGGCACCCAGAGGATCCTCACTGTGGGGCTCCCAAGGCAAGTGCTGGTTCTGCCAACCCTTGTCAGGGAACTGAGAAATGTCTGAGAGCTGCTGAGTCCCCCAGGCCTCTGGCCTTGAACTCTGACAGTAAGTTGTGGGCAAGAGCTCTTTCCTTTTGGAGTCTTTACGACTAATTAATCCCAGGAACTGTAGTTAAGCACCTGTTGTGTGCCTGGTGGGCACAATTTTGACCAAGTCCCAAGCTGCTGCCCCTGCAGTGATGCCTCTCGGGCCACAGGGAAGTAATTTAATATGCAGCATCTGCTTGGCTCTCTCTCCACTACTGTAACAAAATGCTTGAGGTCCTTTATAAAGAGAAAAGGTTTCTCTCATGGTTTTGAGGATGTCTGTTCCTGGTGCGATGGCCTTGTTGCCTTGAGCCCTGTGGCTGTGCATCATGGTGGGATCCAGGGAGCAAAGAGGCCAAGGAGCAAGGAACCACCCTGTCACCTCCAGGAGCTTCCCCAAGGACCTGAGGACTTTGCACTAGGCCACACCTCCCAATAGCACCCCAGGCAGGGGGCCTAGCATGGACTTTGGGGACCTTCCTGATCCAGCTAATACAGCAGCATTTCTGTGGGGGGCTACCCCTCAGTCAGCCTCATGGAGCCCAGCTGTGACCTGTGAGTGGAGGGACAGTAGAGCCAGCTTCCTGGTGGCTGAGGCAGCCGGTGCTTGTGGCATGTCCTCTGGACAGTGATGCTCACCCCAAGTAGGCCAAGGCCCCAGTGTCTCTGTCCTCTCTGCAGGTGGCCTGTGAGAAAACTGTGTCTGCCATGCAACACGTGCTGCAGAGGACCATCCGGTGAGCAAAGGTATCTGCCCTCGCGCCCTGCCCTCCTTGGAGCTGGTCCCTGTCTGGAGGTGGGCAAGAGGGAAGGGGGACCTCTCCTTTCAGGCCTCTGCCTCCTGCTGCCTCTTAGGAGTGAGGCAGCAGGTGGCCGTGTGGAGCAGGAACTGAGGAGTGTGGGAGGGGGAAGGATGCCTCGGGTTCCATCTGCCTGCTCAGAGCTCTTCCGTGTTCTGCAGCCGAAGCAGGAGAGGGACAGAAGCCCAGCCCGGCTCAGCTGGAGCTGAGGATGGTCCAGAGCAAAAAGGACATCGAGGACCCGGAGATCGTCGTGCAGGCCACGGTGCTGTGAGGGCCGCGCACACTCGCCCTGATGCACAGCGTGCTGGGGGTCTCCGTTCCCATCCCTGTGAAAAGCTGTAACGTCTGCCTTAGAGCCATGACTGAGACTTGACCTTTTGTTCCTCCCTGAGATTCGGGTCTCAGCCAGTCTCAATAGTGAAAATGTGCCATCATGCTATTTTTTTTAAAATGACAAAACCGTTGTAGAAATAATGTGATTCGGAAACATGGCCCCTTCCCCAAAGGCTCTGGGCCTCTGACTGCCTCTTGTTGACTCGTAGCTGTGTGGAAGGTAGGTGGAGGAGGGGAGCCTGCTGCCTGTGGACCCCACTGTTGCCACTGGCTGCCACTGCCCACATCCCTGATCCTGCACAGACTGCCTGTGGCTGTGCTGTCTTTAAATTTGGGTTAGGTCTTAACCATTGGCATCTGGGAGAATTACGCCAAACACCTGCAATGCCATCCTGTCCTCTCCTTGTTCCTGCATTAGTTCTGTGTCTGTCGCTGCTGCTCTTTGGGTGTCCAGGATGTCAGACTTACACAGCTGTTGGACTCTGTGGGAAGGTAAACACGCAAGCACGTGGCCACTGTGACAGGGACCTCTTAAGGGACCAGAACATTCCAGGGATCCGCAAGCCTCTTGGGTTTCAGCAGGATCTCTTGTAACTTAGGAGAATGTTCTGGGGAATTGTCCCACATTGTGTCCAGCTGCTGAGCCTGAGTCCCTTGGGAAGGTCAGAGAAGGATGTCCCACTGGGCTCTTGTGGGACCCCACCCTGCCCTGCAGTACTGTCAGTTGGCACCGCACTTGTCACGAAGTGCTGGGGACAGTGTATTGCTGCACTGGTGTTTGGACAGAGGGGGAAGGAGAGGTAGAGATGGCACTGTGGCCCTGGTGACATAGTTAACTGCTGGCTTCTCCCCCACTTCTGTGTTGTGTGCCTACCACATGCTGAGGAGCAAAAGGCCCTTGTGTGAAGCTAGCTAGCTCTCTGCCTCCTTGGAAGTTTTGTTCCTCTGCAGAGCATATTGGCAGTGTGGGTACAGGGACAGCTCTTAGACCCCCTCAGGAGACGGTGACGTGTCCCATTGCCTATTGCTCAAGGGTGATGTTCCTGGCTCTGCTTGTCATAGTTTGGGGTCCCTTACATGGCTGTGAGTGGGGCACTTTGTTCATGACTTCCTGTCAACACCCACACCCACTTCCCTGTACCTCAGTTGGAAGATTTGCCTCTGCTGAGAAGCCACAGCCTAAGGAGAAATTAATGGTTGCTTTGGAGGCCAGGGGATAAGGACCAGAGCACGTGAGTGAGAAGAAACAACCAGTGCTTTGAGCACGGGCCCTGGGCAGAAGCAAGGCTTCCCAAGGCAATGTCCGCAGGCCTGCCTGCCTGCCAGCGAGCACAGGCTCTGGTCCCCTCTTATCCAAATCAGACGGGGCTTCTACTTCCACTGTGTAGAGTTTAGTCATGAAACAGTGTATTCACAAATGACACTGCATTAGCCCAGTGTTGCCTGCTCCCCACTGGGGTCACCCTTTGACACTGTCTCAAGGCTTCTTCTTCAACCTCCTGGAAGACAATTCTGCCATGCCATTCTTTAAAAATCACTGCCCACACCCTGCCTAACTCAAAGATGAGAAGCATCAAAGAACCTCCTTATGGAGTTGGCTTCAAATATGGCAAACAAGCCACTACGCAAAATGTTCTTGTTTCTGCCATAGACAGAATTCTGCCTTTAAAAAGGGCAAGCTTGGATGCAGGCAGAGTTGACAGCCAAACTCTGCCAAGACAGGGTAAGCAAGTCTTCAATAGTTCCTGCCTCACAAATATGTCTGTCAGATAGATTGGGCCAGAAGGCTGAAAAAGATGCTCCAAGTGTTACAGTGTTTTGGGTGACTATCCAGGTAGAAAATTGTCTCTGTCATCTTTTCATTTGGAAAGCTACTAACCTGTACTCCCAACATACTCAGATAATCACGTTACTCCTTCTCCAGTGTCTGAGGGATTGAAGACCAGGTAGCTTAGTTTTACATTGAAGCTTAACTTTTTAGGGGTTAAGATGTTTTTAGGTCTAGATAGGTGATCTAAATTGATAATTACAATATGTGATGAAGATTGATTTATATTCAGAAATTTAGATGCACCAAGATAGGAAAGATGTCTTCTTCAAGGCTGTCAAACACAAATAGCCAAAACACTAAGAATGTAACATTTATATAATTCCTGATTGTGTCACAGTTCTTCATGCCATAGATAATCTATTGTACATATATGTGTAATAAATAAATGTATATGTACAAAAATAAAATAACTTTAAAAAATCATTGTCCTGTTAGATAATCGTGTGCCTCTATCTTACATTTGCAGTGTGTTAATGATTGTAGACACTGTCCTTTTCCTCAGTTTGTGAAAGCACACCCCCCCCCTTTTTTTTTTTTAAGCTGCTTGGTTTTTCAGTGGGAGTGGCCAGGCCTGGCTTCACTGGGCTGAAGTGGGGAATTTGAAAGGAGGAGACGGTGTGCCACACAGGCCACCCGAGTTCCCAGTATGATGTCACCACCACCACGTGGGATAAGAGACTAGCACAGGGTGTGGTGTTAGAAGTTAGACTTCTCCTGTCCTTGCTGAGGTAGGCAGGGCCTGTGGAAAGGGGCAGGTTGCCCTTTGCTGTGCTCCTGGGCAGCTCCTGACCACCGTGCCCAGCTCCCATCACTTCAGCCCTTATATTGTCTGTAGATGAAAAGTACAGAAAGAACGATGTTGGCTCAATTTTCTTAACCAATATATTTTATTACGAACTTATTAACTGAGCATACATCACTTATAACCCGACTAACCTAAGCAATAGGAAAAGAAGATTAGAGAACACAATAACAAAACCGTAAGGATATCAGTTCCGAGGAACGATTCTCCTGGCGTAATCAGCAAGATTTCTTCTGCTGGAACCTGGAGTAATCAGAACCTGGAACCTCAGCAGGAGCCCAGAGCCCCGAAGCCGTTCTCTCTAGGAGCTTCTCAAAGTGGAGCGATGAGCAACCAAAACTAGCCCAAGTCTCCACAAAACCCCGCCTCCAGTTCTGGGCTCATTTATATATCTCCTCCCAGAGTCTGTTCACCACATCTTTTCAGTTGGCAACAATCAAGCTCCCGCAGGAGGTGGTTTGCCTTCCAGTGGATTAACCTCACCTGTTCTCTCACAAGACCTTTCCCCATCCCACGCTTGGGATCATAACAAAACCAGGCTTATCTCTCCTTCAGAGCGAAGCGAATGCATTTTGTCTCTCAACTCTTTGCTTCCTTGCTGCCCTTTGAGGGACCACTTGCTTGCAGGTATCAGTCCATACTTACTCAGTTCTCAGGTGCCCAGTGAGCACAGGCTGGCCTGACCACTGCTTGCACTGGTCCCCTTCACACACCTTCCCTTTAAGTTAGGATATCTACCTGGACCAAAAAGGGGACTAGAGTTTTAGTGGACAAGCAGGGATCTAGGCTTTGGAGGTGGCACCCAGATTCCCTGTGCCCTCCGGAGGGTTCTGCAGCCCACAGCCCCATTTTATTGCTGCTCTGCCGCCAGCTAGCATGCTTCTCTTCCAGTCATCCAGGAAGCTACCTGCACTGAGAGGCTCTGGAAAGACAGGTTCGTCCGTGTCACAGATGGATGCTGGGCACAAGGCCCACCAGCTGATGCTAAAAAAGGGAAACCTCGGAGGGGCAGTTCTGCGATGCCAGGTTCACTGTAAGGTTCTTCATAGAAATGTTGGCTCTCTAGGGAAAGCAGTGAGCTAGGGAAGGCTGGGCCTGGGCCCAGCAACTCTGAGTGAATGCTGCTCCCTGAGGGCTCTAAAGAATGGAGGGGTGCCTTGGGGTAGACGAGCAGCTAGACATACATGTGTCAGTCCCTTTGCTTTTCAACACTGTGACATCTGCAGATGGTGCCTGATGTGGAACCACGCTAGAGAAGTTGCACACTTTCAGCTTCGACCAGCAGGGGGCGCAGTTGGGGCCAGAGTGGCATCAGCTGCCCAGGCAGATGCTGGTACCAGCAGATAAAGAGCAGTGATTAAGCTGGGAGATTTGTACCGGTTGTTTTGGTTTGGGTTTGGTTGGTTGGTTGGTTGGTTTTGGTTTTTCGAGACAGGGTTTCTCTGTGTAGCCGTGGTTGTCCTGGACTGGCTTTGTAGAGCAGGGTGGCCTCGAACTCACAGTTATCTGCCTGTCTCTGCTTCCCTGAGTGCTGGGATTGTAAGCATGCACCACCATGGCCCAGCTGTTGCACATATTTTCCATGCAAAGATTAATTTAAAATAATGTCTTATATGCCATTTTTCTTCACTCTACATAGTGTGTTTATTTGTTTAATGAGCAACTCTAAATTTAACAGTATTAAAATTTTTTATGTTAATGGAAATTTTTTGCTTGGTATGGTGACCTGCAATCTGGTACCCTGGAGGCTGAGGCAGGAGGATAGCTATGTAACCAAACTATCTTTATATATATATATATATACACACACACACACACACACACACACACACACAAACACCTGCCCCCCACCCCTAACCCGCCCCTACCCCCCACCCCTCACCCCAGAGTTATTTCTGGCTTTTCTTTTCGTTTTCCGTTTTAAATCTCTGTTAGAATAAACACAATTTAAAGCCTTCCCCACTATCTAAGCCAGGCAGGAGTGTGTCCTCAGAGCAGGAAGCTCCATCTCCCACCTCTTACCTTCTGTGTCTGTGGCTGAGCCCTGGCAAACACTCGCTTCAGGGTGGTGGTGGTGAGCTGAGCTCCCCGGATGCCGGCATCTCCTCTTTCCCTCCCCTAGCCCACTGTCTGGCAGTTTCTAGTCTCTCTGCAATAGGATACACATTCCAGGTGGGAAAGGCCTCCCTGAAGCCGTGGTCCCCCACCTTGCCCTGGTCAGCTCCTGACTAGCCAGAAAGGGCTGCCTCTGCCCTGCAGCTTTAGATGGGTGGAAGCAGAGGAGAACACCTCCATGCTTGGAAGCTTCCAGAAGGCCTTGGGGTGTAACCATGGCCATGCCTCACTGCCCGTCCTGTAGCCAGCAGACTCTGTGAAGACAGGCTAAGGTGTTGGGTAAAACCATGTCTGCACCTCACTGTCCACCTTGCAGGGCTGGCCAGACCCCCAGGGAGGCAGGAGTCATCCTTAAGTGGCCTGGGCTGGTGCCCTGGAAGCCTCTGAGCTATCATCACAGAGGACCTGGCTCCGTGCCTGGCATGAGGACGGTGTGCCCTGGGGGGTGACAGGACTCAATAGAGGACACAGTGCACAGAGCACGTCCTTCTCGTGTCCCACAGAGCGGGAAGCAGAAGCAAATTCCCTCAAAGCTCAGGCCCCAGTGATTCCCTCAAAGCTCCCAAGACCATGTTCTGGATGAGGGTAGGTGTGACGTCAGTGCTTGGTGAACGGAGGTGAATTCTTCATGCACATAGCTCTTGAAGGACGAGACAAGGATGGGTGACACCGTGAGTCTCTTAGCTCCGTAGCTGCCTAACTCCTGATGTAGAGCATGTCAGAAATTCAGCCATGTGTTGCAAACCTGGACCAACTGAAAGATGGCTGGCCCGCCCCCGCCAGTCCTTCCCAGAGACCACACTCTTTAGAGGCTCCTGCCCTTTAGAGGAAAGCACAGTTGACCCCACAGTCCCTGCTGTGCAGGAGGGGCACACTCCGGGCTCAGGTGGTCTCTAGCCCAAGTCCCCAAGCCCTGTGTACTGTCCCCTGTCAGTGTATTATGTATACAATGCTCTGTCTGCATGTGTGTTCGCACACCAGAGGAGGCCACCAGATCTCATTATAGATGGTTGTGAGCCACTATGTGGTTACTGAGAACTAAACTGAGGACCTTTGGAAGAGCAGCCAGTGCTTTTAACCTGTGACTCATCCATCTCCCCATCCCCAAAATACATTAAAAAAAAAAACGATGGTCTTTGAATCACATACAAGGCACCAACCGTCAGCCAGAAAACAGCTCCTCCACAGATTTAATTTGTGCAACTGCCTTAGGGAGGAAATTGCATTCTGGGAAGAGAGATGAGTGACACACCACTGCTTTCCCAGAGTTACCATGGCCACTGTGCTGTGGTGCAATCAACACTGCACACCGTCTGGAAGGTACAGCTTAAGCAGGGCTGTCATCAGGTCCGTCCTGTTGAATATCTAGTCAACTTTTGTTCCTAAGACCCTAGGCTAGGAAATAACGGCACAATTTAGATTGACAGACCGAAGCCTTAGTCACCGGGTGATGAGTAACTCCAGAAGAACTGAGCAATTTTTAGCCTGGGTTCAGAAAGGCATAGAGTCCCAAGAACAAAAGGCGTGTTCTGAGCCTGGGAGGAACGCCAGCGCTGTGGCCATCAAAACGCAGGTGGACCAGCACCTGCCTGGTCCTCCCACGTGCAGGGACCCAGCACAATCTGCTTCCTCAAGGGAAACTTGTCACGGTGGAAAGGTGGGTCCAGCTGACTGTGGGGCTGTCCCCTGACCTCTGCCACTAGACACAGTGAGGCCAGCTCCCCTCCTTCAGCCTGGCTCCAGGGCCTGCACCTCCTATCCCCCTGCCGCCCGCATCCCAATCTGCTGTCCACAGGCTGGTGGCTTCTGTGTGGCCTGGAAAGACTGACTTACTGGTGGCCATTCCCACCAGGGGTTGCTATGGAAACAGCTCCATGTTTCAGAAGACCTTCAGGTGCCCTTGAGAGCTATCCCCCACATGCACGGGGTCCAGGACACCTAGAAGCCATCCGGCCTGATAGGAGGGGAGGACAAGGCTGGCCACTCCCATTCTTCCCTCCTTTCCTCTCCTTGTCCCGCCCCTCCCTTCATCTTTCCTCCCCACCTCCTTCCCCTTTCTTGTTTTCTCTTTCTTTTCTGAGGCAGGCTCTCACTCTATAGTGCAGGCTAGTCTGGAACTCATGGCAATCCTTCTGCCTCAGTTCCCGAGGGCTGAGATTACAGGTATAGGTCACATGCCCATCACCCAAGCTCCTTTTGGAAGATCAGGTGACCCATGACATTGTCAGGGCCAGAAATATGAAGTGCTTGAGCGGTGGACACTTGAATAGTGACCTTCCCTGTGTCCTCACTCTCCTTTGTCACCTCCTCCCTCAACCAGAAGCCAGCCCTGCCCCTGCTTTCCTGGAGACCGAGGTCCAGCTGTTCTGCAGCTGGGGCCCAGTCCCACCTCTTCCTTGACTCTGTCTTTTCCCAGAGGCCACTTGGACTTGGGCAGTCTCTGAAGTGTCAGGCTCCTGGAGACTGGGTGGCACCCGGCCAGCCTCTGTCCTCTGCTGCCCTAGGACTTTATGTCTGTTACCACATCTGCACACCTTGCCTCAGGGTTCCCTCTGCCTACCCCAAGGAGTCCTTAGGTAAACATCCTTTCACCTTTGGGTGTAGAGCAGCCTTGGTCTTCATCACAGCTGTGAGCCATGCGTGGCCTGGTTCCGGGTGACACATGCCAGGGCTGCAAATACATGTGGGTTTCTGAGACTTTGGGAAAACTACTGCATGTGGCCTCAGCTTTTTGGTGGTTTGTTTTGTTTTGATTTTGTTTCTCCATGTAGTCCTGGACTCACTTTGTAGACCAGGCTGGTCTTGAATTCACAGAAATCCACCTACCTCTGGTCCCCGGAGTGCAAGGATTATAGATGTCTGCCACTCCGCCAGGCCTTTTTTTTTTTTTTTTTTTTTTTTGAGACAGCGTTTCTCTCTGTAGCCTTGGCTGTCCTAGACTTGCTTGTAGACCAGGCTGGCCCCAAAGTCACAGTGATCGGCCTGCCTCTGCCTCCCAGCGCTGGGAATAAAGGCGTGCACCACCCTACTCAGGTGGGCTTTGTTTTTGTTTTTTCCTGAGACAGGGTTTCTCTGTAGCCTTGGCTGTCCTAGACTCACTTTGTAGACCAGGCTGGCCTCGAACTCACAGAGTCTGCCTGCCTCTGCCTCCCAAGTGCTGGGACTAAAGGCGTGTTCCACCACGCCCAGCTGGGTTTTGTATTTTTTGAGACATGGTTTCTCTGTGTAACCCTACTGTTACACTCTGTAGACTAGGCTGACCCCTAACTCACAGAGATCCACTTGCCTCTGCCTCTCGAGTTCTGGCATTATAGGCAAGCACCACCATGCCTGGCTTTTCCTGTGTTTTTTGATGCCTGTCAGTGGGTACTTGTCAGGAGCCAGATGTATCTGCCACTGGACAACCCAATGGGGCCTGTCTGTACTTTTCTTCCTCCAGCTTTGAGTTTGTTTTTATTTAATTATTTTGTTTTTAGAAACAAGTTCTCAGCCAGGCGGTAGTGGTACACACCTTTAATCCCAGCACTTGGGAGGCAAGAGGATTTCTGTGAGTTCAAGGCCAGCCTGGTCTACAAAGAGAGTCCAGGACAGGCAAGGCTAATCAAAATACATAGCTATTTAGCTATAAACATGTTTACATATATTTATATATTTTGTTAATAAAATTTAAAAAGATATGATGGCACACATCTTTAATCTCAGCCTAGTCAGATTCCTGTGAGTTTGAGGCTGTTTTGGTCTACACAGTGAGTTCTAGGACAGCCAGAGAGCTGCATAATCAGCCTGTTTTAAAAAGTGAGTGCATGAGAGTGTAAGTATCTAGCAGGAAAACAGGAGGGCCAGCCGAGGCAGTGGCTTGAGACTGTGACTCCTGGGGCACTGATGGGGTTTTCCTTCATACTGGTGTGTGTGCCTCTGTCCCTCAGACCCTGAAAGTCTTTCCTGTGTTTTCTGATGCCTGTTGCTGGGCACCTGGCAGAAGCCAGATGTGTCTGCCACAGGACAGCCCAATGGAGCCTTTGTACTCACCCTCTACAAGAGGGCCTATAGCTCCCATAAGTCACCATGCCTGCTGGCCGAAAGCTTGGTGGCAGCTGGTGTTCTCCTGTGTCAGAGGCTCCCTGCCTGGTCCCAGGGGCCTCTAGTAGATACAGGAGGCCATAGCATAAGTTCAGGCAACTTGTAGGCTCAAAAAAACCCACAAGCCCAGTTATTTTCTTCCTCCAGCTTTGAGTGTGTTTTTCTTCATTTTGTTGCTGGAAACAAGTTTTGATGTAGCCAGGGCTGGCCTGCACTTGAGACCCTCCAGTCCTGGCCTCCCGACTGTGGGGACCACGGACTCAGCTGCACTGTGCTTTTAGACAAAGCTTTGGCCTGGCTCAGGTTTCATTTCCAGATATAGCATTTAGTTGGGGAGATGGTAAAATAACAAAATTGCTCCCAAGGCTGTTCATTTGCTGCACAAACCAGGCTCATGGCTGCAACCTCAGGGTGTCCTGTCCTCTTAGGTCCTAGGCATACTCACAGCTTCAGGGAAGTCAGGTGACAGCTTGTCCTTGACAAGTGCAGGACCTCTGTGGGAATGATGTCTTGTTGGGATGTGCTGTCCCTATGGTGCCTGGCTCAGGGGCCTGACTGGGTGTGGTTTCAGAAAACATGCTTGCCTGTGACTGCGAGCTGCTAGGCCTGCCCCTCCAGCCCTCTGGATTCCAATCCTGATGCTGGCAGTATATGTGTGTGTGTATGTGTTTCCTTACTGAGAGCTGAAAGTAAAGACCTTTTCTAGGCTAGCTTCCTGAGGAAGCTGGGAGGCTGAGGCTAGTGGTATGGGGGTCACCAGTCCATCAGCAAGGCACTTGCCACAGAAAGGTCATGACCCCTGCTGGACCATCCCCAGGGCTGCCAGAGTCTACCCAGTGGGCTATGAAGTTAGTGAGACTCACCTAAAGGTCATGTCTAGTAGAGGTCACGGTCAGTGACTGACATTACCAAACTTCAGAGCCCATGGCAGTTCCTGCCTGGGTTATCTGGGGGAGATCCTGCCACAAAGCAGCCCCAGCCATGGGGGTACATCAAGGCAAAAGCTATTTGCTCTGTGGTCTCACTTAAATCCACATGTGCTTAATACAGCATGGCATAGTGTGTGCCCTGGCTCACTCCACGTGGGTCCTTCCACGTCCTCAGCCTCCGTTTTAGACGACAGTGGAGTGTGACCAAGAGCTGCTCTTGCTCCTACCTCAAGAAGCAAAACCCAAGAGTAGTAAAGCCCTTGGGAGTGTGTGTGTGATGGGGTGGGAGGTCACCTCATGGCTGCCTACAGACTAGCATCCCATCCCTAGCTAAGAAGCGGTTTTAATTTGTCAGGCAGGGGTTTCACTATGCAGTCCTGGCTGGTCTGGAACTTGTTATGTACATCGGATTGGCCTCAAACTCAGAACCGGGAACAAAGGTATGTACTCCCTACCACGCCAGGTCAAAATGACGTTCTTGTACGATGAATGGTTCCTGGTTTCCTGAGTGTTTTGTCCCATAAAGGGCCCCTTACAATCTCCACTCCCCCAGTTTCTCTCAAGGCTCGGTCTGCCTTGTACACGTGTCAGTTTCCTTTGGCTGCCTTTGAGATTTGATCTTACGTGGCTGGTGCATGAGTTTCCTCCCTGTAGTGGAGTTGGGGAATTGCACTCAGGACACAGACACTCTGCTTTAGACAAAGTGAGTGGCAGTGAGCTGCCTTGGCTGAGCAAGCCCACTAGCTCTGAGGGAAAGGAGACTGCAAGTACCTGGTGTATCCCATCTTCAAACACAACAGATGCCTGAACCTTCCAGACTGTGACATTACAGTCATTTCCAGAGAGGTCTATTTTTAATACACACTAAGTCAACATCAAAGACAAATCTGAGGATAAAAACATACTTCTTTTAATTTGTCTTGGCTTTGATTTGTACCGACAAGCCCTGGAGACACCACTACAGTCTGATCGTAAACCAACAGCGCCATGGGCAGTCTTGTGGTCCAGAGAAGATACAGACTGCTTCTCCAGGAGGCGACCGCTTCCGGATGCCCCATGCCTCTTCTTGTGCTTCAGTTCAGAGAGAAAGGTGACTGTATCCCAGCTCTAGGGAGGCTGAGGCAGGCTAACCACCTGAGTGGGGCCAGTACAGGATACAAAATATGACCTTATTTAAACAAAAGGGGCGGGGAAGGAAAAGAAAGTCAGTTTGAAACCAAGTTGTGCAAAACTGACCACATCCACACTATTAATGATGGAGACAATCACTTTCCCAAACACTAGTCAGGTTGTTAGCATTATGATTTGCTTCTCTGGACTTCCAAATCTACCAGCAATTTTACTTGAGAAAATAGTATCAAGGACAAAGAAGGCATTATAAATGCATTCCTTCCTGTGGCAGTGTCTTTCCTGTGCACACAGCAGAGGTTGCCCTCCGCCCTGGGAGCAGTTTCGGCAGATGTGCTTCCAGGACACTTGCTGGTCCCTGAGGATGGGTGGCTAGCATGAAAATGATGTGAGGAAGTTTCTGCCACCGCTGCCTGGTACCCTGCTCTACACCACTTGGCTGTATAACCTCTCTTTAAAACAGAGCACTGTTGGACACGATGAACTTAAGTGAAAAGCTAACAGCACTGACCTTGACCCTAACCTTTTCTACACAGGTTTTAGTCTTGAATGTGACTGTACCCATGCAACCACAAGTTACACTGCACATGACCTATTATGATAACAGCATAATATCTCCATTCTCATGGCCCTAATGATATACTTCATCACTGAGCAGGCAAGGGACAAAGTTACCGCTTCGCTAACGGGACTGTCACTCAGGAGTCAGTCGGAAGCGGACCCCTTGACTGTGTGAAGCTCGGGGGAGACACACGACTCTGCAGTCCCAGGGGCAGTGAGCTGCAGTCCTCTACTGGGGAGCAGCAGTGTGAAAACGGGCTCCCTCAGCAGGGTACGCAGAGTGGGAGGTCCCCGGGAGTACCCTCAGTGCAGTAGGTAAACTGACGGTGCTTTGAGTGCTCAGAGCCAGGGACTTGGCTCTGCCACGTCAAGCCTGCAGCTCCTCACTGCAAAACCTGTGGTGTTCAATCCTTTCTACTGTCAAGCAGGCTTTGCTCTAAAACAAAAAATGTCAGATTCATTTCAGTGGAAGTCAGCTTTGTTCTAAGTCACGCTGGAAGAGCTGTCTAAGCCCCTAGGCTTATACAGTTGGCACTCCAGGGTGGCCAATTTCCCATTCTAGCAAGAGCCTGGGGTCCAGATAATGCTGGTGCAAACTTCGGGGGTGGGAGTGGGGGAGGGGGGAAGCAGTTGCAGGGGCTCGCTCACTGAGCACACGAACAGTGGCCCAGGCCTGAAAAACAATGTGCTAATGCAGGCAGCAGCCTGGGGGGCACTGGCCCTCCTGAAAAGACACTTTGGGTTTGCTATAGAGGTAGGAAGTCAGGGACAGGAACAGGCTGGGCAGAGGAGAAAAAGCCTCCTGGACGAATGGCTTTTCCCCACCCCGATACCTGTTCACCCCCCTGCTGGTCACACGTAGAAAAGCGACACTATTGCTCATTCCGTTTCAACAGTCATCACTAGGAGAAACAGCCGAACGAATGCCCACAGAAGGAGGCTGAAAGCTGACATGCTTTCACAAGGAGGCAGACTGAGGTTACAAATACCCAGAAAGGCAGCGGACGGTGGCAGGTGCAGCCATGGGCACCTGGGAGGGGCTCCACACACCAACAGCACTTGGTCCTTCTGGACAAAACCATGGTCTGCAGCCCCCGTAGGAGGCACGGGGGCAGCAGCTCGGGTTCAGAATATTTGCCCCATTCATGTGGATTTGTAAAGTAATTAAGAAGTCCATTAAAAGTTATAATTTATAGAACATCCAGTATAAAAGCAGTCTTTAAAAAGCGTCTCTGGCTCTTAGAAGAAGTCTGCAGCTCTCGGCCTTCTCTTTGGGATGGAGGCTGGTAGCTTCATGGCTGACAGAGGAGTGCTGGCCGGGGAGCTGGTGGGGGTCTTCAGCACTCCGTGGAGTGGCCTCTGCTCAGGGTTAAAGGCCACTCTGGAGAGGCCTGTGGGGCTGACTAGGATACTCTTGTCTGTCTTCTTAAATTCTGTCCCAGAGGAAAGGAAAGGATGTTAGTCGGGTGCCATGTTTGTTCCTTCCAGGTATGCAGGGTTCATGACACACATTTCCAGGCCCCAGAAACACACAAGACACCACGATACAGCGAGCTGGGCGGGTCCTGTGTGTGTGGGCGGCAGTGACAGGGACCTGCCTTCACTTTCAGCTCTAGAGGTGAGGCTGTTTTAGCTTGAGGTGTGTACTCCTTGCTTCTCCTGCACCCTGTGCTCACTCTCCAAACCTGCGCATGCTCACTCGTATAAACGAAGCTGTGGCTGTTCATTCACTGTGTACATAAATAGCAGGTGTGGTGATGTGTGCCTTTAACCTCTGCGCTGGGGAGGGAGGGAGGCAGAGCTGGTGGGTCTTTGTGAATTCTAGGCCAGTTGGAGATGGTCTCAAAATCCAAACCCAAATAACCCCAAACCCCACCCCACCCCCAACACCTATCTGAGGAAAGAGCCACTGACACTGCCTGCCTGACTACTGACATGGGAACAGACAGGAGAAGAGGACCCCTGGCTGCCAAAGAGCCCTGAGCCAGCTCCAGCTGGCTGGTCCCAAGGAAGGTTCCCAGAAGCCACCACTCACCTGCAGTCATGTTTCTGTTCAATCCAAAGGTGACTTTCTTGGAACTGGAGGGTGTTTTATTCAGCTGTAGAGCAAAGGAGTAACCATGGTAACACAGGTGCTCAGCCTCCTTTCCTGGGAACTTTTATGAAGAACTTACCCAGGGAGGGCCCTTGTGGTGTTTCCTGACCTGCACACACACAAAGGCTAACGGGGCGGCATGCTGCAGCCTAAAAGGCCTCCACTCCCAGACCTCAGCTCTGCCCTTGACCTTTAAGACTACTTTTACATGTGCACAGATCTCCCAAGCTGGACACTACATTCCCAGTGAAAAACAGCAAAGAAGGGTAAGAATGTTTGGAATCCCACATTCATTTTTTCTCACAATCTTAAAGAAGTTATTACTATTCATGTGTATGGTCAGTGTAGTGTGCACGTGACAGGTGCATGAGTGAGTGTCCATCAGAGGACAACTTTTTTTGTTTTTTTCAAGATAGGGTTTCTCTTTTAGTCCTGGCTGCCTGGACTTTGTAGACTAGGCTGGCCTCGAACTCAGAGATGGCCTGCATCTGCCTCCCAAATGCTGGGATTAAAGGCATGTGCTACCTACCATGCCTGGCCAGAGAGCAACTTTTGAAGTCGCTTCTCTCCTTCTACTTTGGGTTCTGGGGATTAAACACAAATTGTCAGACCTGGGCGGCAAGTACTTCCTAGCCAAGCCATCCAGCAGGCCCAGGATTTCTAAGCTGCAACTTGTAGCTCATGCACAACTGATTAGCTCAGGCTTAAAATGCGGTCTATTTCAGTGGGCAGTGGACATGAATGTAAAATCTTTGCTAGAGATAGCACCCAAGGCCTTAATCCATTGCTGAGCAAATGCTCTACTGCTGGGACCCCATCACAGATCAAAATCCCCAAATTTGACAGCCCTGAGCTCAGCACACTGTCTGCGTGTCCCTGCGGAGGCCTCACCTGGACAGCAGGGCCTTGGGGACGGGTGACAGAGCTGCCCTTTGCTTTCCTGAAGAAGAGCGGCTTTGGTATGAAGCGGGTGTCGAACTTCACGAAGTCGCCCTCCGTCTTCAGCGGCTTCTTCAGAGTCCTGTTGCTTTGCTGTGAGAAAGGGGGACGGATATCTCAGGCACCTTGCCAGGCTCACACCCACAGGGAAGAAGTGCTGGAGGCTGACCGACCCGAGCCCCTTAGCCCACAGCCCACTGTTTCTGGTGCTAGCTGTGCTAGGAAGCCTCCTGCCCAGGAGAGCACAGCCTTCACTTCTCACTTCACTCTCGGTACCATGCCAGCAGGGATCACAATGTCTTCTCAGCAGTAAAGCCCATTTTTTTTTTTTGGTAACTTTATGCTCTAACACAAGTCCTACAGTCTGAATGATTCTTCCTTGAAGGCCCTCCGGGGTCTGTACATCTGGGAGGCTGAGAGTGGAAGCACCACATGGGCTGCTTGGCCGGAGCCTGGTGCCTCTCTTGCTGCAGCACAATCCCCAAAGCAAACCAAGGCCGAGAGCAGACAGCAGCAACTTCCCTAGACCCCCAACTAGCTAACAATCCCCCCAACTCCAAGACTGCTGCCAAGGCCATGAGAATCAGGCTATGAAGTAAAGAGGTCCCAGGGAGTCACTATCTTGGTGGCTTGGTGGGCCACAGCAGCGTGCGTGGGGTGTGGTGCTTGCCACACGTGTATGCTGGGCACAGAGGCAGTATGTTTCCTAGACATGGCACAAGGCAAGAGCTTGGTTCCTTATTCATAGCTCTGAAAGTCCATAGAGGAAGAATAGCCTTTCATTAACCTGCAAGTGTAAGAGCTCAGGGCTTCCTCTTTGCGGCAGGGCAGGGCCTGGCCTGGATGAACGGTGGGGGCTCTGACAGTTTCTTAGCTTCATGTTTAACCCTTTCTGACCCGATGGGTGGGGAGTGATAGTGTTGGATGGAGCACCTGCACTTGGCCACGGAGACAGGAAGCTGCCATTGGTTTTTTGGTGAGTAGTGTTATGAATAGGTGTATTTTGACTGTGGCTTCGCTGAAGTGTAGCTGTCCCTATGCCTCACCCCTAGCAGGCAGCCGAACCCTCTGAGCACACCCACTCAAGCCTAGCACACAAACTCAGGGCACTTCCCACCTTACCAGAGCTTGGATCTGCCCGGCGCTGGACTCCAACACTCCGTTGTGCTCTACCAAATTTGACATCTTCTTCACCTTTTTCCTCTTTTTAAAGATTCCTGTTTTTTGACTGGACAGATCACAGAGGTCAAGGCTGCTGGACGGTCTCTTCTTTTGTGACCTCTTGCACCGGGGCAGGGTGGTCTGGTCATCTTTCCCCTCTACTAGGTTTGCTGGGGTACCTGCCTTCTGCACGGTCAGGCCAACACTGCTAATAGGGAGAGCTCCGAGCTTCCGTTTCCTCTTCTGGGCCTGGACACCTCCTGAGGAGGAAATGCAAGCAGCAGAGCTCTGAGGATGCCCAATGACAGGGCCATTCTCTGATGTGTCCTCCTGAGGTAAAGTGGTGGATCTCCAGATCTCTCTGTGGGCCCTCAGGCTCTTCTTTCTTGGCCGTTTCCTTTTACTGTGCACGGGTGCAATGGGTGTTGGCTCGGGGTTGTTCTCTCTGATGCTAGATCCAGCCTCTGCTGCAGGCACAGTCACACAGGCCGGTAGGGCCTGCCTCTGGGCAGCACCAGGCTCACTGCCAGCACTCTGTGCTGGGGGCATGGCCACAGCATCCAGGTCCTGAGCCTCAGACTGGAAGTGGCTCCTCTTCTTCTTTTTCCTTTTCCTCTTGTGAACATGGCCTCCACTGACCTCTTCACCAGCAGGAGAGACTGTGTTACCTACAGAAATGCAGACCAATGAGCGGCGGGCTGGCCCTGTTGAGGACTCTCGGGATGGCTGGCAGCCTGGGTCCTGTTTGTTTTTTTGAGATATGGTCTCAGGAAGGTCAGACTGGCCTCAAATTTGCTGTGTAGCCAAGGCTGCGGCAGGACTCCTGATCCTCCTGCCTACCTCTCATGAGTGACGGAAATACAAGTGGGCAGCATACGCCTTTAGAGACAGGGTCTCACCACACAGCTGTTAAGGTCTGGAATTAAAATACGCCAGAGGTGTGACTAGGTAGATGGCTTAGCAGGTAAGGTGCTTGCGGTCAAGGTATGAGGACTTGACTTTGAATCTGCAGTACCCACTTAGGAAGCTAAGTCTGGCTGGGCGTGGTGGTGCACACCTATAGTCCCAGCACTCAGGAAGCAGAGGCAGGCAGATTGATGTGAGTTTGAGGCCAGTCTAGTCTACAAAATGAGTCTACACTAACCAAGGCTACATAGAGAAACCCCGTATTGGTAGGGGGTTGGGGGGAAGCGCAGCAGCAAAGTGTGGAGAAATGTGACTGTAACCCAGTGTTGGGAATGGGGTGTGTGTGTAAGCACAGGGTAAAACTGGTGGACCCCCGAAGCTCAATGGCCTGCCACCCTAGCCACTCTGCAGAGTGAGCGGTTCTGTCACAATGGAGGAAGATGCCTGATGCTGACTCCTGGCCTTAGTGCTGGTGGACCTGTGTGCATTGGCTCACACACATCAGGCACATGTATTTAAACACTTGACCCCTATTTGGGGAGGTTGCAGAACCTCTGGGAAGGCTGGAGCAAGCCCTTGAGGGTTTTTTTTGTTTAAATTTATTTTTTATTTTTTTGGTTTTTTCGAGACAGGGTCTCTTTGTGTAGCCTTGGCTGTCCTGGACTCACTTTGTAGACCAGGCTGGCCTCGAACTCACATCGATCCGCCTGCCTCTGCCTCCCGAGTGCTGGGATTAAAGGTGTGCGCCACCACGCCTGGCTGCCCTTGAGGTTTATAGGCCTGACCCTGCTCTTTCCTGGCTTGGCCAGACGTAAGCTGCTTTATGCTCCAGCAGCTATGCCTTCCCCACCATGACCCACTGCACCCTAACCCATGGCCCAAACAAGCTTTTCTTCAATTAAGTTACTTCTAGTCAGGTGTGTGGTCACAGTAGCCCCAGCTAGCCTCACATGTGCAAGCGTCCTTAGGTTCCTGAGTGCTCTGATTATATGTGTGCAGCTAGGACTACTTTCTTGTGGTGCTGGGGACAGTACCTAAGGCTGGTCACGTGCTAAGAAAGGGCCCGACTGTGGCTAGTTAGGTTAGCTGGTCCCACTTCCCTTCTCCTGTGACTCGAAATCTTCCTCAAGTATATCTCAGTAAAAATAGGTGTATGATGAGATTTTTTTTTTATTTTCTTTTTTTCCATTCTTTGTAGCCTTGGCTGTCCTGGGCTAGCTTTGTGGACCAGGCTGGCCTCGAACTCAGTGATCCACCTGCCTCTGCCTCCCAAGTGCTGGGATTAAAGGCATGTACCACCACGCCCGGCCTAAAAAGTATTTTTATATTGTTTCATGTATACATGTATGCGTACTGCTTGTAGGGGCCGGAAAGTGTTGAACCCCCTGAAACTGGAGTTGCTGGCAGTTCTAAGCTGACATGTGGGTGCTGGGAATTGAACCTGTTCTCTGTCAGAGTAGGCAGTGTTCTTTAATCACTGAGCTATCTCCCCAGGCCCTAATTACTAAATAAATAAATAAATAAATAAATAAATATACAGACTAGAAACTAGCGTTTGTTTTACTTTGTACACGTGGAGGTGAGAGGACAACGTGTGTAGCCGTGTGGTCCTGGGGACTGAGCCTGGCGTTGGCGGTGAGTGCCTTCACCTCCTCAGCCACCTTGCTAGCCCAGGTTTCTAACAAATTTAAAGTCAGAATCCACAGGCAGACAGGCAGGCAGGCAGACAGACAGACAGACAGACAGACAGACAGACACACACACACACACACACACACACACAGAGAAATGTAACTACCCACGAAACCAAAACCAAAAGCTGCATCAAAGGGTAGCGTTTGGAACTCTAGTCTTTCCCATGCTACCTAAAGCTGCCGTCCAATAGCAGATGCCTCTGCACACGTGCGGTGACAACAGTGGCTGCACAGAAAATAACAGAAGCTAAAAAAACCTGTGGGCCTGGCACTACCTGCATAGCACCCCAGCACCCTGGAGGCAGAGGCAGGGGATTGTGAGTTTGAGAGGCAAACCTGCGCTACATAAGAGGGCCCTATTTCAAAGAACAAACCTCCTCCTCTCCCAAGCTCACCAAATTCCCAAACACAAACTCAAAATTTTTTGCTATGCTAATGACTCATGAGAACACTAGCTCACAATTTCCCAGACCTCAAGGGCAGAGTTTGAAGTGAGCCTTCTTCAGCCCTGAGACCGGAGGCTTTGCAGCTTACCTTTCTCCCCTTCCAAGGCGGATCTCTCTAAAAGCTTCTTTCTTTTCTTCTTATGCCTTTTCTGACTGAGGGCTTGACCATTCTCATCAGTAGGAGTGTCTTCAGCAAAACCGAGTGGAGCACTATTGACTGTAGGTGTCAAGGGGACACTGGTCAGCCTCCAGGCCTTTCTGTACTGTTGCAGCAGTTCAGGCCCTGGGCCCCTTTAAGCCACCCAGCTAAGACTCCCAAGTCTGACTTCTGCTCCATCCACCTGTATATCCAGCTGCTTGTCCTAACTAACTCAGAGGCTCCTGGCCAGAACACACACTGGACAATGACTGGCAGGCATCTCAGGCTAGTTAGCATTACATTTGCTCTGGCTCTGTGAGCCCACCCAACGCACAAGGAACAGGGCAGCTGGTTCACTGGCCTGCTCAGGTTTTGTTTTTAAAGATTTATTTATTCATTATTTGTACAGTATCTGCCCTCATGTGTACCTGCATACCAGAAGAGGGCACCAGATCTTGTTATAGATGGTTATAAGCCATCATGTGGTTGCTGGGAAGTGAACTCAGGACCTTTGGAAGAGCCTCTGAGCCATCTTTCCAGCCCATGATCTGCTCAGGTTTAACCAAGCTAACAGCACCTTACACTGGGGACAAGTGTTCTAAAAGAAAATTAAAGGTTTTGAGAAACCAGGATTTTCTTCTTGACAAAAGGATTGTAATCTTCCTAGTCTGGTTTTTAAAAAAACCCGTAGGAGTGTTTTGCCTGCATGTATGTTTGTATATCATGTGTATGCCTGGTGTTCAGACGCCAGAAGAGGGCACTGATTGGATCTCTTAGATCTGGAGTTAAAGGTGGGTGTGAGCTACTGTGTGGTTCTGGAATTGAACCTGGGTCTTCTAGAAGAGCAAGTAGTGCTCTTGACCACTGAACCACTTCTCCTGCCTTATTGGTGTAGAAAGCACCAATAAAAATGTAAACAAATACCACATTATCCCCAGGAGGCACCAGATGGATGAAAAGAAGGCACAAAGGGTCTTGCACCTGTGGCATTTTCGAGGGTATTCGCTTAGATACGCCAGCTTAGGTGAGGACGGCCACCCCATAAGCTACTTTCCAGAGAAGGCCTGCAATGCCACGTCTCAGGCTCCGGCTGCATGCCCTGGGTGGGTGTGGACGGGGTGAGAACATGCTGACTCACAGCCCACCTCTTCTTACCTTCAGAGAGGTCCTGGAACCTAAAAAAGAAAAGAACGCATGGAAGCTCAGAGTTCAAGGCTGGTTCTGAGCACACAGCAGGGATGTATGCGCCCTTCCTCCCCCTCTTGTCCACGGGAAGGGGGAGCAGCTCCCCAAGGGTGTGATGAATTGGGGAGGCAGAAACCTAGGATGAAGGCACCTGAATTCTACCAGCACTGTATGGGCACAGTGGCTACAGAACCTCTCGGCACACAAAATAGCAAGAAACACATTCTTTTTTTTTTTTCCGAGACAGGGTCTCTCTGTGTAGCCTTGGCTATCCCTGACTCACTTTGTAGACTAGGCTGGCCTCAAACTCACAGAGATCTGCCTGCCTCTGCCTCCCGAGTGCTGGGATTAAAGGTGTGCACCACCACGCCCGGCTATAAGAAACCCATTCTTTTTCTCACTTGTTTCTGAAGGAGATAGCTCAACCCACTGCTATGTCCAGGGAGCTAGGCCAAGTAGGGTTCTCTGTGCATCAGACCAAATAATCAAAGCTGAGAATAGGATGGATGTGCGTGGGGCTGGGGAGGCAGCCCAGCATCCACTGGAGACCTTTAGAGACCCTGCTATAAAACATGAGGACTTAAGGCCAGGCGTGGTGGTGCACGCCTTTAATCCCAGCACTCGGGAGGCAGAGGCGGGTGGATCGCTGTGAGTTTGAGGCCAGCCTGGTCTACAAAGTGAGTCCAGGGCAGCCCAGGCTAACACAGAGAGACCCTGTCTCGAAAAACCAAATCAAACCAAACCAAAACATGAGGGCTTATGGATGTCATCTTTGAGAGTCTCCTTTCTTAAAATGCCGCTTTTTGGTGTGTGTGCATGCTTGCATGTGGAGACATATGCATGTAGAGGTCATACGCAGGGGCTCTCACTTGAATGCAGAGCTTACTTGGGAGTCGCATCTCTGCCTCCCAAGCAAGTGAGTTGTCTGAACTTTTTGAGTGCTGGGGTTAGATATGAGCCTCCACGGCTGCTGGGCACTTCCACGGGTACGAGGACCCAAACTCCAAGCCCTCATGTCTCCTTAATCCGTGGCAAGGGCTTTACTCACTGGGCCATGTCCCTAGCTCCCTTCTATAGGATCCGTAATATAAAAGGTAGAGCTCAGAGCAGTACCTGCTAACCTAAACAAAGGGTGTGACCAGTCAGTCAGAATGCATCAGCGGGCTTTCTGGCCAACCACTCATGTCACTGTGGTCTGAATGACACTGATGCTGACTCCTGGACTGCCTGGCCCTTTGGGCACAACCCTGCTGGAAGGTGAGGGTGAAGGTGACTAGCTGAACCTCTCCCTCCCTCCCATGGCATGTCAGCAGGTGACCTGAGAGGAGCACAGTGGCACCACTGCCCTATAGCTCTGCGGGGTAAGCAAGGCTGCCTCCCCTCCTGACTTCAGCTCACATGTTTGCACTGTCGCTATGAATACAAGGATAAAGAAGACAAAGGAGGTGAGCGGCTGGAAAGATGGCTCAAAGGTTCCAGAGGACTGAGTAGGCGCCTGATCACCACTGGGCGCCTCACAACTGCCTGTAACCCCAGTTCTATGGGACCACTTTCTTCTGGCTGCCTGAGGCATCCATATACATGCGTGTGTGCGTACACACTCACACACAGTTACGCTTAAGCACGTGGGAGTGCTGGTGTGGCCACAGGCTCTCACTTGCTACTTACTTTCTGATCAGTCTGCAGAGTCGCTTCCGGTTGAAGGGAGGCGTGCTCTTCGAGTTGGCGATTTCCAGGAGTCGATCAGCAACAGCCTTATAGTCAAACTACCATGAAGAGACAGGAAACGTGAGTGGTGGCGAAACAATCACCGCCTATGTGTTTTAGGGAATAGGCCTCTCCTATCTGTGCTCTCAAACATGGAGCAAAATTGGCCCAATGAGCTTTTTTTTTTACGTTTGTCCTGGGTTCTCAATTTTAGAAGCTATAATAGTCTTACTTTTTCAAAGTACACTGTGTGGTGTGTGGTGTGTAATGTGGTGTATGTGTTTTGGTCAACGCCTTTAATCTCTGTACTAGGGAGGCAGAGGCAGGCAGATCTCTTTGAGTTCAAGGCCAGCCAGAGCTACACAGTAGAAATACCCTATAACCAAGCAACCAATCAAGCAAAATCCCAAACTGGAAGCCTGGCATGTGGTGCTCAAGTGTATTCCCAGCACGTGGGGGGCAGAAGGGTCGCTGAGTCCCAATCCAGTCTGGACTATATAGCAAGATTCTGCTTCAAAACCAGAACCCCCTTCCCGGAGAGAAGTACGAGGGCTGCTAATGCTGCACGGAGGAAACAGACAGCAGTGATTAGAAAATGAGAGTTGGTGTCTTTCAAAATCCCACCTCACGGTATCTTTCATTATTTTTGAGACAGGATCTCTCTATGTAGTCCAGGCTGCCTACCTCTGCCTCCTGAGTGCTGGGATGAAAGGTGTGTGCCACCACGCTTGGCTTCTTTTTCTTTTTTTGAACCAGGAGATTACTAGGCAGCTCAGGCTGGTCTTGAACTCGAGACTCTCCTATATCCTGAGACTGCATGTATGCAGCGTCATGTCAGCCTAAAATCTCACTTTTAAATTTGTCCCCACAAGCTCATTCTAAGGCGTTAACTACAGGAGGGATTATAAAGACTTTACATTTCAGGCCCTGTGGCTTAATGAGCTCTGACCCTAATTCTCTAGCCAAGCCACCCCCGGCCAACCCACATTCTATAAAAAGCAAAAGCCGCCCCCACCTGGAGAGGTGACCCCGAATCCTTCAAGGCTGCACAGCTGTCTCTTCCTCTGTTGCCAACGACTCCATCTCTGAGGCATTCACCCAGTGCTGCCAAAACACACACAAAGACAAAGAGACAAGTCTTGACATCCGTGAATAGATATGGCCCGGTCCCTCCAGGCTCTGGGTTCAAGCCCCATTACCAGGCAAAACATTAAAAACAGTGCACCAGCAACTGCTGCTGGGGGAGACACATGGAATTAGTGTCTTAAGAATGCCCGTCTTTTATTTTGTATGTGAGGCTCTAGGTCTTATCCCCAGTACCAACTCCATACTGAACAACCCTAACCCCCACAAACCAACTACATCCTGAATGGAAGCTGTATGCCAGAGGGGAGCCACAGACACAGTGTGTGGTCCTGACTAGAGGGCAGTTCTCACAGGCACGGGCCAAACACCTCACAACAAAGGTAAGCTCCTAGGAGGGACAGAATCAACCTGGTGTTGGGGTTCTCCCCAGGGCCTCTGGCCGTACATCTCTTACGTACCCTGCTTCATGTGGTGGTGGTGGTGGGGGGCTATATTCAGTGAGATGCCAACGAAGTGCTTAGCCAGGCAAGTTTATGCCACTCAAGTTCAAGGGCTTCAGTTTAACCCTAGGAGTCCATGTAAAACTGCTGGGCATGGCAGTATGGGGCTAAGCACAGGAAAGGCACAAACAGATGGGCCCCTAGGACTCAGCGGCCAGCCAGCCCAGCCCAATTAGGCATCTTCCAGGCCAATGAGGAAACCCATCTCAAAATAAGAGGTGGATGAAACCCAAGGATGAAACTCCCGGTGTTCACAACTGGCCTCTAAGGTGTGCGTATGCACCTCTCTCTCCCCACCCCCCTCCAAACAAGCGATATCTAGCCAGTCAACCAACCCCCCAGAAAGAACAGAGCATAAAAGGAAAGGCTCTCACCGGCCTTCTTCCCACTGACTTTCCTACAGGCCGTCTTGTTTACGGGGATCTCTTCTCCAGGGAGGCCATTGTCACCCACTTTGGTTTTCTGGTCTTCCACAGTCTCTTCAGGTACAAAAGCAGACTGATCTACAATGACTTCAAAAACACCCCTAGCTACAGTCTGTACCAGTGTGTGGCTGAGGGCAGAAGCACAGTGGAGAGAACGGGATTAAAACACTCAGTCTGGAGCCTGTGCAGAAACGAGCGTAGCTGAGGACAGCTCGTGAGTGTGTGAGTGTGTGTGTGTGTGTGTGTGTGTGTGTGTGTGTGTGTGTGTGAGTGTGTGTGTGTGTGTGTGAGAGTGTGTGTGTGTGTGTGTGTGTGTGTGTGTGCGCGCGCCTGTGCCTGCCTGTGGCCTGGTGTGCCCACCAAATGGTCAGTCAAGGCTCAAAGACACTCCTGCAGCAGGTCCACTGAAGAAGATTCAAGGAAGCACCACGTGCCACAGGACAGACAGAAGGCAGGGAATTGGTGTGGGAGAGTGTCCTGGAGCGGCCAACAGAACTTGCTTCCTTCTGAGCAGGATCTTGTGTAGCCCGGGCTGGCCTGGCCTCAGGCCTGTGAGGGGAATTTGGAATGGGCGTTCCTTGCTCTAGATAGTTGCCTGGCATTGTGCTGCACAACGGAGCCCACCCTGAAGCACCAACGAAAGCAGTGAGAACATGCGAGCCACTTACTCCTTGGTCTTGGCAGCAATTCTGCAGAATGGATCAATCAACTTGAGGTTCTGGTCTGCTGAAAGCTGTAATTTAGACATAAAATAGAGGGGAAATGAGGGAGACAGCTGGTTCTCTCTTTTGACATGTTCTAGAAGAGGGAGCACCTGCCCGTCTCATAGGTTACATCAGCTGCAGCCATGCCTGTCGTTGGCAATCCCAGACATATTGCAGGACCTTCCCAGCAGTCTGAGCTGGCCTTGCACTGGTCTTCTGGGTGTCTGAGGGCAGTGACCTAAAGAACCACCAACTGGTCAGGGCTAAGCTGCAGCGCTCCTGCCTCCTGAGATAGCTGGGGGTGGCACCTGCCCAGCAGAAGGCCCTGGCTAGCTCCAGATCACAAAGAAAATGTGAGCTCTATGTGGATGCCATCTCAGAGCATGAGACAAAGGCATTCTTTATTTTTAAATCTCATTTACTGATTCAGTATATGCGTACATGTACTGCCCCTTTCTTAAAAATATATCATTTATAAGAGGCAGGTGGATCTCTGAGTTCGAGGCCAGCCTGGTCTACAAGTGAGTCCAGGATACAGAAAACCCCTGTCTCAAAAAAGTAAAAAGAAAAACAATCTATAATTACTTTTACTTAATATATTTATAAAACATTCAGTACAGAATGCCAAACAGAATAGTAAAAATTGCTTATATTCCCAAACTGAGAAAATCATCTGTATGAAAAAGTATACCTTTTCTTTCCAGCTTTTAGTGTACTGGGTATAATCAGCACAGGGTTGCGCTGTCTACTGCTTTTCCCACACAGCTTTGGGAATACTCACTATAACCTGTTTCTTTTCCTACAGGATTCTGCAAATTGTTTTCAGCTCTTTCTGTAGGGTCTTGCTGTGCAGCACAGGCTTCCCTGGACCTGGCCTGCTTCAGTGTTGAGATGGCAGACGCGTATCTCATGCCTGAACACGGGGCCTCACTTGGGGAGAAGGTGCAGAGAGGCTGCTATTTCTGACTGTGCCCATAGTGAACCCTGCCCTACCCCCCAGCACAGCGGCCCCGTCAGGCAATGCTGCTTCTCACCTCGCTCCCTCCCACAGTGGAAAGCTCATCCAAATAAACACCGATCAGGTGGGATCGCACACCTTCAGGAGAGCGACTCTCGGGACTCAGGATCTCTTTCATCAGGATGTCCAGAAAAAGTTTGATTTGGCTAAGGAACAGCAGAAAACAAACCAAGGAGATCATGAAATGTGCAGGCAAAGGGATGGAACTAGAAAAACATCATCCTGAATGAGGTGACCGAGACTCAGAAAGACACACGTGGTATGTGCTCGCTTGTAAGTGGACAGAAACAGTTCACTGCTCATACTCACAACAGTCAATATGAGGACCAAGAGGAAACCAAGTTACTTTGATCAGGCTCCTCCAGGGACTGTTTTAGGCCCTTGACTGGATTTCAACTCCCTTGGGCCAGGATCTACTCTGCTTCTCCCAGCACTACGTAGTGGTAGGCATAGGCCAGCCACGTCACGGTTTTGATTACCTGAACTCTTAAGAGTACTCTACTCTTCTATAGTGGTTTTCAGGTATAGGGGGGCATGGAAGATCACAGCCAGGGTCTCATACCCCTTAGGCAAGCGCTCTTCTACTGAGCCATGAGCAACTGTGACAAGCTTTTAATGTTACACATTAATGTAAAGAGTTTACCCACCTTTCTTCCCAGGCACTCCGCTTGAGAACTTCAAAGGACTGCCTCAGGACCAGGCGGATCAGCTAATGGTTGACATATTATTAAAATAAAAGTTAAAAAAAAAAAAGAAAGAAAGAAAGAAAGAAGAAAAAAGCAAATTCTGGATCAACAGCACTGAGCCAGACAGTGGTACAGGCCTGTACCCAAGCCAGATACCAGCCTGCACAGCAGACTCTGCCACACAACCTCCAGAAAACAAGACATGCCAATGCTCCCCAGACCCATCCCGACCACTCAAACAGGGACAGAGGCCCCTTCAGCACAGACTCCTGTGACCACTGCACTCTGTCACAGCACACCTGGCTTTCCATTGTTCTCTGCCTGGATGGAAGCTAGGTCTTAAAAAGGTCAGGCCAGGCAGCTCCTGTCTGAGACCCTCATGCCCATGTTCCTGGGTGCTACTTACTTTCTTCCCAACAGCCTTTCTTTCTCTTAAAACTCTAGTGCTTACAACCCATAAAACCTCTTAGCAAGCCAGGCAATGGTGGCGCACGCCTTTAATCCCAGCACTCGGGAGGCAGAGGCAGGCGGAGTGAGTTCAGATTAGCCAGGGCTACACAGAGAAACCCTATCCTGAAAAACCAAAACCAAGTAACCAACCAACCCTCACTATCAAACTCCAACTCAGCTTCAAAAGAGGAAGGGGGTGGGGGGAGGGGCAGGCAACTGCACTGCCACTGAGCTGCAGCCCAGCTCTCTGCTGGTCTTTGGGCAGAACATTCTGAGTCTATCCTTCGTGGCTGTGGGGGAGGCACCCCCTTACCATGTAGAACTTGTCCAGCCGCAGCTTGTCGATGCCTTGCCACTCTCGATTCATGGTCTGCCAGAAGGTCTGAATGAAGAGGTGTTCTGCAGGGACAAGAGGCTCTCAGTGCGCAGCTGCCACAGGAGCTCACACAAGAAGGAAGCGACAGAGACCCCAGCTAGTTCTCTTTACATGTCTGTCCCAAGAATGCTCAGAAAGGTACAGTTTGGCCAATAACTGGTTATGTTCAGCGACTTCCTTTATGGCTATCTAGAGACATCATAACAAGATGCTATCGGCATCTGTCAGTCAGATTGCTCCCCAAAGCACTGTTCTTTGTCTCCTCAAGCCCACCTCTCTATTAGAGCTCCCTTCTACCACCCACTCTAGAGATCCCTAAGAGCACCCTGACAATTCATGTACAAATGCAGGTTTTCCTGATGCGCTGTCTGGCTGATTCACAGCATACATTATTTAAGCCACAGAATCTTTAAAATTGGAAACCTTTCCTTATCTACTGATTTTTCCCGAGCACTCCCACTCCCTTCGATGTAGGGCTTGCTAGCGCCCAAGCTGGCCTGGAACCCCACGCTCCTGCTTTCAGCCTTCAGCCTGTGGGGATTACAGGCATGTACGGCCACGCCCAACACAATTCCCTAACAAATGCAGACCCTTACTATACAACCAACGTAGGATTTTCTGTGTTATAAGCCAGCTGGAATTCAGAGAATGCCAAACAAAAGTAACTGCTCTCCAACTTCAGAAATCCTCACCTTTTCTTTGAGGTAGAGAAGGGTCACCTTACACCATTACAGTGACTTATTGCCGCGGTGGCTCTGCTCTTGGCCAGGGTGCCTGTTGGGTTACTGTACACACTGGCATATGCACCGCAGCCTGAATCTGGAGACTGTGGAGGAGAGCTGATCACTCTCCGAGATGCCAAAGATCCCTGCTCAGTTAGCAGCTGAGTGTTTACAGCAAGAACAGGCCCTGACACCCACAAAGTCCTAGCAGGGAGCTCTCTTCTCACTATTACCCAGGAAAGCACTGCCTAGGTTCCCCAGGCAAGCTCTCAAACCCACTGAGCAGGAAGTCTGAGAGGCAGGAAGAAGGCAGAACTTACGAGCCTCTGAGCTGTTCACAACATGGATGAGCTGGGAGATAATGTCTGCGAGCTCCTCCTGCAGAGGTGGGTCGGGGAGAAAGAGCGGTTAGTAGTGCCCACGCTGGGCGCAGCGCTGCGGGATGTGGCCTCCTCCCTCTGTGGCTGACACCCTGGCCTTTATCTACTGTGAACCTCAATGAGATACTGAGCTAAGATGATTGATGTGTTTCTGGGAAAATGCTAAAACTATGTGTTCAGGAAAGTGTCTCCGTTGAGAGGTTGAATGACTCCAGGAAAATAATCTTACACCCAATTCCTGGTCTTTTTTGGAGACAGGATTTCTCTACACAGCCTCTGTGGTCCTGGAACTCGCTCTGTAGACCAGGCTGGCCTTGAATTCAGATCTACCTGCCCCTGCCTCCCAAGTCCTGGGATTAAAGGCGTGAGGTACTATACTCCACCCTGGCTTTGACATACAGACTAACCTGAATCTATTATGAATACCGAATGCTGCAAAGGCAGAAGGCACAGTGTCACCTTGCTGGGCCTTCACTCCAGTCTTCTGCTGGATCTGGCCGGAGAAAGGCTGGAACGCCAACAGCGTCCTCTAGCTTGTGCTTTGGGCAAAATTCCCCTCCCAGGACCAAGCCTGTGGAGCCACAGCAGCCTCCATCACCAGAACTAAGTGGTCGGGCCTAGAAGAAGGCTTCTGTTTCCCAGCTCCCTGAAGGCGGGAGCCCTCACTGGCGCTGCTCACTTCTCCTAGCCCAGAGTTCCTTATTCGTCTTGAATGAGCTCCAAGACTTGAAGGCGATGTTCCTTTAGCTGGTTCTCTTCCTCCACTAAAGCTGCTCCTTGCTACTTCTGAATACAATGTCACAATATTTTGCTCCGCTATCCCACTCAAAATATGTTCAGCAGAATCAACACAGTGAACGGAGGCAGAGCCACTACATGTCCTGAGAAAAGCAGCAAGGCTGCACATACAAGACAGTGCTGGCGGAGGATCTGCTCGGTGGCTGTGTGCTGACCCGCACTCCCCGCTACTGAGGTGGGCCTAGTTTCAGACAGAACAAAACTGGTCTATGGTGGTACTGGGGGCAGGCTCAGCGGGCAGGGATAAAAAGCTCGCCTGTGCGTTCTGGTCACCAGTGCAGCCCCGTGGCACGTTAGCCATAGGGCCGGGCTGCATGCTCTGTGTGGGAACTGAAACTCAGCAGGTGACTGACTGTCTTGCCTGAGCACCAGGCCCTGTGGGACCTTCACTAGGCCCCTGCTGGGCTTCACACCATGCATTATAAACAACAGAAAACAAAACAGAACCATTAAAAATGTCATCTAAAATCTACCATGGAGGCTACAAAATGGCAAGAGAATAGGGACTCTAAGACTTAGTGTGTCTGGGATGTCTGCGTGCACAGCCTAAGTGCCTGCTGCCCCTTCCTGAGGGGACCAGAGCTGAGACAATGGGTATCTGAAGCATTTACTTCCATCTGATTGCGGGTGGCAGCAGAGTGGCAGAGCATAAACAATCAAGTCTCTTATCCATCATGGCAAAGGTCCAGGAACATGACGAGGGGGCCGCCTTACCTGCAGAAGGGGCTCGTCCTGCACCCACATGCAGTAGAAGAGTCCTTTCCATATTTTTAGGAGTTCTTCCTGACTGAAACTTCCTGCAGGAGAAAACAGCACAACCTCCTTAGAGTCCATATTCTTTCTGTATTGTTTACAGTTGCGATACAAGTGACAAAACTGCTACATACATTCTCTTCCTCCGCACACCTTTCTGTAAACCTGAAGTACACCTTATTTTGCTAATGGCTAATGTTCCAAGTAAGCCCGAGGTACCACACGTGCTGTTTGTTATCAGCCAAGCGAGGGTGGCAATGGGGGGCATGTCCTTATCGGCAAGCGTGACGTACATACAAGGCCTTGAACTCAGCCCTTGAGCCAACAGGAGAAGAGAAGTTCCACTGATCTCAATGAAGGAAAACTACAAATCCTATAAAAGATCCACTAAGTGCTCCTAGCAAACAGCAGAACCACTCCTGATCCACTCCCAAAGACAGAAGACTAGGCCAGCTGAAGGACGGTCCCACTGAAGGGTATGGGCTGCCGGCAACATTCAGCTGTGTCCCGTCGTCTGACTGTGCCAGGCACCATTTCCTGGGCAGTTCCTAAGGCGGCCTCGCTTATGTGGCATGCCCTGGAGGGGTCATCAGTCTGTCCAGCCACTTGCTGCTGAGCTGCCAGGCTCAAGGCTGGCCGGCAGCTCCTGGTGTCAGGAAGCAAAGACAGGAGTGAGTGACGAGGCTGGGGACAAGGGTATCACTCTAGGCTCTGATGTGCCACACACAGTCTCTAGCTATGTGTACAAGTAGGACGTCTTTTTAGCACACTAGGACAAACTAGATGGATAAAAACAAGTTTTTCCTCTTTTGCTGGTTTGTTTGCTTAGTTTAAGTCAGGGCCTTGACACTGGTGATCCTCCTGCCTCTGTGTCTCGCCTTACACAACTCAAGTGTTTATTTGAAACCAGTGTACCATTAGCTCTAAAAGACATCTTTAAAATGACAGAGAGCCCCTGTGATGGACTAATGCTTCTTTAGTGTACTAAGTGAGCTAATTTTATCTTATTTATTTATTTATTATTATTATTTTTTTTTTCGTTTTTCGAGACAGGGTTTCTCTCTATATATAACAGCTCTGGCTGTCCTGGACCTCACTCTGTAGACCAGGCTGGTCTCAAACTCAGTGAGATCCACCTGCCTCTGCCTCCCAAGTGCTGGGTTTAAAGGCGTGTGTCACCACTGGCTGGCGAGCTAATTTTATTTTATGACTGATTTCCAGGTGACTGAAGACCTGACTCTAGGCTGGGGAGATGGCACAGTAAGGCGAGCCCACCTGTTATGCAAACGTGAGACCTGCCTGAATCTTCAGCTCCATACAGAAGCTCAGTCAACCCAGCCTAGCAGAAACATTAAGCTTTAGGTTTGGTGAGAGACCTTTTCTTAAGGGAATAGGGAGGGGGAAAGGGGGAGAGAGAGATCATAAAGGCCACCTAACATCGTCCTATGACTTTTCATGCACACCCCCGGCACTCCCCCCAATAAGGTTTTTTGTTTTTTTCCCCCCAAAAAGGTCTTCTTCTTTCAATGCCTTTATAATGCTGCATTTGACTCTTTGGTGATAGGTTTGGTTTTTCGAGAAAGGGTTTTTTTGTGTATGTAGCATTGGCTGTCCTGGAACTCACAGCAATCAATCCACCTGCCTCTGCCTCCCGAGTGCTGGGATTAATTTTGTGATAGTTTTTTACTTAAAACAAAGATACAACGACAGCATGTGCAGTAGCACATGCCTTTGATAGCAGTACAGATGCAGAGCAAGACTGTCTCCAACAATGCACAAATCCCAAACACCAGGGTAACAGACTCCACAGAGGCAATGTGCCAGCTGGCCTCACTGATGATGTAATACAGCACACATCCCCTAGCACCTGTCCAACTGCAGCTACAACTTTTCTTATGGTAACCTGCTCCTGTATTTGATCATGCTCCGAGATGGCACACGGAGACTGGTGGATCCGAGTAAAGATTGGTGACTGCAGAAATTACTTTAGACCACATCAAACCATCAGCTGGGGCTTACCACAGGAAAACCAAGAACAGACAGTCTAAGTAATCTTATAAAATCTGACTTGTACCCCCGAGTACTTGCTTACAGGCATACATATTAAATGAGACTAAGGCATGACATTTTACAAGATAAATGACCCACATTCTGTAACAAATAAGCAGCACAGGCAAAAAAAGAAAAAGCTAAAGAGGTCCCTGGAAATTAAGTCCACAGATATACTAGCCAGAGGAGCCTTGTTTGGATTGATATAAAAACACAAAAGGTGATGAGAAAGGCTGGAGAGATGGCTCAAAGGTTAAGGGCACTGACTGCTCCACCAGAGGTCCTGAGTTCAATTCCAAGCAACTACATGGTGGCTCACAACCAGCTATATTGTGATCTGATTCCCTCTTCTGGCCTGCAGGTGTGTGTGAAGGCAGAACACTGTATACATAATAAATAAATCATTTTTTAAAAAGACGATGAGAAAAATCTAGCATATTGAATAATTTCATGACACCAAGATCTTTTTATTTGTGTTATTTTTTGCTGAGAGTCTTGCTTTGTCTTATGATGACAGGTACATATCACTGGGCATGGCTGAGACCTTCTTTATGCTGTAGGATGGTGTGTTGTCAGAGGAGTCCCTACCTTTGGGGACTACATGCTGTGAGGTGAATGGAAGTGCAGTGAGAGGCCTCAGGTCACATAGGGAAGGGGAACAGCAGACAAGCCGCTCAAGTGCTGGGAACCCCACACAGCAAGAAGAGGACACTTTCAAATATCTGAAATGTCCCTCAATAAGAGAGGGGGAGGGGGAGGGAAGGGGGAGGCGGGTAGAGGGGAGAGAGGGAGCTGAAATTCCTCCACAAGCTTAGCGCTTTGATTTGACACCTGAAGAACTCCCCAAAAAGCGAGTGGGAAGCTGTGGCCATCAAGGAGCCACAGCAGAGGGTTATGGTTTTGGTTCCACGTGAGGCCAGGGCTGGGCACTCCAGGTCTTGTCTGCCAGCTGCACTGTTCGTCACTACAGGGTAACTATTGGATTTCAGGGCTAGCAGGGCTGTGGAGGGAGGGAGGCAGTGGGTGAGGCGTGAAGAGGAGTGCCAGCGGCCAAGTCAGAGACAGGGCAATCATCCTCCACACACACAGTTCCTGTGCCCGCGCCCTTGGGATGTCTGTCTTGGCTAGGCTTGGCATACAAGCCTTTCCTGCCTACACAGGGGACAGTGAAAGATTGGGGAGCACTCAGTGGAGCATAGCTCCTTCAGAGAAACTGGGGCTCTGGTGTCACTGGCTGTTTGACACACAGGGACCTCTCTCTGCCCTTAAGATGTGTGGCACAGATGCTGGGTAGGGTCTGGCTGACCAGTCTTAACTTACCTTCTGCGTGTGTAGTGAAATCTCAATCCCACCTCGGGCCAAATGTGCAATGAAAATGCATTTTGCAAAAAATTTACAAAATCTCAAAAGTTGTGGTCAGTGGTCAATGTCTGTCTGATTCACCGGCTTCTTCCCAGAAGGACACTGGGACCCGCCTGATATGTACCCGTGAAGATTGTCTCTACATGCATAACCATTACATGTACCTCAGAACAGCACGGGTACGTGTGTGGGATGTGTTACCATAACCTGCACCTTTCACATGTACACACTACTTCCTGTTGGAGACTGGAGTCAAGGTCTTACATACACTGAGTGCTCCATGTTAAACTGTGTCCACAGACCTCCAGATGGCTCTTCTAAGGGTACCAATATGACGAGCCAATGGTTAGTGACAATTCAGTGCACCCAGCATCTCTGGACAGCTCACAGCTATCACAGGCAAAGCTACCCCAGGCTTCCACAGTGAAACAGTGACGTCAACAGACTGACCGCAGGCCTGGGGCAGCAGGCAGAAACAGGAGCTCAGGGACAGCACACGCTATCTAGGTTGTACTGAAGAAGGGTAACACAGCCTGGTGGAGGCACACTGTTGGCGAGGGCTCAGTTCCCGCAGTCTATGTGTGGCTTAGGGTTAGCATCAAAGCAAGAGCACACGGGAGCACTGTCAGGGCTGAGTGCTCTCCCAAGGTTAATATCACTGTGGTTCATTTCGTTCTTAACCCGGCCCCACTCATTTATCCCAGTTCCTTGCGGTGTGTGTGTGTGTGTACACACACACATATGCATGGAGGCCAGAAGAACAACGCTTGGATATTGGGTACTTCATGTGTGTGTGTGTCCATCCATCTTGTTGTTGTAGTTTCTCTTACGGGCCTGGAGAACTAACTCATCGAGCAAGCCAGCCTGGCTGTCCAGTGAATCCCACCAGGCTTTGCTGGAGACAGATTTTAAGCCTTTATATAAATTGGTTTCTGACAATAGTTTAGATTTAGCTATTTTAAAAACAATGACACAGATATAAGAGGTGAAGACACAGGAAATGCCACTGAGTTTTGAAATGAGAACGTCCAACAGCCACTGTCTCCCTGGAATAAAACACGGGAGCCATTCTGAATGGGGACAGTGTCATATTCCACACACCCCACAGTCAAATCATGCACACCTCCCGCTTTCCTGTCTGGTGGAGAACCCTAACCCCGTCAGTAGGAAAGGTACTTGCTTCCACAACACCTACAGTGATGCAGTCACCACTAACCAGAGTCATTTTATAGGATATTAAAGAAGAAGCGGGCTGGGGAAGGGCTCGGTTGGTTAGAGGTGCTGGCCACACGAACCTGGTGGCCAGAGGTCCAGCTTTTGAGCCTATGTCAAAGTGAAAGGAGGGAACTGGCTCTACAAAGCTGTTGTCTGACCCCCAAGCATGCGCTGTGGCGCATCCGTCTCTCACATCGTGTGTGCTCCACTCGCACACTACTGACACTAATAACCACAACTGCCCCCGGGTTGGTTTTAAGATGCGCCATAGCTTTGTTAAATGTTTAAGGCTGAGAACTACTAACACAGGCAGGGACTGCCCACTTGGTTCACTGCTGTACAGCCTGTGCCAAGAACAGTTCACACAGTAGGACATGGTGCTTCATAGACGTTTGCTGCACTTAGAAGTGACCACACCAGGACTCACGAGCCACTATGAACTAAACACACAGTGACTGTTTCGTGACAGTAAAGACCACAAAGCTATCTATTTATGCTGCTCACAGACAGCTATGTGTTTCAGAAAGACTAAAATGTCAGATCTCCCAACAAGAGGCAAGGGCGCAAAAACAAACTGAGCTTGTCAACGAGCAGCAAATGTAAGGCGACTTGTGCTTTTATTATGATCGGGTACAGTAATGCCAGGCACTTGCATTTTCTTATCCCATGATTATTACCATTGAATGTTTTCTTTTTTGCCTGCATGAATGTCTGTGTAAGGGTTTCAGATCCCCTGTGAGTGCTGAGAATTGAACCCAGGTCAAGAGCAGACAGTGCACTTCCAGAGGTTCAATTCCCAGCAACCACAAAGTGGCTCACAACCATCTATAATGTGATCTAATGCACTCTTCCGGCCCGCAGGTGTATACGCAGGCAGAGCACTGTATACATCATCATCATCTTCATCGTCAATGTCAGGTATTTTCCTCACTAGCTCTCCAGCTAATATTCTGAGACAGGTCATCTCACTGAACCTTAAACACATCATGTTGCCTAGACTGTCTAGCCATCAAGGCTACACCAGGATTGCACTTGGCCTATAGATGGAGGCTGAGCACCTGAACTTACTGATGGAGCCACTGTCCTAGTCCCTGCAGTTTATTTTATGCATATGTATATTTTACCGTGTGTGTCTGCCATGACTACAGAGGTTAGAAGAGGTTGTCAGGTGCCCTGGAACTGGAGTTATAGATGAGCATGAGCCACCGTGTAGGTGCTGGGACCAGAACTTCGGTTCTCCACAAGAACAGATGCTCTTGGTGGCACACATGCCTGTAATCCCAGCACTCGGGAGGCAGAAGCAGGTGGATCTCTGTAAGTTCAAGGCCAGCCTGGTCTACAAAGTGAGTCCAGGACAGCCAAAGCTACACAGAGAAACCCTGTCTCAAACAACAACAACAAACAGACGCTCTAACCTGCCAAGCCCTCTACAGTTATGTAGTATTTTTGAAGGCGCACCACATTCCACAAACTGGCCATGATGATGAAGGGGGAACAAGATCAGCAGGCCTGGTGGGATGGCGCTAAACCAGGAAGGATCCTGGGCTACTGGCCTGCGCCAATGGCTTCGGGCTCTTATGACATCTTGGTGTTCCAAATCCTAGGCTGTTCTCTAAAGGGGTCTAAGGAGCTTTGGCCTCCAGAGGGCCCTGATAAGGCTCTATGCTTTTAGCTATGGCTAAGAAAACAAATGGAAGCTTACAGTGCTTAGGGGAAAAGGATACAAGCCATTGAAGCCAGAAACAAAGTTATGTATCTGTACATAGCTAGCAGAGACCAGTCTTGGCTCTGGGAAATCCTGTCTCAAAACAAATAAACAGCCCCCCCCCAATGTATCTAAGTACTACAAAAGGAAAACTTATTTTAAACTCTGGGGGTAACAATGAGGCGGGGGAGATACTAAAGGAAGATTTCCCTCAGAAGCGATACTGCTAAAGGAGAAGGGTAGAACTCTTTGCAGAACAGCAGGAAGGCAAAGGCAGGGAGGTGAGAAACTATGCTTGGCGCGCTCAGCCTTCAAGGGGCTTAAGGGCTACTGACTTAGAAGAGCAGGCGAGGGCACCATGACTGACAGACTGTGACCTTCCTAAGATGAGATTTGCTTTAGGAAAATGACCTGGGCTGGTTTGTGGATGGCAGATTAAAGACACATGGAAGCCCAGCTTGACAACGAATGCCTTTAATCCCAGCACTCAGGAGAGAGGCAGGTGACTCTCTGCGAGTTTGAGGTCAGTTTGGTCTCCAGGACAGCCAGGGCTGTGACTCAGAGACACCTGGTTTCGAAACAAGCTGAGGGTCGAATGCCTTTAATCCTAGCACTTGGGAGGCAGAGCCTCTGAGTCTGAGGCCAGCCTGGTCTACAGAGTGAGTTCCAGGACAGCCAGGACTACACAGAAAAATCTTGTCTTGGAAAAAACAAAACAAAACACCCCTCCCCCAAAACAAAGCCAGAAAAACAAAAAACAAAACAAAACAAAACAAAACCAACCAACCAACCAGAAGGCACAATGTAGTTAAGGAGATTAGCTAGGGAATAGACGGGCAGAAATCTAGGTAATATAAAGGAACTTCTGGTTAAGACAACGGTAATTCAGGCTATCAAGAAGGCAAGACAGAGAGACAATATGTGTGTTTTGGGGAGCCGGAGTGGCCCCCAGTTTTGATATTGAGGCACTCACAGCACAGCCAGGCAGAGCACCAGGTTAGCAGCACTAATCTGAGGGGTGTGTCTATGTAGCAAAGGTCCACCTGGGCCAACAAGTTAGGGTTAGGGACTACCAGTACATACATGTACACAGGAAACTTGAAAACATGAGGGCACGCCGAATTCCTGGGGCAATCCTTAACAGAAATGTTATGGGGGTGGGGGTGGGGAGGAAGTGCAGCTGCCAAGACCGCTCAGTGGGTAGTAAGTAGCATTTGGTAAGAGAGGCTCCCTGTGTCTGACCTCAGGATTCCACGGTGGAAAAGACAACTTTCGAAACTTAACTTCCACACGAGTGCTCACAAGTTCACACAACATAAAAACAAAAACAACAACAACAACAAAACCCCACAATAAATTTAGATTTTATTCCTCTATCAGACTTCTCAAAAAGTCTCTCTCCTCCTTTTTTGGCGACAAGTTCTTGCTTGTTCTATGGCCTTGGCTGCCCTCACCCTTCCAAGTGCTGGAATTAATGGTGTGAGCTATCACATGGCGGCTGGTTTCAATCAAAAAAATATCTTTTAAAAGATTTATTTTCTGGCCGGGTGTGGTGGTGCACGCCTTTAATCCTAGCACTCAGGAGGCAGAGGCAGAGGCAGGCGCATCTCTGAGTTCGAGGCCAAGACAGTTAGGGCTACACAGAGAAACCCTGTCTCAAAAACAAAAAAACAAATTATTTTCGGTGTATGAATGTTTTGCCTGTATGTCTGCGCACCACGTGCACGCCTGGTGTCGGCAGAGGTCAGAAGGGGTCACTCCTTTCCAGGAAATGGTTCTGAGCTGCCATGTGGGTGCTGGGACTCGAACCGCTGGGCAATAGCTTCCAGATTTCAATTTTAACATCACGTAACTCAAACTTTAAGCAACTGGCTGCAACCTGAAATCTCCACAGCACTCTGCAGTCCAGACCTTAAGTGCTCACCCAAGAGAGAATCTATTCTGGATCGCTTAAATAAAATCTTGCAATGCATTCAACGGCAGTTAAAATCCAAACGAAAACGCCAGTGGGCTCGCCACACTGCTCCCAGGCTCAACTTCACCTGAACACGCCCTGCGCGCCAATTTACTAATTTCTCTGCCCCGGGGCATACTTAGTTTTTTACTTCGTCTGCCTGGCTGGCTTCCTCCTGTCAAAATCTCACAGAACACAGGAGGCTCCCTTTATAGGGACTTTCTCCTGCACTCTTCTCCACTATTGGTATACATCCCCGCATTCCCGCATGCCACATTGCATTGCCACGAGTCCTGAAACCACACTGCCGGAGTTCCTCCGGGGCACGAATACCCTCAACTCTTTTCCGCACCCCACCGCCTGCAGGCACTATGCAAGGAAGAAATCCAGAAACACAAATGCGCCTCGGCAAGCTGGGCCAGTGCTGAGATTGGATCTCCAGCTCCGCCGCACAGCCCGTAGCAGCCGCCGCCACCCGTGCCCACCTGCGCGACCCTCGCCGCGCGCCGTGGCGCGGACCTGGGCCCACACCTGTGTCGCTCTGCGTTCTCGCGCTGAGATACTGTCGCAGCTTCCTCACGGCGCGGTCGCGGACTCCCTTCTCGCTGGAGGCCAGCCGCTGGGCGAACTGGAACTCGGCCGACTGCATGGCGGGAGCCATCGCACCCGCTCCAGCATCCCCGGGTTGCGCGCGTGCCGCTCGCCGCCGAGCAATCGGTACTGCGCCTGCGCCCAGGCCGTGGCGCGCGGGTGATGGCGTCACCGGCGCGCCTATCGCCCAGGGAGCCCGCGTGGCTGCGGCCCGAGCGGACGCTGCAGCAGTGCTGCTGAAGTATGTCCTGTGGGTGGTCCAAGTTCAGGCGGTTGGCATGGAGGTTATATGGGATCAGATCTCCGCCAGCAAGACGCCTACCGCTGGTTTGATGCAGTCTACAGTCTAAGCACAGCTAACAAAAGAGCTGTCGGGAGAGCGACCTCCACTTACCCAGGGTCTGGAACTCCGCGGGGCTTCCCTGGGCAGAATTGAGACCCGGAAGGAAGGATGTCATCCAGGCAGCCCGGAGCTGACAACTGCAGAGGGGCAGTTTTCCCGCCTCGCTTTCCCCAGCATAGTGCCTAGAATCCTGATGCAGGCGCAGCATTATGGGACAGGTGTAGAGGTGTAGAGGAGACCGTTGCAGCGTTCTAGGACAGATGTAGGGTAGAGAGAGATGGAGGGAGAGAGAGAGAGAGAGGGAGAGAGGAGTGTAGTGACGAGAGGGAAATAACCTGACCCAGCACAATGCTGGGGGAAACTTGGGTGATCTAACAGGGAGGGAACTTGACTCTGTCCTTAAGTCCTCCTGCATGCAAAACACACAGTTCTAGCAGTGGTGTCTAAGGGGTTCTATGGCTATAATAAAACACCATGACCAAAAAAGGAAGTGGAGGAGAAAAGGAGTTATTTGGTTTACACGTCCATATTACTGTTCATCATCAAAGGGAATCAGGACAAGAACTGCAATAGGGCAGGAATCTGGAGGCAGGAGCTGATGCAGAGGCCATGGAGGGGTGCTGCTTACTGGCTTGTTCCTCGTGGCTTGTTCAGCCTGCTTTCTTATAGAACCCAGGACCACCAGCCCAGGGATGGCCCCACCCACAATCGGTTGGGTTCTCCCCTATCAATCACTAAGAAAATGCCTTATCAGCCGGGGTGGTGGCCCACGCCTTTAATCCCAGCAGAGGCAGAGGCAGGTGGATTTCTGTGAGTTCTAGGCCAGTCTGGTCTACAAAGCGAGTCCAGGACAGCCAGGGCTACACAGAGAAACCCTGTCTTAAAAAGCCAGAACAAAGTAAAAAGCTGGGCATTATGGTGCATGGTTGTAATCCCAGCACTCTGGGAGGCAGAGGCAGGCAGGTCTCTGTGAGTTAGAGGCCAGCCTCGTCTACAAAATGTATCCAGGACAGCCAGGGCTACACAGAGAACTGTCTGGAAAAACATCGTCGTCGTCGTCGTCGTCGTCGTCATCATAATGAAAGGAAGAAAATACAAGCCTGCCTATAATCTGATTTTGTGGAGGCCTTTTCTTTTTTGTTTGTTTGTTTTTTGAGACAGGGTTTCTTAGTGTAGCCTTGGCTGTCCTGGGCCAGGCTGGCCTCAAACTCACAGAGATCTACCTGCCTCTGCCTCCCAAGTGCTGGGATTAAAGCTGTGCACCACCACCACCTGCCTGGAGGCACTTTCTTAATAGAGGTTCCCTCCTCTCATGACTTCAGATTGTGTCAAATTGACATAAAACCATCCAGCACAAGTGGGAACATACTAACTCCACACGAAAAGAAGTCTTAACAGGTGTGCTAACTTTAGTGACAGCCAAAACCCTAGGGCACCAGACTAGACATATATTAGAATGCTTAGGTTAGAATATTCTTCCAAACTTTGGTTATTTAATTAAAAAAAAAAAAAAAAGATTTATTTATTGAGTGCTCTGCCTGCATATACACCTGCAGGCCAGAAGAGGGCACAATATCTGATTATAGATGGTTAGGAGCCACCATGTGGTTGCTGGGAATTGAACTCAGAACCTTCAGAAGAACAAACAGTGCTCTTAATCTCTGAGCCTCTCCAGCCCCCCAAACTTTGTTTATTTAATTTTGATTTTTTTTCTTCCCCAGGTAGCCCAGGCTAGCTTCTCCCTTACTATGGAGCAAGGTGGGTCTTGAACTTCTACTACCACCGAAGTGTTGGGATAACAGGCGTGTCAGGCCATCTAGGTTCAAATTTTGGTTATTTCACACCTCTCAGTTGCTTGGTCAAAATAACTCTTCTGTGGATACAAAGATGCATGCTTTAAGCTTGGGGCCAAGGAATGAGGTGCTGCTGGCAGCTGTGCAGTTTCTCATAGAAAGAGTGTGGGTTTAGTTGTAGCATCTTTTCCCTAAACAAGAAAGGACCGACTCTACTAGACATCCAGGCCTCACTTTGCAGGTCACAGGTTTGAAACACAACGGAAGCAGAAGAGCTTCAGTAGAGCCCGGTCCACTTCATCCCTGGATCCAGCGGCCCAGAATGCAGCGCAAACTTGGCGAGGTTTGAACCTCGCGGCTTCCCGTTGGATCCTGGAACCATCGCGTTCCCGCGCTTTCTGGTTGGCGCTTGTCGGGGAGCTCTGCGCAGGCGCACAAAAGTTGAGGCCGCGGCCATGGCCACCAGTGTGGGCGAGGCGGCCACCGAGGGCGAAGGGTCCGGTATTGAGGAGACCTGTCGGGTCAGTGGGATAGTCCAGTGTCCTTGCACGTGGGGGCTGTTGACACTCGCTCCCCTCAGGCCCTGTGGCCACGAGGTCAGGCCCGGAGCCGCGCGCGAGGGCGGGCCAGGGCGGGAGGCTCGAGGCGCAGTTCCGAAGCCCTCTGAAGGCCTTCAGTCAAGCTAGAAAGCGGTGCCCCAGGCCGTGAGGCTTTGGGTGGGAGGAGGGCGGAGCCCCGTTCTCACTAACCTGGGTTCTGTCGTCCCCCCCCCCCCCCCCCCCCCCGCCTCCGGTGACCGATCGAGCGAGGGCCTCGTTGATTGATGCCTGCTCCCCGTGTGACGCCATTGGATGGTAGCGTGGATGTTAAGGGTCAGCAGAGGCCGTAGGGGCACATTAACTTGCAGGTTTTTTTTTTCTTTTAGGAATAGGCTCAAGTTTGTAGTTTTCCTCCTTCAGTATTTCCATTCCCTCTTCCACTCTTCTTCTTTTTCTTTTCTTTCTTTCTTTACTTATTTATTTATTATACAGTATTCGGCCTGCATGTACACCTGCAGGCCAGAAGAGGGCACCAGAGCTCGTTATAGATGGTTGTGAGCCATCATGTGGCTGCTGGGAATTGAACTCAGGTCCTTTTGAAGAAGAGACAGTGCTCTTAAGCTCTGAGCCGTCTCTCCAACCCCCTCCCCCCATTATTCTTATTAATGAGAATCTGGATGTGCTGCTCAGGCTTGCCTCCATCTCTTGGGCAAAGTCATATTTCAGCATCAGTCTCTTGAGAAGCTAGGACTGCAGGTGTAGGTGTGTATCGGTACCCTCATCCCGTCTTCAAGGCTCTCTGTCTATAAAACCTATGTGTACACACACACACACACACACACACACCTATATCCATATATGTGTAACAGCAGGTATATTAGGTGCTAGGGTGGTGGAATAGGTCTGTAACCCCAGCACCAGGAAGGGAGAATCAGGCACATTGCTTAGTCTATGTAGTTCGAGAACAGCAAGGGCCACACAGTGAGACCCTCTCTCAGAAAAGAAAAAACAAAAAACAAAACAAAACAAAAAACAAAAACAACAAAGAACAGCAACAACAAAATCCAACACACATATACGGACACACAAAGGTATATACGTAAACTTTCTTGTGAGGCAGTTACAAACGTAAGAGGTATGGGGTGCTGGTTTTGGTCACCCGAAGAGAAGTATTACAGTGATTAAGATGTAATTTTTCTTTTAGCACATGGAATCTAAAGAAGAATTTGTTAAAGTCAGAAAGAAGGACCTGGAGCGGCTGACAACGGAAGTGATGCAAATACGGGACTTCCTACCCAGAATACTAAGTGGGGAGTTACTGGAAAGTGTCCAGAAATTAAAGATTGTAGAAAAAAGTGAGTCTTGCCGCAGCATGTATGCTGCTTGGTTTTGGGGTGGGCAGGAGAGTCAGTTTTCAGTGTTGAGCTAAAGCCAAGACTGCGAGGACCTGTCCAGTCTGACATTTGAGCAGTATGTTGTTGTTGTGGTTGTTGTTTTTAACAGAATCTCAATTGTTTGGTTGTACCAATGAAGACCGTGGAGCCAGATGCTGGGGTGAAAGCTTACTAGCTCAAAGAGGCGGAGAAAGCACCCAGCTGACCTTCCTCTTTGGCTGGTGTCCCAGAAGGAATGTCCCTTCCTTGCCGGCTCAGACAACCTCCTCAAAGTCTTCCCTTCTACTTCCTGTGCACCTCTATCAGTCCTCCTGACTTCTGTTACTCTAGAGGGGGAAGGGAGGGTGGGGAAGGGTCAGGGTTGTTCACTTCCTGTTAACTGGTTGCTTGCTCCGCCTCTTGACCTGTGGTTGACTTTATTTAATCCTGTTTACAGTGTTCAAGCAGAAAGCACAGAACGATTAATGGTGTGTGCTAAGGCTGGGCCACACCACAACTGAAAAAAGGTTTTCCCAGTAGATAGCACAGTCTTGGGGTTCTCAGTGGGATCACATATCCTGCTAGTCCAGGACCCTGTTAAGTTTCTTGTTAAATCACATTTGACTGTCGGCGCTCATAGTGTGGCTTCATAGTGTACACCCCAAAGGCCCAAGTAATGTTTCTAGCAGTAAGTCCAGAGAAGGCACTGTCTTGTCTCAGGGAGGCGGGTTGTGAGGCCGACTTGGTGGTGCATACCTGTAATCCAGTACTTAGGTGGTGGAGGTACAAGGCTCAGACTCATTCTCATCTGCATACGGAGTTCAAGCCTAGCCTGTAATTTGTGAAACCAGTGATATGGTGATCTCCATGGAAGTCAGGGACAACCAGGTTGCCTAAGGACCAAGCCAGTGGGGCTCAGGAGCTGGGTTTCTAGTTTGCACATGCGTACCTGGCCAGGGTGTGGTGAACGGGGTGGAGTGGGGTGTGCTGGAGGGGTGGCTCAGCAGAGGATCTGGGTTCAACTCCCAGCATCCACATGGCAGCTCATAATTGTTTGTGACTCCAGTTGTGGGGGACCCGACACCCTCACACAGGCATACATGCAGGCAAGACACTAATCCATGTAAAATGAAAAGTAAATAATTTATTTTTAAGAATGGAAGGGTGGCTGGATGTGGTGGCGCACACCTTTAATCCCAGCACTCGGGAGGCAGAGGCAGGTGGATCGCTATGAGTTTGAAGCCAACCTGGTCTACAAAGTGAGTCCAGGACAGCTAAACACAGAGCTAACACAGAGACCGTGTCTCAAAAAACAAACAAACAAACAAACAAACAAACAAAAAAGGGTGAATGGTCACTCTCCTGCCCTGTTCTTTCAGGAGTTTTCACATCCATTAACTTCCCTGACCTGTGCTGTTTTCTGAGAGGTGGATCCCCTGCAGACTGGAGTTGGCAGGGCTGGTCAAAGGAAGCTTCTCTGAACCAAGAGAGAGGGAGTGGCCTGCCCTGTGTCCCACCTTGTGCCTCAGGTGGTTGCATTCCTCCACAGTGGCTTCCACAGTCTACCTGGTACTGGGCTCTGGTAACACCACTGTCCCCCAGAGCTACAGGACTGTTGCCACTTCTTGGATATGTCGCCATTCTTTGTGGGTGCCTTACTCCTCCTGGCCCAGGTATTGATTTTTAACTATTTCATTCTGATCTTATGCCTGGCTGGCAGTTTTTGAGAGGAATTAGTCTTTGTTGGTGCATTTGTTTCCAGAAGAGGAAGACACTGCCTGGTAGCAGAGTGCATTAGCCGACAGGCTGACTGTCTCACTGCAGAGTCATGAACTGGTGTTCTGACAAATACACCAGGTCTCATTGATCAGTGCTCAGAGGGCAGTCTCCTTCCCAAGTCCGTCCGAGGGCCACAGAGGAATCCGATGTAAGTCAGACCACAGGAGATGTTGGCTTGCGGCTCCTGGCTGGCCTGGGCTGGGCAGTCACTTACCTCTCATTTCCTGCTTCTCTTTGGTCTCTTGGCTCATTTACCTTTCTTAAGACCAGGGCTCTCGTCCTTCCTAACACTGCGACCTTTAATACAGTTCCTCATGTTGTGACCCCCAACATAAAATTATTTTTGTTGCTACTTCATAACTCTAATTTTGCTACTGTTAGGAATTGTGGTGTAAATATCTTTGTTTTCTGATGCCTTTGGTGACCTCTGTGAAAGGGTCGTGAGGGGTTGTGACTTGCAGCACAGGTTGAGAACTGTGGCTCAAGAGCCTTTAGACAGTGCAGGTGCTTGAGGCTCAGCCTTGTCCTCTTGCATTGTAGCCTCTCAACGCAGTCTCATGCACCCACAAAACTTCAGTCGCTTTCCTGATGCTGGGGGATGCTGGATGCACCTGTACTTCCAGCATCTGCCTTTCCCTGCCTTTTTTTTAAGACAACGTTTCTCTGTGTAGCCCTGGTTGTCCTCGAACTCACCTTGTAGACCAGGCTGGCCTCAAACTCAGATCCACCTGCCTCCCAAGTGCTGGGATTAAAGGCGTGCAGCACCATGCCTGGTGCCCTGACTCTTACTTGGCATCTTTTCCCACCTGTCCTTGATCATTCAGGCTCTAAATGTCTGTCCTAACCTAATTAGGGGCAGATCTGCATCTGACAAGAACAGATTTATGTCTCATTGAGATGTGTGTGACCATATACCAGAGGAATGGGAGGCATCTCGCCGGGCCTTGGGGGCAGGCTTGCATTTAGGTGGTGTGGAAATGAAACAGCAGTTCTCCTTGGAGATGGCTTTCTTACATATCCTGAGCTAACCTTGTATTCTCCACGAAGCCCAAGCTGGCCTCGAACTGTAGATACACGTGCCTCAGCCTCCCAAGTCCTTGAGCAATGGTTTGACCGCTCGTGATAAGGTGTAGCTTTGTGTAAAGAGGCAGCTAGAATGTCGATGTGAGGTGGACCCAGGTCTTGTTTACTTATAAATAATGAAGTTCAAATAAATGTAGAAAGCTGTTTAGACATACATTACCCACACTTCGGAGGCTAGCGGGCGCTCAGGCTGTTTCTGTGTGTCACCATAACTCTTCAGGCCAGGTCATGCTTTTTTTCCTTCTGATAGTGGGAGAGTTTTCAAAATGAATTTGACAAATAAGAAGTGAGCAGTCACTCCAAGAAAGGGACATTGTGACCCTTTCCAGTTAATGGGAGGCATTCCGTTTTCTGTTTACTTGGCAGCTGGCTCTGTCTGTGCCGCTGCTCTAGCCTGACAAACGGCAGGGCATATTTTCACATAGTCAGCAGGACCATTTTTACGGTCTGCTGTCTAACTTATAATGATCCCCTTGTGCTTTTCTCACTGGCCTGCTTTGATCTCCTTAGAGAACAGCCTTAGATCTAGGCCTTTCACTCGCAGCCTTGGAGTTCTGCCTTTCTGCAGCGAGTTGTGGATGCTGTTGTTGGAGAGGCATGGTCGCCTTATCAGCCTTCTCCATCTCTGGTGTTGCCCTTGCCTCCTCAGGCAGTTTCTACTGTTCCCAGTCTTGTCATTTTTGTCTGCTTCTATCAGTCCACTATTCAGGTTAAGCTTTTAAAATAGCTGCTCCTTGTCCTCAGGATATAGACCAACTACCAAACTGCTGTATGCCAGGGCCTAAACAGACCTCACTATGTCTGGCCACCCAGACATGAAACCTAAATTAGGCATGGCCCTATCCTTTTGCTCCTGAGAGGTCACTGTGAACTTTGAACTTGGGCTTACCCTGACCATCTCTGCTTTTATGGCTGGGCGTGAGTGAAGAGATGGCCTTCTAAAGCACTGTTTATCTGGTTTTTGTTCTTGAATTCTCTTTCCTTCCTTCCTTCCTTCCTTCCTTCCTTCCTTCCTTTTTTTTGAGACAAGATCTCAACTTGGTAGCTCTGGCTGTCCTGGGATTCTCAATGGAGATCAGGCTGGCCTTTCACTCACAGAGATCCCCCTGCTTCTGCCTCCTGAGTGCCTGAGTTGTTGAGAATGGGTATCAGCACGTGGAACCTGGTTCTGAGCTCGCATGACACCTGCCTTTGAGAAGCTGGGTACATAAGCAGTGGCTTAGAATAATCCTCATCAGTGTCTTGTCTAAGCTTCTTTGAATAATCAACGTTGAAGAAAAGGCACAATTTCTTTTAAAAAATTATGATTTTATATTTCTGAGTGTTTTGGCTGTGTACGTGTGTGTGTGTGTGTGTGTGTGTGTGTGTGTGTGTGTGTGTACATGTACCACGTTGTGTGTCGTGCCTGAGGAAGTTAGAAGAGTATATTGGATCCTCTGTTACTGGAGTTACAGACAGTTGTGGATTGCCATATGGGTGCTGGGAATTGAACTCAGGTCCTGTGAAAGAGCAGCCAGTGCTCTTTGTTTTCTTTCTTTCTTTTTTTCTTTCTTTTTTTCTTTCTTTCTTTCTTTCTTTCTTTTTTTGAGACAGGGTTTCTCTGTGTAGCCTTGGCTGTCCTGGACTAACTTTGTAGACCAGGCTGGCCTCGAACTCACATCGATCCACCTGCCTCTGCCTCCCGAGTGCTGGCATTAAAGGCGTGCGCCACCATGCCGGACTCCAGCCAATGCTCTTAATCACTGAGCCATCTCTATTTCCCCTAAAGCACAATTTCTTTTTAAGAAGGAAAAGGAAAGATGTGTGAGAGTCACAAATGGGAGTAAGGATGAATTTTGGGTTCATCAGATGGTTTTCCTGTTTGCGAAGGACTTGGGCATAGCAGAAGTAAGAATAGTGAAGGTGGGATGTTTCTAGAGGATGGCAAGGGGTTTAGTTGAGGAAAAGACACTTGGAACTTCTAAATGAAATGATTCCAAAACACCGATCAAGTGATTTTGGGGGGACCACTTGAATCTGAGTGTGAGATGAGCTTGAAGCATTGGCAGGGTGGAAGGAACTAATGAGAGTCCCCCAGAGAAGTGCTAGGCTGCGTTGGACTCTGTCTGCACATGGAGTAGTGGGAACAGGAAACGGGGAAGGCAGGGCACAGCTTTCTAAGGCAAGATGGAAGGATAGGGGGCAGGGCATCTGTGACCTGCGTGCCGACCAGCATTTCACTGTGCTTCCTGGAACTAGAAAGTACTCATCTAAGGACGCCAGAGCACTTGCCTGGTTGTATTCAGGGCCCTGAGAAGGACCCCCAGGAGTATGCTCCTCCACCCCCACTCCCCAGACTCCTAAGATGCCGCAAGTTTGACATGACTTAATCATTCTAAAGGGTTTGTATGGTTCCTGTATGGTAGGAATCTTGAAGAAAGAGTATTTTGCAGCTGGGAAGCTTCTTGAGCTCCTGGTGTAATGGAGAGCATGCTGGCAGGCCCACAGCCCAGCAGCTTCAGTTGCAGCTTAGGCACCGTCACGCAGTGAACTTGGAATAGCCTTGACTCGAGGCTTACCAAGTTGGGAAGGGTATAAATATAAACCGCTCCCATGAAAACGCTGTCAGCACTCTTCAGTGTCGAGCACTGGAGGAAGGCTCTTGTGAAGGGAGAGCCTTCCACTGTGTTTATCGTGTTGAGATCTCAGTTGAGAGCATGACAGCGAGAATGAGGACACTGGGCATCTCAGTTATCATTTACGACCTCCCAGCTGGTCGGTTAGAGTCTGTGACTGAGAGAGTGTGTCATTTTTGCCTGCTGTGGTGAGGACTGTAAAGGGTTAGCTGATGGTGACTGAGTCCCGGGCAGAGCCAGCCGTAAGGAGCAGAGCCCTAAGAGGATAAGGAGCTTGCTTGGCAGTTCCAGCAGAGGATCACAGCTACTTATATGTTCTTGGCTGAAGAGTGGTCCTTAATCAGAGTCCTCTTCAACCGGATATTTGCTTTAGGGAGGGAATGGTGAGGAAGGAGCTGCCTACCTAACCATCCCGACAAACCTAATGGAGAGTGGGTGAAATGCCAAAGCCAGATGGCCCTCACATCCAAAAGTCTTGTGACTGGAAATGGGACAGGATGGTTGGGAGTTTTAGGTACTTAAAGAACATAATGTGAGCTTAAGGCTCTCGGTCCACGAGGTCCCTCTACTGGTTATTCGAAGGAGTCCACAAGTACACCAGGTGGGAACAATTGTATGGGAAGTCTGTCACAGACACCACATAACCAGAAAAGGCACCCAGAATCCTAAGGGGGTTGGGTGGGGGGAGCCAAGGTAGCTTTATGAAGGAGTACATTTAGGAGACAGTTAAAAGGCATCCTGGAAGTAATTTTTTCAAGAGCGATGGAACAGCCTTTGGTGTGGTAAGCAAATAGGTTTCAGTTTTTTTCCCCTGAGACAAGGTTTCTCAGTGTAGCCTTAGCTATCTTGGACTCTCTTTGTAGACCAGGCTGGCCTCAAACTCAGAGATCCACCTGCCTCTGCCTCCTGAGTGCTGGGATTAAAGGGGTGCGCCACCAAGCCTGACTGAGTTTCAGTTTTAGCTTGTTGGAAAATACAGGTTGTATAGTGTCCGTCTGCCCACCGTGGCAGTGAATTTGCTAGACTAAAGCAGTGTTCATCAGGCAAGCTTATATGGTGGCCATCTGTGGGTTACTGGATCATTCTGTGTACCTGAGATACTTAGCAGCTCCGCTGGAATAGTGGCCCAGAGATCTGGGTCATTAGTTTTGGAGCCCCTGAGCCACTGCAATAGCTTATTTCTGAGAACTTTGTAGGATGCAGAATTGTTGTGGAGATGGCTGTTTGCTTTGGAAAACCATGAGTAAGAATGCCTCACAAAGGGCCGACAGTCTGATGAACCTCTGGCAAGTTGCAGAAGTACCTGTCAAGTATTTCCCTGAAAAGACACCTTCAAGTCTAGTCCCCAGGTTCTTAGAATGGGGCCCTGGAAAAAGGTATTCACAGAGGTTAAATGAGGCCTGTTGGGCTGTAGACCAATATGGCATTCTTGTCAGGAGAATTTTGTATACTGTCACGGAGCGAGGTCTGTGTGAAGATACAGGGAAGCCAGAAAGAGAAGCCAGTGTGAATAGGCCACGTGGAGGTGGAGGTAGGGTCTCACAAACTGTTTCTGCAATCCAGGGACTGCTGGGCAGAAACAGACAAGGAACAACCCCATCTGCCAAGGTTTCAGAGTGCTCTGGCCCTGCTACCACCTAGACTTGGGCTTGGAAGTCTGCAGGCTGCGAGACATACATTCCATGTCCTGGGAAGGGAGTCTCACACCCAGTCTCAGCTCAAAGTAAGGATGGAGCCTATCAGTATTTATTCACTACTCTCAACATGCTGGAGTGACGGGAAGGGGAAAATCAATGGCTATTTAAAAATATTTTTGTTTTTACACAGCTATTTTGGTAAAAATCATTTCACATTAATGAAAAATAACTGATTTGTTATAAACATGCCAGGTAACAGGGTTAGAGAAACCAGACCACAGTGTAATCGTAGCACCTTGATCTGTGTGTCAGAAACCCTGCCCTTCACGGACATCTCTCTTCCCTCTCTCTGAATAGGTTGAAGGTGGAGACAGTCATTTTTCTGGTACCAACACCATCATGTGCCATGCCAGCTACTTGGGTGAGAAATGTAGCAGGAGTTTGGTGATTTTGAGTTTTGCCAGGACTACAAAGTAAATTTAAGTCTACCCTGGGCAACCTTGCCTCATAAAAGAAAAAAGAGTGCTGGGGATAGAGGGTTTGCCAAACATTCTCAAGACCCTGGGTTCAATCCACAGTGCTATCAAGAAGCCAACTGCCACCACCAACAAAACAAAACAAAACAAAATATCCCAAACGCAAACCTATCAGGCTATATGTGGTGGTGCACACCTATAATCCCAGCCCTGGGGAGGCCGAGGCAGCTGGATTCTGGAAAGCACAGTGAACTTTGGTGATCTACACCCCTAAACAAAAGCCCGGGCTATATAAAGGTAGTTGTTCCAGAGGATTGCTGTTGAAATAGTCTGTGGCATAGATGGCTTTCTTCTATTACTAGTCTGTCTAGTGTGACACCCTCCACCCAGTTTATGTAGCTAGAGATTTTCCTGTTTCAAATGCCAAAAGCAGGGGAAACAGGTAGGTTGGGAGACAGACACCCTGTTTTCACACAGAGTTTGTATAAGACACCTCAGTTCTGTGTAGCAATCATTGCGTTGTCTATGCTATTTCTGTTTAAACATTTGCAAAAGTTACTGTGTTTGTTTTTATGCATTGTTTTTATGACTGTTTTAGAGCTGCTGTGTAGACCAGGCTGGCCTGTACTCACATAGATAGATGTGTGTGCTGCCTTCTGAGTGCTGGCATTAAAGGTGGCCGGAGACAGTACATTCTCTCCTCTGTCTCTCTCTTTTCCCTGACATAAAGTTTTCCTCTGAAGCCCTGGCTGCCCAGGAACTTGCTCTGCAGACCAGGCTGGCCTTGAACTCAGAGATCTTCCTACCTCTGTCTTCAGAGTGCTTGGATTAAAGATGTACACTACCACCACCTGGCTTAAAAGCAGTATATTCTTATGAAGAAGATCTCTGTCTTAACTAAAGCTGTATTTTTCTGTCCAAGTAGAAAGGTGAAGAATGTATAAAGAGTGAAAATATCCTTGGCACTTGGAGTGCAGCATAAAACAAAGCATGATAATCTCATGTGCTTTGGGTGGGGTAGGCTGCAAGCAATGGTCCCATCTGGCCACAAGGTGGCAGTCTGACACAGCCGATGCAACTGGTGGGGTATGGACAAAGTCCTGAGCAGTGGCCTGGAATTTTCTGGGATTCCATATTGTGACATGGGCCTTGTTGAGCCTGTTGCTTTGATAGAAAACCTTCAGTAAGTTCACATAAAGCAACACAGAGAGGAATTTATCATAATGAAAGTGTTGGGTGGTTAAAACTAGTTTCTATGTATTTTTACATGACAGAGTTTATAGAGACTTAATTACTTCCCTCCTTTCAGCTGTGTTTGAGTAGCACTGTTTAATAATAGAAGCAGACAGTAAGAGCTGCACAGAGAAAAATCTAAGCTACTGATAATTTTATTATTTATGTCTGGTTATGTGGTGTGTATTTCATAGTTCATATAGGATTATTATAATGTACATATACATATGTGTAAGTAACATTCAACATGGTTACATATATTCAACAATATTATTTTTAAGTCATAAGGATCCATTGCTTGTTGGTTTCATGGGTGGTCAGGACTAGTGGGACAAAGTAGAGTTCATATAGTACGGCATACCTGAAAAGTCAGAGAAGAAAACTCTGACGTAGGGAGAATAAATAGCCCCGCGTGGCTTGCATGTTTCTAGGAAATGTGAAAGGGAGCTTGCCAGCCAGTTTCATAATCTCCAGCTTGTCTGTTGACCTTTGGTTCTAATCTTCCTTCTTGGACAGGGTCTCAAGGAAATGCAGACACTCTCCTTGTTTCTTTCTCCAGGACACTTGGGATGCCAAGTAGTTCTGGGCTAGTCCCTGGGGCTTTTTGTGTAAGTGTCCCCTTGCCCTCTCAGACCTCTGGAGCACAAAGCTTTGCCCCTTCCTTTGCCTGCAGTTCATGAGCATCATCCTGTCACCCTTTTCTCCTTGAGGTGGAGGGCGTATGCTTTTCCATATGTTCTTAGAGGCCGTCTCCTTACTCGGTCGGTTCCATTGGCTTCTGTCCATCCTCTCACAGTGCTGTAGCTGAGCTCTCTTGTCCACTGCGCTTCCTCTCCTATCACTAGTAATGAGGGCTGAGGCTGTGTTGCTTTTAAAGTATGATTTCTATAAAGCCTCACCCAGGAACCTTGTTAGAAATGTAACTTCTTTGGGCTAGAGAGATGGCTTCGTGTTAAGAGTTCTTGCTGCTCTTGCAGAAGGCTAGGATCTGGTTCCCAGCACTGGTAACCCACAGCTATTTGGAACTCCAGCTCCAGGGGATCTGATACCCTCTCTGGCTTCCATTTGGCACCAGGCGTGAACATGGTACAGATACATACATTTATGTAGGCAAAACATTTATACAGTTAAAAAAAGATTTATTTACCTTCATGTGTATGTGTGAGTGCTTGCATGTATGTGTGTGCACTGCATTCATGCTTGGTGCTGAGGAGGCCAGGAGTGGGAGTCAGAGTTACAGACACCTGTGAGCTGTCGTGTGGGTGGGAACAAAACTCTGCAAGAGCAGCCGGTGTTCTTAGCCACTGAGCCATCTTTCCAGCCCCTACCTATAAGTCTTAAAAAAAAAAAAAAAGAATTGTAGTCTATCCCCCTCCATGAGGAGCTGTTGGCAGTTACTGGTTGCAGGGGGAAGGGGAGCCATTTTCTTTAATGATGTAGTCACTGGTAAGTTGCCCATTCTTTATGTTCATGCAACAGTAATTAACTCAGGAGGTCATAAAAATACCCAAGCAGCAACAAAGATGTGCAAGTAGGAGGAGACTTCCTGGTGTAAGGTGATCTTCAGGAGTGGGAGGGGCATGAGAGCGGGTGATGGGGGTGGAAATGGGCAAAGTATATTCCATATGTTCATGAAATTGTTAATAGAAAAAGTTACCTTACAGGAAAGAGATGTAAGTTCTGAGGCCCACCTAAACCACGGAACCACAGACTCCATGCACCAGGCCCAAGTCCTCTGAGATCCTAGCATATTAGGCTTTAGTCAGCCACTAACTCTTAGTACTCGTTTTCAAATCTTGTATATATTGGCAACAGGAAAAGAAAAGAAAAGGTTTGATTTCTTAGCCCTGAGATCAAACTCTTAAAAAGTTGAATTAAGTATCCAATTTTTTAAGACATCGGTATTTCTGTAGTATGACCATATTTAAAGTTGATAATAATGCTTTTCGTTGATCTATTGATGTGGGTGTCTTTTGGGTTTTTTGTTGGCCATTTGACTCATAAGTAAATGATTCTGGTGGAGAGGAAGTGTTACGTAGTCACTACCCCCTCACTGTAGCACTTTCTTGTCTTGATCTCTGCTGCTTCCCGCCTCCACCGGCTACTACTGCAGTTGTTCCCATTGACTCAGGCTGCCAGTTGGTGGGACTTGCTTTGTGAGTCAGCTCCGCTGGCACCAGCCACTCATGAGATGCCTTCTGCTTTTTATGGCACAGCTACACGTTTGTGCCATGAGATAGTCGGGCTTCTCAGCTCTGCCTGCAGTACTTTAAATAACTCATTTTCTTGAGGCCTTAAGTACACGTCTGGCAGTAAATGAGGTCTTAAAATCACAAAGTAAGATAACAGGAGAATTTGAGGACTGGAGGCAATTCAGTACCACAGTGTGCTTAGTGTGCGCAGGGCTAGGGGTCACTCCCCAGAGTCTGTCTCCACCACCCCAATACGATTTCTGTATAGCCTGAAAAATGGAAGCAGGCTTAGAAATAAGACTATAAGAATGTTGAATGTGATTTGACATGCCTTGAGTATTTTTCTGTCTTTTCTAGACCTGGAAAGGAAAGAACAAGAATTAGAGCAGCTGAGATTGGACTGCGAACACTTCAAAGCCCGGCTAGAGACTGCACAGGCAGACAGCGGGAGGGAGAAGAAGGTAGGCTTCCCGGTGAGGCTCCTGCCGGTGGCTGGGTCCTGAAGGGGCTGCTGGTTTGCTCCCTTCTGCCCCCAGGAGCTGCTGGTCTCCATTTTCTGTTAACCCTTAGGGGACTGGAGTTTCAAATATGTGTACTTTGAGTAGCTTGGAAGGTAGGTGAACTGTTAGCAACAGCCATTTAACGTGTAGATCATTAACTTCCTTTTAATTAAAATATATTTTGTACATTTAGAGTATGTCTATGCATGAGAACATGTCTGCGTGTATATGCTTATGTCTATTGTGCAGGCGTGTGTACGTCTCACTCTGTATGGAGTTCGGAGGACAACTTGTGGGAGCTGGTTCTTTTTTCCCGTGTGGGTTCTGACTTGGTGGCAACTACCTTTTCCCAATGAGCATCTCACTGGCCCCCTTTTAATTTTTATATTTAAAAGGCCTTTTTAGCTGGGTATGATGGTGCATGCAGCACTTGGGAGACAGAGGCAGCTGGATCTCTGTAAATTTGAGGCCAGTCTGGCCTATATAGTGAGTTCCAGGGCAGCTAGGGCTACATAGGGAGACCATGTCTCAAACAAAGTAAAACAAAAACAGTCTAATTAATTTGGGCATGATTCATTGAAACTCAGCAAATGGCTAATTTTATTTTACTATTGGGGAGACTATATTTTTCTTTTTCTCATGTTAAAACACATCTCTCCCAACAGGGTTTATTTATCTAATAGAGCTGATTAACAGGTAATCTCTGAGACAATCTGCTTATAAATAAATACCATTAGAAGACCTTTACTTTTATCTGCATCTCTTTTATGCTGAGTTTATTCCTGTGCCATCAGTTTTTGTTTCTTTAGTTTCCTCTGGGATATCTTTCTTCTGTGCCACCTCCTCCTCTGGCTTTGGAACAGTCTGCTCCTTTTCAGTGAGGATCATCTCAGTGTGGCAGGGGGAGCTCATGCACGGGTTAAACTGCCATGGGCTCTGTAAGTTCATTGGCGCATCTTAGGGCGCTTGTTCACCTGGATGTGTTCAATGACCAGGGAATCTACATCTAAACCTTTAAGTTCAACATTACTTTGTGCATTTTTAGGCATGTGCAGCAAAAATTCAGCCCTCTTTTTTGGCCACCGACTCTTGAGTCCAGCTCCACTGTTTGGCCTGGGCACATCTCTCTGCTACACTGTTATACCACCAGAATGGCACACATTGCTTCTTTAAAGTGACATCTTTCAGATACTTATCCTTGATGGCTTGGGCAGTTTTCCAGGTGTTCTTAAAGTGAACACGAAAATGTGAACCTTTTTTTGTTTGTGCTGGGATTAAAGGTGTGCCTGGCTAAGATTTGAACCTCTTGATTAGCATGATTTTATAGGGTTTTCTGGGTCAAGTGAATAGTGAAGTATCTTCACAGGTCACCTCTGGCCACTTACAGGAAGGGTGACTATATTTTAAAAAATTTATGTGCACAAGTATTTTGCTTGCATGTATGTTTGTGCATCATGTTTGGGACTGGTTTTCCCAGAGGCCAGAAGAGGGTATCAGATCCCCTGGAACATGGAGTAAGCTGCCATGTGGGTGCTGGAACTGAACCCAAGTACTCTGTAAGAGCAGCAAGTGCTTTTAACTGCCGAGGTACCCCTCTAGCCCCTGTAATAGTCTTGAAAATATTTTTACAATTGGATGGCATATGTTCCTTAATCCCTTATAAAACTAGTTCTTTGCTTCCATTTGTAAAAATTTGGGCTTGCATATCATTGTACTTTAAAATAGTAAACCAATAATAGTGCTAAGCAGTGGCAGCTGGTGTGTTTTGGATATTTGCTGTGTGCTGGCAGGTACACAGCCATTTGTGTCCATGTGTTTCCACCACAGGCATATCAGCAGGTACTACTACTGTACAAGAGATTGACTAGCTGGCCCAGGGCCATACTGCCCAGGTGCTAATGTCTTAAGGGATTCTGAATGTTTGTGGCTGTAGCCAAGGTTTTTGAAAACTGGTAGAGTTGGCTGGTATTTTAATGCTGAGCAAGCAGTACATGGTAGGAAAGAACACATTCTTAAGTCTGGATTAGGTTTTGTGTGAACAACACAAAGTTGAAGTTGTAGTTTTGCTATATTCCATTAAGCTCAGGTGATAAACTGCAAGGCAGTCTGGTTAGTTTCAGACTAAACACTACGGCCTAAAGTTGGCCAGTAGGCAAGAAGGAGTTGATAGGCGTTGAAAATACATCCCAGTGCTTGGAAGCAAGAGTGAGCGGACCTCTGAGTTCAAGGCCAGCCAGGGCCACATAGTGAATTCCTTGACATCCACAGGTGACTATGGTCTGAGGTCTGTGAAATTGTGAGTCAGATGAAGTTTTCTTCATTTTGATTTTTTTTTCTCCTAGGTGTTTGCCACAGCAATAGAAATACTCGGCTTTATACAGAGTGTTGGTGTTGGAGCAGGGCCATTGCTGTGACTAACCTGGCCATGTGGTTTGTGAGCGTTGGAGCTAGTTTGTAGGAGGGATTTGGAAAACTGGACATGTGAGCTAGAAAACTCGTAAAATACTGTGAGTAGAGCTTAATGAGGATTATGGCGGGAGCTCAGAAGGCTAGAAACACAGAGTGGAGACTGGACTCAAGGATTCCATTGGAATTGTTCCAGCCACGCTCCATTATGGCAGGGAACTGGCCTTGCTTGTGTCTGTGCTCTGAGACTTCACGGGAGGCTGAGTTCAAAGGTAACTGAGCGAGGCATCTGAGAGAAGCATTTTACTTTTAATTAAAGTATTGCATAATTTCTCCTTCCACTTTTTTTCTTTATTACTCTTCTCATGTCTCCCAATCCCTGCTCCCTCTCAAATTCATGACCTGTTTCTCTTTGATTATCAGTGTTATACAAATACACATGTACATACATACATATATCCATGAATAAAATGCAGCTTGCTGAATCAGTTATTGTATGCTTGCATGTATGTGAGTTAGGGCTGACCACTTGGTATGGATAGTCAGGGGCCGCTGCCTGGGGAAGACTAACTCTCCTCTCAGCAGCTGTAAATTGCTTGTAGTTCTTCATGTAGGAGCAGGCCCTGGGAGCTCTCCTCACTCACAGTAGTGTGTCAACTGGTGTTACAACTGTTTAGGCCTTGTTTAGGCAGCCATATTGTAAATTCTTTGGTGATATAGCTTCCTTGCCATGTTTAGAAGAAGACCCAGTTTCACAGTGGACTTCGTGGCCCTGTGGTTCTCACAATCTTACCAATCTCTCCAAAAAGGAAATTTTAAGGTAGTCTAGCATTTGGGCTCACGGGTTTTGCTGCCCAGTTTTAGCCTGATTTATAATGAGCATTTAGAGCAAAAACCAGGGCAGAAAAATTTTAAAAACTGGCTTTAAAAAAAAATCACATTTAAAGTTGGGACCAATAAATGGATGGAGAATCATTAGAGATTAGCACCATTGTATGTACCAAGACTATAGAAAAAGTGCCTTGAGGGCAGGTCGGTGATCAGTCTACAGGCCAGAGTATAGCCTGGGGTTACATTGTTCTGTCAGGCATTTGTCAGTAGTGGAAGACTAACAACATACCAGGTCAGTACTGAAAAGGCGTGTGGGGCAGACACATTGTGAACAGGTAGATCAGACTGAGGAGGGGTGGGAGCTGGACTGTGCTAGCAGAGTGCTTACCATGACCGAGGCCTTGGACTCATCTCTAGTACTCTATAGAGTGTACAGCTAGCGCTTGGAACTTAGAGGCAGGAGGGTCAGAAGCTCAAGGTCATCCTGTTTCATAGTGAGTTCGAGATCTGCCTGGGCTACATAAGACTCGTTCCAAAAACAAACTCCAAACAAATAGAGCTAAGTTCTTCCCAGGTGTTCTGTATTCCCAATAGCTGTGCCTGTCCTACAGTGCTGAGGTCTTTTGCCCTGGCCAAGACCCTTCCTCTGGGCAGCCTCTGCACCCCAAGAGCAGGCATCCAGTCTCAGCTCTCTTCCCATGATCCAGCTTAGTCGGTGCACTGAAGGAGAGGAAATGACGTCATTAGTTTTAGCAAAGCCCCTGCATAAGAGCCCCAAGGGGAACAGGAACTGCCACTTGCATAACACACTCATGTTTTTGATTCCATGCTTTTCTTACATACTAGATCCAGTCATTTCTGTCTTGTCTTTTCTTTTCCTTCCTTCCTTCCTTCCTTCCTTCCTTCCTTTCTTTCTTTCGTTTTTTTTTGAGACGGTTTCTCTGTGTATCCTTGGCTGTCCTGGAGTTGCTTTGTAGACCAGGCTGGCCTCAAACTCACAGAGATCTGCCTGCCTCTGCCTCCCAAGTGCTGGGATTGAAGGTGTGCGCCACTACGTCCAGCCCCATTTCTGTCTCTTCATAACGACTTTTACCCACACTGAAGCACTTATTGGCAGTAGACTAATTCAGTCTTCTAGTTGCTGGATTCTTTCCTGGTTCCTCATCTCTAAAATAAGCTTCCAGTTCGTGCCTCATGATCTATACAGGCCTGGGCAGGGACCACAGACGGCTACAGAAAAGACAGCTGCCAGGGACAAGTGGCCTTATTTTAGCCAGCTTGCTTATCCCTGTTCAACCAGTGAGCTGTTCAATAGGAAACTTGACTGGAAATAGAAAAATAGTTGAAACTAAAATATCCCTCATTTCCACTACGGCCAGAGCACTAGGACAGTGATAGTGCTTGTAGTGCTTGACGTGCTTGAGACCCTGATCACTCCATCATGCAGTACAGCCGTTTACTGAAAGGCAACTGCAGCTGCTGTTCCTCCTCTTTGTTTGTTTGTTTATTTTTGAGATGGAATCTTGCTATGGAGCCTGAGCGGCCTTCAACTCTATGTAGCTTAGGCTGGCACTGAATTTTGATCTTCCTCAGCCTCTCAAGCGCTGGAATGAAAGGCATTCACCAGCATGTTTGGCTGCATGCACTTTTATCTGATGGCGTGTACCTTTCCCCATTAGCAAATCACCTAAGATAGAAACTGTCAGTTTTCTGTTAATATTTTACTTTCTATATTCTTAATTTGTTAAGAAAGAGCTGCTATTTTAAGATGGTAAAAAGGAAGCTGTTGCAAACATTAATTTAATGTTTCAAGAAACTTTAAAAACTATTTTTAAATTTATGTGTATGTGTGCCTGTGTGAGTTTATGTGCATCATGTGTGTAAGGTGCCCTTGGAGGCCAGAAGAGAGGGTCAGATTCCCTGGAACTTGAGTTAAAGGTTGTTGTTGTTGTTGTTGTTATTACATGGGAATGGAATCTGGGACCTCAGCAGGAGCAGTATACGCTCTTAAATAATGAGCCATCTCTCCAGCCCTTCAAGAAACCTCTTAAAGAAAACTTAGGTGGTAGTATAATCCAGCTAAAATCTGAAATGAACTATACAAAGATTTTAGAAGGGATCGCTATTTGATACTTGTTTTAAAAGTTTATACAATGTTTTATGTAATATGTATTCATACATATAACATGTTTGGATCAACTCCACCCCTATCCCTTCCCCTCTAATTCTTCTCCTGTCATACCTGCATCACTTTTTCCTCCCAGCTTCGTGTGTACTCTTGAGCTTGCACTTGCTCTCTGGCTCTCACACTGTCCCCCACCTCTCCTAATGCCCACTGAGTGTTGTCTGTAGATGGGTGTGAGGGTATCTACAGGAGATTCAAGGGGCCGTATCGGTGAAGTCATTGCTTCCCTTCTTCCAGCAGCCATCAGCTGCTAATAGCCCTTCAGATAGTGGTGGGATCTCATGAGGTCCTCCTCATCCATGCTGGGGTTTGGGCTGACTTGACCTTGTGCAAGCCTTGCACATGTCCATGAGTACCATGAGTTCATGTGTGCAGCTGCACTGTCCTGTCCAGCACATACAGTTTTGATACAAACTCTATTCCTTCAGGCTCTTAAAATTGTTCTTCCCTCTCTTCTACAATGATCCCTGAGTCAGTCATATCCTCCCTCTCCCCCTCCCTCCCTCCCTCCCTCCCTCCCCCCCTCTCTTTCTCTCTCTCTGTGTATCTGAGGTATACATGTCCTATTTAGAGCTGAGCACTCTCATGCTGACCAGTTGTAGGTCTCTGTATTAGTTGCCATATTTTCCAAAAAGAAGCTTCTCTAATAAGGCTTGAGAGAAGCACTAATCTTTAGGTATGAAGATAAGAGTGTAGGGGTAGGTTATTACTGTGCCCATTTAACAGAATAGTTGTACTGTTCTTCCCCAGGGCCTAGGACTTAGACCCATTTAACAGTCAGTACCACGAAATGGATTTTGTCTTGTGGAGTGAGATTTGAATCTAACAAGAAAGTGGTTGGGTACCGCCATACCATTTTTGCCACTATTGCACCAGCGTGTCTGTCTACCTTGCCAGGCCAGTCATTACTGTAGCTTGTAGGGGGTCACAGCTGAGTAAGACTAATGATGCTTCCTGCCCTAGTACGCACAGAACCCAACACTTCCTCCCTGTTTGATTGGATTATTTGTCCTCTTTCAGATACAGTGGTCCTTTTGCATCTGAGTGGAATCAGTTCCAGGACCCCTGGTGGATAGTCCTAGGGTGTTCAGGACCTTTCTATGAATACATGCAGTATTTGCATACAGCCTACACATACATGCCTTAATTTATTAAATTGTTTGTGCTATCTAATTCAATGAAAATGCTGTATAAATTGTTACTATACTTGGGCCAGGGGGATGGGTCATTTGGTAAAGTACTTGCTGTGTGAGCATGAGGCACTGAGTTCAATTGGTAGCACCTACCCAAAAAGTCAGGTGTGGTAGCTTTAGACCTCTATCAGCTGAATCAGAGGATCTGGAACCTGCAAGTATGTATGGCAGGCCTTTATATGTGTTGGATACATTTTTCTTAGCTTTTGGCTTCCCTCCCCCACCCTTGACAGAATATTGCTATGTATTCTGTCAATTCTGTCCTTTGACGTCTGAGTGCTGGGATTACGTGTGTACTACTATGCCTGGTTGAAGTTTGAATGTTGAAATTCACCCTATCACTTTTTAAAAAATGGATCAGGATTTTTGTTGTGATATATTTTAAAAGTTCTGTACTTGCAGTTTTAAATAAATGATTTTAAGTATGTAGCAAGCAAAAGTAAAAGAACAAACAGCAAGTAGCAGATAACATCATCAAATGTGGCTGGTGTAGTCTGATGGAGAGCAAACAATGGTAGCATCATTCAGTGGAGGCTTGCAACACCAGAGGAAATGGACTGAGGGTGAAACAGCTGGAGCTACTGGTTGGAGGGCTCTCCATTTAGTTCCCTCTGAAGGCGTGTTACACTGTGGGTCAACAGTAATAACCTCTGTTGGAAAGGGTTCATCTTCTCACTGTTCTCAAGGACACAGTGTTTTTAATCCCCTTAGCTACTTGCTGTTTTTCCTTGTTACAGAGCTGGAGAGAGAGGGCTGACCCAGGGCAGGGCAAATTTTGGAGGACATTTCACATAAACATGTTGGAGTCTGAGACAAGGGAGGGCTTGCCCTTTCCCACTATTCTTTCAGTAAGCTTCAAAAGCATGACAGTTTGCCAGTATGATGTTGTGATGTGATACAACCCAGAATTGCCTGGGAAGAGAGGAGTGGTTGTCTAGATCAGTTCATGTCTGCGGGGTTGTCTCGATTGCATTAATCTAGGTGGCGTGGAAGACCCTCTCTGAATATGGGTGGTACCATTTCACGGTCAGGATTCTGAACTGTGTGAGAGTGAGGAAAGTTAACTGAAAACAACTAAGTATGGGTGTATTTATTTATCTCCCCTATTGACTGTGAATGTGATAGAGGGAAGAAATGAGATATGCACATATCTATCTATCTATCTATCTATCTATCTATCTATCTGCCATGATGAAACCCATTTCTTTGTCAGCTCAGTTACATATGTGTGAAGGGCAGTCTAGAAATCCAGACTGCATTAAGTCAGACCTGAAAAACACATAGTTTTACATTTTTTGATTTTTAAAAATTTTAGTTTCTTTATTATATATGCATGATTATTTTGCTTGCATGTATTTAATGTGTATCATGTGCAAGCCTGGTACTCATGAAGGTCAGAAGAAGGTGTTGGACCCTGGAACTGGAGTTACAGCCATTGCTAGCCACAGTGTGTTGCTAGGAATTGACTCTGTCCTCTGCAAGACCAGACAGTGCTCTTAACCATTGAGCCATCTCTCCATTCCCATCCCTGATTCTCTTGAAATCCCAGGCAAAAAGCCCCTTTCTTATCATTATTTGCATATTGACTTCTTTAAAAGAAAAAAAAAACCTAATATAATTTAAATTGTGGTTGAACTAATTATGTTTGATATAAATGAATTTACCTAGGTTTTCATATTTTTCAGTTTATTGTTCCCTCTTTGGTGGTGCTGGGGGTAGAACCCAAGATGTTATGTATGACAGGCAAGTGCTCTGCAACTGAGGGACACCCCCGTTCCAGTTCATCTCTCAGGAAATGCTGTCTCCTTAAAGGGAGTTGTAGCACCAGAGAAGCACGGTCATTGGGGAGGAGGAGAAGCTTGCATCAGTCACCTGAAGAGAACTCCTCGGGATGTGCCGACGGGAGAGTCTTTAGGAGAGCGGTTGTCTTCTTCCCTTAATGCTCCTGTCTGTGTCCGGCCCAGCTTCAGGTGTTCCAGGCCCTGTTAGAGGGAGGGCAGGAAACCCTCCCTGCCTTCATGGTCTTGCACTGAGCGTGTCTGAGGTACCCGCCTCCACAGCCTTCCTGCCTGATCTGGTATCATTTCACAGCATATATGCTTCTCGTATTTTCTAGCACCTTCAATGACACTCTGATGAGGGCGTCCTCATGATGCCTGATGAGCGCAGCGGTTCTCAGCCTTCCTAACACTGCAGCCCATTAATACAGCTCCTCGTGTTGTAGTGACCCCAGCTTTAAAACTATCTCCTTGTTACTGCATAGCTGTAACTTTGCTACTGTTATGAATCATAATGTAAATATCTGCGTTTTCTGTGAAAGAGTCATTTAACCCCCAAAGGGGTTGCGCCCCTCAGGTTGAGAACCACTGGCCTAGGAGATTTCCTACAGTTTCTTTGCTAAACTCCATGTGGTGTCTGCCGGTGGAGTGAATCTTTGGCAACGACAAGCTTCTTCAGTAGAAATGCTGTGTAGCGTGGGCGGCATGCTAGGTTGCTGCTTTGCTCCAGAGTCTGGAAGTGCTGCTGTGGGTGTGGTCACCCAAGCCTCTCTAGTTTCCTCTTTACTTGAATGGATGAATTTAGCTCTTTGTAGTTATCCGTAAGCTGTGAAGCAGCCGTGTCCTCTTCTCTAAGCTTGGAACTTAACTGTTAGATGTGGACTGTGGCTCAGTAAGGGCTAGATTCTACTTACAGCTGCTTTCTAGAATTCTAAATGCTTTCTTTCTTTCTTTCTTTTTTCTTTTTACAGTATTGAAAAAAATACGTTTTTTTAATTGTTTAAACTCACAGTCACTACTCAGCAATTCAAGCCTGCCCTATGTAGCACCCACAGTGAAGGCTGTCGCATGAGCAAACTAGTCCCCAGGAAGGCACGCTGGAAGTGTCTAAATGCTTTCTTTCTGATGAATATCATTGTGAAAAACAACATTTGAAAAACATTTTTGAGATTGAATACTAGTATCTGTTTTCTTGTTTTACTTTGTTGTGAATTTAGGAGAAGTTGGCTCTTCGACAGCAGCTGAATGAGGCAAAACAGCAGCTCCTCCAGCAGGCAGAGTACTGTACACAAATGGGAGCAGTCACCTGTACCCTCCTCTGGGGAGTCTCCAGCAGTGAGGACGTTGTCAAAGCCATTCTTGGAGGAGTAAGTTGTCTGGCACTGTTGAATGTGCCTTGTGACTGGAAGAGACAGCATGTCTGCTGTGACATTGAATGCTGAGCCCTGCCATGCTCTAAATTTGTAAGATTCATTCATCAGATGGTGGCCAGATGCCTGCTGTTCATTGTGTCACCTGGTGCTCTGGGGCTGTGTAAAATAAGCACATGCATGTATGTGTGCATAAAACTGTCAGGAGTCATTCACAACCAAGGCACATTTTAGAATGTAAAAACAAACAACAAAGCCTGAGAGAACAGCCTAAGGAACCTCCTGGGTGACAGGACAGTCTGAGACTGGACTAGAGTTGGGTCTCCCAACTCTAGAAATCTAAGAAACAAATGACTTGTGAAAGTCCAGTGGGGAAATTACATCAAATTATTTCTATTTTTAAGACAAAGTCTCATGCAGCCCTAGAAATTACACTTTAACAAAACTTTTTATAGGACATTTAAGACCTCCCTCGTACACTGCCCTCAAAGTGGTAACTAGTGTGTCTCTGGCTTTCTGCCAAACACCCCCTCCACTCTATTCCTTCTCCAGAGTTAAACGCAACCTGCTGCAGGTGCTTTCCTCCCTCAGCTGTCAGCTGCACCCTGACACCACATCTGTCTTCATCACACAGCTCCCACGAATCTCCTTTTCCCCAGCTGCCCTGCAGAGAGCTGCACGCCTCAGCCCTAGCCCTCGTTCACTCATAATCATGTGCCCACGCCCTACCACTCAGCACCTGAAGACGCCACAGCCCGCCAGCCCTCAGGGCAAAGCCAGCGTCCACTTATCTCCTATCACAAAATGGCATCCCAATGCCCAATAAGCTTTCTCTCCCACTGCTTCAGCGTATGAACTCTCCACTCCATCAAATGACCTCCCCTCGATCCTAAAGCAAGACAGACTTCTGACCCTATACCCTTGATTCAACTGATCCTGTCTCTTAGAACTGTCCTTACCATCTTCTGCCATTTCTACCAACTCATCCAGTCCCATCAAATTCCTCTCCTTATGGGAAGTTTCCTAACATGCACATATATAAATACTATACATACATTAGATGCATATATATGTCAAATAATACAACATTTTAGTTACTATATTGCCCATGAGGTAAAGCATACATGAGCAGTGTGAGTTATGTATAACATTGAAGTGGTTAGTACAGAGAAACTCCCCTTGGGTGCTGGAACAGAGAGATATACACAGTATATCTCAGTCATAGATAACCCAGGTCCCCTATTTCCTCCTTTCACTTCCTTTTTTATTCGTACATCACTAAGTCCAATTAGTGCTGCCTGCATGTGCATGTGTGTGGGGCCATCCACCAGAGCAGGGACCTAGCAGTGCACACAGTGCTGAAGAGCGGTGACTCCCCAGCACCCATCGGTTGTTACCACTCCTCAGTAAGGCAAGGTGAGGCTAGAGTGTGCACTGACTCGATTTGTGCAGGTCTTGTGGAGGTTGCACAGCTGCTGTGAGCTCATTAGTGCAATGGTCCTGTCACGTCTGGAGGAGAGCACTTCACAGCACTCCTTTTTATCCTCCAACTCTGACCTTCTTTCCAGCCAGTCTTCTGTGATGTTCCCCAAGCCTTGGTGTGTGGGCTTGATATAGATGTCTCACTTACGGCTGAACACTCAAAAGTCATTTATTCTCGCCACTGGCCAGGTGTGACACTAGCATTGACTGCTTTCCTCCCTGGGAACTTTGAGTGGTGGCACAGGTCTCTTATGATTGCTTCTGTAATTGTACCCTTCTTTCTTCTATATGGCTTGCACATTTGTTACACTAGCTTGTTATTTTATTTTATTTATGTTATGTTATTGTTATTTTATTTATTTATCTGTTTTTGTTTTTTGAATTTTCAAAATGTTACACTGGTTTCTAAGGAAAGATGTGACATGTCTGTTCTTTTATTTTTAGGACAAAGCATTGAAGTTTTTCAATATCACTGGTCAGACAATGGAGAGTTTTGTGAAGTCATTGGATGGGGACATCAAGGAGGTTGATTCTGATGAAAATCAGTTTGTATTTGCATTGGCTGGAATTGTAACAAGTAGGTAATTTTTAGATACAGTGCCATATAACAGGGTTGATAATTACAGGTAGGTGTGTGTGTGTTCGTTCCTTATCACTTATTAGAAATAACTGATTTAAAGGAAACACAGATTTGGTTGTTGGTTGGTTGCTATTTATTTTTATACATAAAAGAATAAAAGCTCCAGATTGTACATTTAACTGCTTGTCACTTGGAATCCTTGCTGTTTTACTCATGACTGGCTAAGGCAAAAGCTGTGAGCTGAGCTTAAAACTAAACTCCACTCAAAGGACTCTAAAATTGTGCTTTTTCAGTAAATTTTCCCTGGAAGCTAATAAATGGAACCTCTCACTGAAGAAATGGCAAAAGAATTTTATAGCAAAACTATGGAGGATCTGGGCATGGTGGCACAAGCCTGCAGTTTCAACATTTGGGAGGCCTTGAGGCAGGAGGATTAAGAATTTGAGGCCACCCTTGGCTACATAACAAGATTCTGTTTCAAACAATAAATTAAAAGTAATACTCCAACCCTCGAAAATGTGAGCAATAAACCAGAGACCAGTGATTCTTAGTAGAGAGTAGCACCAGTGTGCATGGACACTCTTTTTCCTGAAGTTGGCAAAGTGGTTAAATAGTGGCCTCTCACCTCTGCTTTATCCTGTGTACTTGCTGGATTAATTTTTGCTGTTACTACAAGGAAAAATCACCTTCTTTTCATTGCATAATTATTATGTGTATATGCATATTCACATATTTATACAGTTGTATGTGCAAGAGCATGTGTGTGCACTTGTGTGTAGAGGCCTGAGTTGACAGTGGATGTTTTTGGTCACTCTCCACTTTATTTATCATGCAAGCAGAACACTGTTTGCATAGTAAATAAGTCAGTCTTTTAAAAAGTCTCTTAAAAGTTGCTGGTACATATTTATTTATATCTGTTATTTTGAGACAGGATTTCTCTGTGTAGCCTTGGTTGGCCTGGACTTGATTTGTAGACCAGGGTGGCCTCAAACTTATTTTTTTAAGATGTATTTTTATGTGTATGAGTGTTTTGCCTGTATATATGTCTATGTGTCACATGTGCCTGGTACCTGTGGAAACTAGAAGAGGCTGTTAGATCCCCTAGCACTGGAGTTACAGATGGTTGTGAGCCATCATGTGGGTGCTTGAAATTGGACCAAGGTTTTCTGGAAGAGCAGCCAGTGCTCTTAACTGCTGTGCTATTTCTCCAGCCCCCAATGGTACTTCCTGTTGAATGGGTGCTGGGAGTCCAGTACGCTGGCTTGGCTGGCACTTTGGCTGAAGCAGGGCAGCTCTCTGTATGTCACATCATCTGTCCTTCCAGTCATCCTGTCTAAGTCTCCTTAGACAGGTCCAGCGTCAGGCCTTGAAGGCTGGATTTGTACATTTGATGATGTGTTCTCTGTGCAGGTGACCTCAGAGGTCTACACTCCATGTGGTCTGTTGCTTTGCTAGGTTATGAATGTAGGCTGCTTCAATTTCTGGTTGGTATACCACGAAGCAGGCAGTCAGCTAGAAGGTGGAAGAGCCTATTGCCCACCATTCAGACTCATTTGGCTTTTTCACACAGTAGGACATGTAAACTCTCATGAGCCTGCTAGAAGGGCAACTTGCATTTTTTGCCTGAAAAGGTTTCAAACGCTGGTGGTGCACTGCGTAAGTGGGTTTGTATCACAGAGGTTTGTACCTTTCAGCTACTAGAGCCGTTCAGTAGGGATAGCAGCACTGTGGAGGCCACAGTGAAAATGCCATAGTGTGTGTGGGGGTGAGAGGGAAGCTTTGTGGAGTCGCTCCTTTCTGCCCACGCTGTGTGCTCTGTGCTACCCTGTGATCTTATGATTTCTTCTGTCTTCTACAGATGTTGCTGCCATTGCATGTGGTCGGGAATTCTTGGTGAACTCCAGCCGAGTGCTCTTGGACACCATGCTGCAGCTGCTGGGGGACTTGAAGCCTGGCCAGTGCACCAAACTCAAAGTGTATGTAGATAACAGCTCACAGCCTCTTAGCGTGCCTGGGGTTAGAACATGCTGATGGAGCCTTTCTTTTAAGTAAATGCAGTTGATCTAGCAGTTTTAAAAACCAAGCAAACTGCCTGAGGACTAACGAGATGTGTTATATTTTATCTAATTTTATTTGAGATAGGGTTGATAATGTAGCACCAGCTGGCCTTGAACTCACATCCCCTCTGCTTCAGCCTGCTGACTCTTGGGTTAAATAGTATTTCAGGAAAAAAGGAATCAAGAAAAGGAACATTTACCCCTTAGAGTGATCAGTGGACCCTAAATATTTCAGGGTTGTGTTACTAGTTACTCAGAATGAACTTCAGTGGGTGTTTACTATTGCAGTTTCTTACCCAGGTACTCAAATTTGTAGTTTTTTAAAAAAAATAATTGTAACAAATGATGACAGATTTCCATTTAGTATCTCAGTGTTGTAGGCCAGGCTCTGAACTGGCTTGACCAGGTCCTCTGCTGGTTGTCTCACACGGCCCAAATCAAGGTGGGGCTCTGGAAGGTCTGCTCTCTTGTTCTCTTCTTTCAGTTGGTCAGCTGAGCTCCGTCCAGGACTGACTTTCTCCCATGGCCCCACTGTCATGCTACAGAGCTTCTTATAATTGGTATCCATGTTACTTACCTTTCTGGTTCCTGTAACGAAAGCAGGCTAAGGAAGGAAGGCCTTGTTTATGTTCATAGTTTAAGGGTGCAGTCCCTCGCTGTAGGGAAGGCATTGTGGCAGCAACATGAGGCAGCTGGTCACATGGCATCCATAGTCAGGAAACAGAGAATGCTGATACTCAGCTCTGTTTTAACTACTTACTTACTTATCTGTGTACACATGTGTGCTCCTCATGAATTTGTGAGCATGCTATAGCATGCATGTGGAGCTGAGAGGACAACTAATGGGCATCAGTTCTCTCTGCTATGTGGGCTTCAAGAACTGAATACAGGCCAGGCAGGCTTAGTGGGAAATATTTACCCACTGAACCATCTCACCAGCCTATTTTATCCTTTTGATTCAGTCTAGGACCCCAGACCATGGGATGGTACCACTTGTATTTAGGGTGCGTCTTCCCTTTCAAGCCTTCTGGAAACATCCTCAGAGTTGCTGTTCCATGGTGGTTCTAAGTCCAGTTGAGTTGATAATGATTATCCATCACAGTGTGTATCAGACTTTCTCTGTTGCTCCAAGCCCTGGAGTCATCTCTCTTTCTGTGGGCTCATGTGTTTAGATTAGGCATATTGGATAAACCTTTTTAATCAGCTCAGAGCCTGTTGATTAGTAACTGTGATTGCATCTGCACAGCCTCCATTGCCATATAATTTAACTTTATCAGAGTGTGATGTATATATAGACTTGGGGATTAGGCCAGGAAATTTTCTGCTTTTTTTTTTTGGTGTGGGGGGGGGCCAGGTCTGGGAATGGCACCTAATGCTTTTCACAAGACAAGCATTCCTGTGCTGACATGTAGCCCCATCACAGGAAGTTTTGGGGCCGTTGGGGTTCTTCCTGTGATACAGTCTTCCAAATACCTTATGCGCTGCTATTTATCTTTTAAAAAATATTTATTTATTATTATGAATACAATGCTCTGCCTGCATGTACACCTGCAGTCCAGAAGAGGACATCAGATCACATTATAGATGGTTGTGAGCCACCATGTGGTTGCTGGGAATTGAACTCAGGACGTCTGGAAGAGCAGACAGTGCTCTTAACCGCTGAGTCATCTCTCCAGCCCACGTTGCTGTTTATCTTATTTAATTCAGGTGCTCCTTTAAAGTCTGTGTCAGATACTTTCAGCACCAGAGCCATCTTGGTGTCTTTTACTTTCTCCCATGAAATGAGATTTTCTCTTTTTATTTGTATGCTGAATAATTTTGGATGCATCCTGGGCATTAGAACTATTATGTTAGAAGCCTCATGTATAAAGTCATTGGAAAATGCAACAGTCCAGTTAGATTTGAGTCACAAGTCACAGGGTTGTTTCAGTATGAACCCTCTGTCTATAATGTCTTAACCTGGTGTTTCCCATGCTAGTGGAGCTGTCTTATGTGTCTCCTGGTACCACTGGGGCTTGTTAGAGGCCCAGAGAATACTGCTGTGTATGGTGAGGTCCACACATGCCCAGCTTGAGGAGAGGCTGGGAATTTACAGATAGCTCTATGGGGTCCCTTTCTTGAAATGCTGACTCTATGATGCCTGTAGCGCTCTGTTGTTCTCCCAGGGCTCTCCCTTTTAGCCCCTATCTAGAATGCAGAGGCTTGGTGTGGCCTAAAGTGTTAGCAGGGTTGCTGCTTATCTGCCTGCAGCTACCATGGTGGGGAAACAGTCTCTTCTGCAGCACCTGAGTTGCCTGGGGCTCCTCCTGTCTCCGTGGCCTCCAGCAGACCCCCCTCTTTCTTCTCCATAAGACTGAGAGGGAGTCTTCTGTGCAGTCTGAGTCCAGGCCAATGGAAGCTGGTGGTTTGGTGGTACTTCATGCTTCATCCTCATTCCCCCAGCTCATCTGCTCGTTATCTGTCATAGATCCCAGGTAGCTGCTGCATGTATTCAGTTCAGAATTTATAGTTGTGTTCAGTGGAGGTAAGAGGTACATGTGCTGTGATATCCTGTGTAGACCACACTATAGTCTAATATTTTATGCTGGCATGTTTGCTTGCATGAGCAATGTGTGCTGTAGTGTGACATGTAGCTTCTTTGTCATAGTGTTAAAACTTGACCATGGAGCTGATATCTTTCTTTGGGATGGGATCTCCATAATCGCAGAAGTCCTAACATTTGGATAACTCTTCTATGATTAAGGGGACATTTAGGATATTTTACGTTTCTCTACATATATGCAGTGAACACTTGGTAAATATCTCCTTTTGGATCTGTGTGTGAGTTCCTCTAGGAGTTTCCCCAGAAGTGGGATTTTTGAGAAGTGGCACACATGCAGCTCTGTAAGATGCTGCTATTGTATTCTTTCCTGCATCCTTGTCAGCATTTTGTTATTTATTCCTATAGAGAATTTATGTATCATCAGTCAGTTGGCCATCCATCCATCCACCCACTTCCCCCTCCTTAATGTGGAACACCAGTGAGGTTGGAGATTTTCTGCATGCCTGGCCCATTAAGTCCCCATGAATCACCTCTCTGCACTCTTTATCTGTTTCCTGCTAAGCTGTTTCCACAGTGATGTGCTGATGTCTGTGTAGGTTCTGGATGCTGATCCATTGCCTTCTTCCCTTCTCTGGTCTCTATAAGGCCAGCTAATCCCTCCTTTAACTTCCCAGCAAGCTTTGAGAGGGCTGCTTCTCTGCGAGCCTCTCTGCCTCCCTTCCTTAGCAACTGTGCTTATGGATCTCAGTAAGCACATGTTGATGCCAGTAATGGTGAAGGAACTTCCTGCAGAGCCATCACATTGGCTCACCTTCCCAGCAGCATTCCAAGTTTGTATACAGTTATCTCCTAACTCCATGTTTGATACTGGCATGTTCCAGCCTCAGGTGGCTTCCTCATGTGGCGGTCTGTCTGTCTTCCATGTAGGCTGCTATCCTTCTCTCTCCTCCACTGAAGTCCTTTTGCTGTTGACAGTAGCCTGAATCTATAGGACCTTGCTGTGCTGTGATGACATACTTTTCCCCTGGGGCTTTTGCTCTTATTGTTTTACCATCAAAGGATACTCACTTTCAGAGCTGGTGCCTCAGGCCCAGAGATGGGCTCAGCTTTCTCCCAGTTGGTTTTTTATGTATAAAATCTTCTTTAAAAACTAAGCATTTTGAGCTGGAGAGATGCCTCAGTGGTTGAGGTGGTTTGAATGAGAATTTCCCCGTAGGCTTGAGTATGTGACCCCAGTTAGTGGAACTGTTTGGGAAGGATTAGGAGGTGTGGCCTTATTGGGTGAGATGTGTCATTAGCGGTGGGCTTTGAAGCTTCAGAAGCCCACAACATTCAAAGGTAGCTTTCTCTTTGCCTCACATTTGTGAGTCACATCACATCTTTCTATTCCACTCACCACTCATTTTAACTGTAGACCTTGATAAAAGCAATGGGCAGAAGTCGTGTCACAACCTGTATGCTGTTCTGCTTTCACATTCCCTTCACCAAACAATTCCAATTGCTTTTGAATCCAGCTTCTCTCAGCTTCTCAGGACAGGGCCAGAGTGCAGCTAGAGTCTTTGCCAGTTGTTACATGAGTGGCTTTGTTGTGTTCTCTTTTTGGGAGATGTGAGCAGATGCTTGCTTACCCCAGATAGGGTACTGACAACAGCCTAAATTAGTGATTATACCTAAGTTTTGCTTAGTGAACCAAAATTTAGTGGGGTTACTTACTGAAACATGGATGACTCAAAGGCAGCTGCATCACTGAAATTCTGACCCCAGCATGGGTGATGACTCAGAAAAGTTGTGTTCCTTCAGTTCCTTAGACAACTTGCAGACAGTTTGGCTCATCTCCAGCAGTTGTTAGTGCTTATATAACTTGAGGAGAGGGTCTCCTAAGTTTTGGGACCTTCCCAAGAAGTATAAGTTTGTTTACTTCCTGAATTTTTCTTCCCTTGCTGTCACGTGGCACTGGTATTTCCATTTGACCTTAGATGAAAACAGACAACCAAAGCTCTAGCTTTGTATTAAACAAGTGAATTTTTCAGCTTTTTAAAGGTGCTTTTCTATTGACGAGCATAGGTGAGAAGTAACACCCTCACTAGACACAGTAAGGTACGAGCTCTGTCATTTTCTGTTCATGTTTGGTTCATAGATTCTGCCTATTGTCTTAAGACATTTTGTGGAAGTACTTCTAGAAGCATTTTAAAGTACTGCCCTGAGGCTGAGGCTGAGGCCTAGTTGGTAGAGGACCTGCCTAGCACACAGGTCTGCCCCATCACCATATAAATCAGGACAGTGGTGCCCTGTAGTTCACACTCTGGAAGTAGAGGCAGGAGAATCAGAATACCAGTTCAAGGTCACTCTCAGCTACATAGAAAGGTCAAGGCCAGCAGGCTACATGAGACCCTGTCTCAAAGCAAACAGATAACAAAAATAGCAGCCATCACTCCTGACCATCCCAGAGTTGTCTTTGGCGCGTAAGAACTTCCATGAGAAAGGTCTCATAGCAATCCATATGTGGCTGAAAGACATGTCTTCCAGAGAGTGAGAAAGATGTGATCCAGGCCAAAGGTGGGCTGGCCTTCCTGCAGGACATATAGGCATAGCTGCCATAAAGATGGCTGTGAAGGCCCTGAGACTGTGAGGCTCTGAAGGCCAGTACTTCCATTGGTTCCCACCAGATAGGAACACTGAGGAGGCTTAAGAAAATAATAACCTCATGGAGAGGGATTAAGTGGACCTCTAACTCTGATAAGTATTTCTACAGCCCCCATTCCTTGACTAGAGATGGTCTTGAGGAGCCCTGTCCTCCCTTCTGCCCTTGTCTGACCTACGTACAGGCGTGTTCTGAAACCCCTCAGTGAAGCGCTGTATCCTTTCCTTAGGCTCTATACAGGGAAGGGCATTCTTTTTTACTGGCCTTGCAATCCAGCCTGTACCTGGGGTAGAGTATTCACCTGAGAACCGAGTGGTCACTTAGGAACAGGTCCTTTCCTGGAACCCTATTCTATGTCACCTGTCAAGGGTCTCCTCCCTGGTAGGTGAGGGGCACTTGAAACTCAGTTCTCAGTTACCCTCTCCATGACACCCCTAATGACCTTACTTCTTTCCTTCAAGCCCCATCCTCGGGAAGTTCCACCACCTCCTAGCACTGCCACAGGCTGGCATCCAGGTACATAACAGGCCTCTGGGCAACACTGAAGGCCCAAGCCATAGCAGCTGCCTTTCAGAAAAACTGATACTCAAAACACTGAGTGTACATTGCTAAGCAGTGAGGCTGGTGCTGGTCTGCTCTCTTTGTGTTACATAGTGATGAGCCTTAAATTCACATAATGGTTTAGAACCCCATCAGCTGTAAATCTCAGTTTCAGGTTCTTACCTGACAGGAGTGGGGACACCAACTCTAAATAAGGGCGTAAAGTAGTTAATTACCAGGGCTGAGACATCTGGCTGCTAAGTATACACACAAGTCCTGGGACTGGGTCCCAGTATAGCAGCAAAATGCACTTCATTGTTGTATTCCTTTAAAAAAAAATGCATAGACTTCTGATTGTGATTTCTGTCATGAATTATCTGAGTAGGGCTAGTAGGTGTGCAGGGTGGTGGTGGAACACCACTTAGCATGTGTAAGCACCGAGTCCTATCGGCAGCACGGCTAGAAGATCATACAGCTTGACCAGTCTTTGATGGGAAGCTTGTTTCTGTGCCTTTGACTCGATTTGATGGCAGACTTGTCTGTTGGGCTCAGCTGGCTGAGGAAGCTGGGGTCTAGAGTCTGTCCCCTTCTGGTATCTCAGTAGCTTTCTTGCTTCTTTCCGTCTTTGGTAGACTAGTTTTCTGGTACTGGGTGTTGACTTTGTTGTTGCTCCTTGCTCATGGAGTAGGTATTGATTTTTAGGGCAGGAAAGGTCATTTAGCTGCATCACTTTCACTTCAGGTGACTCACTTGCAGGTGCGGCTGGAGAAGCAGTGAATATATTCTGTCCTGTCCCAAGCCCTGGCCCAGACAGCAAACAGCTTCCATTTCATTAAGCAGAATTGCCTGCGTGGCTTTCCAAGCTCATGCCTCCCATTTAAAACATTTTTTTTCCTTTTAAACATTAAGGTTTATCCAGGTTGATTGCTAAGCATTTTAAGGCCACAAAGTTAACAATAGACAGGTCTTGCAACATGTTTGTTTTCTGTTTTGCTTTTATTCCTTGCATTCTTAAAGTCAGCTGTGTTTATAACAGGATCAGGGGAGCAGATACTAGGCTACTTGACGATTGGAAACCTGATATATCATTCATAAATAGTTTTTGTTGGAATGGAAATGTCATATGGAGAAAACATTTGCAGACAAGTCTTCTGGATTGGTGACCTTCATGACCTAGAGGTCTCTGGATTCTGCGACATGTGTCCTGACAATGACACAGTGCTCAGGTGACACCATGTCAATATTGCATTGGTTCCATTTTAGCATCTTAAGGACAGCTGATCTGGGAACAAATAGGAAAATTCAAAGACATTCACTGATACTGAGTAATTTTTACCACTTTCAAGTTACATGATAGTGCCAAATCAGCAAGACACATTTGCCCAGGTTTCCCTGAACCGCAGTCACCCTCACATGGTAGCTTTGCTTTCCGAGATCTAGAGAAGATTGGTTGGTCTGTTTTCATGCTCTAAAACAGAAGTTGACAACTTTCTGTAAAAGTGAGAGATGCTTTGGGCTTGGAGAGTCACTCCAGTGCCTGTTGCTGTTACTCAGTCCTATACTTGTGAACTTTATAAAAGTAGCTATTGGTAACATGGTTTAAGGCGGAGGACTTATGACTGTGGGTTTGTGATCTGAAGTAGAGGCTTTCCCATTCTTGAGATACTGAGTAGAAGTCAAGGCTGACTCCTCCAGGGCACTGCATTTGAGCAGCTCTAGGGCCCAGCACATAGTTTAGTAGGAGCACCTTTGCAATCCTTGTGAGGCTGCTGATGACATTCAGATGGCTTTGCAGCCTGCTGGAAAGTTGGAAGACTGAGAATCCCTGCTGTGCTGGTAGTTCTAGGTCAACTTGACACAAGCTAGAGTCATCTGGGAAGAGGGAGCCTCAGTTAAAAAACTGCCCCCACCAGGCTGATCATGGGCAGCCTATGGTGCATCATTTTGATTGGTGATTGATGTGGGAGGGCCCATCTCTGTGGGCAGTGGCTCCCCTAGGCTGATGAAGGCAGGTTGATCAAACCGTGAGGAACAAGCCAGTAAGACACACTCCTTAATGGTCTCTGCGTCAGCTCTTGCTTCCAGATTCCTGCCTTGTTTGAGTTTCTGCCCTGACTTCCCTCAGCAACAGAATGTGACTTGAGAAGTATAAACTAAAGCCATTTCCTCCCCAACTTGCTTTTGGCTATGATGTTTTATGACAACAATAGAAACCCTAACTAAGACACTGCTCTGGAAAGTGCTGGTCTATTTTGACTTCTGGTATTGCTGTTGCCTTGAAATTTATCAGTGGAAACATAGGAAGAAGGGAGATCTTGTTTGTGTGCATTGTGCCCACTTGAGGTTCTCAATTACTGGTGTGACTATCTTTCTGTATCCATGTACTAGTCTGTGATATGGTAAAGACAAGCCAAAGAGCCTGCCTTTCTTAGACTGAAGTCATGGGGCAAACCCAGCATCCCAAAAGAAAGCTGTAGTAGGTGTTGTCTGCTTGTATGCATGTGCCATCATTTTAAAAATTATTCCCTTTAAATAGACTGCATCAGTGTTCCTGATTCCTTCTTGTTCCAGGCTGCCATACACCCTGGCATGGTGCTGGTGCCCATCCCACCTTTATTTATAAGTTTGTAGCCCATATAGAATTTTTAATATTAATTATTATATAAAAAATTATGGTCATAGAGCATTCTGGCAATTCTTTAGATTTGTGCCCAAAGGAAGTACTTAGCTCTCCACACATTTGCTGCTAGTTAAATATTTGATGTCTGTCTATTGGCCATTACAGATGTGTGTTGTAGGCCTCTGGGCTCTCCATTTTCCTGAAGAGAGCTGATGCTTAGCAAGCCACTGTGTCTCATCTTCAGTTTGCAGCACTCACTCTTCTTAGTGCCTCAGTGTCGGCCTCAGACTCTCAGGCGGTTCTGGTCAGCTGAGCACTCAGGAGGCCTGTCATGTGCAGCCTCCTCCTGTGCTTCCTCTTCCCTTGCCTGGACTCTGGGAACCCCAGGCTCTGCCTTTTAACTCACACATGTGGGCCTCCTTCAGAACTGCCCTCTTTCTCTCAAGCAATACTCTTTCTTTGGAAGGGGGTGTTGATCACAGATCTTCTCCAGAATTGGTAATTACTGTGAAGGAAAGGGCTGTTGCCATGCGTCTGGGCTGCCGTTGCTGGTGCTCATTACGTTTCAACTTCCCCCCCAAACTCTATGTGTTCTACTCGTTTTACTTAAAAATTTTTATGCTGTTTATTCATTATTGTTCAATTCTAACTGTTGTCTGACTTTACTCCTAGTTATTTGGCTTATTTTTATGGTGACATTCTTTATAGCTAGGAGGGGAAATTATTTTTTAGATTACGTGTGTGTGGGTATGGGCACTTGAGTGTGGGGGGTGTCAGATTCCCTGGTGTTCTGCGTGCATGTGAGTGGCCTGAAGTTCTGCTGGGGACTGAGCTCTTTCTCTGGGAGAGCAGCAAGTGCTCTTAACTGCTGAGTGATCTCTCCATCCTGGAAACACTATTTTAATTTTCCAAATATTGCTTGAAGTTTTAAAACTTACTTTAAAAATCATTTTAAGTCAGTCTGAAACAGGAGGATGGCATTCCTAGCTATGTAGTCAGATCCTGTTTCAAAGCAACTAAAAATTATTTTAAACTGAATTGCATGGTGAACCAGAGAATCAGTGTAATGTACCAGGTACTGTGAGAGCCTACTGGTGTGTGCTGGATGCTTTCTCGTTCTGTTGATGTGGTCTTTATATAGTATATGTTTAAAATTGTAGTTACATTAAGTGTTTCTGTGTACATGTACATATGTGTGTGCCGTAGCCTGCGTGTGACGGTCAGAGATCAGAGGACAGCTTGTGAGTCCATTCTCTCCTTTCATAGTGTGGGTCCCTGGCGTTGAACTCGGGCCATCAGATTTGCTAGCAAGTGCCTCTGCCTGTTGAGCCTTCCACACCCTTCTGTGACGTATTTTTGAGAAGCAAGTCTAGATGCATGCCAAGTTATCTATGATGATGGCTTCCTGAGGACCTTGGCACTTGGCATTGCCGTTCTCTTTGTCTGCAAAGTGCTCTTTGTGTAGTGCATTGATTTCACTGCTTCGGTGTTTCCTTTCTGTTACTGTTTGCTATAGCTCCTGCTGTTCCTTTATTCTCACCCTTTGTGAAACATGGTTATGTCGTGATGTAATCCAGCCTGGCCATCTGCCTTTTGGCAAGATATTCCTGCCTGCTAATGTTTCCAACTATTGAAATCCTTGCTTGGCTTTATTCCTTCCATCTTGTCTTGTTTTCATTAGGATTATTCGAGTTTTCCCCCCTCAGTATCTCTATCCCCTCCTCCTCTTCTTTTCTTGCTCTTTCACTCTGCTCCCATGATGCCTGTCCTCCCTGAGTTTACTTCTCTCTCTAGGGTATTAAGAGTTGACCTCTGCTAAGTGATTAGGCTCCTTAAGCCATGCTAGGATATATTTAGTGTCTACTGCAAAGTAATGACTACCTTTCTCTTCTAAACAGCACAGGGACCTCAGAATGATTCAGTTCTTACCTCCCAGTCCACATGTGTTTGGAGGCTGTGTCGCTGCTTTGTTTAAAAAATATTAGTCACAGTGTTAGGCGTTGTTATCACTGCCTTTCCCCAGCGTTTCCTTCCTTGGTTGCATCTCTGTACCATGGCACCCTCTCCCATTTCTCTTTGTAGCTCAGAACATTTTTCTGAGGTCAGTTTCTTTTTTTCTGAAGTTCTTTCAAATTTTTGTAGTTCAGGTTTGTTTTGGGGAAAATCTCTTGAGATTTCTTTTGTATTATTTGCTGAAAATATTTTTAGTGTGCTTTTAATTCTGAGGTTACAGTGGTGTCTCTGTTCTCTTGAAAAGCACACATTGTCCACCCTCTGGCATTCATCTTTAAAAAAAAAACTGTGTACAGTATGTATATACAGTGTATGTGTATGCGTATTCATGGGTGTGGATGTGAGCAAGCATACTACAGAGCACATATAGAGACCTCAAATTATTCTTTGTCTTCCACCTTGTTTGAGACTGAGTATGTTTTTTTCTTTTTGATGTGTGTGATACTGGCCCATGATTTTAGAGATTCTCTTTTCTCTGCCTCTCATCTCCCTCTAGAGATGATAGGATTTCAGAGTTACTGTCTCATGACAGATCTTTCTTGAGAGATACACGTCTACTCATTCCAGATAGGGAGCCCAAAACAGACTGAACTCCAACTTGATGAACTGATGAGTTTTATTGAGGTCACTTACAGGAATATGGGCTATGTACAGAAGCAGAAATGACTCAAAGACAGTTGTATCACCAAAGCCCTTTCTACCATGTAGGATGCCTGCAGGCACCCAGCAGGATGGAGAGTGGCCTCTCCGGGTTGTTCAGTTGGGCTGAGCCTCTTCTAGGCAGCTCAGCCACTCTTTGTTTATATACTCTTGGGGAAGAAGGGGCCTATAGAATCTGGTCAGTTTCAAGAACTTCCTGAAGCTATTTTGAATTATTTGCTTCCTGTCTTAATGGGCTTCCCTACAGAATGGTGTGTTTTACCCAGTACTCCCCAAAATATCCTGTCTTTTCACCTCCTTATAAACATCAGATTCTAGACTATCCGATCCTCTCCCTTTCCCTTTATCCTATGTCCTTTTTAAAAATTTGTATTGTTTCACAGAGATCTGTCTGCCTCTACCCCTGTCATGCTTCTTGATTTACATCCTGTGTCCCAAGAAGTTGCCCTCCAAGTTGGAAGGTAAACTTGGAGGAAATTGCTGCACAGTACCCACGTACTACCAAGTCCAGCTTTCTATGGATTATAGAGATTCAAACGCAGCTCTTTGGGCTTGCACAGCGAGTGTTTTACCAATTGAGCCATTTCCTCAGCCTGGCTCCTGCCTTTGGTGCTGAGAGTCCAGCTTTGGGATGTCTTTTGTAGATAGTGTCTTTTACTCTGACACTTTGGAACACTTTCTGGTTTTGGTATACTGTGGTTGGATTGTGATGTGTGTAGATCTAATCTGAAGGCAGTTTCCTTGTTTCTGAAAAGCTCAGCCTTACCTTTTTGAAACACTTTTTTTCTGCTGTATTTTTTCTGGGGCTCCTTCATAGAGCCCTAATTGGAAGAAAGTTAGACTTTCTCTAGCTGCTCGCAATTATTATTATTTTTCTTTGCTTTTGTTTTGTTTGGTGTTTCTTCTTTCTCGTGTGTGCAGGTACTCTTGGAATTTACAGGTTTTTTTTTTTTTAGTTTTTAAATTGAGTTTTTCTAATTAAAACATTTTGTGTCTATGGTGGGCATGTGCACATGAGTACAGAAGTGGAGTCCAGTAGATGGTGTTGGATTCCTTGCAGCTATATGTGATGGTGAGCCATTCTTCATGAGTGCTGGGAACTGAACCAGTTCTCTAGAAGATCTGCCAATGTTCTTAACTGCTGCTGAGCCATCTCTCCAGTCTTCGTAGTTTTCATTTTTATGAGTTTTGTTACAAAAGATTTTTACACTTGCATGTGTGGATACCTGTTTGTGTGTTTTCATATATTGGGATGTTGAGTGTCTTCTTCACTTGTCCTTTATGGTTACGTTTAATTTTTATGTGGGTTCTTGACATTGAGTTCAGGTCCTTGTATTTGCGTAGCAAGCACTTAACTGATGAGACACCTCCCTGACATAGGTTTTATTTTTTGGTTTTGCCTGATGATTCATAACAATAGCCCTAGCTTCTTGGTCATGTTTTAGTTTCTCTTAATTTTTACTGCTGGATATAGTGGTACACACCTTTAATCCCAGCACTCAGAAAGCAGAGGCAGGCTGATCTCTGAATTCGAGAGGTCAGCCTGGTCTGTGTTTCTAGTTCCAAGCTGCCCAGGGCTACATAGTGAAACCCTATATTAAAAAAAAAAACAATTAAAAAAACCCAACCAAGCAAAAATAGCAGCAAGGTTTTTTTCCTACCTAGTTAGTACATCTGTTTTCTGTTTTGAGATCGGTACCTCTAATGACTGAAAACTATTTGGTTCTGGCTCTGCCAGTGTTCTTATGTTGGCTGTTATTTGTGCAGCCTTGAATTTTCATCACTATCCAGTAGTCTGTGATACAAACTCACGTTTGTTAGGACTGTGTTTGTGCTTCTTGGAAGACCAGGTAGATCTTTAGTGTCCAGGAAGACTGGGGAGTCTCCCATTCTGGGCCTACTGTGTATTAAGTGGTGTGTGAGTATTTGTGAGTTCAAGCCAGGCTTGAAAGTTTGTTGTTTTCTGCTTCTCAGCAGTTTCTGTGACTGTGTCTGTGTCTGCCTGGGACTTTTCTTTCTGTCTTTCCACATGAAGATGCTGTAATGGAAGCTCTTGGCTTCTGGAACCTGTTGTGGTCCACACTTACCTCCCATTTTGGACTTGATCAATGAGATGTTCCTTTCATTTTTTGCAAGCTCATTGATAATTTAAAAATGAAGTCTTGTCATTAAAAATTTTGAGCAAAAAGAAATAGGAGAGGTACTGTAGCTCTCAAGCTCATATGGATGCATGTGCCTTTGTCAACATGTTGTACATAAAATTACAAAATAGCCTTTTCCCCATAGTGCTGGGATGAGGCCAAAGGCCTTGGTGGCTGGGTAGTGCTCCACCACTGAATTACACCCCAGCTGATATCAAGCCTTTCTTCTTTGTGTGTGTTTGTAAGGCATCTGTGTAGAATACAGGCATATACATGCCATAGAGCATGTGTGTGCATGTGAATGTGAGCGTATATATATGGAGGTCACAGGGAGGCATTCAGCCTCCCCTTCCATCTATTTGAGGCAGGGTCTTTTGTTTGCTATCGTGCTTTCCAGGTTAGCTGGCCTATGAGCTTCCTGGGATTTTGCTGTAGGAGCACTGAGATTAAAAATATCTCCATGACATTTAGGTTTATGTATGTTGTGGGGATTTGAACCTGGTCCCTGGTGCTTGTGTGGCAAACACTTTTATCCTGGAAGACAACCCCCAAACCTGCTGCATGGCCTGTTTTATTGCTTAACTGTATGAAGGATCAGGGAGTCTCCATATTATATAGCACCTTCAGAAACTAAAGGGCTATAATTTCTAGCTTTCACTGGACAACTTGACCTGCCACTTGTTCAGAACAGTGTAAAATCCTGTTTGCTGGGGTCATTACCTTGTTGGTTGTTCAGAGGATGGGGTTGTGATAGATTGGGTTGCTCCTGCTGTGCATTAAGCCATGTGGCCTGGCTTGGCTGATATTACATGTCACATGCTGTATTAGTTACTTTTCTATTGTGCTAACAAAACACCATGACCAAACAGGTTATGAAAGGGAGAGTTTATTGCGGCTTATGGTTCTAGAGAGAGAAGAGTCCATCACTGCAGGGAGCATGGAAACAGGCAAGCAGGCATGATGATGGGGACTCACTGGAGAGCTCACTTCTTAATCCACAAACGGGAAGCAGAGAACACACTAGGAGTGGCATGGAATCATCTGAACTCTTCAAGCTCACCACCAGTGGCACACTTCCTCCAACAAGGCCACGCTTCCTAATCCTTTCCAAACAGTTTCATCCAATAATGGAGACCAAGTATTCAAACATATGAGCCTGTGAGCCCTTCTCATTCAAACAGGTACATTCCACTCTCTGGATCCCATTGGCCCATGGCCATATCATAACACAGAATGCCTGTAGTACAACTTCAGAAGTCCCTGACAGTCTTAGTCTCAACCCTGTTTAAAGGTCCAAAGTTCTAAATCTCTTCTGAGACTCAAGACAATCTCTTAACTATAATCCCCTGTAAAACAAAAAAGCAAATTATACACTTATGATAATATACAATCATACAGAGTATATATTAACATTCCAAAATGGAGGAATAGGGACATAGTAAGGAAATGCTGGACCAAAGCAAGACTGACACTCAGAAGGGCAAGCTTCAAATCCCATAGCTCCATGTCTGATGTCAGAGAGCTAGGTGGCTCATCCTTCCAGCTCTGCTGCCTGCAGCACACTTCTTGCTCTTGGGCTGGTTTCTTCCCTGCCTACAGCTGTCCTTAACAGATTCTCATGGCTCTGATGTCTCTAGTGTCTTGGGACTCCAGTACATCCAGGCTGCACTTTCATACTTCCACATGATGGCCTCTTGGGTCTCCATGTAGGGATTCTCTGACACATGCCTGATCAGCAGCTCTCTGTAACCACAGAGGAAGATTTCATGATCACTTTACTGGTGTGTCTTTCATGACATGGATGACACTGCCAAGTACTTGGGGAGAACCTTGGCCCTCTAGAATCCTATTTGCAGGGCCTTTGATTTGTTATTGCTTCTTAGGAGCAGAAAATTCCTTAGATGTTTTTCTTTCACAAGTTGGAAGCTTATCTGAGTGGAGTCCTGCCCTGAGGACATCCTTCCTTTTACATCCAGTATGATTCAGGCTTTTTTTTTTTTTTAATTCAGGCTTCTTAATCTTCTTATCTCTTCCAGCATAAGCTTTGGCTCCAATATTACATTTCCTGGTGCCTTTTCTCTTCAAACTGTGAATTTTGTATTTCTTTCTGCCCTGTGTATTCTTTTCATTATAGACCCATGTAAACGTGATTACTAATAAGCATGAGACAGAGTTGATAATAGGCTGCCTTGAAATCTCCTCTACTAAAGAAATTAGTCAATTACTTTTCAGTTTAGCCTCAGCCAAGTTCTTAGGATGAGAGCAGAAAGAAGCCACATTCTTGCCCAAAATATCACAAGAATGGTCTCTAGCCTAGTTGCTAAAATTGTTCCCCTCTAAAGCCTCTTAAGCTGGGCCTCCATAGTCTTTGTTGCGCTTAGCACTGTCTTCCAAGCTCCAGCTAGGATGGCCCATTAAGCTCTGCTTACAACATTCAACCACTTTTCTAACCCAAAGTTTCAAAGCCAAATCTGTCATTACAAATAGTCTACACCCTGGGTATCAACCTCTGTCTTAGTTACTTTTTTTTTCCCCCAAGACAGGGTCTCTCTTGTTAGCCTTGGCTGTCCTAGACTCGCTTTGTAGACCAAGCTGGCCTCGAACTCACAGCGATCCGCCTGCCTCTGCCTCCCTAGTGCTGGGATTAAAGGTGTGCGCCGCCATGCCCGGCCTTAGTTACTTTTCTCTTGCTGTGATAAAACAGCATGACCAAGGCATCTTATAAGAGGAATTTGGGTCATATGGTCCCAGAGAGATGAGAGTCTGTCACCATCAAGGTGGGGAGCATGGCAGCAGGCAGGCAGGCATGGCAATGGAGCCTCAGCTGAGAGTTCACATCTCAACCCATGAACAGGAAGTAGAGAGCACACTGGGAATGTCAAAACTCTTTTGAAAGCTTAAAGTCGGCTCCAGTGACACACTTCCTCCAACAGAGCCATCCCTCCCAGTCCTTCCCAAATAGTTCCATTAACTGGGGATTAGGTATTCAAACATATGAGCCTATGAGCCATTCTTACTCAGACCACCATGAATTCTTTGGATAAAGCTGTGATTAGACTTTAGACGGCTTCACTGAACCTCAGCAACATAGTACACTTATAAACTGAGGCTTGCCTGAATATAAGTCCAGGCTTGGCACTACAAGGGCTGAGAAATTGGTAAATAGAGGTTTGAGGTTTCCCATGATACTCTGCCTGAGGGTTCTGTACACAGAAGGCAGTGTCACAATGTTACTGCTAAAGCTTCTTCCATTGTCTCATGGCCTCTGTAGATGAAAACCATTAAACATGTCCTTCTACGTTGTAAATGTTCCACTTAGCTGTCATAGTTGGACATCTGAGATGTAAATATGTTTAGGTCCTTTAGAGTAGGGCATGAATTCAAGGTGAAGAACAATGTGGCTAGCCCAGCATGTCAACACTGTGTTCTTTTGCATTTCAGTCTAATGCTGATGTCCCTGTACAATGTGAGCATCAACTCAAAAGGCTTGAAATACATCAGTGAGAGTCCTGGATTTATCCCTTTGCTGTGGTGGCTTTTGAGTGGTAAGGAGTACTCTGTTGTGTTCTTGTCCGGTCATGTGTTCTACCCCCATAGATGGAGTGGGTACTGGTGTATTAGAATTCAGGAGCCATTATCTTATGATGTTTACTGTTTAAAATCGACTTCTCAGAGCAGCCTGGTGAGGCACCGTGTCCCTTGTGTTGGTGTGGCTTCTGGAGATAGAAGAGGAACATTCTCATGGTGGCAAACTCAAATATGGGGACCCTCAGACAGTGGCTTCAAAAACCTGTCCTCCTCCTCCCCAAATGACTTCCCACTTTAGAAAATCAACTGGTATGTTAGTAGTTTATAGTTACATTTCTCAAATATTGTTTTTAGTTTAGTTGTGACCTTTGACACAAAGAATATCTTATGAAACAGCACCAACAGCTTCTTCTCTGAAACAGGAGTAGATATGTGGTGGATATTGAAGTAGAAGTCCAGAAGCCCGGAGACATGTAGTTCCACATGGACGTAACTTCAGGGTTGTAAATAAAATAAAACTTACCTTACTGCTTCCTTTCTTATTTATGTTTACCATTAATTTAGCCTAAAGTCTTGTCCCAATTTTACCATAACTGTAAAGCCTAAAAAGTATATGTGTCATTCAAATATTCAAGTGACAAAAAATGGAATTTTCATTTAATCATAATTCAAATCAATCTGTTTTTGAACTTTAGTTACTCTTGATGTGAATACTTTCTTTTATAACAGTTTTATTGAGATCCAATAACTGCATATATCTTAAATGAGAAGTTGATTATTTGCTTAAAATATTCTGCCTATAAAGTCATTACCTTGGTCAAGGTTGGCCTTCCAGCTCAGATAGAAAGGTGTCCTGGGACTTAAAAGCTCAGGAACCACACAGCTCTGAGGTGGGACAGTGTTCCAAAGGAAGGGCGTCCTGAGACACAGGAGCCCAGGAACCACACAGCTCTGAGAGGAAGCCCCCTCAGCAGAGGTGTTGTGGCTCCCAGGGGAGGGTATCCCTAGCTGAGCTGAGGAGCTCAGGAGCCTCAGCCCTGCTTCACTTCTTCATTGCTTCTTGGCTTCTTTTGATGAGAGTCATACCAGGCAGAAGATCTCATAAAAGATTTATTGGGAGGGTCCATGGGGTGGAGGGACAGATTCAGGGTTGGCTGCCCCTGCTCCTGGGAGAGGACTACAGAGAACTGAACAGATACAGGCTTTATGTTTGATTTCTTAGCTTTTCAGTGTAGAGATGTCCAGAGTGAGGATTGGTGAGAGTTCAAGTCTTGAGCTCAGAGAACTTGAGGATTGGTGTTTTTTTTTTTTTCTTTTTTCTTTTTTCTTTTTTCTTATCCTCTTTCCCCCTGTGTCAGGCCAGTGGCTTTGGCTGAGGTGTCATCACTTCTGAACTGCGTGGGAAGGCTGGAAAGGAGATGCAGCCACCGTGGACAGCCCCTGGGGTGGTACTTTATAGTGGCCACAGGCTGGGGCAGGAAAGAGGTGCTGCTGCTGCTTTGACAGCTCCTAAGGCACACTGCTCAGGGACTGCAGAGTTCTGGACAGTACTGGCAGTTTGGTGCAGTTCAGTTTGCGGAGTTCAGAAGCAAAGCAATTGAGAAGCTGAGAGAGGCCAGTTTGAATCAGTCAGCTTGGAGAGGAGTTTTGAGCCAGAACAGCTAAACTGAACCAGCCAGCCAGAGTTTAGAAAGAACTAGAAAGGGTGAGCTTATTAAGCAGTAAGCTTCCAAGATGGCAGTTGCATTTGGTGAATAGAAGATACTATTACAAACCTACAAGAATGTGAAACTGTAGGGCTTCTGCTTAAGGGCTGGTTGAGTGGGCTTTAGGTCCACGTGCCCCAGGACTGGGTACTCAGCTAAACAGCTTTGTTTCTCTTGAAACTGCATTACAGAATCAGGTGATTCCTGGGCTGTGTTGGTGGGCAGGTACTCAGAACTAGCCTGTAGGACTAGGAGATGGCTAGGGAGAAGATAATTGAAGAGGAAGTCCCAGCTGAGCAACAGCTGCAGCTGCTCTACATGAACCACATATTTAACTTAAAAAAAATTTTTTTTTTAATGAGACAGGGTTTCTCTGTGTAACAGCTTGTCTGTCATGGAACTCGCTCTGTAGACTAGGCTAGCCTCAAATTCACAGAGGTCCGCCTGCCTCTGCCTTCCAAGTGCTGAGATTAAAGGTGTGTACCACCACTGCCCAGCCATGAACCACATGTATACTGTGGTTTATTGTTGTCAGTCTCCTGGAAGGCAAGGCACTACTGCCTGCTTCTCAGATGAAGAGGCCAAGTGGCTTGCTGGACATTAGCAGCTGTGTGGCAATGGAGCTGGGTTTGAACCCTGATTGCTTGCTGCATGGCCCTGTCCACCACCCAAGCTGCTCTGTAGGCACTTGTCAGGGCCATAAACCTCCTCTGTTCAGGAGATGCCCTATACTAGCCACCATTAGACCTGGCTTTGCTTGGGTTTGTAGAAAATTTTGCTCTCAAACAGGATGGCTGGCTCCATTTAATCCAGTGGGCATCAGTGCCCCTCTAGTAGCCTTTGTGAGGAGTTTTCTTGCTCATGAAAGAAGAATCTAGGCTAAGTGTTATCTGAGGCCCTAGCTGTGCTATTCCAGAAGTGTTAGTGAGTTGAGTGAGAATCTCAGTGCTTCAGATGAATTTATGTTGCTCTGTTGGGTGTGCTCTGATAGGGGCAGACTTCCTGCCTTGACTTGGGGTCACAGGCACAATGAGGTAGTTTCTAAGGTATCCTTTTTTTTTTTTTTTTGGAGGTGGGTGTTTCTCAGTGTAATAGTCCTGACTGTCCTGGAACTCACTTTTTAGACCAGGTTGGCCTAGGACTCACAGAGATCTGTCTATCTCTGCCTCCTGAGTGCTGGGATTAAAGGTGTGTGTCACCACACCTGGTACTCAAAACAAAACAAAAAAACAAAACAACAACAACAAAAAACCTTTAAACACACATTAATCTTAAATAATTTACAGTTAAAGCAACATAAAATAGAGCATATATAACCCAGTGGCTAAGCATCATGATCCAGCAATGTTTTGTTTGACTTCAGAAGGAATGAGTCTGAAGTTATGTGAAATAAGCCTGCAGTACATCCCAGGGTTTGGGCTGTTCTTGTATGTTCAAAAAACCAGGACTTGTCTTCAAGGGCAAGAAATCCTGGGACTCGATACAGGTTCCAAAGCAAAATAGTACATTAAGATACCTTAGAAGGCAGGCGATTGATGTGAGTTTGAGGCCAGCCTGGCCTACAAAGTGAGTCCAGGACAGCCAGGGCTACACACAGGAACTCGTTTCAAATCGCAAACAAACAAAAATAAAGGTACTGCAAATTGGGGCTGCAGGCATGCTCAGCAAGTCTGCCCCTGAGCTGTTTCCCCAGCCCTGCTCTGAAATTTAGAAAGCTGAGAATACATTTTTATCATGAAGTAAGGCAACAGGAGCACACTGGCTGTCAGAAAACTATGCTTGGTGACTGTGCTGTTGCTCTCAGGACCTGACCTTGTGACCTCAGGCCAGGAAAGAATCTGAAGACTGTCTGCCTATATCCTTGTGCATTAGGTAGATCCAGGTTGTGAAACTACTCAATTTTGCTCAGAATCTCTGATAATTTTTGAAAAGTCTAAGAAAAGAGCTTGCTAACTCTCAGAAATCAGTTCCTGCTTTGTCATATAGTCTGTTTGGTCTCACTGTCTTTAAAAAGCGCAGCTCTAGACTCACCACACGGAGATATGAATTGAAGCTTTCTTATTGGCAAACTGGTCTAGTCTGTTAGAGCTCCACTCCTCTGATCTGGACAGTGGGACTCCACCCCCCAGGGTCGTACACCTGACGCAGTGGGTGTGGGCTCTCCTCTTATTTCTGATCTAAGTATCTTGTGCTGCAAGGGAAACTTGTCTCCTTTTTCTTTGCGTGACCTAGGCAAGTTGCTCCTGAGTTTTCAGAGCCTCTGCTTCAGAGAACAGGGCCAGCTGTTGCCGTGCTTATCTCTGGGAAGCTCATCTCACTCCCTCTAACCTCTGCTGGGTTTCAGTTCCTTTCATTTGCTCATCCACGTGGCTGTCTTTCCCAGGCTGGGTCCAAATTCTTCACATGCCTCTTAAGCCACAGAACTGGCACAGAACTCTAGCAAATAGCTGATGAGGACAGTGTGTATTGGGGTGGTGACTCCATGTTATGTAACCGCTAATGCAGACTAGTCTTAGAATCCCTGGATACAGTGCCGAATGGGCACATGGCATTCACACCCCGTCTTACATCTCCTTGGCTTCTCTGAGTGATCTGAAGCATGGCAAGCTTTGCAGACTTGTGTCTTCACCTCAGACCTTCCTCCAGAGCTCCAGACTCAGAGCCAGCTCTGTTAGATGAATCCACAAGCATACTGAATGGACAGTCCCATCCAATGTTTACTCCAAACTCCCAGTCTTTCCCACACCAGCCCTACCTACATTCTTCTTCCCAGGCTCAGTGAACCACAACTTCCTCCAACTTATCAGGCTCTTTAAAACCTCCCAACAGCTCTTAATTTCATTTCATTTCATTTCATTTCTTTCTTTCTTTCTTCCTTGTTGTTGCTTTTATTTTATTTATTTATTTATTTATATTAATTTATTCTTGTTACATCTCAATGGTAATCCCATCCCTTGTATCCTTCCATTCCTCCCTCCCTCCCCTTTTCCCCTTACTCCCCTCCCCTGTGACTGTGACTGGGGGAGACCTCCTCCCCCTTTATATGCTCATAGGGTATCAAGTCCTCCTAGTTGATTTCTTCTTACATGTCACACCAAGACATATTCTGTTTGGAGTCCTGATGACTGTGTTTTCAAAACATACCTGGGGTTAGGGTAGCAGCTGCCACTTCTCCCTGTTCTGAGCTAACGTCATCTCATGTGGAGAATCCCTGTAGATTCTTGTGGTCCATCTTCCAGGCATGAGTTGGGAGCCAGGAACCAAGAGCCGAGAGAAAGAAAAGTGTTAAAAATGCTCCTTTGACCTGAAGGGTGAATTGTACCTAAAGAATAGTGCTCGAATCGGACAGATGTTAATGGAGAACTACTTTTTTGTAGCCTAGTTTGGCTTCCAACTTGTGATATTCTCACCTCAGCTTACTTTGTGCTGGGATTAGTGTAAGTGTCAGTATAACCAAACTTCTTACTCAAACTTGACTCTCAGAGTTTGTGGCTCAGGTCTTGGAGGACAGCAGATAGAGCCCAAGTTTGATTCTAGTTACTAGCTTAATAGAGAACTTCCCAACTCCTGACTCTGGTCTTCAGGAAAACAGGTTTCTTTGAGCTTTGAGTGCAGTGGAGGAAAGTCTTTTTCAAGAATGAATAGCCAGGCTGATTTCCATACTTCCAATTACCTAGCTGGACCCTGCGGTGTTAGTCTATGCCAGCTTGACTAGGCCACTGTATCTACACATTTGGTAGACATGCTCACAGATGCATATGTTTTGAGAGGAGATGGACTTTGGAAACAGTAGACCTGAGTAAAGTAGAGGGCCCTGACTAGTGCACTGAGCTTTGCCTAGTCAGACAGAGGCCTGAGTAGGACACCAAGGCTGGCTGCTTGAGCTAGAATATGGCCCTTTCCTGCTGCACCAGAAGTGCTGGTACTCAGTCGTGAGGCTGATGGTTTCTGGACAGGACTGTGTGTTGCTCCTCCTGGTCTCCATTTCCTGACTGTGATTTGATACTTTGCATTCTGAGTGCACCATTCTTTTTTTTTTTAATATTTTATTTAATTTTAACTCATGTGCATTGGTGTTAGGGGAGTGCACCATTCTTTAGGGTTAATTGTGTTAACTCCTGCTGTTCATTTGTTAGTCCATCCACTCATCCATCCTCACATCTTTTGCATGGAGAACCATTTAGAAAAAAAGTTTCTGGAGGAACTTTTAACTTCAGCTCACCTTAATGAATTCTTACAAATAGCATTCCAGGATTTAAAAAAAAATTATTTTTTGAGATTATAATTTCATAATTTCCCCCACCCCTTTCCTCCCGTTTATCCCTCCTTGCTCTCTTTCAAATTCATGGTCTCTTTCTTTCATTAACTGTTGCTATATACATTTATGTGTTTACATATATACATACATATATGCATAAGTATAAACTGCTCAGTCTGTACTTGTTTTTAGGGATGACTACTAGGTATTAGGTAACCACTAGTGTGTTCTTCCTGTGAAAGACTATTTTCTCCACTCTCAGCATTCCTTAGTTGCCTGTAGGTTTGTTTTGTTTTGTTACAGTGTTGAAGCCCCTGGGCTTTTCCCTATTCACTTAGGCATGTCCATTATGCCTGCTTTTGTCCTTCTTCAGCTCAGTTTTAGGCAGTCATATTGGTAAGACTTTATGGGTGTAGCTTCTGGCAATCCTAGAGGACACACCTCACAACAAACTCCCTAGTCCTCTGGCTCTTATAGTCTGCAACATCCTCTTCTGACTTCTGCAGGCATTGCACACACGTGGTGCACATACATATATATGCAGATATGCATATATATATATATAAATAAAAATAAGTAATTCTTTAAAAAGTAAATCACCACTAAATATATTAACCATTGAAACAATGGATAAAGGGTAAAAACCTTAAAAGAACTCAGATTGATAGTTGTCCCTTAGAGCAATAATGTGATCTTTTATTAGGAAAAAAAAAATAACTGTCAACTATGACTGTATACTGTCTGTCTCTCTTGTGTTAGTTAACTTTCTGGTTGTCACAGAATGCCTGATGTAAATGACTTAAAGTGAAGGAAGACTTACATAGCTCACACAGAGTTTTCAGTTCTTCCTGACAGGGAGAAAGGGCACAGTAGCTCCCATAATGCCAGACAGCGAGAGGGAAGAGGAAGGGACCAGGGTTCAGACATGTCTGTCAAAGGCGTGCCCACAATGATCCACTTTCTTGTCACCCCCTCACCTGTCCTACAAAAACCACCATCTGGGAACACATAAGCTTGTGGGGTATCAGATCATAACACCCACCAAATATCTTTAAAGAATATTATAGACAAAACAAAACAACCTCCATCTTGTCAGCCATAGGCCATTGGGAGCAATGGGCAGTTCTAAGGCCATGCTGTGGGTGTCTGTAGTCTTGGCTAGGAGGCATGAGATACACAGGACAGTAATCAGAGGCAGTGACAAGTGAGATGCTTGAATGATAGCATACAGTCTCAAGAAGACTGTAGACAGTGTCAGAAATGACTCCAGTGATGGGGGAGGCCATCACGGGCACCTCACGGGCAGTGACTTGGGACAGATCAGTATTGCCAAAACCTCGGCAGTAGATAACTTGCCTGCTGCATATTCAGAACACTGTGTCCAGCTAAAGAATGTCTGTGTGCTCCTACACACATGATTACTCACCAGAATCGGCCAGTTTATACGCTGCACATCAGGAGAGTTCTGCAGATGTTAGACAGCCAGAATCGCCTCAGGCAGACTCAAAGTAAGAGAGGCGATCATAACAGAAGCCAGATGGTTTAGAATTAAATGATGAGAATATTACGTCAAAATGAATGAGGTGATTTACATTCTCATATTCTGTCTGTCTCTCTCTCTCTCTCTGTCTCTCTCTGTCTGTCTCTCTGTCTCTCTCTGTCTGTCTGTCTGTCTCTCTCTCTCTCTCTCTCTCTCCCTCCCTCCCTCCCTCCCTCCCTCCCTCCCTCCCTGTATACATACAGTGGTGAATGCATACAACAACCCTCAGGAATCAGTTTTTTCCTTCCACTGTGGGATCTGGGAATGGAACTCAGCTTTTCAAGTCTATGCCTGCTAGTACCTTTACCCTGCTAATCCAGTGAGATGCATTTAAACCGGTAATTAGTAGAAGGTTTAAGTGTTTATATCAGAAATCAAGAAAGTGAAAAATTAGTGAACTAAACTAATACCATAAGAACTTAAGAAATGGGGGACAGTGTAATATGGTTCATTGGGCAAAGGTGCTTGCCACCAAGCTTGAGGAAGCACGGAATGGAAGAAAATAAACACTTGCAAGTTGTTCTCTGATCTCCACAAGCATGTTGTGGCATGAGCCCTTCCAATGAATAAATGAATGTCATAAGAATTTTGATAACGAACTTAAGAAATTGAAATAAGTCAAAAGAAGCACAAAAGGAAAAGTAAAAGCAAAAGAAAGTGGATGGGCAGGTAGGTGGAAGACACCCAGAGGCCTACACACACCAGCAGCCACTGCAGTGTCCACGTGTGTAGTGGAGAGATGGGAGAGCCGGAGAAGCGGAAGTTTCTGTTGGTGCTCTACTCCATTTCTCTCCTTCATTCAGTCAGAGAATAAGGCACCAATATGAGGAGAGGTAGTACTGGAGATGCGAGGCTGGAGAGGAATAACCTCGTGAGAGTAGCCTGCCTGCCACCTGAGGCCACGGAGAAATCATGGCCCATGCTGCCACTGAAGGCCTCGTCTGGGTTTGTGGCCATGAAGCAGCAGGAACCTGTGTCCATGGCCATGGCTCTTATTATCACCAAAGGCCAGACATATATGCCTGGTTTGGGCTACCACCTGGGACTGTGTTGATGTCAAAGGGCTATGCAGAGCTGCCACCTCCCCCCCCCCCCCGCCCCCAGCCACCTATGGCGGGTGGGAGAGCTATCCTTGCCCCTTGCCTGCTGCAGTACTCAGGAGAGCAGGCAGTACACCTTGCCTGTGCAGCACAGTAGAGTTGGCCCCAGTGGTGTGGGTGCAGGTGAGCTGGCCCTGAGAATGTGAGAGCAAGAGACCTGGCCCTACCCTTTGCCAGCTGTAGCATGGGGTGAGTTAGCTGGGGCAGTGCTGGAGAGCTCTCCCTGGTAGGATTGGTGTGGGAGAGGCGGTGGGCTGACCAACTCGGCTACCATCCAGACCCAGATCCAGGGCTTTGAGTTGGCCACCCCAACATCTACCCTAATTATGATCTGTTGGGACACATGAAGGGGCAGGTCCTATGGATCCAGAGCTGCAGGATCTCCATGACACAGGACAACAACAGAATACTCGAGAGGAGTGTTGGTGAGAATCCAGTATGGTGTAGCGAAGGCCAGAGTCCTCAAACCAAACTAGAGACTCACTGAATGAACATTTGCAGGTAAAAAAATGTGGACAAAAGGGTGTAGTGAGTGGCACACTGGGACACACTACAACTTCCATGACAAGATTTTAGTTTTATTTTCTTTTTAAAGGGAGGTTACAAGGGCAGGGGGCAGATATGAAGGGATGGGGAGATGAGTGGGGTTGGGGTACATGATGTGAAATTCACAAAGAATAAATAAAAAACAAATTTTTTTAAAGTTTTTTTTCCAGGAAGTCTCAACAGCAGATCTGAAAGGAGTAGAAAGAATTGTCACATTTAAAGCTATTCATTATAGTGTCTAGTCTAAAGAGCAGAGAACTGGTCAAAACAAGACATGGGACATTATAATACATACTCACAAAGGAAAAAGGAAAGGAATCAGGTAGGAAAAAAATGCTTCCTGGGATGGAGAGACAACTCAGGGGTTAAGAGCCCTGACTGCTCTTTCACAGGACCTACCTTAATTCCCAGCATTCATCTGGTGGGTAATTAACTATCTATAACTCCAGTTCCAGGGACTCGAATGCCCTGTGAGGATTGATACTATCAACTTGACAGGTTCTAGAATGATCTAGGAGGCAAAACTGTGGGCATGACTCGGAATTTTTAGATTGAGACTCTGAGGGAATTTAGGCTAAATGTGGGCAGCATCGTTCATGTGGGCGAGAGATGGAGTAGAACACCATATTCACCTCGCTTGTCTCCTAAGCTTGGAGTGATGCATCTATTATCCCCATCTTCCCTGTGGTGAACTGTGTCCCCACAGAGAGCCCTTCCCCCCACACACTGCTCCTCACAGGAAGAAAACTTAAGAATTTAGAGTCCAGTAGCAATCTTTCTTTTTCTTTTTGTAAAGGGTGTGTCTGTATGATGTACGTTCGTGCTGTATGGAGGTGAGATAAGGGGGTGCCACAGTGTGTGTGGAGGTGGAGGACACTGCAGGAACTGACTCTCCTCTTCTGCCTTCCTCTGGGTTACAAGGTTACTCAGGTCTCCTGGCTTGCCAGCTGAGCCATCATCGAATTGTCTCCTGCCCTATCTATCTTAATAGTCTCAATAATGTGAGGCTGCCCGGAGTCCTGTTAACTGCAGAAATGGTTTGTAGAGCAAGGAGCTAAGTAACAGCTTGGCCTCTGAGAGTTCCAAGGCTGCTAGCAACTGGACTGCCACCTTCATCTGGAACATCTTCTTAGTCCTAAGGAAATCAGACCAATCAGTCTCATGGTTGTTCTTAAAAGAAAGCATGTGGAGTTAGAGGCAGACGATCTCAGTCAGCCTACAACACGACCTTCACTACCCTTCCTTCATGGTCTTCCCTCAATGGTGCCTCCTTCTAGTCTGCCTTTCTGTGTCCCCTGCTCCCTACTCAGCTGTGACCTCATGTCAGGGTTCCACCACTGTTATCCAACAAGCAGATTTCTTAGTCTTTGGAGGTTACATCAAGGCCAATATGACTGGAGTTTGGGATAGCTCAGGATCTACTTTTGTGCCTCACTTATTTTCTGAGGCCTCTTCTCATGTACATGTCCCAGGCTTCATGATGATATGGCAGTGCCACTCATAGCTTCTTGTGGGGAGCCTCTGCTCTGGTGGAGCACTTCAGTACCTAGGTGCCACAGCTCCACTATGCACTTCACCAGCCATCAGCCACAGGAATGTGGAAGAGAGCACTCAAAGCATGTTTTGGGTGCAAGAGGCCTGTGGCTTGTGAGACTTTGTGGTCTTCTTAGGTCACCATCTGTATCTGGGCAGCCTCTGGAGGAGCCATGATCTGCACCGAAGCTAATGCTGTGAGTAATTTAGCACACCTGGCTAATCAGCATACGTGAAGGGTTGAGCATAATATGCTACATTAGCATACCACAACAGCCATCAGAAGTATGTCTTAGCTTTAGTGGAATTAGGGCCTCTTTATTTGTTTTTAGTTTTTTTTTGGCATATACTCTAATTTATATTGGCATCTTTAGTTTCCAAATGTTAGGAGGTTCTCCTGCTAGCTTTCTGTTACTGATTTCTGATATGAGGCTGCTGTGGCCGAGAACATTCTCTGCATGATTATAGTCCTTCTAATTTGTCCAGACTTGTTTTATAGTTCAAAGTAGGGTCCATTCTGTAACTGTCGCTAGTACCCTCAAAGGAGAGGTATGCTCTGCTCATGTTGGGCTGGTGTTGTAAATTTTAATGCTTTCTTTTTAGTTAATGAAATGTTTTTGTTTTTTGTTTTTTAAATTTCTTGGCTGGTTTTCTCTCCACTTGCTCTACTATGATTGAGAGAGGAGTGTTGAAGTCATTTGACCATTATTTCTGTCCCACTTTGCCCTGTTCCTCTGAAACTCTGCAGCTAAAACCCCCTCCTCCCGATGTGTCTGTTGATGAGCTGACCTGTTGCCATTTCTGAATGCCCCTCCTTGTCCCTAATGGCAATGGCTGCTCTGCAGGCTGCTTTGATACTACTGCTGGACGTCATACCTGCTTCCCATCTCTGTACTTCCAGAATATCGTGTGCCTTAGTTACTTTCCTATTACCATGACAAAATCCCGTGACCATGGTATCTTATAAAAGAGGCATTTAATTTAGGGGCTCACAGTTCCATAGTCTTAGGGTCCATGGTCATCATGACAGGAAGCATGGAAACAGGCTAGGCATGGCACTGGAACAGTGCCTGAGAGCTTACATCCTGATCTGCAAGTTGGATGTAGAGAGAAAGAGTGAAGGCAAGGGCAAGACTGAGAGCAAGAGAGCAAGAGAAAGAGATCTGGGGGTGTTGTGGGCTTTTGTAATCTCAAAGCTGTGACACACCTACTCTAAGAAGGCCATACCTTCCTGTTCTTTCCAAGCAGTTCCACCAGCTGATGACTAAGTATGCAGATACATGAGCCTATGGGAGCCGCTCTCATTCAGCTCACCACACTGTCTGTGTTTAAAGTGTTCCTCATTTTGTAGTTGGGACTTGAATATTTATTTATTTGGTACTGAGTATTGAACCAGGGCCTGTACCACTCATTGTACATCCTCAAATCTTTATAGCATTTAAAGATTTGAATCAGTGTCTCATTAAGTTGTCTAGGCTGGTCTTGAACTTGTGATCATCCTATCTCAGCCTTCTAAGTATCTGGGATATAGGCTTGTGTTAGTAGGCTTGGCTTAATTTCTGCCTGTCCTGTTTTTTGTTCCTTACTCCATTAAATTCCTGTTTTCCCCTGGATTAATGTAGTAATGGTCAGGAGTAGTAATTCTTTGTCTCTCTTTTATTGGCTTTTTAGCTTTAGTTTTCCTCTGTTGCTGGTTTAGGAAATAAAATCTGTCTGTCTAATGCATTCTGTCCATATCTGATGCTCTTATGCCACATGGATAGCAAGGGACGTACAGGTGTGGACCTCTGTCCTGCTGCTGCTCTTCTCAGCCTGTCCTAGTTCCTTTTCCTGTGTTCCTGTGATAAAGTACTCTGACAGAAGCAACCTAAGGGGAAAAGTTCATCCTGTCTATGGTTGAAGGAGTCCGGTGTGGCAGGAAGTCAAAGCAGTAGGAGCTTGAAGCAGTCCTCTCCTTGCATGCACTGTGAAGAAGCAGGCAGCCACAGTCAGGACAAGGAACACAGCAGCCAGAAGCATCCCAAAGGCCTCTGCCCACAGAATCCCTCCTGGTGCCTCACATCCTCTTCCCAGCATGAGCCATCAAACTGTGTGCAGCGCCAAGAGAACCTTCTCCTTTTTCCTATTAGGAAGCCAACTCAGAGAATAGGAACACCTCCTTCTCTGCCCTGCCCATCCAGGAGGCACTGTTTTTTGGTCCTCTTCCCTCTGCCTGAGCTTGTGTGTTTCTCTGTGCCAGGCTGAATTCATTAGTGAAACTTTCTAATGCGAAGTGTAAAATTTACATGCTGCCTCCACTTTAGTAGGCAGCACACCATTCTGAAAGCTCTGTGCCTGTGCCTTTTCTGCCCACTTTAATGTGTCTTGCATGTATTGGAGTGGGACTCAGGCTCTACGCTGCTTCAGAGGAAAGCCACCTGCCACAACAGTGTGTGTGGAAGAGCAGCTTGTCTCTTTGCCTACTTGGCTAAGTAGCACCTCTTCCGCTGCCTTCCGTGTGATCTGCTAACTGCAGTATCACTTGAAAAGTGCAGATTTTGTGAGAGGCAAGTGAGGAATCTGTTGCTAGAGTGTGATACAGAGAAGACAGCATTGCTTGTGGGGCAAGTCAAGAGGCTGCATTCCATCATAAGATGGTTTTGATTTATTCTAAAGTGTGAGGAATAGTGTTGTTTTGGATTTGGGAAAGAAAACATTAAAAATATAAAGTAGTTGGTGGTGTGGTTTTACCAGTGTGTCTCCTAAGTGTCTGAGTGATTTGCTTTGTTATCTTCCCAGGCCTTCACTCCCAATCCTTGAAGCCGCTCACTAGGAAGCCTTTCCACATGCTCTTAGTCCCTATTTCTTGGAGGAATGGCATTCTGATACCTTGGAAGTTGCTGGCTTGTTGAGAGATCTGGCACTCTGAGTCATGGTTCTTTGGTCTCCCACAGAATACAGTGATAGTCTCCATTGCTTTACCAGCTCTGTGATGAGTCTTGCTGTGAGTGGTCAGCCCACCTATTACTGCAGTATTCTAATCGAGCAAAACTGAGCTTTTCCTGCAAGAACTCATATCCAGGTAGGGAAGTTTGACAGTAGACAAACAGACAATGTTTGTAGTGCAGTGACCAGATGAAATAGAGCGGGCTAGGAAGTGACATGTGAGGCTGCTTCTCTTGGTGTTTGAACAAGCCATGCAGAGAGCTATAAACTAAGCAGTAGTATAGGTGGGCAGTGAGAGTACCTGAGTAACTGTGATCAATTTATGAGTGACTGTAGGCCAGTGAGACTACAGGGGCCAGTGTCAGGAGAGGTGACAAGAGGGACTGATGGGGCCAGATCACCTGTGAAGACTCAGGAAATATTTGAACAGAGGCGGCCTTGGCCAGAGCTGGTTCTGGCTCCTGTGGGTGAGCTAAGAGGAGTCATGGGGACCTTGTAGGGTGAGTGAACCCATGCAGCCTAGGGCAGGTTGTGGTAGTGGTCCCGAAGAAGGAAGAGAGTTTAGTCAGGATGGTTTTCAGTCTGCATGTCTGGGCTAGGGGTAGTGCTGTTGTGAGGAGAAGGCAAGAACCAGGAGTTCAGGTTGGCTCATTTAAGTCCAAGACACCTGCTAGCTGTTCCCAGCTGTCCACAGCTGGATTTAGGAGCTGAAAGGTAGGAAGGCACTGGCTACAGAAGGTAGAACTTTGTGAATCACTATGATACAGAAAGGTCTTATAGCCAGTCAGCAGATCACACAGCAGAGGGTGTAGGGAGAGGCTAGAGATGGCGCCTGGGGCCTGCCACATCCTCAGTACGGTTTCTCTTTCATAAACTCTCAGCTGAGACAAGGTTTTTGTTATGGCTTGAATACAAATTGTTCCCCAAAGCATTTTCCTGCAAATATCAATTTTCTTTATGGATAAATAAAATTCTACTGTATCTGATACTTTATTTAAATGTTTTTGTTGTATTTATTTATTTACATACATGCATGTACATGTATGGACATGGTGCATATGTGGAGTGAGAGGACAATTTATGTGAGTTGTTTTTCTCCTTTTACTATGTGGATCAAACTCAGGTCTTCAGGCTTGAGGGATGTGCTTTTACTCACTGAGACAGCTTGCTGGTCTCATGTACCACATTTTCATTATCCATTCAGCAGCTGTTAGACATGTGGCTGATTCCATTTCTTTGTGATTGTGAATAAAGCAGCAACAAACACGTGTGTGTAAGCATCCCTGTAGGAGGATCTAGCGTCCTTTGACTATGGCTCTAGGCCAGGAGTGGCAGAGCCAGGCTTTATGGAAGCTCTGCTGTTGAGGAGCTCTCACATGGTTTCCACAATGGCTGTGTAGGTTACATTCCCACCAATACTGAATGAGGATTCTACTTTCCCCACACCCTCCAGCATGGCTGTCGTTTGTGTTGTTGATGATTGCTAAAACAATTAGTTTTGGTTGGTTCGTGAACATGGGTTTTCTTGTAACATAGTAGCTCCCTTTCAGAGTTGAGGTTTCAGGCTGTTTTGAGCTGTCTGACATGGTGCCAGGGCATCAAGTGCTCTTAACTCCTGAGCTATCTCTGTAGCCCCGGGAGTAGTCCTTTGTATTGCTTTTCCTTGGAATAGCACATTCTCCTTGGCATGTGAGGGCCATCGGCGAGAAATGGAAGATTCTTTTCTGTGTCTTTGTGTGCTTGGACAGAGTTTTCCTGCAATGAGGACATGGCAGATGAGGTTCTTCACCACAGTAGGCAGAGAGGCAGTAAGAGGGGTGTTGGGATATGCCAAGACAAGATAGAACCCGTTGTCTTCTACTCATGTGGTGTTGGTGACGGTAGTGACCAAAACAGCACCATCCTTATCAGAGTTTTGTGTTTTTGGTAGACATCTCATTGCTGTGGATACTTTTGTGTAAGATCCTACTGTTAACCATGCTAAAATCGCACCACAATTTCACAGTTGTCAGTACTCTCCTGTCATATGTGTTCTGTTCTAGATTGCTGGCTCACGTTCTCTGCCCCACGCTCTGCCCTCACATTCCCACACGATTTAGACAGTGGAAATACCAACAGGGAATCTTTCCCCTGTGGGACAGAGGTGCATTGAGATCCAGGGGTGTGGTCTTCTTAAACACTCCAAAGGACTATGGAGAGAATAGTCCCGCAAATACAGGGGAAAGGGGATCAACACACACTGAGGAACCAAAGGAAACACACACAAGCAAAAGTTACTTCATACTTCAATTGTTTAAGCTTTTATAGTAAAGGAGTGTGTTTTGTTTTGTATTCTGAGTGTTACCATAGAGACATAAAGTATTTCTCCCTAAGGCTCATGTATTAAAGGCTTGGTTCCCAGCTGGCTACACTATTTTGGGAGCTTCTGGAAATTTTAGGAGGTGAGTATAAGTGGAGAAAGTATCTCTAGGGCTGGGTTTCTAGGAACTATATCTTGTCCCTAAATTTAGGGAATTAGGAACCATGTGCTCACACTGCATCACCACAGGCACAGTCCATAAATTAGGGACCAAAATTATGAGCAAAAATCCCTTCCATTAGTTCGTTCTTTCAAGCATTTTAACCACAGCTACAGAAAAATGAAAGTTGGTGCTGGAGGTGGAAGCTTTGTTGAAATAAACCTAATCTATGTGTCTTAGCCTTTGGAACTGGCGTGCAAGAGGGTGAAGACTTTCAGAGATGAAGCTAGAGAGGGAATAGGATGCTGCAACCAGAGCTCAGAGGACCAGCATATCCACAGGGATGCTGAGTGCAGAGACCTGTGCTCAGAGGCTTCCAACAGAGTGAAGACTGTATTGGGGATTGGACCCGATGCCGTCCATGTTCCTTGTGGTAGGGAATTTGTCTATGTATTGTTCATACCTTAAGACTTAGGGTAAGCTGAGTTCACAGGTGACAGAGTAATTAATTTGCTGAAGTTCCAAAGCAGCCAGATTGTGGCCACATCTTTGCTGGCTGCTCTTATCCAGGTCGACAGTGAGAATTAGGAGTAAAGAGAAAGGGGAAAGATTTGAGAAGCATTTGGCCAGAAAATCAAATTTAAAGCTGAGGCCAAAGTGAATTAAGAGTGTTGTTGAAGAGATTATTCTCCTTCAAAAAGTTCCATTTCACAGGGACAATAGGATGATGACTTGAGGGCGTCTCAGGAGTTGGCTTGGCCTCAACTGTGGTAGGCTTAAAAGCACGAAAGAGTGAATTCACTTGAGATTTCCCCTCTAGAAGACAGTGCCCCTGATGCCTCTGGAGTATCATCTAGGAAAGTGTTTTCTCCCAGCCACTCAGGCACTCAGAGGCTGCTACAGCTGTGGTTCAGAGGGGCATGGCTGCCACTTGAGCAGTGGCAGACTTGATGCTGACGTTTCAGGCGTGCAGAATGCTAGAGTTATGGGCTCATGGAGGTATCATCTGGTTCAGAGGAAAACCCGGGACTCCGGGCAATATGTAGCACAGTTGGAATCCTCACAGGAAGCTCATGAAAGGATGGGGTAAAGCTGGACATGAAATGGAGACCTTAAGAAACTAGAGATGCCAGGGAGTGAAACGTGTGTGAAGGAAAGCTGCAAGTAATGAGGTGAGCCAGCCCTCAGGAGAGACTGTGTAGGCTTGTGAATGGCAAAACCATAGGGTTGTGCCTACCCAAGATTTCTGGGGTCCATATTACATCATCACTTGCTCTAGATGATAGATATGGAAGCCACAGGACTTAACAGTTACCCTTTGGTTTCAGTCTTTGGTCAGTCCCTCCTTTCTATACATTCTTCCTCCTCATCCAGAATAGGGAGGTTCATTTGGTGCCGTTGCATCTTGGGAGTGTGCTGAGTTTGTCTTGAGTCTCAGAGCACGTTAAACAGGATTAGAACTGTAAGACCTTCGGGCTTTTTAGAGATGGACTGAAGGTATTTTGTGTGTGATGGACATGGGCCTTTTGGATGTCAAGGGCAGAATCATAGCATGTGAAATGGCTTTCTGAAGAGCTCAGATGTTAAAAGAACAGAGCCTGTTTTGGGAGCTTCTAGAAACTTCAAGAGGTGTGGCCCAGCTGGAAGTGTAACTTATTGTCTGCTTGTTAACCCTAATTAAAGCATTTTACCATTTTTGCCTGAGGTTCTCTCACTGGCATTTCCAAACTTTATCCATGTTATAATGTGGGTCAGTGCTTTATTCCTTTTTATGGCTACATAATATCTACAGTATGGATTTCCAGCATTTATCCATTCATCATCTGATGGACACTCGGGTCATTTGCCAGGAGCCATGCTGTCCTGAGTGTGCCTACACAAGTTTTTGTGTTAACTAGTCATTCTTTTAGAGTGGGCCTTCCGGCCGTGAACTCAATTCTCCCTAAGCATCTCTCAAGTCTCCTGAGCATGACTAGAGTTTCCCTTCATATTAAAAGCTTGTTCCCCTGGAGACAGGTCTCTAGAACTGACAGTTCTCTTTTGTTCAAAGCGTGGGCAGTGTGGCATCACTTCCTCTGAGAAGCCGGTGTCACTACTTACGGGTCATTTTTCTCTTGTTGTATTCAGCATAGACTCCTGAGGTTTGGCTATGTTATGTATCATACTATGCTTTCATTAGGTTTTCTGGCAGCCGGCCTTTTGCTTGCTCATCAGGTACATGTTCTGTCAGTGTTTCTCAGCTGTTTTCAGCCCTCCTCAGTTTCCTCTCCTAGACTACAGTGATGTGAACATTTTGTCTCACCAGTTTCCTTTATGTTTCTCTTTCTAACTCACACTGACGAGTTTCCATTGTCCTGTCTCCCCCTGCCTGCCCCTTCATGATCTTTAATTTGCTTATCTGTTGCCACCCTGCAGATGTGAACTACCACATCCAGCTTTTTATGTGTGCTCTGGCAATCAAACTTGGACTGTCAGGCCTGCCTGGCTAGCACTCTACTCTACCCACTGAGTTGTCTCCCTGGCCCTCACTAATTTTTCTTTATCTATTCCTTTTATTCTCTTGCTACACACCTTTTAAAGTTAATGTATTTTCAGTTCCAACTTCTCCTTGTGTTATTCTGTATACCTTCTGTTTATTTGTTGAAATTATTTTTAAAACTTTACACCTTTGTTCATTGAAGAACTTTGACAGTGGCTGCTTTAAAACTATCGCATTGGCCTGTAACTACACTGAAATACCTGGGGTGGCCAATTTGTAAAGAAAAAAAATGCTTGTTTTGGTTCATGGGCTTGAGGTTCAATGTCATAACAGCTCTGTTCATATTCTGGTGAGGGACCCCTGAGCTGCATCATAGTGTGGTAGAGAACTCAGGGCTGTGTGTATCTTTATGTCTTCTCATGAAGCTGCCAGGGTTCAGTCACTGGACTCCATCCTAATGACTGAACCGCTTCCCAAAGGCCTTACCTCTAAAAGCCACCAATAGATTGTCTACACTTTAATACTACTAACTTATGACAGGTGTTTAGATTCTCACATGAGTTCTGGGAGAGGGGGCAAGGCCTCTGTTGACCCTTGTGAAACATCAGTGTCCTCTCTATGAGTGACAGCTAGTGATTCTTTGTCATTCCCATTGCCTCGCCTGTCTCTGGGCCCCAGGCTTTTGTGATTAGGACTGAGTTCTGTATTACTCTTCTAGCCACATAGTTTGATATTTTCCATCCCTGATCTGGCTCCCCTCAAATATTGTCATAGTGACTGAGCTCTTACGGTGTCTTCACGTATGGGTTCCTTTCTCTGGGAATCTAGGTCACAGAGTTTTCTTCAGCCTTCTGGAGGCTAGCTGAGGAAGGCTCTGTCCAGAGAACTGGTCACAAGAAAGGCCTCCTCAGCAGTGAGGGAGCTTTCTGGACAGTTCCCCTAGCTTGAGGGACCTCAGGGAGTCTGTGTCCCTTCCAGTGGGAGAAGAGAGTCAGGTAACCAACAGGAAAGTGAGAGCTCCCACCCTAGACCTCTGGGGTTTTAAACCAAGGGTATCTGAATTGTAGCAGCCACACCCAGGACATCTCCTGGGCTTGTCTCCAGGAGATTTATTATTTTAATAAAATTTTCCATATACATTTATTTTATTATACATGCATAATACAAACTGCATACAGCAGGGAGAACCATGTGACAATCATGAATTCTATAAATGTTATATTCATAGTGATTTGGCTATTTGTATTTGTCAAACTTGAAGTAAACATCTTTTCTATCTTGTTGGGTCTAAATTTCTGAATGAAATTCAGAATCTATCATATCTCATCTCTATTGGCTTAATCCTTTATCTTGATATAAAAAGATCTTAACCCCTAACCAACTGAACTTGACTGTGAAACTGAAGACTAGGGCAGCTTTGATATGTGTTTCTTCAAAGAGCCAGCTTTTGACACCTTTTGGCCTAGGGTCTGGACTGTTACCAGCAGGGGGAGCAGGCATCTCCTCCGCGTGTAGACAAAGGCCCACAATCATGAGGTTACTCCTGTTGGCTGCACCCTTGGCTATGCTTATCCCATGACTTAAGTTGTATTTATCCTTTGTAGGAGTCCATACAAGTGCCCTCCTTAGCGTGCCTAGTGTAGTGAGGGTGTAGTGAAACCACCAAAAGCTAGACCACTCTATAGGTAGAAAGAAAGGTTTACTGGGGAAATCAAACTTTCAGGGCTATCTCAAGGTGGGAGGAAAACAGCCCAAAACTGGGATAAGCCTTGCCAGTTTTAAAGGGACAGGTAGCAGTTGGGGGAGGTGTGCGAGCCAGAACTGCCTGGGAATTAGAGTAAGGGGAGGTGTAGGTCAGAACAGCCTGGAAACTAGTTTGGGGGCTAACTGGTTACAGGCTTCCTTGTTTCAGTTCATCAGGAAGTAGATGCCCTTGCCAGAGGCAGTTGGCCATAAGGGGCAGGTAAGGGAAGTGATAGCTTTCCCCAACAAACAGAAACTGCTTTACAAGGTTTCTGAGGAATGTTGAGTTCAGGCTTTTGTTTACCCACTAGCAGTTCTTCCGGTTACCTGGTCAGAGTCCAGCCTGAGCCGAGCCCAGACTGTCACTCAGGACAGTGTCCGCAGCACAGCCGTTTGGGGGCTGCTGTGGACCCAACAGTAGTTGTTTGTTCATCCTGCAATTTCTTTATAGTTATGTTGCAGCAACCTTGTCACAGAAAGGAGTTTTGTTACTTACAGGGTGAACAAGCATTGCTCTAGGTGTTGCGCATACAGAGCCCTGGAAGACAGCTAAAGTCCTGCTCCCATGAAGCCTTCAATCTGGTGGGCAGAGAGAAGGAGTGATGTGCCCTGAACACGAACTCCCCCATGGTCCCTGGCTGCTGCTGCTGCTATTTTAAGAGGGTCTGGGAATTTTGGTGGAAAGGCCTAGCTAGCAAAAGTAGGTTGCAAAGGTAGTTCCTTGGGAGTGTCTTGTCCTTGGCCTTTAACCCTTTCTCTGCTCCCTATCCACCATGAAGCAGAAAAGCCCTTCCACCACATCAACCTGAGGCTCTGCCCAAGCACATGAACCCATACAACCGTGGACTGCACTTTCCAAAACCAAGAGTCAAAATGAATCTTTCTTCAATTTGGTTCTGTTAGATATTTTGTCACAGAGAAAAGCCCTATAGTAAGTTTAGAGAATGAAGACAGATTGGTTGGCGACTGAGTAAGGTGATATGAAATTTGATTCATTCTTGGAGTTTCCATCTCTGTTTAAATCCATGTATTTTCAACTTTTTTAAAAACTGAGAATCTGTCATGGTCTGTACATAGTTTATAAGCTGAAGCCCTGGTCTGAGAGGGTCACTGAACTTGGAGACAGGGTCTTTCAGAGGTAACTGAATTAATGAGGTCACTGAGGTAGTCCTTTATGCAGTCTAACTGCTGACCTTATAAGAAGAGAACAAACATAGGCACACAGAAGGATGGCCATATGAGGACACGGGAAAGATGCTGGCTGCATGCTAAGGAGAGGCCTGAGGAACAGTCATCTGCTGGCACTTGACTCTGACTTCAGCCTCCAGGACTGTGATGGATAACTTTCTTTTGTTTACACCTTCTTCACTGTGGTGTTGCTGTGGCAGCGGAGCTGCCCTGAGCTTATTAATCAGCTGTGTATTCCCTGTGTGTGTCTGCATCTGTTTCCAATGTTTCGTCTCTCTTCACACCTCCTCCTCCTCTTTTTAAGGATGTGTTTTTATTTTATCTGTTATATTTGTTTTATTTTATGTACATCTGTTTGCCTCCTGCATACAGGCCAGAAGAGGGCACCTGATTCTCTGGTGCTGGAGCTGCAGGTGGTTGTGAGCTCCCATGTGAGTGCCGGAAACTGAATCCAGGTCCTGTCCTCTGCAGGAGCAGCAAGTGGTCTTAATGGCTGAGCCATATCTCCAGCCTCTTATTTTTCTGCTTAATGTGTCCTGTAAACTTTTAGTTGAAAACTGGGTTAACCAAAGTAACAGATGAATGCTCCTGAATAGTGACATTTTATTTGAGACTAGCAAAGGATTGCACTGGGAACAGGTGTGTCCTAGTAAACTGTGGCATATTAAAGAGCATGAGGTAAGGGGAAGTTTTCAACAGTAAAGTGAAGATTACATCAGATCTTGTGAAACAATACTCCTTGGCTACAAGGATCAATAAAATGACGACAATCCAAGGTTCAGCATACTGCTGGCAGGCTGTCCCTGTAGAAGTACTTTCTGGGCAAGGCTACAGTGACCTCATTGCAGAGCTGGTCCCTGCAGCCTGTCGTGAATGGCTCTTGATGTTAGGCATACCATCATGAGGACCCTTCCTTCATGCCATGCAAGCCTCTTTGCTTAATTAGGCTTGGGATTGATAGCGCAACACAGTACTCCATTTTGATTCTGGCAGCTTTTGAATGGGGCATGTTTTGTTGGGTAACAGGAACTGAGGGAAATAGGCCTTTAACTGAGATTTTCTGTTAATCTAGCTGGGATTTGGGTTGTGTCTAATGTCAGGGATTTTGGGTTTTTTTCCCCTGTTGCCCTTTGGGGCTCCTGGGACTTCTTCCTGAGATGAGATCTGTGTCTGGCAGTTCTCTCAGCTGTAGACCCCCATTACTATGCCATATAGTTGCTGTTGCTGTGAGGTATGGTGTGGGGGAAGAGCAGTGATGCTCTGTCAGAAGGCAAAATCTCAGTCTTAGTGGCATGTGACCTTGGGTTGTAAATGTCACTATTGTTTCTCCTCTCGTGAGTTGGGTGCCCTGTCCTCAGGCGTGACTGGGCCCTGGAATCTCCTGAGAACCAGCTTTGCTATGGAGAGCACCCAGGGCTGCTACATGGTAGGGTCTTCCTTTCTCCCTGCCACAGCTTCTAGGTCACCGTGGGCGTGCACGATTTGAAGACATGGGTGTGGTCACCTAAGGAGAAAAGGGGAGGAGGACATTGGGACAGGTGCAAGTGCATGGAAGAGGACCAATGAGGACCAATGGAACAGGTCTTCCCGATCGTCTTCCAGGGGCTGGGGGTTAGCTATGTCAGAGTACTGAATAAGAACTGAGCAGTTACAATATAGAGATCGATGGTGACCTTGAGAGGTGCCACCTCAAGGTCTGGAGAGATGGCAGTGTGACTGGAAGATAGGAGCAGTATGAGGCAAAGCAGGAATGGGAGCAATGGCAGCCAGTCCCTAGAGTATTCTAGATGGAAGCAAAAGGCGGGCTTGGTCTGGATGTGAACTGAGGCTATGGAGGATGTTTCTTCACCATTCCCTCTGTTCTCTGGAGTTGGGAAGCACAAGCTTCAGGCTGCTGCTGGGACAGATTATGTTCTTAGGTGCACCTTGGACATGGCCAGTAATCCCAAAGGAAGACTGTCCACCTGTGCCCTGAGAGCCTGGCCACTGGAAATCCTGAGGGCAACAAGTGTCATTGCAGTTGAAACAAACAGCCTTATCTCAGATGAGAGGGAAGGCCTGCTGGGTTCCTTCAGGACATTTTTAATCATTAAACATATTGAATGGTTGAAAAAGAGCCATAAACTATTACTAATGTGTGGACAAGGATGATTATTTTTTTTAGCGATTGTGAAGAATTTTTATTAACCATACATTGCATATTCCCAAATTAATTTGCATGGGATTTGGAGTATGAACTCTAATATATAGAATATATACATAGAAATACTATTCTCATTAAATTAATCCATATTTTATTTAAAAGCTTTGTACAAATTCATTTATTAATTTCATCTTAGAGCCTTGCTGATCCTTCTCAAATGCCTTGTGGACACTGTGGCTTGTTCCTTATGGGTGCTGGGAATAATCTACTCAGGATTCCCCATGACAGCCTTGCTAGGAAACTTCTGATATCTCAGCATTGCTTGTTGACTCCTGGTAACAAAGGAAGAAAGGCTTCTATCAGCCTGCCATCCCAGAACAGCCATAGCTTGATTCAGATTAACTTGCAGCTTTTGCACTATTATGGCTGCTATTATTCAGACCAGAATCTTAACTTATTTCCTTTTCTTCCAGTTTATTTTGGCTAATCATCATCATCATCATCATCTTCTTCTTCTTCTTCTTCTTCCTCCTCCTCTTCTTCTTCCTCCTCCTCCCCCTCCTCCCCCTCCTCCCCCTCCTCCCCCTTCTCTTCTTCCTCTTCCTCCTCCTCCTCCTCCTTCTTCTCCTTCTCCTTCTTCTGATGTGTTCTTACATGTATACACAGCTGTCTGTGAGGAGGCTAGGGATCAACCTTAAGTTAAGACAGGGTTTCTCTCTGGAACCTGTAGCCCAGAGATCCTCCTGTCTCTAGCTCCCTAGTGCTGGAATTACAGGTACGTGCTATCAGGCCTGGCTCATTTAGTCTGGTTTCCTACATGTTTATCACCTATTTAACCTTAAGTTCTCCCCATTATTCAAGTCTCCTCTGAAGATGTTTCTTTATCCCAAGTGTGCCCGTAGTTTCCTGCTCCCAAGGCAGGCTCCGCTCACAGTCTTGTGTTGCTTCTGCTGTGCACAGATTTCTCTTCCTCCTCCTCTCTGACTCCTCTTTCTTGGTTTGTCGGCTTGTTTTGGTGGAGCATGCACTCTGGTAGTTTTGGAGAATGAGTGTATGAGAGAGCAGAGGAGATGCTTTGTGTCTGAGATGTTTTTGTTTTCCTTTATCTCTGGGCATAGATTCCAGGGTGAAGACATCATTTCATTATGTTCTAACATCCTGTGCTGCAGAGAAGTTTTGGCATTTTTGTTGTTGTTGTTTCATTTTGTTTTTGTTTTCTGAGACAGGTCTTACTATGTAGTCTTTGTACCTGATCTGTTTTCAGAAACTTGTATAATCTTCTCTGTTTTGTTATTGTTAATAAAAAAATTAAGTTAGTGAGAAAGTTGTGGCTTACATTATGGCATCTTCATATGCTGTGCTGTTGTACTTTGTTCTAATTTATCTCATCCACTGTGTTTCACTTTCTGAACTATATTTTCTGCATCTTTTATCAGTTTTTCTGAAAACTAAACGTACTCTTTCTGTTGGCAAATGCATACCCTTCACTTCTGAGAGGCTTCTCTCAGTTGCCGAATCACAGCGCAGCGGTGACTAGTTCTCTCGCTTTGCCGTAGCTGTTCTTTGGAGGCCAGACTCCCTGTCCCAGCCTTTGTCTGTCTGTCTGTCTGGTAGCACTGCTTACGAGCGCTCCTCGACTCCATTCCCCGTACTTCCTGTTGGAGCTGTTACTACTGTGATCATGCTTTCATTTGTAAAGTTTCTGGGCTGGAAGCTTCTGATTCTGTCTCAGCGGATGGCCGGACTTTGTCCCCTCCAGGAATGCGGGGATCGCTCAGGAAGGACTCTTCTTGCAGCAGGTCTCTCCTTTGCCCTCCACTCAGCCAGGAAGGGCAGGAAGGAGAGCTGGCCCAGGGCCCAGTAGCTGCTGCTGTTTTATTTTATAAAAGAAGGTTGATTGCATTGTAATCCCCATAAAGACAATCTTTGGCTTGTCAGCTTCTGGATTCTTTAACCCTCTTATTTCCAGGCTAACCCCTTGGTAGTTCCCTTTTGTCTTAAGAATTGTGAATCTAGGGTCTGTCAGTAGAGCCACAAGACCTGACTTTCTTTTTAATTGCCTGGACTCTTGCAATCTCTTCCCTTTCCAATAAGCTCAAGAATGGCGTGTTGATTTTTGAAAACGTACTTATTTAATGTGCATGGGTGGGTGTCTACATGTGTGTGGACCATGTGTGTGCCTGGTCCCTGCAGAGGCTAGACGAGTGTGTTGGAGTCCATGGAACTGGGTGTATAGACGTTGTGAGCCACCATATGGGTTCTGGGAATTGAACCCAGGTCCTCGGGAAGAGCAACCAATGTTCTTTACTGCTGAGCTATCTCCCTAGCCATGGTTTGTTGATGTTTCAAACATGTTTATTGGGATTTTGGTTGGAATTACATTGAGTCTGTAAGCAAAGGTGAAGAGGTTTGACATCGTAAGCTTCTTGAGACATCTTATCCATAAATGTTATTATGGCCTAGATCTTAAGTGTGCTGGAGGCTTGGTCCTCAGTGAATGGAACTACGAGGAAATGAAGGAAACTGAGGAGATAAGGCCTAGTTGGCAGAAGTGGATCCCTTCAGGGAGCTTGATTTTAAAGAGGACTATGGAACTTTGCCCCCTTCCTCTTCCTCCCTGTATTTCCTGCCCAGTGTGAGGTGAGCTGCTTCTCCTACCATGCACTGTTACTGTGAAGTACTAGCTCATTATAGGCCCTGAAGCAACAGGATCAAGCAGCCAATGAGCCTTGTGTGAGTTTCTGCTGAGCAGAAAGCTAGTGCCATGTGGGTCTTAACTTTACAAGCTTCCAAACAGTCTATACATCCTTTTTGTTTAAATCTTATAACCTTTTTGTCATCTTTAGTGGTCTTTTACATTTTTTACTTACAATTTTTTGTCAATATGTGGATAAAACTATTCTTTATGTGCTGATCTTGTAATCCTGAAACCTTGTGACTCAGTTCCAGTGGCCTTTTGCACATTCTTTGAGATGGTCTGTACAGGCAGTCATCACACTGTGTGGAAACACACAGGTCTAGTTCTTTCTTTCAATCTGTATGTCTCTGTATTGCAGGAGCTAAAGTCTCAGATATAATTTGGATGGACGTTGTAAGGATGATGTTCTTGCATCATAGAGAAGCATTTGTTCCACTATTTTATGTGATCATGGCCACCTGGTGTTTGTAGATGTTCTCAGTATGGTTCAGAATATTTCATTCTGTTCTTCACTTGCTGAGAATTTTTATAATATTATATTTACCAAAGGATTTGTCAGCATCTAGTTGAAAAATAAACATTCCATAGTCTGTGTTATGATAAGAGATATTGGCATAATTTACAAATGTTGAACTCATTTAGTATTCCTATAATGCAAATGCATATTAGTTTTAAAGTATTGTCTTTATATGTTCTTCGATATGATTTGCCAATATTTTGTTCAGGATTCTCACAAAAGATGTGGCTATGTTATTTTCTCATAAAATGTTTGTGTAGTGTGGGTATCAGAGAATTCTGGCCTCATTTAGAAAGTTGAGATTTGTTCTTTCTTTCTATTTTTTGGAAATCTTTTTGAGAGAGAGAGAGAGAGAGAGAGAGAGAGAGAGAGAGAGAGAGGAGAAGAGAAGAGAGAGAGTGTGTATGTGTGGTTTGTGCACAAGAGTTCAGTGTTGACAAAGGTCAGAGGGTGTTGGGTTGTTGCAGGTGATTGTGAGCCTCATGATGTGGGTGCTGAGAATGGAACTTGAGGTCTCTCGAAAAGCATCAAACCCTATTAACTGCTGAGCCATCTCTCCAGCTCCATCCATATATGTAGAATTACTTTTTCTTCTTTTAAAATGTGTGATAGAACTTACAAATGAAGACATCTGGGTCTGGGTTGTTATTCATTATTTGAACATTCTTAACTTCAAATCAATTTCCTTAGTAGATGTAGAACTAATTTAGGTTATTCAACCTAAAGAAAAATTAGTGAACTTTGAAAGTGCATTCATCTGAGTTTTAAAATTATGGACATAAATTGTTCACATCCCTTATTGTTTTTTCACTATCTGTAGGATTCGTAACTAAAGGCACTTTCTTATTTTTGATATTTCTTATTTCTGACCTCTCCCCCTCTCCATTAGTCTTCACTAGAGTTTCACTAGTTTTAGGGCCGGTTTCTGCTTTTGTTGAATTTTCCTCCTGAATCAGCCTTACTTATTTATCTTGTTGTTGTTCATTTGGTAGCCTTTGAGACAAGGAACTAATTGTGTATCTTAAGTTACCCTGGAATTTGAGGCAGCTTTGCCTGGAACTCACAGTGGTCCTCCTGCCTTAGCGTTGCAGTTGCAGACACTGAGGTACCGTGCCCAGCATTTTATTCACAACCGTACTGATCTCTGCACATATCTTGATTATTTTTTCTTGTGCGTGTTTTGGTTTAGCTTTTTCCCCTCCGTTTTTAAGGGTTAAATCAAAGATAATTAGAAATGGTTCTATGTTTGATGCTTATACTTAAAAGTATAGTGTTGGAGATTTTAAGGATGCCTTTATGTTCTTGGTTACAGAACTCAGTTTCTTTCCAGCGTATTGCCCATGATCACAGAACATACTTAGGAGTCATTAAATTTTTTTTGAGATTTGTTCTGTGGCCCTGAACACAGTTACTATTGGTGCTGTCCCATAGGTCCCAGGGAAGAATGTCTTATGTTAGTCATCTAAATGGCTGGGAATATAGAATGGTAACATTGTTTAGAAATTCTATCTCTTGCCAGGCATGGTGATTAGCGCCTTGAATCCCAGTACTCAGGAGGCAGAGACAGGAGGATCTCTGAGGTCGGGGCCAGTCTGGTCTACAGAGTGAGTTCCAGGGCAGCCAGGGCTTTCTACCTTATTATTCATTTTGTTTCATTTTTTAAAAAAAAGCAGTAATATGAATAGTGTTAAAGTCCCAGCTCTGACTGTGGATGTTGATTTCCCTGGGCCCTCTGCCCTACTGCCTGTCTCTGCACTCTCTGTTGTGAAGTACATACATATCCCAGACTGTTTCAGCTCTGCTCGCGTTGATCTCTTAGTTATTCTGTGCCCCTCTTCATTCCTCATACTTTTTCTTCTGAAATACAAATAAAAGACTATAATAGTAACAGCTTTTGTTTTTAAACATAGCTTTTTTATAGTTAGTGTTTATATGACATAATTTTTTCTTGGTTTCTGTTTCTTGTTTTTGTTTTTCTTCTGTGTAGCCTTGGCTGTCCTGGACTTAATTTGTAGACCAGGCTGGCCTCAAATTCACAGAGATCTGCCTCCCTCTACCTTCCCGAGGGCTGGGATTACAGGTGTGCCACTGCGGCCGGCTTATATGACATAATTTTGTTACTTAAACATTTTATATTATTTTTTGAGACAGGCTCTCATCATTTACCCAAGCTGGACTAGGACTTGTGCCAGTCGCACCTCAGTCTTCTCAGAGCTGTTGTTTAAAGGTGAGGCCCCAGCTCTTTTGACTCTTCTGTTCTTCTCTAGGAAGCACCTAGAGACTTGCTTCCACATGCGGCATGTTCTCTGTTTCTTGTGCTTATGCAGTTTCTTTTCTTAATTTAATTTAATCTTATTTTATTAATTTATTCAGATTACAACTCAATTGTTATCCCATCACTTGTATCCTCCCACTCCTCCCTCCCTCCTGCTTTCACCCTATTCCCTTCCCCTAGGTCTATGACCAAGGGGGACCTCCTCCTCCACTACATGGTCATAGGCTATCAAGTCTCATCTTGGTAGCCTGCTTATTCTTTCTTTGAGTGCCATTAGGCCTCCCCACCAAGGGGAGGTGGTCAAATATGGGGCACCAGAGTTCATGGCAGAGTCAGTCCCCACTTTCCACATAACTATGGAGAATGTCTTATCCATTGGCTAGATCAAAGCAGGGGTTCAACGTTTACTACTTGTATTGTCCTTGGTTAGTGCAATAGTTTGAGCAGAACCCCTGGGCCCAGGTCCACCTGTCACGATGTTCTTCTTGTAGGTTTCTAGGATCCTCTGGGTCCTTCTATTTCCCCATCTCCCAGTGGGATATCCTCACATCTGTCCCAATCTCCTGGTTAGTGAAGACTTTCATGGGACATACCTTTTGGGCTAGTGTCCAATTATAAGTGAGTATATACCATGTGAGTCTTCCTGCTTCTGGGTTAACTCACTCAGTATGATCATTTCTAGTTCCATCCATTTGTCCACAAATTTCGGGATTTCCTTGTTTTTAATAGCTGAGTAGTATTCCATAGTGTAAATGTACCACAGTTTCTTTATCCATTCTTCAACTGAGGGACACTTAGGCTTTTTCCAGTTCCTGCTATTATGAATAAGGCTGCTATGAACATGGTTGAGCTATGTCCTTTTTGTGTGGTGGAGCATTTTCTGGGTATATTTTAAGGAGTGGAATAGCTGGGTCTTGAGGAAGCCCTATTCCCAGTTTTCTGAGAAAGCACCAGATAGATTTCCAAAGTAGTTGTACAAGTTTGCATTCCCACCAGCAATGAAGGAGTGTTCCTTTTTCTCCACATCCTCGACAGCGTGTGGTGTCACTTGAGTTTTTGATCTTAGTCATTCTGATGGGTATAAGATGGAATCTCAGAGTCGTTTTCATTTGCATTTCTCTGATGACTAAGGAGGTTGAGTATTACTAATCATTGAACATTTCTTCAAGTGTTTCTCAGCCATTCAATATTCCTCTGTTGAGAATTCTCTGTTTAGTTCCATGCCCCATTTCTCAATTGGGTTATTTGGTTTGGTGGTGTTTAATTTCTTGAGTCCTTTATATAGTTTGGATATTAGACCTTTGTCAGATGTTGGGTTGGTGAAAATTTTTTCCCAATCTGTGGCTGTTGCTTTGTTTTGTTGACAGTGTCTCCTGCCTTACAGAAGCTTCTCAGCCTCATGAGGTCCCATATATTAATTGTTGACCTTAAGGCCTGGGCTGTTGGTGTTCTGTTCAGGAAGTTGTCTCCTGTGCCAATGTGTTCCAGGCTCTTCCCCATCTTTCCTTCTAACCGATTTAGTGTCTCTGGTTTTATGTTGAGGTCTTTAATCCACTTGGACTTGAGTTTTGTGCATGGTGACAAATATGGGTCTAATTGCATTTTTCTACATGTAGACATCCAGTTAGACCAGCTTGCTTACCTGTATGTGCAGTGCCTATGGAGGCCATAAGGGGGCATCTTGCCCCATACTGTTCTCTTAATGTAACTATTAGCTCATCAATTAAGAATATGATGTACTGCTCTTGCAGAAAAACCTGAGTTCAGTTCCCACTACTCACACCAGGTGGCTCATAACAGCCTTTAACTGCTGCTCCAGGGCTTCTGACACCCCTTTCTTGTCTATATGGGCACCTGTGCACATATGGCATACATATATACATAAAAATAAAATCTTACACACACACACACACACAACTTCATGCTCACAAACAATGTCCAATCTTAAAAGAGAGAGAGATCATTACGAGTCAGTACTGTCAGTACAAGCCAGGTGGGGTGGCATGCACACCTTTAATCCCAGCACTTGGGAGGCAGAGGCAGGTAGATCACTGTAAATTTGAGGCCAGCCTGGTCTACAAAGGGAGTCCAGGACAGCTAGGGCTCTGTTATACAGAGAGACCCTGTCTCAAAAAGCATAACAAAACAACAACAACAAGAAGAATCATTACAGGAGATACCTATTGAAATACAGAAAGAAGGAAGGAACCTTGGACAATTGATGACACCTGGGGCAGAGACAGTCTTCAGATGTAGCCTCTGATAGGTTGCCATGTCCCAGGGGATGATGGAACCACATCTGCACATACTGACGGCACTAAGTGGACTTAGTGAGTTTAAAAAAGAGCACATGAGGTTGGGAGGAAAGGTGCTGATGGCAGGGTATGGGAAGAATAGAAGGGGAGGGAGTTGGGGATAGACTTGGTCAAAACCTCTATGAGAAATACATGAAGGGATCTCAAACCTATTTCTTTCTTCCTTTTTATCTGATATGGATTGTTTTAATAGTCTATTTTATTTGTATTATTAGCTTTTCAAATTAAATTTGTTTTTGTATTTGCCTTAGAGTTTACAATATAATGTTTAATTAGAATATACATTTATGGGGCTGGAGAGATGACTCAGTGGTAAAGAGCCCTTGCCGAGGACCCAGGTTCAGTTCCCAGAATCTACATGGTGGCTCAAAATCCTCTATAACTCCAGTCCAGGGGGCCCACTGCCTTCGTACAGCTTCCGTGGGTACTTACAGCACACATGGGGTACACATCCATGTGTGCAGGTGTCTACGTACTTCTACTGATTGTCACTGGTAGTTAGTGACCTTGTGTTTCTTGTAGTTTTTGATTGAATGTTGGGTGTGGCATGTAAGCTAAAAGATCAGTGTCAGACAGTTTTACTTGAGGTCATATAGAGAACATTTTGAGCTTTGGGGGCCATGTATGGTCCCTGTCATATATTATTTTTGTTTACTTCTTTAAAAAATTGAACTCAAGGCTGAAGGGCTGGTTAAGAACAGCTCCGTTGGTTAAGAACATGTGCTGCCTTTTGAGAGGACTCAAATTTAGGTCCTGGCATCCATGTCAGGTGGCTCACAAGCTCCTGTAACTGCAGCTTTAAAGCTATTCAACACCTTCTAGCTTCCACGGGCACTGTGCTCACATGCACTTATACCCCCCATAATTAAAAATAAAATACATCTTTAAAAATACTGAAACCATCATACTGCGTAGCAGCCTATGGAGTGCCCTTGGTGTTGGAGCCTGGGCACCCCTTCTGAGGAAGCATGGCATTTACACCTGTGGATGCCATGCCCCCTGTTCTGCTGGGGAGCAATGGGTGCCGGTTTTGGATTTGTTGTCATGTTTGCTGTGTATCTTGCTAACTGGAGTCAGATTCCTCTAGCCCTCCCTGCAGCTCTGAGGGAGGGCTAAATTGCTACTCTGTACCTTTAACTGTTGACCTTCCCTGCCTTAGGGGCTCTGGTTCTGTCTTTGACCTGGGTGTAATTACCAGGTATTTGTGGGGTTCTGGGGAGTCATGGTAGGGGAGTATTCCATTGTTTCAGCTTGCTGCTGTGTACCTGTGCCTAGTTTGGGGGCTTTCCTGAAATATTGGCCTTTTCTTAGCAGCCACCTTATCTTCACATCTCTTGCCTCTCCTTTAGAATAAGAAGATTTTTAGTGGTCTCCATGTCCCTCCCTCAATGAAGAACAGGTTTCATTTTAGCCTTCCCCACTTTTGTTCTACAAGAGAAGTCTCTGGCCCAGGCTGAGGAAGTAGTGTTCCGCCCCACTGACGTCTTGAAAGGGCCTTTTGAGTGAGTGTACTGCTAAGAAACCGGTGCTGGCTGTATGCATGACTTCCATTACAGTGCTCAGCCTATAGCGTACCCACCAGGGAGGAATGGTTAGGCTTACCCTGGCTATAGCTTTGACATAGGCTACTATTTTGGTCTGTGTTTCAGTGCTTATTATAATATAAGCAGGGTCACCGGGTTCTGTACCTCCTGAGGAGCATTCGGATGGAAAGTAAAGACATGTTTTGTGGATCTCGGACCTCGTATGTGCTGGTTTGAATGAGAATGGCCCCCACAGGCTCAGACATTTGGCTCCTGGATGGTATACTGCAAAGGATTAGGGGTGTGACCTTGTTAGAGGGTGCCTATTTTTTAAGATTCCTAAAGCCCACACCAGGCCCAGTTTCTTGCTCTCTGTCTCCATCTTGTGAATGAGATGTGAGCTGTCAGCTATTGGTCCAGCACCATGCCTGCCTACCATGCTTCCTGTGATGACGTGGACTCACCCTCTGGAACTGTAAGCAAGCCCCCAGTCAAATGCTTTCTTTTGTAAGCAGCCTTGGTCATGGTGTCTCTTCACAGCAATAGAAGGTAACAAAGACACTGTAATATTGCCCATCTCAAAGGCCCTGAGTAGGCACTGTCTATGTAGTTGCTGAGGGATTCGCCATGGTTGGAGTGAACATGAGAGGTAGTACCTTCTTAAGTAATTGTAGAAGTAGACAGTCCAGCAAAACATGGGAAACCTTATGTTGTCAGCTCTGCATAGCTGTGATTACTCAAAAGGAAGGAAGGGTTATCTTGGCCTGTGGTCTGAGATGTTTCAATCTTTGGTCAATTGGCTTTGTTGCTTTGGGATGTGACAGCAGGATTATGTCTGTTTACCACATTGGGGCTGAGAAACAAAAAGACAAATGAAGGGCATAGGGTCCCAGGATCCCCTTCAAGAGCTTGTCCCTTGTCACCTAACTTCTTCCCACTAAATGCCACTCTCTAAAGTGTTCACCACTTCCCAAGAGCACCAGGCTAACAACCAAATCTTTCACATGGAAAACTTAGAGAAAACATCAAACCCCTTAGATGTGGGACTCTGCCATTAAGGTTGAAGTCTGGCATTTCCAGAGAGCCCCTGAGCCCGGTATAAGATGACAGACTCCCTTTCTCAGCTGTGTTTCCTTTCTACCTGATCTGGGGAATCCCAGATCCTCTAAGGAGCATCACATAGCCTTCAGGAAGATTACAGGCCCAACCCTTTCCTGATAAGACACCCATTCAGCAAGCACCTGGAGATTTCTGGAAACACCCACCCTATGCTAATAAGATGTCTTGGTGTCTTGGCTTTCAACCAATGACCTTTTAACTGTACCTGGAGTTCTTCCCCTACCCATAGGATAATTAAGTATTGTGTTCCCCTTCTTATGATACGACTGTGTTATTGTATGCAAATAAAGTATTCCTGGCACTCCTAGCCCCAGCAAATAAAAAACATTCACCCTCAAAACCCCTCCCACTGCCCAAGGTTTCTAAGTCCCTGCATCACAGGAAATAAATGGGCCAGCATTATCTGTTTCATCAAAGGTCTTCTGATACTCGTCATTTATTCTGGGGAGGAAGGGCTTCCCTTCTCCCTGAAGAATTCATTGCTGGACCTTTAGAGCTTGCCTTTTGGTCAGTCAACCATGTGGTACTTGCTGCTCCAAGCTCCTGGCCTTTCAGCACCTATAGCTGCCATCTTCCTAGTGCTGTTCCACCCACCACAGTACCTGTGGGCTGGCTGTTCTTGAAGTAGCTTTCTTGTCTACCCTGACAAAACTGGGATCCCGTCTCTGCCTCTTAGTTTTGGAGCTCTGAGCGAGCTTCCATTGCTGGCTGCTCATGAAGCAGCCACCAACTTGCCCAAGTCAGTCCAGGCCCTGGTTGCTGTTTGGCTGAGTTCCAGAGCCCTGAGATACTTAGACTCTGTGCTTCATCCTTTCCCTCCCAACGTGTGCACTTGCGCTTTCATGCTAGACTGGGGCAATGGGGAATGGGAAGCTCAGGCTTCCGCCAAATGCAAAACAACATTTAGAAGCCCTGATATTTCTAATTTAGTGGGTTTTGTTTTAAGATTTATTTATTTTATTTTTGCCAGCAGAGGTGGTACACACCTTTAAGGGCTTGGAAGGAGGCAAAGGCAGGTGGATCTCTCTGAGTTTGAGACCAACCTGGTCTACAGAATGAATGCCAGGACAGTCAGGACTACACAGAGAGACCCTGTCTCAACAAAAACAAAACAAAAAACGTATTTTATTTTATGTATACTAATGTTTTGCCTATGTGTATGTATTGTACCATGTATATGCCTGGTGCCCATGGAGTTCAGAGAAAGGTATTAGATCCCTTGAAACTGGAGATAGGGATGGTTGTGAACCACCATATGGGTTCTGGGAATTGAACTTGGATCCTCTGAAAAACCAAGTGCTCTTAACTGCTGAGCCATCTCTCTAGCCTCTAGTTTGGTGTTTTAAATTATAAGATCATGATATTTGAAGATGGCTGCTTACCAAAGGTGGTGGTGACTGAGTTCAGCCATGAACCTAACAAGTGAGGCTTTCTGTTTCTGGGTTAGCCCCCAGCTTTCCCAGCTGTCAGAGCTGTCATTCAGAAAGACCAGTGCAGGGGTGGCTTCCTGAGGAGGCTTTGGTTTTAACCAGCAGTGTCTCCTCTCCCCAGATCCAGATGCAGAAGTGTGCCTTCATGCCTTGCGGCTCATCCAGTCTGTGGTTCTAGAACCAGAAGTCTTTTCCAAGGCTGCTGCAGAGCTGCGAAGCTCCTTACCCCTGCAGCGCATCCTGGCTTTGTCCAAGAGCCGCAACTCTCACCTGAAGACTGCTGCCCAGGAGCTCCTGGAAGACCTCCGTGCCCTGGACTGTAGTGTTTAGGTGTGCTTGACCACCAGGGGCTTGGTGGAAATGCCAGTGGCCCTTCCCTTCCTCAGGCCCTCTATGTTTGTATGCAAAACTAGATATCACTGTATGTCACGTGTTAGAGATTGTTGGCCTTGATTGACTAGAGATGGGCGCGAGCACCCTGCCTCTCCCTCCTGGGTGTGCACACTTGTTAGACAGCTGGCTGATCTTGCCAGAGCACTGACCAAAAAAGGTTATATTCTCCAGTCCCCTCTGAATACCTGGAAACTCTTCCAGAATTTTCTCAGAGTAGTTTCTTGCTGTCCTGGAGGCTGCCCATACTAGTAGGCTTACCCTAAAGATGGGAGTTTAGATCTACCATGTGGTCAGTGTTTCCCAGAAGCACTGTGAGTCTGTGATAACTCAGCCTCTTTCTCTGGTAACTACAGCCCACCATTCAGGCTTACCTTTGTCACCTCTTGGTGAACCTATTATTTCACATGGCATTGGACATTTGATCTCTGTTTGGTACTTCTTTTATTTTTTAATAAAGCTGAGTCAATATTAACTATCACATTCTGAAATATAATCTTGGGATTAGGAAGTTTGTGTCCTTTGTACATTATCAATGTTATTTGCTTATCAAAATACACTTTGCTTACTTTGTTCTGGCCCTTTGACTGTGAACTTAAAGCAAGTATGGGAAAATGGCCTCAACATGAGAAATATGAGATTAAATTCCATTAAGTGGCCATCCATCTGCCTCTGCACGCGTGTGTGTGTGTGTGTGTGTGTGTGTGTGTGTGTGTGTGTGTGTGTGTGTGTAGGTTCCTCTGTGTCTGTGCAGCCTTCACACTACCTAGCTTATGTTCTGAGATACTGGCAGAGGACAAAGAAAAACATACTGCACTTGTAACAGATAGCGAAAGGTGTGAGAGAATTCCACTTAAGTCAGCACACTCCATCTTTTCTCTGGGTGGCTTCTTTCAAGGCAGGACAAGTTACTGCAGGACACTGAGCTTGAACACCTGAGGGGGAGGAAGTGAATCTCAGCGTACAGTGGCAGCCTCAGCACTCATGTTGAGCTGTTTCTCTCTGTGTGTGTGGTGTTGTAGAGTGACTTCATTTATTTAAAGAGGATATGTGTTTTATGTTGAAAGAAGAACTCAGAGAAAGGCATGGCTGCTTGGCTGTCACAGGCGGCCTCTTGAGGAGTACTGATTCAGCAGAGCCCGGGAGGTGTGAAGCAGCTTAAGGCGCATGGAGGGGCAGCAGGTGTGTGTCCACCTGTGCTTGGTGGTCTGTAAGTCCCTAGCAAGGAGAGTGAGTGCACACTGTAGTGGGGCAGCCCCTCCTTCCTCCTGCTGTTTGTTTAGTGTCCTACCAGGGGAAGCTGTTGTGATTGGCCTGTCCCCCTTTCAGGATTGCTGAGATTTCTCTACCGAAAAAAGGCCTAGTCTTACGTAGATAAGAAAAAACAAACAAACAGACAAACAAACAAAACCTGCCAGGCAGGTGGTGGTGCACACCTTTAATCCCAGCACTCAGAAGGCAGCCTACTCAGCAATAATAATAATAATAATAATAATAATAATAATAATAATAATAATAATAATAATAATAATAATAATAATATACATGAGGCATATACCTTACAGGGACTGAACCCTTGTGAATTTAAAAACAAGAGATAAAGAAAGCAGTAAAGTAATACATACATGTATTTTTAATTTAACTTTTAAAGGTATTCTTCTTGTATTTGTGGAGCTAACGAGCTCTTCTTCCTTGGCACCATCAGTTTATGTGAGAAGGTGGGAAACCTGGCAGACTAAGAGCCAGACTGTACCCACTCCTCCCCACTGAGCCTCTCTGTCTGTTATTAGCACTAGCCTTGGAATCTGCTCTGTAAAGTCTGAAAGATGATCCTGGAAAGTGCACAGAGCCTTGTGAAGTCTGGGGATGGATTTGGAGACCTGTCTCTTCTCTTGCAAGGATATGATTGGGATAGGCCTTTCTTGTGTGCAACAGTTCTAGGGACAGAGCTGTGCAGCCCATGTACCAGAAGTTAAAGCATAGACTCACAAGACTGTGGCCAAAAGAAAAGCACAGCAAAGCTGCAAGTCAGCCCATGGCCAAGGAGGAGGAATGTGAAAAGGCTTGCAGGGTGCCTGCTACACCTGTCCTTCCAGACCTGCTGTTGTGTGCTACTGTCACATTACGCTAAATGTGAAGGCTGGCCAGCAGCTTTGCAGAGTTACTGAGTCCCTGAAAAACCATGACACTGACATTTGTTTTATATCTTCACATGGCATAGCTGCTTAAAGTGTCCCAGAAGGACTTTTTTGACCCACGGATAATTCTGAGTAAAGATCTTGGGGTAGCATAGGGTGTCGTGTTAGACTCAGCATCCTACCAGGACAGGTGTGAGCTCTGAAGATTGTGGGGATCCACTGAAAGGCCCTTGGGTACTTTCCCAGTCCGACCTGGGTGAGAAAGCCAGGAAGCAATTACTATGGCGAGCTCCGCAAACACTTCAACTGCCGCATCTTTGAGACTCGGCTGTCTGCTCAGAACAAGTTTGCATTTAGATTCATGTGGAGACAGGATAAGAATTTCGAGTGTGCTATACAATGAAAACTGTCTTTGTTTTTTTAAAAAAAATGTTTTTAAAGTTACAAAATACATTTAATATAAAATATTACCATTTTAAATGCCGAATTCAGCAGTATACCCATCACCACCCTCTGTTTCTAGGGCTCTGTATCTCAGACCCAGCAAATAACTCCCCATCCCCCAAGCCTCTCTCTCCTAGCTCTTGGTATTCCTGTTGTTTTTATGTCTGTGGATTTAGCTGAAACATTTGTCCCGCTTGGTCTGGCTTATTTCCTCTGCATAATGTCAGGGTTCATGTGTGTTTAGCTACTAGTGAATAGTTTGCCAAGAACATGTGTGTACAAAGGTCTACTTGAATCTCTGCTTTTGATTCTTTGGGTGTAGGCCTAGCAGTGAAATTGCTGGACCATATAGTAACGCTATGCTTAATCTTTTTTTGCTTGCATATGTGTGTGTGGTTGCACCCTCACTGTGTTGAGGTGCATGTGTATAAGTGTGAGTTTGGAGGCCTAAAGTTGGTGTCTGATGTCTTCCTTAGTCAGTCTCCACTGTATATATCGAGGCGGGACCTCTCAGTAAACCTGGAGTTTGCCTATTCCAGCTAGTCTAGCTAGCAGCTTGCCTTGGGGTTCTTTGGTCTTTACCTGATGAGTAATAAAGATTACAGGCAGCTGCCACACCCACCTGGCTCTTACATGGCTTCTAAGGGGCCAGGGTCTAAGGGTCTTCACACTTTCATGGCCAACTTTTATCCACGGAGTCAAGAAGCATACTTAGCTTCTTGGACTGCCAAAGTGTTGCGCACAGCAGCAGCGCAGTCTCTGTTCTCACAGCAGCACTGCTGCAGGGGTTCCTCATCCGCTCCTCTTTCCTGTCCTACTGAGAGCCCACCGATGGAGGCAGCCGTGAAGCAGGTCTCACTCCCTGATGGTGGATAAGTGCTGCCTGGAGTGGCCGTGGGCGTGGCTGCCGTGGAAAGGTCTGCTGAGGTCCTTGAGATACCTAGTGCCTTTTGGTGCCCAGCTGTAGGAGTTTGTATGAGTTTAGGGTCCTGTACCAGACTAAGGGCTTGCCAGTGCTTACTGTCATTTCGTGGTGTCTTTTCACTGTTTGTGGTGTCCTCTGATATGGAGGAGTCATTCATTTCTAGAAGGTCCAGCTTATGTTTCTTTCTTGCCTTACTCTCAGTGCCATGCCTAAGAAATCGCGAAGTCAGCAGTCCTGAAGGTAGCCCTTTCCTTGTTTTCATTTGACTTTTATGGTTTTATCTCTTTGGTTCAGAGCTTTTGTCCACTTTGATTTTTTTGTTTGTTTGAGACGAGGGTCTGACTTTATTGCCCAGTGTTGGGTGGAGCTCCTGGACGTAAGCAGTCCTCCTGCTTCGGCCTTTTGGGTAGCTGAGGAGCCTGCTACCACACCCAGCTCATGCATTTTTACATGTGGAGTAAGGCAAAGGTCTGGGTATGTGCATTTCCAGTTTTCTCAATACCAATTTTCCAGTATTATAATTATCATTTTAACATGTCATCACAAATGTGATTTTTTTCAGAACTCAGAAAGTGATGTGTACTTTGCTTTCTGTTTTTTTTAACTTTAGTAGCCCTTGTTATAAGGATTGTAGACTGTGCCCAGAGATGCTCCCTGACTTGCCTCTTACTCCTCACAAAGGTGAGCCTAAAGTTCCTGGGACGCATTTGGCACAGTCCCTGGCAGCTGGAAAAGTGACACCTGTTCACATAGATAAATGTATGTGTGTGTGTGTTTGGTTTTGTTTTTGGTTTTGTTTTTGGTTTTTCAAGACAGGGTTTCTCTGTGTAGCCTTGACTATCCTGGACTTGCTTTGTAGACCAGGCTGGCCTCGAACTCACAGAGATCTGCCTGCCTCTGCCTCCCAAGTGCTGGGATTAAAGGCATGTGTCACCACAGCCTGGCATGTGTGGGGTGTGTGTGTTTTAAGATTTTATTTATTATGTATACAAAGTCCTGCTTGCATGTGTGCCTGCCCACCAGAAGAGGGCACCAGATATCATTATAGATGGTTGTGAGCCACCATGTGGTTGATGGGAATTGAGCTCACTACCTCTGGAAGAGCAGTCAGTGCTCTTAACCTCTGAGCCATCTCTCCAGCCCGTCAAATGTGGTTTTTAATTGAAGGCATTTTTATATTTCCAGCCTCATGCAGAATACTTCTGTGACTGTTCATGAGCATTCCAGGCAGCAAGAAGGCAGAGGGCCGGAGAATACTCATCCAGAGCCTGCAGTGCTAGAGTGAGCTAGAGTGTAGCTGTGGAGGCCTTTGTGGTGCATGTTGTATGACAGCTGGCTTGGAAGGCGGGGGCAGGGACAACCTTGGGTTTAAATTTAAATGGAAAAAAGATTATGTTTTTTGAGCAGTAAGTGGGCACAGTATCTTTCTTTGATTGTGATGCTCTTTACTACCTTTGTACGTGTCCAGAGACCATGGTGTCTAGACTAGCAGTGAGCTGATGTCCACAAACACCTCCCCAGGATAAAAGCCTCTTCCTCCTTGGTTCCCAGGGAGCCAGGGTCCTTATGAATGAACCTGGGCCAGGCAGTGAGGCAGCCCCAAGAGGGTGCAGGGAGGATGGGAAGGCTTAGGCCAGCCTGGGCGTGGTGACTCTTCTTTCCAAGGTGAATCACAGCCACATGACAGGGTTCTCTGAGGAGCAGACATCACAAGTAAAGGCAACATACTACACATTTCTCCTCTCCTCTCCTCTCCTCACTTACACCCCCTGCATCTGATAGGGCTGTAGAGCAGCATGAGTCTGTGGGCCTGGGAGATAGGTTTCAAACCCTGTGTATTTTGCAGACAAGGCCTGTACTGTCCATGTGACTATCTTTTTGGCTATAGACTAAGTATACCTGCTCAGACACTTGGTCAGGTCTGCAGAAGTGGTGACAACTTATCACTGTCCTGCAGGACTGACCTAAAGTCCCTAGCTCACAGGATTCCAGCCAAGTGAAAGTTAGATTGCCAGTGACTCACTGACCAGGGTCTGATCAGAAGGCTGGCCTAAAGCAGAGCACCACATCCTGCTGCTGTCTTTGTTCCTGGCTTTCCTGCTACCTAAAGCCTCCCTTTCTATCTTTTTTTCTCTGGTGTTCTAGAAAGAATCTCATGTTTGGGAGTTGCCAGGAGGAAAGCTTTATTCAGGTTATACTAGAATCTCAGTGAAAACAAACCCTTGGCCTAGGGCTCAGGCGTTGGGGTGAGTGTAGTGTCTGAGGTCCACGCACCTGCCAACTGGCTAGCTCCTGGGGCCCTGTCTGTCCTGTTGACGTCATTAGCACAGGAGACTCCCAGCAAGGAACAAAGCTGCCTGTACTCTTGGGCTCTTGATCCTATCATCTTGTGTCAGGAAACCCTTGACCAAGGTCCAGGCAGGTGAAAAGGCTTCCTGTTTGTCACACTCAACTCCAGGCAAAACAGTTCACTTTGGCATCAATTCCTGCCCTGGAGGGCAGACTGTAGCCAGTGTGGCTTGTGCGAGACACACTGCAGGTTGCACTGTGGCTTTTCTATCTTAAAATTTGTTACCCCTACCCTTACTTAGAACACATTTCATATTTCCCCAGTCCTTCCAGAGCATTCTTACCTGGGCCATGCCATGTGTTGTGGAGATACAGCCTTTACTTCAGAAAAGACAAGAACTTCTAAGCTGGGGGGGGCTCAGCATCCTTCTTAAGGACTGCTGTGCAGGCTTGGAGAAGCCTCCCCGCCCCTGCCACCCTGCTGTCTCCTTTCCAAGCTTTTGTGGCTGTCAGTGAACTCTGGCCTTGTCCAGAGCAGGTAATGCTGGGCCATAGATGCACAGATCCTGCCCCCTGAAGTGGCCTCACCACCAATAAAAACAAGAAAGATGGGCAACAATTATGCCTTGGGGTGTCCAGGGTTAAGGGATGTAGGCACCATGAAAAACAAACCAAAGTTGTGGTTACTTCCACTCCTTACAAATCTGCATGGGGACATAAGTGAGCCAACCCACCTTACCAGCTTGCAAACAGTGTGCCTCATGGAAAAGCAGAACATTTCCTGAGGCTCCCAGACCTTTCCTGTCTGTTGCTACTGGCCACCTAACACTCCACAGATCCGCCTTCTGCCCACAGCCATTGGCTCTTGCGCCAGTGCCTAAGTGCTCCCCAAAAGAAAACAGTTTAGAAGAATCAGTATTCTGGAGATGCCCTCTAAGAGGCATCCCCAGTGTTAAGCTGCCCTCATTACCTGAGTCATGAGTGGTACATGGCAGGCAGGACTGGGGAAATATGAAATATGTGCTAAGTAAGGGTAGGCACATGTCAGGCCTTCTCAGGGGCAGCACTCAGCAATCGCATGCCATGCTGGTAGTGTCTGGAAAAAGACTTACATGGATCAGACTTGTGAAAATGGGGTTTAGGTATATGTAGTGAGAATTTTTGGTTTCTTTTAAAAAACACGGAAATGTTATGGGAATATGTTTTTGTTTTAATCCCAGGTGTGGGATATGGGGCTGCTCCAGACTGACCACAGCAGCTGACTGTTACTCGTCTCATGCTCTGGCAGGGGTGGGGTTTTGCCATCTGAAGATAGATTACATTTGGGATTCTGGGGATTCCTCAGAGGTTATATAGATGCAAACGCCCCGGGAGGGCCTGTGGCAGCTTCTGCTGTTCTCCCTGCTGCTGCCTCTGCTCGTCCTCGCTAATGTTGCTGGGTGCTCGTTGCTAGTTGCCAGTTGGAGAGATCCTGATGACGAAGATCAAACTTGCCCCAAAGTAACTCGAAGCTTCTTCTCCTCTTTCTCTCCTACCTAGTGTTGAGGGTTTGGAAGGGATAGGGGTGGTGGGTGTCAGGAAGTAGGAAAAAGAACCCATTAAACTAGCCAGAAGTCAGGCTATAGGTGTATGCCGTCACATACAAGAGAGCTTGTCCCTACCCAACCAGTGCCTCCAATTTCTTCTTATTTTTTAAGTGGAGAGTTTTTTGTGCTAAGAAAATCAAGCAGCTCTCCGCAGTAGAATTGAAAAGGCAGTGCAGTGTTCACATTGGCTTTCTCTCATCACCTTGGAAAGTCATGTTTTTAACCCCATCACTTTTCCCCTATTTGTATTGTTTACCTAAACAATCTGTTAAACATTATCTGCATGTCCTTGGCATCACAAGCACAACAAAGGTAGGAGTGGCACTCCAGCCAGGGACAGCGCAGTGAAGGCATGTGGTCCACCTCGCTGCCCAGTCATGGATCAGGTCACTGTCCTGTGTATAACATGTGGGCATATCTGAGAATTCAAGTGGCTCCCCATGGTTTTGCAGCATCTCCCCGGGTGTTCCAGGGGTACCCCTGTCATCAACCCTCATGTCCCGAAGAGTACAGCAGGGAGAGTGTCTGGCAAAGTTCTTCCATCTTTGGCGAAGTTCTTCAAAGACTGCACTAAAGAACTCTCCTCCATAGGACTGCAGGCCTCCGCCTCTTACGGAACGCCACAGGAGGTGTGTTTGCTCACCCCCCCAGCCACTTCTGTGCCCGGGTGGGCTTGTAGCTCTCTTGATCCTCTCCTAGTTATCGCTAATGAGACATGGTAGAAGTAGAGTCCCCCTCCCCCAGCCAGCATGTCACAAAGGAGGCCCATATTCCCGTATAGGCACAGGAAGTTCCTGCAAGACAGAGCCTCTGCTGTCCATGGACGTGGACAGCTGGAGGAACTGACCTTTGAGACTGGCCTCCCCTTCCCCTGGTTTCCTGGCCTGCTCCTTCCCTGGGGTTTCCTAAGTGCAGCAGAGCTGGCCTGTGCAGGAGTCCTGCCTCTGGCCTTGCTCTGGGGGAAGCCAGATCTTCCGAGAGAAAGTTCAAGTACATTCCCGCCTGCTGCAGGTCTGGGTGTGGGTGTTCCTGGCCATCCAGTCCTCTCGGTGTAATTTCTACCCCAGGCTGGATAAAGCCCCAGTGAGTCAGTGAGTGAGAGTGAGGGAATGTGCACACTCCAGTGAGCAGGTGTGTCAGTGACCCGGCACTCCAGTAGACTGGGCTGAAGGCAGAGTGACTCAGAGACCCGAGGGTCAGGCTCAGTGCAGGCAGTGTTTCCTAAGAGCCCAGCATGTAGGCAGGGCAAGCTTGCTGTAGCGCCGGTCTGGTCTCAGACAAGCCTCCCCAGCTGTCTGGCACATACAAGGATTAATTGTCATTGGGGAGGAAGCTGAAGGTGTCAAGATCACGTTGGAGAAGGAGTGGGCTGGGGGTTTGCACCGTACTCATTCCGTCCTTATCATCAGAGGATACTGTACAGAGATGGCGGTCTCAGGGAAGGGGCCTAGAAACTAGGTCATGCTGTGTGGTCTCTTGATTTGTTTTCCGAGGGACAGAGAGGGTCCTGCTACTGACTCAGAGAATGGGGTTGGTGGGGAACAGGGCGTCCTGGGACGTAGTGATATGTATGCACCCTCACGGTGTCGTGGGGTGGGCTTGGTGGTCTCTGTCTTGTCTACCTAGGTTGGTTTCGCTGTGCTGTGTGCACCAGGCTCCCTAGTCGGCAGGCTTCTAGGGATTCTCTGGTCTGCATCCCTCATCTCTCCGTCAGAGTTCTGGGATCATGTGCTGTGAGCTACTAGACCCAACTTGATGTCAGTCTGGGCATTCAAACTCAGGCCCTCACACTTGCAAGGAAAGTGCTTTACCCACCTGGCCCTCTCCCCAGCCCGCCTGTGCCTTTCATAGTGACAGATCCATTTCGTGTTCTGGCAAGACCGAAGGCTCAGCTCAGACTGCATTTTTGGACTCTATCACGATGTGAACTCCATCTCTGCTCCCAGTGTAGAGGGCTTATCCTGTGAAAGGATTGTGGATTCTTGGGTCATCAGGTCAGAACAGGGAGCAGAGCAAGGTTGCAGAACTCCCTTACCACAAGTTCAAGGTTAGCTGAAATAATGCCCCAGCTCCTTCCTCTGGGAAGCTGGTGCCTGGGAAGCTGGGGCTGATGGTTGAGGAGGGTACAAATAAGCCACAGTGGCCTCCTCTCTTGGCAAAACTTACTTTACTATAAATACCTTTCCTATCAAAAAGTCCAAGTGTAATAGGCTGTTTGGCCCTGGCCTTCCTGAGGATGGCCAGCTGATTGGTGGTTAGGGGGCCTTTGTTCTGGGAAAAGTAGGCGGAGCTAGCTAGCTTAATGTCTCTAGTTCTATCAGCAGCCATGTGGGAATGGCAGCTTCCAGTCTGGGGGACATCAGAACACTCAAGCATGGCACCACAGGTCTTTCTCACTGTCCTCAGAGACTGGCCCTCTGCTTCTAGTGCCCAATGCCTGCTCTGCCCAGAAAACTTGCCGTTGGAATTTTCCAGAAATCTAGACCTCTTCTCTGGAAGCAATAGGGCTGAAGCCTCTGTTTTGGCCTTAATGTATCTATTCTCCAGCTCCAGGGTCACAGGCTGATCTAGTTGGTGACATCTTAAGACACTGGTTTCTCATCCCTCTGTATCTTGACCCCTCCCCTCTTTTTTTCTTCTCATACCTGATAGCTTAGATGTGCGCTGGGTCGATGGAAGCTGGGAAGGCCTGATAGAGACCTTCCTGAGGAGTCACACCCAGACACCCTGGAGGGACCTGGTATAAAGTTGGAGCCATCTCCAGGAGCCTCTGAAATGTGTACATGTATATGTTGTCACACTCATGCCCTTGTATAGAGAAAGGTATATACACGAGACTGTGTTTGTATGCATGTACCTTGGCGTGTGTAGATTGGAATTCCCAGGCAGGCAGCCTTTGACGGGAGACAGTGCCTTCCCCAGGAGCTTGCTTTTCACACACATTGAGGTGTGCTCTGATGGGAGGGCTATGCAGGCACACTCTTGAGGCACAGTGGCCCTAGGCTACTCGCCCTGGAGGCCCTGTGCTTTCACTGGAGTGGAAGTGGCTCAGAGAAGAAGTACCTACTGCCCTATATCTCTGGGGCAGTGTCTGGGAGCCCTCAACTTCTGGTGGCCTTTCAAGTTTAGCCAGTTCCTTGCCATGTTGTCCCTTTGGAAGACCTCCTAAGGAGCACATTTCATTGCTTAAGATTCCCGGGACTTTCCTATGGACACAGGGAACAGGGGTGCAAAGCCTGCTTTTCGGTTTCTGGATTCTCTCTCTACCCCCCCCCCCCCCGAACTCTCCTAGGCTCTGACCAACACCGCTGGCGCTGGCGAGCACAATCCTTGCTGATTATCTATCTGGGTTTGACCTTCTCTGCCTGTCTCGAGCACAATCCTTGCTGATTATCTATCTGGATTTGACCTTCTCTGCCTGTCTCAGCACCCACAGTGATGCTTGGCCACAGGTCAGTAGGCAGTGCTACCAAATAGTTGAAGGACCATGAATGCTACACATTTAACCATGGCTTCTTGATCATTAAGGAACCCCCAAGCCCTGTCAACTCCTTCTAGATCACCAGCCAGGACCTTCCTGAGTCCTGGATGGGAATTTTGTTTGCAGATGGAGGACTGTTGACCCAGATGTGTGCAGCTGCCAGGCCACACAGTCCTTTGGCTCTGCACAACTTTGATGCCATGGTTTTTGCCCTTGGGCTTTGTTCTTGCTCCATGGTCCTTTTATAACCTTTTATACCTGGCTGTGTGTCTTCCTTTAGCCAGCGCTGGCCCAGGGGCCTCTTCTGAACTGTCATCTTGACTGGAGTCCAGCCTAAGTCCTAGGAAGCCTGGAAGCCTGCTACTGCAGTGTCCCTTCTGGCCAGTGTGCTCTGGCTTCGTTGCCTGATTCTCATGTGAAATCTCAAGAAGCTTCTGAGGCTGGGCCTGGGCACCAAGACAAACCCTTTCCTGTTGTACCTGCTGCACCTCCCAGGTATCACGTGGTTTGTTGCTTTCTTTTTGTTTTGTTTATGATACCAAGGATCGAGCCTGAGGCCTTATGAATGCTAGGGAAGTGCTCTACCACTGCACTGGATCTCCAGCCCATTGTATTAAGCCAGTGTCTGGCTGTGTTTCCTAGACTGGCTTGGACCTAGCTGTGTAGTTTACCTCTACCTTGAGCTTGTGATCTTGCTGTTTCAGCTTCCCAAGTCCAGCCCTTTTCCTGGTGGGACCAGTACACTGGTCAGGATGGAGTGGAGGAAGGACCCTGCATTCAGAGCGTTTTTGTGGGATAAGAAGGAGCAGAGGGAGGCCTCCCTTCTTCCTCCCTCATTTATGTGCTATGCCTGAGCCATGATGTTTTTCTAAGATGGGCAAGCCATTTTAACAGTAAGTGCGCTGATGCTGCAGAGTGGGCCAGGACAGTGACCACTCAGCCTCTCAGGCTGTGGAGGAGGAAGTGAGTCAGTCAGTGTGAGCACTTGCCACAGCAGTCACCCAGCAGGATGGAGAGGAACCATGCCCTCCTTCCTGCTCCTAGCCTGCATGGGCTCCCTCTCCAGCATTGGGGTGCTGTTGGAGGCGCTGAGCTGGATTCCAGATGTGGCTGGGACAGAAGGTACAGGAGCAGTGGTATTCCGAGAGTTCCTCCTATTCTCAGGGCCCCCTGGACCAGGGCTGAGACTCCTGAGTGTGGGCAGGGCTTCCCCACCAGAAGTTCTGAACCTGAAGGCCTGCCCAGGATTCACCGTCCAAAGAATGGCATTACCTCTTCAGTAAGGAACCTGCATGGCTCAGCTAGTGTGAGGAGGGAGGGCAGGCAGCAAGCCTTTGTGCTCGGGCTGGTGGTGGTGGGGCTATAGAAGGAGCGAGTCTGCGTGTCGAGACCGCGAGATGTCTACTAGAGGAAAGTGTGAGTTGTGAATGACAGCACTGCACAAAGCCCTAACTGCACACAGGATGCAGTGGGGACATGGCGGAAGGCCTGAGCGGCCTAATCTACCCAGAGCTGCTGGGCCCTGGCCACACCAGCACACAATTCACTGATCTTCCCCAGATGTGGGCTCTGTGCGGACCCGCCCCGCTGGCCTTTACCCCAGCACAGAGCGATGAAGGATTACAGCAGGAGGAGCAGTCTTCCAGGCCATAGGTGAGGCAGGGCTGTCCTGAGTCATGCTGCAGGAGCTTGTCTCTGTGCCCATCAGCTGGCCTGTGCTCTTGCCTGCTGTTTCCTGGTGGCTCCCTGTGGCTGACACGGTCTCTTCCTGCAGTGCAGCAGCACAGGGTTGCTCTGAAGGATGGGTGGGAGCCTGGCCAGGCCTCAGCTGCTGCAGCTGTTGCCTGGGGACCCCATAGGGGTCTGTGGAGCCTGCTAAGGGTAGGCTGGACCTTCCTCCCTCTAGGCGGCTCTAACCTCTCAGGGCCTATGTCCTCAGGGCCATACATCCTGCTGACTCAGCCAGCCAGCCCTGCCCCAGCACTCTCTGCCCTTCCAGGCAACAGTGGCCGCCTAGTCTGAGTACTCCTAGCTAATGAGGCCCAGCTCACATATGTCTCATTGGAGGGGAGTCCCTTGAGACCCCTCTACCCTTCAAGAGGTCACTGTCCTTTTGGATTCTAGCTGTCATGGGGCCAGAAGGATCCTTTGCTTGAAGCCTCTAGGGGTAGAGACGTTCTGCATGTACACTGTGCTAGTAAATGGGATTGGGCGGCCTATGTGGCCAGGATGGGGGGGTGTACCCACTTACTGGGCCTGGAAGAGCTGTCTGGAAAAGGACCACTAGAACCCAGGGTTTGCCAATGGAGACAGCGGGGTTAGCAAAAATTGCCCCAAGGAGCTGGGCATCATGGAGGCTGAAGTAGGAGGGTTGCTGTGAGCCAGCCTGCTCTTCATAGTGATTTCCAGACCAGCCTAAGCTATGGAATGAGACCCTGTCTCAAAGCTGCCACCTCCCTTATCTAAGTTTCTGAGATCACCGTGGAACAGGGGACAGAAAGATTATAAGAGCAAGAGAAAATGGGGTTTGCTGCGAGATCGTGTCTCTTAGGAGTGTCAGAAGCTACACCCAGAAAGTCTCACCAACATGGATGCCTAAACATAAGCTCTAATCAAGGACAGTAACCATATATATGCCAATGTGGATAATATTAAATATAATAAAAAAGTAAAAAAAAACCACAAACCATTACAAGGAATAATGACACTTAATTCCATGCAAAATAAAAATTGCTCACAGTATCAAGAGAAAGACCAATAGCCAAATAGAAAAAAGGGCACGTGTCCCAAACAGGCATTGGGCAGTTTACCTTGCAAATGTGTCACTCTCTGCTGAGGAACCAGCGTACTTGACCATGATGGGAGCTGTGTTACATCAGCCAAATATGCAGGAACAACTTTATCCCCTGATGCTGGGGAGCAGCAGATTACACCAGAAAGCTGCATGCCTGCCTGGGACCCCCCAAGCATGTGCTCAGGTGTTCAGCAGCCCCCAGTGTCCAGTAGCAACCTGGCACAGCTGTGTACACTCACCCAAGGGAAGAGAGTGAGAGCAGCTCAATGCAAAGACCTACTCTGGCTTTCAACATGGATGGCCACATGCATGTGGACACTGCTCAGTAATGGAAGGCCGAGCGGTGGAGTAAGTCCCTAAAGATGCACACTGTGGTTCACATCCTGTGAAACTCAGAACCAAGCAGAGCTTACTGTTGTGCATGTGATTTAAGGTGTAGGGGAAAGGAAGAGTCTGCCAAAGCTCAGAGTCAGGCAGGTGTGGGGGCTGGGCAAGGAGTGGGGGATGGAAGTGGTGGCCAACCCGCTTTGGTGCTGAGGATCCCGGAGCGGTTAGCTTCGTAAGTGTCTGCAGTGTGAAAAGTGAGTGAACACTGTAAAAGTGAGAGAGCTTCCTCCCCACCCCCACCCCCGACTGACTTAGCCAAGGCTGTCCCCTTTGTGTCTCTGACTTAGCCAAGGCTGTCTCTTTTGTGTCTTTGGGTCTGTGGTGAGGGAGAACCCCTGAAAAGAAATGTTGTTTCTCGCACTCTGCTGCTTCCATTATGGGCTAGAGTCGGGGACTGCCTGCCCAGTGCCCTGTAGGAGGTTACCTGCCCCCCACACCAAGAGCACTAGCATCTGCCCTCTGCTCCACCAGAAAGAACACTGAGCTCTGGCTTGAAGCCTGCCCACTGGACTTCTGACCATGACACCAAGGCCCATCTCTGTGTGGGTGACTCTGGCCTGACACAGTGAGGGGCTTGGAGGCCTGTTGAAAGCCAGGCAAGGCTGCTGCGAGTGCCTTATGGAGGTGAGGGCTGTGGGGGCGGGGCCTGCTCCAGGTGAGCCAGTGCTGACCTCTCACCTGGAGGGAGGTGCCTTAGCCCACCCCTCCCATCTCCCTGGGCTCTCTGCAGCCCAGGATGTGCAGCAGTAGCAAGGTCATCTCATAGATACCGTGGGTGTTACAGCTGCTTTGGTTGGTTTTTTGTTTTCGTGAAATGCATCTGAAACCGATGATCTTAGTCATTTCTAAGCGTACAGTTCGGGATGTCAAGCACAAGCACGTTACTGTTATTGGGCGGCTGCCAACCCATATGCCTCCAGATGCTTTTCGCCTTGTTGAAGCTTGGTCCCCACTGAGCAATAGCTCTCCTCCTCCGTTTGCTTTGGAAGAAAGTGCATTTTGGTTGAGGCGCCGCTGTTAATCAGCGGGGCCAAAGCTGAAAGCACATGGTGTCTGCCTTAGTTAGGGTTTCTATTGCTGTGACAAAACACCATGACCAAAAAGAGGGGAATGGGTTTATTTTTACAACTCTCAGGTCACACTCCATCACTGAAGGAAGTCAAGGCTGGAACTGAAGTAGAGACCAGGCTTGGGTGCTTCGTACTGCCTTGCTCCTCATGGCCTGCTGAGCCTGTTTTCTCCTACTGCCCCCCAGCACGCAGGCACACACGTGCACACACACACAAGTTTCTCAGTGTAGCCCTGGCCAATTGATAGAGATAGTTTTGGCTTCCTAGAATGCTTTCATTATCCCTTCCTAGGACTTAGATGGCACCACAGGAGCATATAATTTTGTAATTCTCCACAGAAACAGAAAAAAACTTATAGCCAGGACCAGAAGACATCAAAGAAATAAAGTGCCCTGGGGCCAGCACAGCAAAGGCCAGCCCTCAGCACAGTGCTTTCTACAGTAGGCCCTGAGTGAGGGCTTGGAGAGCTCACCCACAGGACAGGGCCGCAAGGAACAAACACTGCTACACTGCAGCTTGTTGCTGACAGCTGGGGGTTCCTAAGGAAGGCTTTCTAACAGCCAGCTCAGAGGTGCTTCCAAGGCGCAGACCGCCTTTCAGGGGAGAAATCGGCACCTCCCTGCAGCTGCCTGCCCCTAACAGCAAAGGCCTGGACTTACAGGTCCTGATCTGAGGGCAGCCTTGGTCCTCAGCTCCTGTCCCTTATCTGCCCAGCCACCCCCACATGCTGCTTCTGAGACTGACGGAGCATATGCTTCTGTGCCTGAGGGGCGGCCACCATGACCCTCTGGAGGCCGGCCAACCTCTAAAGCATGGGGAGGCTCACAGGGCCAGAGCTGGCTGCTCAGCCCCACCCACTGCCCTGTCAGTAATGCTAGGCAGGTAAGTGATGGGTCACCCTTCTTACTCACCCTCACCTCCACACCTAACATGGCCTCACAGCAGACAGCTTTGCAAGCTGCTTGAGTCACAGCCCCATGAACTTGGTGGAGAAGCACACTTTGTGGCTGTTTCCACATCTGGGGGCTGGGCTGAGATGATGACAGCAGGGCCTCCCTTGAGGGCTGGCTGCCTGCACAACACCAGGTGAGCTTGGTCCCTGGGAATGTACCCCCACCCAGGCACAATAATCTGTAGCAAGGGAGTGGTACCACATGCTTTTGGCTTGGTCCCTTCTGAACTGGCACTGTGGAACCTGGGAACAGCAGAGTCGGCCCCGGGGGTGGGGTGGGGCCCAGTGAGTTTTCCACCTGTCAGGGATGGGTTAGAGACGTCAGGAAAGTGCCTGCCATTGCTCAGACATGGCCCACAAGGGATTATCAGGCCTCCAGTGCAGCTGGTAGGGAGTCCCAGCTGACATTTTTTACAAGTTCTAAGCCTGCCTCTCTTAGAAGTTTTAGGTCCAAGGGCAGGATGCTGGGAACCTGGCTTTCCAGTCGGGCTGAGAACAAGATCCGGGAAGACAAGATTTGTCCCTGCCTGTGGTTGGGGAGACCAGTGTGTAACAGGGTCAGCTTGCACTCTGCCCTGAGGCTTAGGCCACTTTCAAGATCCTTTGCCTCATCCCTAGTCTGTGTTCCTGTGGCTTTGAAACAATGACGGGAGGCCCTTCGCTCTCTAGGGAGGTTTTGCCAGGAACCCAGTGTTCAGGAAACACAGATCCATGCCAGCAGTAAAGCAGGGAGCAGCCTGGACTGCTCCCCTGGGCTCTGTGTGACCTTGGGGAACAGGAGCAGGCAGCCTATGGAGCTGAAACAGCCAGCTGCTGAGTCCTGTGCCTTCCTCACCCCAGGGAGCCACCACCTTGCCTGTTAGCTGCTTCCCTCAGGGCAGGACAGTGACCAGGCTTCCTGGAACTAGCCCAGGGAGAGGTATCAGTCAGGGCCAGGACCTAGGCTGAGGCTGTGGGTGGAGGGCCCTGTTGGTCCCCCCCAGGAGAGATACTGAGCCTTCCAGAAAATCCCAGCCACCAAGGTTTGCTGAAATCCTGACCTCAAAAGGAAAAGATGGAATTCAGGCTCTGGTAGGATGGAGGAAGAGTTCCCCTGTGGGCTTGCCAGCCAGACTCAACTACACAGATCAATCCACTCACAGGAAGAGCATGTGTATAAGGGGAGGTGGGGTGTGTAAATAGATAGATAGATAGATAGATAGATAGATAGATAGATAGATAGACAGACAGACAGACAGACAGACTGCCCTAGGCTGCGATCCTAGTCTGTGAAATGAGACAGTCTGAACCTCTATATCTTTTCCCATGAGGTTCCTGTATAGAGGGGACGGGAAGCTGGGTCCCTGCCCAAGAGGATGCCCCATCTGCATCCTAGTGGCCACCTGAGATGGTCTGGGCTGTCACCATGAGGAGAGCTTTGTTCTCATGGTGCTCTTCGTTCCTCTGTGGACCAGGAGGGAGAAATATCTGTGTAAAGCACAGGTCACCTAGGAAGGAGGAGAGGTGGGTTGCAGAAACCGGGGCCACCTAACCAGACCTGCGGGGACCAAAGCAGCTGGCCTCAAAGTGCCTGCACTTCAAGGGCAAACTCCGAGCATATGGACAGCCAAGGCATCCCTGCTTCTACCCAAACATACAGGGATCTGCCTTCCTTCGTTGCTTCTCATTCTTAAATAGTGCCAGGCACCCATGTAGACATAGGGGACAGAGCAAGACAGGCAGAATCCAAATGGGATGGAGATGGCAATGGAATGAGTCGCTGAGCAATACACCACTGCCAGGGGAGAGCTAGGACAGGAACGGGCACAGGCTAGGGATGGTAAAGACTCCAAGGCTCTGGAAAGCCAGGTACCTTAGGGGACTGTGGCAAATTGGCAGACATGGGAGGGTTCAGACTGCCTTGTGGGGTTTGGAGCCCACTACTGTCCTCATTGCCTAGTTGGCAAGTGATTAGAAGCAGGCAGGGTCAATGGCTTCCCGTGCTACCCTGGTGGTGGACTGACCCAATCCCTCAGCAAGGCATGTGATTGGCAGATGACTGATGATGGTGGCCTAAGTCAGTAACCAATAGTAGCCAGAGGTGGTCTGTGTTCCAGGAACAGAGACACCGCCCCTCCACAGTTCTAGGTAGGGGAAGGAATGGGGCGGGGCTATCTGCTTGCTGTCCAGGGTCTCAGAGATCTGGGAGTTATAAATGGAACAGAGCAGCTGCTGCCACAGCATCTGGAGCAACAAAGCCAAGGTCCCATGGCCCCAGCTGGGAGCTAGAGGCTGAATGGGCCTTGGCTTAAGGGCATCTCTAGCCAACCCCTCCATTGCCGTCACTCCAGCTGTAATGAGATTCTGGCTGGAGGCGGCATCGCACTGCCTGCTACTCAGTATGAAACTCCAGTTTGGGAGTGGGAGACCCATTCAGAGGACACTGCCCCAGCCTGTTTCCCAAGTATCTGAAGAGGTGGCAGACAACCTCAAGAGCCACAATGGTGCTGGTGACAGAGGCACTGAGCTCTGGAGAGGGTGGGTGTCTATCTGGAGCCCTAGCTTAGGGTCCAATACACCCTGTGACTCTCTGTGTACATCTTGCCAGATTCAGGACACCATGATGGCTGGAAATCCATGAGTGGTTATCCTTGCAGGAGGCCCCAAGACTGAAGGAAGATTTGGAGAGGCCCAGTTAGAAGCTATAGCGAAGGGTGCCTCATGGCGCTGCACCAGGTTAGTGTTGACAGAGTTATGGAGTTGGTGGGGAGCGACAATGCTCTGGGAGGTCCTGGAAGAGTACTGCCCATCCCGCAACTGTAGCCAAGCTCCACTGGGCGTCAGACCCTACCAGAGCTAGACCAAGGAGGCCTTGTGGACATGACTACTCAATGCAGGCGTGGCCCACATCTCAGTTGTCTGCTTGACACCCAGAGGAGCCACACTGTGTGCTGCCAGAACAGCTGGCTGTGCATCAGAGCCTGTGGCTGTCCTGGTGTCTGCCCCAGCTAGGCTGGAGGTGGGCTGCACTGTAGCCTATGACTCTCTCCTTCCATCCCTTAGCTAAGGAGATGTGGGCAGAGTGAGCAAACTGCCCATGGCAAGGAGCTCAGAGGGCAGGCTTCGCTCCTCCACGTGCCTACCATTAAGGCAGGGTAGAGGGGATGGTGATAGCGTCGGTGCAGATGCAGGAGCCAAGCTCATCTGCCCAGGGCCTGGGGACTATGCATTGCTAGGCCCCTTTTGTTTTATTGTTTGCAAGTTTAGGGGGACCAAGAGGCACCCACAGCTGATGTCCCATGCTGTGTTGGTCAATCTTCCCAGTAAACCTGAGTGGATTGACAAAGCCTAGGTCATCATGAGCCATACATTGAGTGTGTCTGTGCGCATGTTTCTGGGCAGGATTACCCGAGGGAAGAGTGTGGGCTGTACCATCCTGTGGGCTGGGGTGTTAGAGACGCAAAAGGAAAACAAAGTGAACTGAGCATGGCTTCCATCACTTGGGGCTTCCTGACTATGGCCTCGTCCCACTGCACCATGCCTTCCCCCCATACACACAGTGGGAGCCACCTTCAAACTCTGAGCTGAGAGAATCCCTTCCCCCCTCCTTGCTTGCCATGCATTTGGTAGTCGTGCCAAGTTGAGGATGAGTTCTCTTACCTCTCTTCATTTGCTAGGGATGCCCAACAGTGATCAGACTGGGTGCTTTCCATCATGGATTTCTCATAGTATGGAGATGTCTGAAATTGAGGCAGGCTGCTTCTCTCAATTTGAAGGAGACTGTTGCTGGCAGCCTTTGGCATTCTTTGGTTTGTAAAAGCCCTGCACCAACTTCTGCCTCTGTTTTTACATGATCTCCATGTGTGTCACATGATTTCCATGTGTGTCACATGATCTCCATGTGTGTCAGTCTGTATCCAAACATCTCCTTCCCATAACGACACTACGTGCATCAGACTGAGGCCTGATTTGCTCAATATGGCTCCACCATACTAATTGTATCTACAATGGCTTCATCTCCAAATCTGGGGTCCCTCTCACGTGTCATGGGAATAGGTCTCCATCAGAAAATTATAAGGACCATGGGCCAACCCATAACCCGCTACAAGGAGGAACAGCATAGAGATACCAGGTCTTCCACTTTGACCTTCACTCTGAACCCCACTCTGAATTCCAAGGCAGGAAAGAGGAAGAAGAGACAAGGCATTCAGCTGGAAGGGTGGAACCAGCTGCAGTGATCAGGTGCAGAGAAAAACTTATGCAAATGTACGGAAAACCCCTTTCTTGGCTCAGTTAACTGTTTAAGTTGGGCTAATACAAGATTAATGTATAGAAATTAATCATATCAGTTCACTGGTAGCAGAGAAGTCAAAACTAAAGCAGAGCCACTAGTCAATGCGGGGTATCTAGGGATGAGTACTACGGAAACTGTTCAGATTGACTCAAAAATACAAAGCATGGCCGAGGGAAAGAAAAGAACTAAATTAGATGCCGGCTAGTGAGATGGCTTAGCAGCTAAAGGCTCTAGCTGCCCAACCTGGTGGCCTGAGCTCAAATCCCAAGACACACAGGGGGAAAGAAAGAACTGAGTCCTTCAGATTGTCCTCTGACCTCCACACATGCACCGTGACACACTCAGGGGCTCTAGGTAGGTAGGTAGGTGGGTAGGTAGGTAGGTGGGTAGGTAGGTAGGTAGGTAGGTGGGTAGGTAGGTGGGTAGGTAGGTAGGTAGGTAGGTAGGTAGGTAGGTGGGTAGGTAGGTAGGTGGGTAGGTGGGTAGGTAGGTAGGTGGGTAGGTAGGTGGGTAGGTAGGTAGGTAGGTAGGTAGGTAGGTGGGTAGGTGGGTAGGTAGGTGGGTAGGTAGGTAGGTAGGTAGGTGGGTAGGTAGGTAGGTGGGTAGGTGGGTAGGTGGGTAGGTAGGTAGGTAGGTAGGTGGGTAGGTAGGTAGGTGGGTAGGTGGGTAGGTGGGTAGGTAGGTAGGTGGGTAGGTAGGTAGGTGGGTAGGTGGGTAGGTAGGTAGGTAGGTAGGTAAATAGGTAGGTAGGTAGGTAGGTGGGTAGGTAGGTAGGTGGGTAGGTAGGTGGGTGGGTAGGTAGGTAGGTAGGTAGGTAAATAGATAGGTAGGTAGGTAGGTAGGTAGGTGGGTAGGTAGGTAGGTAAATAGATAGGTAGGTAGGTAGGTAGGTAGGTAGGTGGGTGGGTGGGTAGGTAGGTAGGTGGGTAGGTAGGTAGGTGGGTAGGTAGGTAGGTAGGTAGACAGGTAGGTAGGTAGGAAGGTGGGTAGATAGCTGGATAGCTAGATAGAACAAATGGAAAGAGAAGCTGGGTCTGGTGTTGGAATTACAGTGTTAAATGTCTATTCTGTGCATTAATCTGCCCATCTAAAGCAATCCAACCAGTATCCTAAGAGTCTTTTGTTGAGAAGAGCAGTGGTTGTCAACTCTGTAGGGAACTGGAAAGGAGCTAGAATGACTGAATAAAATCTGGTAAGTGCACAGTAGCCAGGCCTGTGACCACAGCCGCTCTGAAGTCTGGAGTTAAAAGACTGGAACTTAGTGGTAGCATATCTCAAAAAATGAAAAGAGGGTGGTGGCGGCGGTGCGTAGGAGATGCTGAGCTAGGAGCTCCAAGTCCAAGTTCAACCAACACTACTGAAAGGGAAAAACAGACAAATTTAAGTTTGGAGGACACACATAATCTGACTTTAAATTTAGACTTTAGTATTTAAGTTACCACCGTGGTGAAGGCATGCCATTGGCATGAAGCTGTGTAATCTGCCAGGGGAACAGAACAGACGCACAAATATATGGGCTGTTCCATTTTGTTGAAGATGCTGTCTTTTTTCCACTGTATGGATTTGGCTCTTTTGTCAAAAATCAAGTGTCTGTAGGTGTGTGGGTTTATGTCTGGGCCTTTGATTTGATTCCGTTGATCAACCAGCCTATTTCTATGCCAGTACCATGCTGTTTTAATTACTGTTACTCTATAGTACAGTTTGAGATCAGGGATGGAGATTCCTCCGGAAGATCTTTTATTGTTGTACAGAATTATTTTAGCTTTTCTAGGTTTTTTGTTTTTCCATTTGAAGTTGAGAATTGATCTTTTAAGGTCTTTAAAAAATTGTGTAGGTATTTTCATAGGGATTGCACTGAACTTGTAAATTGCTTTTGGTAAGATGGCCACTTTTACTATGTTGATTCTCCCGATCCACGAGCATGGGAGATCGTTCCATTTTCTCATATCTTTTTCAATTCCTTCTTCAGAGACTTGAAGTTTTTTTCATATATATCTTTCACTTGCTTGGTTAGCCTGCCCAAATTGTTGTACCAACCAAGGTACATGCAGTAAACCTAGACCCCCTGTTTAGATCTAGCCAATGCACAGCTCATTCTCCGTGGTTGTGAGGAGAGCAGTGACTGCCTCCGACATGAATTCTAGTGCCCCAATTTGATTACTTCCCCATTGATGGGGAGGCCCGGTGGCACACAGAAGAAAGCGAAGTAGGTTATTTGGATGAGACCTGATAGGCTGTGGTCATATGGTGGGCGAGGATATCTCCTTCTCTCAGACGTACAGGGGAGGGGAATAGGGAAAAAGAGGGACGGAGGGGGGAATGGGAAAATACAAGTGAGGGAATAACAATTGGGATATAATCCAAATACATTATAATAATAAAAAAAGGTGCAAAGGCTGTTCAGTGGAGCCATGGAGCCATGCGGTGGTGCACACCTTTAATCCTAGCACAGCCATATATAGCTCTGTGAGTTCAAGATTGCATTCTTCATCTCTGCAGTACAGGCTGCATATGAGACGTTATCTCAAACAGTAAACAAAAAACAAACAAATAAAAAAGAAAATGAAGAAGAGGACAAGGAGGAAAGACAATTCTAGATCTGGGAGATTTGTTCATAGAAAAGGAGTAAGGCTTGCATCTGGAATACTGTGTAACTGCCTCGGTCCCACAACACCAAAACTGTCCAACATCAAAAATGAGTACTGTGAATGACATTTACCGAAGATGAGATGTAAGTGGCAGTCATCTGGCAAGTTCAGCACCATCAATCATCAGGAAGATGCAAATGAGAGCCCTGCCCAGAAGCACAGTTCAATAGAGTGTTCAAAGCTCTGTGCCAGGTGTTGAGCTGTGGGGAAGCTGACAGTCTCCTACCACGCTAGCATGGCCGAACCTTGGTAAAGCCACTCTAGAAAACAGTCTAGGGTGAGGGGGGAGACACTGGGGAGATGGCTCAGTCGGCAGATCATGTGCTGCACAAGCATGAGGACCTGGGTTTTGATCCCTAGCACCCACATAAAAAGCCAGGTATAGTGACATGTTCCGGTAATCCAGCTCTGAGGAGGTAGACAAAAGGATCCCTGGGGCTTGCTGGATACCCAGCCCAGCTGAGTAAGTGAGCTCTGAGTTCCGTGAGAGACTTGTCTGAAAATAAGATGGTGAGTGGTTGAGGAAGACACCAGACATTATCTGGTGACATCAATATGCACAGGCATACATACCTGCTCACCCCACCCCCATCCCCACCATATATATACACAGAGACACACAGGAACAAGTGCACAGGATATCACACACACACACACACACACACACACACACACACACAAACACATGATCTGGAAGTTTCTTTGAAAGCTAAATGCATGTTGTTAAGGAAAAAAAAAAAGGAATTTGGATATGGCCAGGCAGTGGTGGTGCACACCTTTAATCCTAGCATTCGGGAGGCAGAGGCAGGCAGTTCTCTGAGTTTGAGGCCAGCCAGGTCTACAAAGTGAGTTGAGGACAGCCAGGGCTGTTACACAGAGGAACCCTGTCTCAAAACAAAAACAAAAACAAAAACAATAAAACAAAGCAAAACAAAAAAAGAAATGGCTTGTGCTGCCTTGGTTCTAGCACATCGGTGTCGCCCTGGTTCTAGCACATTGGTGTCACCCTGGTTCTAGCACATCGGTGTCACCCTGGTTCTAGCACATCGGTGTCACCCTGGTTCTAGCACCTTGGTGTCGCCCTGGTTCTAGCACCTTGGTGTCGCCCTGGTTCGAGCACATCGGTGTCGCCCTGGTTCTAGCACATCGGTGTTGCCCTGGTTCTAGCACATCGGTGTTGCCCTGGTTCGAGCACATCGGTGTTGCCCTGGTTCGAGCACATCGGTGTCGCCCTGGTTCTAGCACATTGGTGTCGCCTTGGTTCTAGCACATTGGTGTCCAAAGGTGGAACTTTGGAGATTAAATCCAAAGGGCTCTGACTTCTTCAGTAGGTTAACTCATTGGTGTGTTTGTGAAAGGGTGGCATTACGGGAAGGTGGTGGCATCTAGGAGTATGGGACCTAGTTGGAGGTAGCTAGTCACTGGGAACATGCCCTAGGAAGGCACACTGAGTCCTTAGCCCCTTCCTGTCTGAATGCTTCCTGGCTGTCATGAGGTAATCAGCTTTACCTCCACACTTTCTGCCATGATGCTTGCCTTACTTCAGCCTTGGCTGCTTGGACCACTGGACCACATGGCTGCTTGGAGACTGCTAAGTGAGGAGCCAGGAATGTGCCTGTGTGGGATCCCTTTGGGCATTTTAGAATGTCCTAGCTGGCCTCTAGTAGCCAGAAGCTCAGCTGTGGCTGTCTGGTTTGCTGGGAAAGGAGGTAGGGAATGAAAGTAGGACCAGTGGTGGGGTAAAGCCAGAGGAGAAGCAGGAGGCCTCCCAGGATCCTCAGATGGGATGGGCACGCTCACTTTTGTATTGTTGCCAAGAGTTTCCCCATGGTTTACATCAAACTGCACCGAACCCCACGCTTTAGCTAGTGTCTCCATACATTTATGCCAGAAGGAACCAAACATCATTCGAAACATGGGTAAGTTGCTGCATGTCAATTATGGCTCAGTAGGGTCATTCGAATGTCACATAACAACTAAATCTCCAGCCTAAGGAAGATCCTAGAGCTAGAACTTCCCCAAAGGATGCTGTTGCATGTGTGCACATGGATGCATGTATTTATTGTATGTCTATATACTTTTCCAGAAACCCCTCTCATTTAGAGTGTGGATTTATAGAGGTATACATTACAACTCAGATGGGCAGACTCAATTCTTCTTTAAGTTTATTTTTAATTTATATTGCCTTTAAATCCCAATCATACCTCCTCTCTCCTCTCCTCCCGGGCCCTCCCGACTCAATTCCTTCTAGCCTGTGATCCCAGAACTCCTAAAGTAGAGGCAGGAGAACGAAGGTTCCAGGCCAGCCTGTGCTTCATGGCCAGATCCTATCTCAAGCAAACCTTCCTTTATCCGAAGACCCTTCCTCTGTAAAAGGTCACCCATCTGGCTGAGCTGAGAGCAGAGGCCCCCACAGTCAGCACTGCTTGGGTCGTGCTGGGCTGCCTTCCTTTTCTCTAGTGCAAGGGGAGCAGGATGCCTCGTTGCCTCACGTTGGAACTCCTTACTTATTCCATGCTACATTGGTTTTAAAAAAAAAGTGTATCTGGGGATGTAGCTGCGTTTATAGATTCCCCTCTGAGCTTGCATGAGGCCCTGGGCTCAATCCCCAGCATTACATGAGCTGGGTGTGGTGGTGCACACCTGCAGTCCCAGCATCTGAGAGGAGGCAAGAGTTCAAGAGTGTGAGACCAGCCTGGTCTGTAGGTGGAATCTCTGTCTCTCCCTCCCTCCCTCCCTCCCTCCCTGCCTCCCTCCTTCTCTCCCTCCCTTCCTCCCTCTCTCTCTCTCCCTCCCTTGCTACACACAGAAGAGGCAGCCATATTTCCTAGAGAAGGTTCTATGCTAGAAATGGGTCATAGAAGGAACTGGGGGGCACAGATGGCCAGCCAGAGCCCCCGGGCCTGAGAAGAGTCAGGGCTCCCTGCAGCAGGGCCTCCCTCAGCCCAGGGCCCTGCAGATTTGGGAGGAGACCTGTGATCAAAGGACATCTAGGCAGAAGGGAAGTGGGCAGAGGTTCCTTCCTGCTCTGTACCCCAAACTTCTGTACACCCTGAACACAGACAAAACGTCCTGGGCTCTCCCAAGTGGCACGTGGCCAACTTTGACCAGAAGCACTGTGACCAGAAAAGGGCAACCTTTGTCATCTGTTCTGTTTTCTGTGTCTGAATGACCCAGCCTGGCTGCCAGGGTGAATAACAAGCCTCGACTGCACCCACTGAGTCACTCCAGGCAGGTGGAGGGGACAGCAGCCTAGAAGACGGCGGGTGCTGGGGAGGTGGGACTCCTGCCATCTGGCTTGCCGGGACTGTGCTCCCTAGCAATCCATGTGAGACCCAGAAGCAGGGCAGATGGCCCCTGCGGCTATGCATAGGCCACAAGGAATTAAATGTCATGTCCCAACAAGATATGCCAAGGGACAGAAGCCAGCCGGGGTGGGGCCGAAAGCAGTCTTCTGGGAATAGCACGCTCCTAATATTTGCAACTAGCTTGCTGTGGTGAATCGCTGGGCTTTCTCTAAAGCACCTGTCACGATGTAGAGTTACATATTCACTTGGGAATTTGTCCTGGGTTGAGTTCTGTCCCCTCCTCAAAGATGTTAAGTACTAACCCTTAGGGCTTCAGAAGGACCCTACTCAGTGTGAGGCTTTTGACAGATGTGATCGAGTCAGGACGGAGTTCACCTACAGTGAGAGGCACCTGAATCCAGCATGACCAGTGTCCTGTTAAAGGGGGGAAACTTAAGGGCTGAGGTGACATGGGGGAAGGGAGGGTGAAGTACTTGTTGCCTGAGTAGTTTGAATCCCCAGAACCCATGTAAACGGGAAGACAGTGTCATAGCATCTATAATCCCAGTGTACTTGCCAGGAGTGGAAGGTGGAGACAGGGCACCCTCTTCAGAAGCTTGGGGCCACTGTCCAGGTAACTCAGCATAAAGAGGCTATGTCCTACATAAGATGGAAAGCTGAAAACCAACACCCAAAAGTCTTTTGTGACTTCCACACATGCTGGGGCACACACATGCCCTCACGTGCATCCATGAGACAGGCATGCACGCATATGCACACACACACACACACACACACACACACACATACACACACACACACACACACACACACTGGGTGTGTGGGAGTCCCAGGGTTGGAGATTTGGACACAGACTTATACACATGGAGACCATGGTCACACAAAGACAAGGGCAGAGAGCTGAGAAATTCCTCTAAGAACCATGAATTGCCCGACACTGCCATGGAACTCTCAGCATGAGGGCAAAGCCTGGGGAAGACTCCCTGAAGCCTCAGGAGGAGCCAGCCAGCCTGCCTGCACCTGGCACAGACGTGGGCTTCCAGCTCTGAGACAGTCTGTCTGTACTTTGTTCTGCAGTTAGCTGGCTGACAGATGGGGGCTCCACTCAGACAGCAAGCAGTGTGTCACTTTGTCATCTGGACCCCCTCATCCCCTGCCTGGTGGGGCCTTGGAGCCTATAAGCATGCAGTTGAGGATGCTAAGGACCCTTTGCTTGACCTCTCAGCACCCATTGCCACCTGTGGCCTTGGTGAGGTTGACATCTGTCTCTGGAGCAACTGGAAGCCACCATGCCTGGGGTCTCCATCGCTGCATCTTCTGAGCTGGATGCAAGCTCCCCTAAGCAGGTGGGTGTCACCAGTCAAGGGTGGAGAACCCCTTCTACTCCTCCCTTCAGCTCAAGGATGTAGGCATCACCAAGGCCTTCTGAGACCTTGCCCCTGTGTGTGCACACGAGTAGTTGAGTGCTGGAGGGCAGGAGTGGTGGCTGTCTTCAAGGCGGGTAGTTCCCTTCTGGAATCACTGGCAGACATCAGGAGGACATATACACTTGACTCAGTGGTCCACACTGGAGGATGAGCAGCAAGGCCCCCTTAGGTGAGAGATCTAGAGAGGGTTCCTGCTCCTGCCCTCTTTCACAGGAAAGAATAGAGCCTCCTTCTCTGCCTCCCTCCGCTAGAAGGCAGAGGTCCTGGCTCACTGTGTCTGGAAATATTACATGTATATGAAAGCCTGCTCCAAGTAAACATGGCTCCTCCTCCCCTCCTTCTGTCCTCTTCCTGTCCTCTTCCCCTCCTCTCTTTTACCCCTGGGCAAAGGAGGCCTTAAGGAAGTGAGTCTACCCCAGCCTTTCTGTGAGTTGCATGGCAGGGTTGGGGGTCTCTTCACCTGGGGATCCATGAGTGGGGACCAGGATTGGCTGCCACTCCACTGTGGTGTGTCTACGGACTTTCTCCCCCCTTTCTGAGGCTCTGCCCTTCAGGGAGAAGGCCTGCTGTGAGGTGAGATGAGTTAAATTGTGTGGCAAATGCATCTCTGAGGGCACCTTCTGGGTAGCACAGAAGTCCAGGGTCTTTGCCTGGTGGAGATGTCAGCCAGGCAGTCTGCCATCTGCTAACGACAGGTGTGAAGTCTCAGGGCTAGCATGGTGGACAGGTTAACTGGTACACATCCTGGAGGCTACATACAGGTAGACAGTCCTGGGGCCAGATGCCACCTGAAGGCCTTTACAAATCTGTGCCCAGCATCCTCTGAGTTGTCCTATGTATTCCCAATTACTTGACATCCACACAGGTCGGGAGCAAGCCATCTGGCCGCTTCAGCAGAACGCTCACTTCTGTCTGCTCTGTGGCGTGCACACCATAGGAGTGAGCTAGCTGGGCCTTCCTCAGTGACCCAAACGTCAGGCTGGCCTTCGGGCTTTGGAAACAGCAGGGAAGCCCCACCTTAGGCTAAGAATTTCCTGTTCTTTGAAAGGACCTTGGTCCCCAGTTCCATGCCTGGAAGGTCTGGGACACTAAGGGAAGGGTGGAGGATGTGAGTTAATGAAGTGGGGTAGGCGATCCAGATTGCTGTGATCTAGTGCCAGGGGCAGCCACACTGTTCCCCTGTGTGTCGCTCAATAGAGGAGAAGCACAGGAGGGGCCTCCCCCGCTATGGGCAGCAGATAATAGAGTTGGCTGAGAACCCACCAGAACTGGGTTTGCTTAGTTGGAAAATGAGCAACTGTATATTAGAGAGTTTAGATTTGTTTACTCGGGGTATCCTGGCCCAGACAGAGCCTTCTGAGTGCTGGGCACAGCACATAGGAGCGCAGAGAGCTGCAGGCCCCATGGCATCCCAGTGTTCTGTTGTCCCCTTTGGAGAGCCCCGTGTGTCTCACTTCCTTCGATTGCATATGGAGGTGCTGATGTACCCTTGCAGGTTCCTGGTAAAGCGGACGTTCATGATCTGTGGTCCCCTTCACAACAGCTCCACCCCATCCCTACTCGGGACACTCACCCCTTACTTCTCTTCCGGGGATCCCAGAAGCGTACTCAACCCTTAGTCCCAATTTGACTTCCTCTTCATTTTTATTTCAAGAGCTTTGGAACGCTGTTGCCGAGGAGCTCACACCCTCCTTGACTCTCATGCATCCAGACACCTTCCCAGCCACACTTGGCTTTCTGGCTTGGGAGCTAGCTGCCAGGTTGGAAAAAGAACTCTGTGTGTGTGTGTGTGTGTGTGTGTGTGTGTGTGTGTGTGTGTGTGTGTGTGTGTGTGTGTATGTGTGCGCGCGCGCGCGCGCGTGCATCACTGAATCTAAAGCCTTTCGCAAGTGAGAGGGGCTGGGAGGTGGCATGAGACACTCCCTTCTGCTTTTGGAAAGATTCAGGAGCTGCTGAAGACCTTTACCAGCTAGGCCTGCAATGGGCCTTGCTGAGGGCCAGGGTAGGGTGCTAATTCTGCCAATGTCCTGGGTCATCAGAACATACTTGGGGTACAGCCACCCATCCCACAGCGGGCCTGTGGCATTCTGTCAGCAGTTCCTGAGTACACACCTCACCTCCTCCGCTCCACTTGGCCATGTCCAGGGCTGTCCTCAAGCTCCGCCATCATCAGGAGCAAGTGGCTGCCAAGAACAGACTTCTGCACTCACACCACATTGCAGGCCCTCAGTGGTGGGCTGGACACCTGTCCCAAGTGTTTTCCTGGCTCTCGGGAAGTCACACCTTCCCCTCAGCTGCAGGCTTAAACACTGGGCTTGTTCCCGGACACCCACTCTGACCAGAAGACAGGCTTTTGGTCATGTCCCTATTGGTTGAAAGTGTTTGCATTCCCAGAAGGCTATGGGAATGCCAAAGATTTCAGGGAGGCTGGGTTTGTTCTAGACTCCTGGTTTAGCAGACCAGGATAAAAACTGTAAACGGAGTCACATCCTTAAGTTCTACCTTAGCAAGCTGAAGCGAGGTTGCTGTCTTACCTGGGCAATTGGGAAAAGGGAGTGACAGCCTCCTCTCTCCCAGCAGGTCAGCGTCAGCTGCTTGGCAGACAGGTTTCCTCTGATGGAGTCCTGACCAGAAAAATCAGCCTAAGGTGACCAGTACCTCGGATCCCACTTTTCCCAGCTTCTGCTTCTCCAGCCCTGTGAAGGCGACAGGGCTCTCCTGTGTCGCCATCATGCATGTCCTTAAATGCATGTACTTTAAAATAGGAGTTCTTGTATCTGTGGTCATTTTCTCCTCTGGTATCCATGTGCATCTGCCAGGGTGTCTTTGGCCAACACATCAATGCTCAGGATACCTAAGAGCAGGGAGCCTGTGTCAACAGCACACACTGACCCTGTACGGACAGTGTCCTGCCCACTAACTCCATGGTGACCTCCCTCCAAGGGTTTCTCAGACCCCAGGGCTCTGATGGTAGGGATCCCTGTCGCTCCTGGGAGGTCCACAAAAATCCAGGAAGTTTTGAGCTGAGTTTCCACTCGCTCCTGTTGTAGTGCCTGGGAGCTCATGATGTGTGGTGTGTGTGTGTGTGTGTGTGTGTGTGTGTGTGTGTGTGTGTACAGGGGCTGAGCTAGAGCTGTCCACACCATGTTCCAGAAGGTTCCACTGTTCCTGGCAGCCCCTGCCTGAGTGACTTTTCATACTTCTTTGATACTGGGGACTGAGGCCTCAGAGGTCCAAGAAACACCTAGGAGTCAGGAACTCAGGAAGTGTCTCCACTGCCAGAGAATCCTGAATCAGGTGGCATTTCTCGCATTCCCACCCAGCGACGCCAGCAGCCCAGGTGAGTTGCAGGGCATGTGCTCTGAGGGTCAGCAGTCCAGGGAGGTGACTCTGACCCCTTTGCTTGGACTTACTGGCACTGACACCCCTCCTCCACCGCACACACCCACAGCCCTGCTTAGTGCTCTGGGCTGGGGCCCCACTTCTTCCAACAACCTGTCTTCTTTAGTCTGTGCCTCTGTCAGATGTCCTTTTTAAAGATTATGGTCAAGTGGCATGGCATAAAGCTCAGGCTCAGTTGTGCTGTCTGAACTGTGCAGCCTCTGGCACCATCCACCTCCACAACTCTTTCACCTTCCCAAGCTGAGCCTTTGTCCCTGTTACCCACTAACTCCCAGCTACTCCGCAGGCCCCAACCCTCACCATCCTATCTTCCATCTCAGTTCCAGAGCTCGTTCCCACTCATCTAGGTAGCTCCATACAGCCTTGTCTTGCTATAATTGCCTCATTTCACCTAGAACAGTGGCTTCGGGGTCTGTCTATTGCTGTGTGAGGCAGCACTTCATTCCTTTTTCAGGCTGATTATAATACTCCGTTCCGTGGCTTTACCATACCATGGGTTTCCATTCATGTGATGGTGGCCCCTTGTGAATAATGCATCCTGAGCTTGGCAGAATGGATGAGTTCACGGTACAGACAAAGAGGTAGAGTTGCCAGGCTCAGTGTGATCTGCGTTTTCCACGGTGAAGGCGCCATTTTGCATTCCCACCAGTGCATAGTGACTGAGGCTTCCACACACCCTCACCAGCCCTTTTCCTTCTGCATATTTGACAGTAGCCATCCTGTGGGCATGAGCTGGGTTCTCATGATCTTTGATATTCACTTCCTTGGCAATTAATGTTTCTGGACATATTTTTCTGTGCATATGGGCCGGCTATATGTCTTATTCAAAGAAAAACGTGTATTCAAGCCCATAGACCATTTTTTAAAATTCCATTATGACTAAAAAAAATTTTTTTAGCCGGGTGTGGTGGCACGCGCCTTAAATCCCAGCACTCGGGAGGCAGATCGCTGTGAGTTCGAGGCCAGCCTGGTCTACAAAGTGAGTCCAGGACAGTCAAGGCTATACAGAGAAACCCTGTCTCGAAAAACCAAAATAAATAAATAAATAAATAAATAAATAAATAAATAAAAATTTTTTTAAAAAAGGATGGGTTTTTCTTAAAACAGTGCTGTTGAGCTTTTAGTAAGCATTGCACTGAACCTGTATATTGCTTTGGGTAGCATTAATGCCTGGATAGTGTTAAGTCTTCTAGTTAATGCCTATAATCCTAGTGTTTGGAGACTGAGGCAGGAGGATTAAAAGTTTGAGGGCAACCTGGGCCACATAGCAAGATGCTGCCTTGGAAATCATCCAAGGCATGAATGTGGAGTGTCTTTCCACATCTTTGGTCTCTTCAATCAACATTTTGTAGGTTTTGGTGTAAATCTCCCGCCTCCTCTTGAATGGCTACGTATTTACCCACTCGGAAACAACTATTTCCTGGCTTCAGATTGCTCACTGTGGATGTTTAGAAGCACAGCTGACGATTGTGTGCTGGGTCCTGCAGCAGCACTCCATTCGCCTGCTGCTGCTTACCACGCATTTTGGTCCCGGGGTTTCCTGTATGTAACTGAGCTGCTTTGCTTTACAGCGGATGTGTTTGCGTGGAGTGTGTCAGTGACATGGTATTCGATAAGGTAACACACACATGGATATGTGTGTCCTGTGACTGCAAGAGAGACATACGACATGTGTGACACATTTGTGTGGTGGGGATACATTCAGGTCCATGCGTACGTCCGGTGGCTGCCACGGGACTTTCTGTAGTGTGAGGCAGGGTCCTGGCTGCCTCCTGGGCTGGGCTATTCACTGCTTCTCAGCTCATGGCCTTCTTCACCTAACGGAGAAGCCAGCCTCAGCTGACCCTCCTCCCTGGGGAGGTACCACCTGGCAAGACTCTAACCCAGCTGCTGGCATGGGCACCACTCCACAGGGCAGGGCTGTCCCTTTCTGGGCAGTGGGAACCCGAAGCCCATGGAAGCAAGATGCGCTGGAGAGCCAGAGGGCGTGTCCTGACTCAGCGGAGAACTCAGGCTGCCAACCCTGTTCTGAGCTTTCTCTGTCACTGGCCCTTTGGGTGGAAGGAGTGAGCGGTAAGCCACAGAGGATTGTCCTGGGCAGGGAGTGTTTGCAAGTGATGGAGGCCTCCAGGGACCTGTTGGTATGTGGCTCATGCTCCTGCCCCATGATGGGCCTCTTATACCAACAGGGCAGGTTGGGGGCAGCAGGGGGGACTGCTCAAACATAGGGTATAAAGTGTGGCCGTAAACACTTCACGGAGCTGTTTCAAGAATGCCAAATATTTGGTGCCTAGGCCGCAGACCTGGCGAGGCTTGTGTTGCCAGCATGCCCCCCCCCCCTCCTGGTGCTCATTTTGAGTCTGGAATGTGTTAAAGGATTCCAGAGCCAAGTCCTCTCCCAGAAGTCACAGCTTCCCCTGTTCCTCCTGCCCCCCCTCCCCAAGGACCCCAGTAGCCTGTGCCCTTCAGCACAGCCCCCCCCCCCCCCCACTTTCTAAGAAGGCTGAGTTCTGAGAAGCACTCCACACCCACATGTTTCCACCACAGGCACCTGTTAGGGCAACTCAGGGCACAGTGTCGACATCGGGGTGGAGTCGCCCACGCCGGACATCCTTCAAATAGCTGGTCAGCGATGCCTTTATCCTCTGCGCCAGTCTCACCAAGCAGCTTAGCACAAACTAAACCAGCCGCCCAGTGGCCATGGGCAGCTGAGTCATCGAGGTAAACACACACCTGTACCTCTGAATGCTCGGAGACTAGGAAAGAAGCCATTTTCTCACAATTTTGCAGTGAGAGAGAGACATAGCGACATACAGGGCTCCCTGTGGCAGTGACACAGCAATCCAGCCAGTGCCACCCAGTGCTTGAGGATCCAGCCTCCTCAGTTTTTGTGAAATGAGATAAACAGTGGGCCAGGATCCCAGAGTGAGCCAGAGGAGGCTCATAAGGGTCCCGGACAGTGAGAAGAGGCAGTTGCTGATGTTGGCGCAGGAATTAATTTGAGGGTGCTTCGGCTAAATGCAAAAGTTGGCTTTAAATTCTGGCTTATCAAAAGGCCCAGGGGAGGCCACCATGGATCTCCCCCCCCCCCCCGCCGCTGCCCCTGCACTCCCCAATACTCTCTCCCCTATCCCAACCCCTGCTCCCTGATGCTGCTGCCTTGAGTCTTCCCTCTCCTATACCTGGCTTAGGGTGCTTGGGACATTCCAGTTCCAGTTCACTGACCCTCAGCTGTTCCTCTCACTCCCTCCTTTGCACTTGCCAGGGGATCCTGCTGTCAGCCCCCTCAAAACCACAGAAGAGACGCTGGGGCCCAGTATATCCTCCCCACCACCTTTAGCCCTCAGTGGGTGTGGACCCCTCCTGAACGGCTGTGCTTGGGCCCGCCCCCCTCCCTTTCCCATCATCAGCTCCATGCCTCCCCAGTTCTGGTCTGCTCTCTGCACCTGGCCAAGCAGTCTGCACTGCAGCCTCCTGTGTTCAGCCTCCACCCACTTTTTACTCTTCTGGCCCAGGGAGTCCAAGTCTACCAGGCATGGACCAGTCCTTAGGAGCACTAACCACAGGGCCACACTTCTCCCAGGACATCCACATAGTCCTTACTGGCTTTCCCACCACACCTTCCTACCCGGCTCCAGGGTGGAATTGACACTGTATACCCAGAACTGGTCTCTAATGTCCATCCGGGTGCTTTAACCTCTGGGCATCCCTGTTAGGGCCATGCTCTACCTTCTAGGCCTCCCACCTGTCTGGGGGAGCCTAGGAGTCCTGGGTCCTGTCCCCCACAGGCCAGTCTCAGTCTAGATCTCTCCCCAGTACAAGCCAGGAGCCCTACCTGCATGCTCCAGAGCCCATGCTGCCACCCTGGCCCCACTCAGCTCTCCACAACTACCTCGGCCATGCCACCTGTGCTGTGTTTTGTCTTGACATGCAGGTGCTGGAGAGCAACCCAGCGCCTCCTGCATCTAAGCAGGCTTTACCTCAGAACCACACCATCAGCTGCTTTGAAAACTTCTTTGGGGTGGGGGTGGAGTCAGGGAATAGTGAGACAGGGTTTCTCTGTATAGCCCTGGCTGTCCTGGTTACTTTTAAAACTTTTATTTTGATGTGTTTCAGATGTAAAAAAAAATTACTGTGAGGACACTGAGAATTCCTGTAGCACTCCCACCAGTGTCCTCGTATTATACCAATGTCTACATTGGGGACAATTAACAGACCAGACCCATAATGCATTGCTCTTCTCTGAAGTCCATGCCTTAGTCTAATCTCCTCAGGTGTTCTCCCAGGTCCTGCTCCCACCAGGATCCCATTCAGGAAAGAAACTGACATTTGGTTCTTCTGCCTTCTCAGACGGAGTCAAACTTTTTCCCTTTTTGTTCTTCAGTCAGAGTGGGCCTCATGTTTTCTTGGGGATGGAGGGAGCCTGGAAAAAAGCTCAGCCAGATCAGGGGCCATCTTCATGACGTCGTCCAGTCACACACCGCCAGTCCGACTCACCATTGTAATACTGTCCTGCAATACCTCACTGGTTCTTGCAGGGTGCAGGGCCTCCTCCTCTCCTCCCCTGTGCCCCTGTGGAGGAAGGGACTCTGCTCTACCACACCCAAGGGTGTGGACCTGTGCTCCCTCTTCGGAATATCTCTTACTCCTGGCATCATAGTTAGGTTTTGTAAATTTAGTTCATTAACTCTTTGTCTTTGGAGACAGCTAGGGAACAAGCCTGCTGTTCTGTAAGCCGATGAAGAGGCAGATTCAAGGATTTTTCCATTTGTTCTAGTAAACAAGGATGAAGGGAAACCCTTCATAGACCGTCAGCTAAGGGTCTGGGCAGGGTGATGCTCGCCTTTATCTCTGTGAGTTCGAGGCCAGCCTGGTCCACATGACCTCCAAAGGGACACTGTACACTAGCCACTGGTTTTCAGAAGATAAAAAAGACTGTGCTGGCTTGTCTTTTGTCAACTTGACACAAACTAGAGTCACTTGAAAGGAGGGAACCTCAATTGAGAAAATGCCTCAATAAGATCTGGCTACAGGGCATTTTCTTAATTAGTGATTGATAGGGGAGGGCCTAGGTCATTGTGGGTGGGGCCACCCCTGGGCTGGTGGTCCTGGGTTCTATAAGAAAGGAGGCTGAGCAAGCCATGGGGAGCAAGCCAGTAAGCAGCACCCCTCCATGGCCTCTGCATCAGCTCTTGCCTCCAGGTTCCTGCCCTGTCTCCATTCCTGCCCTGACTTCCTTCAGTGGTGAACAGTGCCATAGAAATAGAAAGTCAAATAAACACTTTCCTCTCCAACTTTCTTTTTGTTAAGGTGTTTTGTCAAAGCAATAGAAACCTTAAAACAAGGACCACGCTGAACAGTATCACAAGCCATGGGTAGACCTGGGGACTAGGATAGCATTCCAGATTTTCTCAACAACACAGATGCAGGAGAGCTGGTGGCCATGTGCTGTTCTGGACACGGCCTGGACCTCGAGTTTCTACTGAAGCCAGATGGCCTAAGCCACAGCTGTGTGTGTGGGAGCCAAGCTCTACTGTGGTGGAGAATTTTCAGCTCTTTTTCTGGAAGTGATCATGGTATTAGGATTGTTCTAGAAGGAATTGCTATCCTGAGATGCCCTCACCCAGTGATCACTGTAAGAAGGAAATGGGGGTGTAAGGGCAGGGCAGGGTGCCATTAGGTTACAGAGGAGAGGCCCTTGGTCCTTGGCCAGTGTTGGAGGTTGCAGGGGAGTTGGGCACAGTGTGGATGCTATATGATTATCTATGATAGTGTGAGACATTTTCTTAATAAAAACTAAAACTCAGGGCTGGAGAGATGGCTCAGTCAGTGGAGCACTTCCTGGTGCAAGCACGAGGACCTGAGTTTGAATCCCAGCACCCATGCTAACAGCCATGCACGCCTGTAACCCCAGTGATGGGCATGGAACAGAGACAGGGAGTGGACTGCTGAGGTTTTCTGGCCCAGTTGCAGGTTCTGTGAGAGAGCTTGTCTCAAAGGAATAGGCAGAAAATGACAGAGAAGAATGCCCGAGGACTTCCTCTGGCCTCTTCAAGCACATGTACTTGAATATACACGTGTGTGCACAACACACACACACACATCAAAAAAAAAAATCCAAAAAACAAAACAAAACAAAAAAGCCTGGGTTAGGTGTGGTGGCTTTAATCTCAGCACTCAGGAGGCAGAGGCAGGTGGACAATTGTGAGTTGGAGGCTAGTGTGGTCTACAAAGAGAGTTCTAGGACAGTCAGGGGTATTACACAGAGACACCCTGTCTTGGAAAACAAAACCAAACAACAACAAAACAAAACAAAACAAAAAACAAACAAAAAAAGAAAGAAAAGAAAAGAAAGAAAGAAAGAAAGAAAGAAAGAAAGAAAGAAAGAAAGAAAGAAAGAAATTGAAAAGTTAAAAATCAATTCCTAAAGACAAAATGAGCACAGATGGGTTGGCTCCACTGTTTGACTCTAGGCCCAGGTATCCCTCAGACAGAAATGTTCCCGGTTCTGGCAGGAAACATGCCCTGGAAATACAGCAGAGTGAGGCACAGGGATGGGGGCAGTGCTGATCTCCTGCATGCCTGAGATCTAAGGTCAGTCCGGGTCAGCTTTTGTTACAGAGCTAAGGGGTTTAGCTGGCCACAGGAGGGGAGGCTGCAGTGTCTGACCCAGGCTCCCCTACAGAGGCCTCCTTGTATCAAATGTAATTCGAACCAATCCAGTCTATAGGCGGATCCCTCGAATCCCAGCCGTCTTTCTGGGAAGATATTTTAAGTTTAAGTCATTGAGGACTTCTGTAACTTCAAGAGAATGTGTCAGCGCACACCACTCGAGCCCCAGGGATACCTCAAGCCAGGCAGCCAGGCAGGAAGGCTTAAAACTAAGCGTGGGAATGAACAAGGCGCTGCTGCAAACGCCGAGGCTTCAGAACCCACGTGAGAGTGACGCAGCGCCACTTCCGGAGCTAGTTACATTGGTGGGTGTTTCTGCCGGTCCAAGCTGTTCTAGACGCTGGAAGGGTTCAGAAGAGCCGCTCACCCCGCAGGGATCGCGCAGTTGAGAGGATTTAGTGATAATCAAGGCAGTAACGAGCCGAGGCAGCTGTGTGTCCACACCCTCTTTATTCCTGTATGAAGCGCGGTAGCCGGAGCACCAGAAAGATAAAGGGATGTGCCGCACATCTCCACTTGGGTTTGTGTTTCTTCCCAACTTTTCCCTACTCGGCACCGATCTATTAATCTTTCTGTTTAAGTCTCGAACAGGCCCTGTGGCATGAAGTAGGGGACTTTGTCTCACCTCTATTGAAGGGAGAACAGACAGCAGTCAAGATAAGGAACCTTTGGCATCCTTGTCGTTAAGGTGCCAGAGGCTTCTGCCAGGTCCTTGGTACTCTGTGGGGTGGGGTGGCATCTTTATGAGGGTGAAGTGTGCAGCCTAGCCCAGTACTGACTGACGCTGTCAGCTTACCAGCACAATACCCACAGATGTACCCCCTGAGGTCCCAGCCCACAGAGGGAGGGGCGAGCCATGGTGCTGAGACTCCAGGGTAAAGATGCCAGCTGCGGGCAATGGCGTCAGACAGCTCCTCTGCCTGCACAAACAGAGACCCATGGGGGCTCGGAGACGGAATGTTCCCACCACAGCCAGGACGCTGGGTGTGGCTGCCCTGCCTGGCTGCCTTTTTTGTTTATTTATTTGTTTAAGTTTTTCTCCTTTGAGTACAGAAATGACATTGAAGAGGGAGTGTTCTGTTACTGCCACGCACAGCCTAGGCAAAGCTTCCAAGCCTGTTTGCCCTTCTGAGTACCATTCACTTGTCATGTGTGCACGTGCGTGTGTGTGTGTGTGTGTGTGTGTGTGTGTGTGTGTGTGTGCATGCATGTGGTATTTGTGTATGTGTGTGATGTTGTGTGTGTGTATGTGTGTGTGATGTGTGTGGTGGGTGTGTGATGTGTGTTGTATGTGTGTGATGTTGTGGTGTGTGTGGTATGTGTGTGATGTGGGAGGTGTGCATGTGTGATTTGTGTGGTGTGTGTGATGTGTGTGGTGTGTGTGTGATTTGTATGGTGTGTGTGAAGTGTGTGGTGTGTGTGTGATATGTGTGTGTGTGTGATGTGTGTGTGTGATGGTGTGTGTGTGTGATGTTGTGGTATGTGTGTGATGTTTTGTGTGTGTGTGTGTGTCTAGGCTCAACCTGTGTGGGTGCATGTGGAGGCCAGAGGCTGACGTCAAGGATGTCTTCTTCCTTGATAGCTTCTCCACATTGTTTTCTCCAGGGTCTCCATCTAGACCTGCAGCGGGTTGCTCTGGCTGCCTTGCTTGTTTTTGTGGGCGGTGGGGATCTGAACTCAGGGCCTCCCGCTTGCACGGCAAGCACTTTACCCACTCAGCCATCTCCTCAGCCCTCAGTTTTGTTTTTAAGTGACTTTACAGAGGTAGAATTTCTATACCATAAAACTCACCTGTTTTAGGTGTGTATTGCTTGGTGATTTTTGTAAGCAGACTGAGTCACAAAGCCCCACCTAACCTACTTTAGAACAGTCATCCTCCGAACGATCCTCGTGCTGTCTGCAGTTAATCCTTGTTCCTGCCCTGCCCCTGGCAACCACTAATGCTGTTTCCAGCTCCTTAGCCTTGCCTGCTCTGAATATCCACAGGCCGTGGCCTCCGTGCCTGGTTTCTTCCATGGAGTGGTACATCCTGGACGTTTGTCCACCCTGTGCAGGGGTCACTGCTTCGTTCCTGTGTGACTAGCATCACCATCGTGTGGATGAGCCAATGGTGTTTCTCCATTCAGCAGTCGGTGGTCGCTCAGGTGCCCCCGCTTTCTGGACATTATGACTGAAGCTGCTGCACCTTTCTGGAACATTCCTGAGCTAGCCTTTAAGTGGACATGCTTTCCTTTCTCTTAGGTAGATATTGAAAACTGATGGCTTGAATTGAAAGTATATTTGGAGGTAGATCAGATGTGCCTAGGATACAAGACTTAAGAGGGCCAGGTGTGGTGCTGCACACCTTTGACCCCAACACTGGGAAGCAGAGGCAGGCAGGTCTTTGTGAGTTTGAGGTCAGCCTGGCCTACATAGTGAGTTCCAGACCTGCAGAGTGAGACAGTGTCTCAAAACAAATAAACAAAAACCCAAGAGGCCAGCTACAACAAGCACCCCCGCACCCCCACACACAACATGACAAAAGCCTATCAGGAAAAGGGCGCTGAGTGTCATATGAGACGTGCCTTAGTTTGGGTTTCTGAAAGCAGAGCTAAGCCAGAAACTAGAGTTCAGATGGGTCCTTTGACTTTGACCCCATGACCCTCAGGGAGCTGAAAAGAAGGGTCCAGGCTGAGGGGGCTGATGAGTAAGGCTTGAGTGGGGTTCAGATCTGCTCTCAGCCCCAGGAAGGGTTAGAGGATAGACCTTGGAGGAGTGGAAGGTAGGGTCAGTCGTCTGCGGATCCAACCCCTATTGGCTTCAGCCTGACCCAAGGTTGCCTCCTCTGCTTTAAATTCAAACTTGATCAGTGTCACTGGGGACACGGTCTTGGCTAAGGATGCAGCTCATCATAAACACAAGCATTCGCTCACACTAATGGCAGCATCGTTGTCTCGATCTCACGCTGTTATACCCACTCAGGTATTTGTCTTGGCAATTTTGTGTCCTTCCGCCTGTCCCTGCTCCCATATCCCCTACCCCAACCTGCTTTGAGATGATGAGAGCTTGCTGCATAGACCAGGCTGGTCTTGAACCTGTGACCTTCCTGCCTCAATCTCTTGAGTGCTGGGATTATAGCGGTACATCATCATGACTGTCTGTCTGTACCTCACTCTTACGTGGCACATGATGTCCTAGGCAAGAACATGCTGACTTAATTTCCTGTCTCTCCTCTCAGTGGACGTCACTGTGCTAACAATCCTTTAGTAACACTGAAGTCAGTTACTTTGGAATGCACCCAAAAGTCGGGTAGTTGGATGAACAGAGGGATGGGTGGGTGGAGGGATGTATGGATGGGTCCACAGATGGAAGCGTGGATGAGTGGAGTTATGGGTACCCAGGTGATAAGTGAACTGAGCGGTGGGATTTCGAGAGTGGGGACATATGAGTAATTGTTTAATCATTGATACACACGTGAAGGATTTTAAAACGTGGGTAGAATGCTACCCCGAATGACTGTGTTTCTGTCATGGGGGGAGGCGTCCTCTAGGCTTATTCTGGGTGTCCTACAGAGGGAATGCTGAGCCCAGCCACCTGCCACCAGCACGAGGGAAGGTCTTAATGTAATTAGAAAGCTGTAAGTCTTAACACAGTGGGATGTGGGGTCTTACAGCTCCACCATGGACAGGTGAGGGTGGGGACCCGAGACTCTAAGTCCCTCTAACAAGTCCACCTGAGGAGGAGCATTCAGTGGGAAAGGTCCTACAGAAGAGGCATTCAGGGTTCAGGGTTGGCTGTGCTTGAGGAGCCTGGAGAACAGTTCCTGAGGAAGAAGAGCCCTTGAGTCAGTGGCTGCCTCAGGGTCCCTGAGCCTGTGTGACATCTAGTTCTGATGTCTGAGCCCTGGGCCCTTCCTAGACACTGTGCCTGCCCCATCTGTGCTTCTGCCAGGTTTAAGCTCCTGAATTCAGTGTGTGCAGTGGTGTCCTCTGTGGCAAGACTCATCAGTCCTCCTGATCATATATGTTCCATGTAGATGAGCCCACTGCTGTAGCTTTTGCTCTTTTTTTTTTCTTTTATCTTTCTTCTTTACCTTGTGTGGGTTCTTCTAACTGTCTCTTAACAATATCTCCTCTGGCTCAGCTCAGTTTTTCCTGCCTCAACTCTCACCAACTGTCTTTTTTATTCTGCTAGCCCAATTCAACTATCTTTTCAAATGTCTCTTCTTTTCACTTTGTTCAATCTCTTTTGTTCTTCTCTCTAGCCCTACTCTCTTTCCTTTCTTCCTGTACCAACTGTCTTCTCTGACCCTACTCTTCTCCCAGCTGGACCCTCCTCTTGCTCACTCCTCAATCCTATCCCTGGCTTCTCAGCCTCTGCTGGCTTCTTATAACCACTCTGGCTCCCAGAAGGGCACAGGGTACTTCAAAGGGCCAGGCACACAAAATAAATCACACTACATTTCCCCCCATCTCCTGCTCCCATTTGTTTTTAGCTACTAATTATGCAGTTTTGAAGCTGCTTCTCAATTCTTTGCCATGTCTTTTCCAGGGTTCTCTGGATCCTTCTGTTGATCTCTCAGGAGCACATCCACAGCTGAGATAAGACCTGGACAGAGATGCTGCTCTTTCCTGTAACTTGGGTATTGCTTCTTGAACCCTTTATTCTTGGACTGTCTTATCTTGTAGCATCTTGTGTTCTGGAGTTTCTCACTGAGGTCTCTTAATGCCCAGCTCTGTGAATTTCAGCTTGCAGCTCTGACTCAGGCATACAGGATGCGGTGTGCAGCATAGTCTGTCTTAAGGTCCTGCTCATAGGCCAGTGGTTGCTCTGCATTGTGGGTGGCTCTGTATTGCAGGCGTCCTGCTCATAGGCCTGTCAGTGCTTAGGTACTAAGCATTTCTTGTCCAGGCTTATTTAGCTGGCAAGAGAAGGCAGAGGTTGGTCACATTCTTTTCTTTGCACTTCTTGGGTCAGTGGCCAAGATTTTCAGAAGGCCTCTTCTGCTCAACTCTGAGCTTTATTAGTTTTGATGGTATCTACAGCTTTTCATTTCCTGGGGAAATATAGGCTGATTTAATTCCACATTTTTTTTTCCTATAACCCAGCATCTCTCAGCTGCTGTTGTTCCTTTCTACTTAACATTTATAACATTTAAAGTTAAGAGAGCACTATTTAGTTTAACCCTGGGAGTCTTTATTCTTCCTTTTTGCTTTATAAGCATTTATTTTAAGGTGTGATTAGATTTTTCTACAACTGCTCATTAACATTCTCCATTTTTCTGATGTCTTTTTTTTTTTTAATAACAAATACAGGGAAATTCCACGGGCAATAGACTCTTCTATAGATTGAATCTCCAGCTGCTCTTATACCTGCTTTTCAAGTGCCTGTACTTTTTCTTTACCTAACGGCCATTGCTGTACTCACACAGGCTTGTTGGTCAGCCATTTTAAGAGTCCCTTCATATTATTTTAGCAGTGTCCCCTTATAAATTTTGAGATTCATTCCTTGTGTCCTGGTTTTTGGCAAACTGCACAGTCTGTGGTTACTCTGAATGACATTTTTCAATACCTTCCCCAGAAGCATCTTCAATTTTACCTCTTTTTAAAAAAGATTTATTTATTTATTATTATGTATATAGTGCTCTACGTGCATGTACATCTGAAGGCCAGAAGAGAGCATTGTATCACATTACAGATGGTTGTGAGCCACCATGTGGTTGCTGGGAAGTAAATGCAGGACCTCTGGAAGAGCAGCCAGTGCTCTTAACCTCTGAGCCATCTCTCCAGCCCTTTACCTCTTATTTTAGGTATTGCCATATGTTTTCCAGACTCCAAACTCTCCTCATCTTTCTATTGGAACAGCTTTGCCTTTGATATAGGGAAACAGTAACAGCTGAGCGATCCTGTTACCTGTGTTAAATTACATATATTTTATTTTATTTTTCTCCCTTGAAATCTTCATCCATTATTCCTGGATGCACAATGAATCCTTGGGAAGTCAAGCTGATCCATCCAAGAGCATTCCTACTGCCGCTGAGGGAAAAGATAAACCCCACCAGATATTTTATAACATTGGATTTGGGGGGATGTTTATCTGTGGTCAGTTCTAGAGCAGCACTGCCTGCAGTAGCATACATTAGATCTACACTACTTAGTTGAGGTTTTTCTACCTGCTTGTTATTTCCTGGCTGAAAAGAGGCAAAAGGTTTGTACTTTTGCTGCAGGGCCTTGAGCTAGGACCCTCATTTTGTTTTCTGATGGCAAGAAATTGCCTTGCATATCTCTTTTGGACCTACACTCATTGGTCCAGTGTCAACCCTTGACACATCAACTGCACACCCCTGGAAGCCTGGGCTTTCTTTCTAATTTATATTCAGAAAACCATTAGCCTTAGAGATGCCTTATTCACAATTTTGTTTCAAACGTATATATTTTGCATAATTAAAACACCAGGCGTTTTGATATTGGAGATGTTTAGCTATAGCTTGATCTATTGTTAACATGGTATATGTTAGAATCAGTATCATTCATATTCTTTATCTATTCATCCATGGGTGCTTTTTTACACTCTACATTTGCAGTTTCAAATGCTAGAATCTCTATCAACACCTTTCTTTTTAAAAAATATATTTTATTAATTTATTCATATTACATCTCAATGGTTATCCTATCCCTTGTATCCTCCCATTCCTCCCTCCCTTCCATTTTCCCCCTACTCCCCTCCCCTATGACTGTGACTAAGGGGGATCTCCTCCCCTGTATATGCTCATAGGGTATCAAGTCTCTTCTTGGTAGCCTGCTATCCTTCCTCTGAGTGCCACCAGGCCTCCCCATCCAGGGGACGTGGTCAAATATGGGGCACCAGAGTTTGTGTGAAAGTCAGTCCCCACTGTCTACTCAACTGTGGAGAATGCCCTGTCCATCGGCTAGATCTGGGTAGGGGTTCGAAGTTTACTGCACATATTGTCCTTGGCTGGTGCCATTGTTTGAGCAGGACCCCTGGACCCAGATCCGCCCATCATAATGTTCTACTTGTAGGTTTCTAGAGCCTTCTATTTCCCCATTCTCCCTTTCAACACCTTTCTTGTGTCAGACTCCAATATGGTCTTATTCATTGCTGAGATCAGTCTTTGTAAAAATAAAAATCAGTAAAGGCTTTTCTAAGGCCTTGTGTAATTTTTGAAAACGATGAGGTCTTTTTTTCTGGCTCCTCAACACTGTCAGCACCTGTCTTGTGTTCTGTGATTGTGTCTTCAGACTGAACCTCTTTGTATATCAGCATCTCGACCTTCACCTATCAACTGGTTCCTCATTGTAATAATTTCTCTTGCTTTATTGTGCTGTTCCAAGTTTCTGACTTCTCCACCATGACAAGCATGGCAATTGAGGGCCAGCCTCTAGTACAGCTGTTATCAATCCCCCTTTAGTCTTGGGAATAATTCTATTTTGAGTAGCCCAGTTATTTCGAGTTTGTTTCATACAAGAGGAATGCATCCTATAGGACATCATTTCTTTTTAAAAATATCTTAGGCCTATCATTTCTACAGGACACCATCCTGCTTCATCATAACCTTGTGGGTTATCCCCGCTAGCAGGCATTTGCTGTGTAACTACTGGGAATGGTGTTGATGATTTTGTGACCTGGGACTGCCTGTCCTCAAAAGGTGCTGTGGGTTTAACCCTGTCTGCTGAAAAGGCCTGCCTCATCTGACCATTTCTTCGATTTGACTGCCTTGTGACACAGTTCCCCATTTTCTACCTGGGTGAAACTTCATCTCTCTGGTTCTGTCACTGGGAATGAGCCTTTGTTTTCCCTTGTCTTGTGTTTGATGGGTTTTTTTCTTTTCTTTTCTTTTTTTTATTCCCAAGCTTCTGTAATTCCACCCATATTGTTTCCAGTTCCTCAGCCAGTTTTTCAACTTTTTAATAAATAGGATGGAGGAAAGGGAGAAAAAAAACCTGCTGCTAAAAATCATGCAGAGAAAAAAATGGTGCAGAGATGCCTCAACAACAGCTTCAGCAAGCACTCTGGCAGCCTTTGAAACGAAGTATTCATCCCTCCTCTTCCCGCCTTTCGCTCTTTGGTACTTGAAGTCAAGCCTCCCATTTTGCCTAGACACATGCCTTTCAAGGTTTCTTTTTCCTTCAAACAGCCTGCCACATTGTGAGCCAAATGTAGCTTTTTGTCTTTTTTTTTTCTTTATTTTCTACTTTGTTACTTAGTGGGTTCATCTCCTAACTGTCTCCTAGCAAGATCATCTCTGGCTCCTCTCAATTTCTTCTAGCTCAAGTGTATCCAACTGTTTTCTCACTCTGCTAGACCAATTCACTTTCAATTCTCTTATTTTCACTCTGCTCAATCTCATCTTTTCTCTAGCCCCACTCTCTCTTCTTTCTTCTTGCATCAACTGTCTTCTTCTGACCCTACTCCTCTTCCACCTGGACCATCCTCCTGCCTACTCCTCAATCCTACTTCTGGCTCTCAGCCTCTGCTGGCTTTTAATATCCTCTCTTTTTCATAGAAGTCCAAGAGCCTACTGACACTGAAAGGCATAGGATCCTTTAAAGGACCAGGCACACAAAATAAATCACACTACACACTGCAGTGAGCATCCCTGTTTGCAGGGGAGTATCTGAAGCGCATAGAGGCTGGGAAGATAGGCAGAGGTCTGCCATGTGCCACACTTGAGTGTGGCCCCCCTGTGGCTTGGGTATCCAGCCCTGGTAATGCTTTCCTGGGCTGGTGAGCCAGTTGGCTGGTCCAGGTGCACAGGATTCCATGGGCCAGTAGGTAAGGAACAGATACGAAGAGAACAGGAGAGAAGAGAGAAGAGAAGGGATGCCCCTGGTGTGGCATTGGTGTTGCCTGTGGAATGTTGGCCTCAGTGGCCCAAGGGTGGAAGGGTCCATCTGGCAGAAGCTGCAGGAGCCAGGGCCAACCTGGCAGTGACTAGCTTGGATAAGGTTAGGGCTCTCTGAAAAGCCGTGTTGGTCTCGCCAATTCCAAGTTCCATGCCCAGGTCTGCTTGGCACATCCAGGAAGAGACTGCCTGGAGGGTGAGGCCAGAAGGGGCTCCACATGTGCCAGAGGCAGGTGCAGAGATGGCTTCAGCCACAGGCACTTAATGTCAGACAGGTGCCAAGTAATGTCGGGTTTGGGGGTTATTGAGGACACCCATCACTGCCGGCCATTTTAGTAAACACCACCTGCTCCCAACTGACCCATGGGATTTGAAGAGCGAAGCTGGACCTGTGAATTGACCTTCCTTCCAGGTTCTGTGAGAGTAATCAGGCTGGGGCATGGGGTTTGCTGTGGGGGATCGATAGGAACAGAGCTACAGACCTGAATGTCTGTGCACCCCCAAATTCATGTATTGAAATAGACCCTCACCCCAAGTTGAGGGTGGTGGGAGGTGGAACCTGGGCCATGACAAGGTCATGAGGATGGAGCCCACATGTGTAGGGTTAGAGCCCTGGTAGAAGGGGCTGCAGAATGAACACCCACAAACCTGCACCATGTGAGTACATGGGATGACTTCATCTTCTGCTGCCCAGGGCAGGTGCTTTTGGGGGCTCAAGTTGGCGAAGGCAGGAAGAGATCACTGCACGGCTGCCACTTTGAGCCCTTTGGCCTCAGCCTCCTTTCTACACATTTTGTCCTTCAATTTACCAACCCTTAACAGCCCTTCTGTGAAGCCTTGAAGATCAGGCAAGGGGACTCGGAGACCATCTTGCCTCAGCTGACAGCTTCTCCACTCAGTACAAACGTTACATCTCTCCTCACCATGCTGGCCTGTCCATCCATGCCCCTCTTGGGGCCTCATGTCCTCTCTGTTCTGGGCCTGATTGATACCAAACTGTTCTCCCTTCTTTGTTGGTGTCCTTCACAGTGGGCCATTGGGGCTGATTTAGGGCTTGTGGCACTATGCAGGTGGCCTTCCTTATGGGTTGGAAGGGGACCTTTAACAGAGGTCTTTACTTAGCCATGGGTGCTCTGGATGCGCCAAGCTGGCTTCCCTGGGTCCCAAGCAAAGCCTTTGTCTGCCTAGAAGAGGGTCAGGGCTATGAGCTTCTCTGTAGAATTCAGTAGCATTTCCAAAGAGAGTTCTCCATCATCACACATAAAGAAACCCCAGTGCCGCTGGGCGGTGGTGGCGCACGCCTTTAATCCCAGCATTTGGGAGGCAGAGGCAGGCAGATCACTGTGAGTTCGAGGCCAGCCTGGTCTACAAATGAATCCAGGACAGCCAAGGCTACACAAAGAAACCCTGTCTCAAAAAACCAAAAGAAAGAAAGAAAGAAAGAAAGAAAGAAAGAAAGAAAGAAAAGAAACCTCAGTGCTAGGCTCTCCCATCCTCACTGCTCACTATGTGCTGCTCTATGTGAGTCACAGGACTCTTTCCGTACGCCATTCCCCTCTCTTCTGTCCTTTCAGAGGGCAGCCCCATCCTAGGTGGATGCCACTTCATCTACATGCAGAGAGAGAGAGAGCAGCTCAGGCCCCAGAGGCTTCCTCCAGCCTGGTTGTTCCTGAAGCAAGACCACATCTTCTCCCAAGGGCTCATGCCTCCAGCCTGGCCAATGTTCCTTACCTAGTCAGAGCTGCCTTCACCTGGTTGCCCTGAGCCACATGCTTATTGTCACAGGCATAGTGAGCCTCAAGGCTGGTGCTTGAACAGAGTAGATGGCCTCCATGCTAGAGGCTCCCGGTTGGTGTAATAATGCTTGCTTCTCCCAGTTCTTCTAGAAATGAAGGGCTAAGGAAAAGGCCCCCCACACACTTACCCATCCATGTGGGACTGACCCAACAGCTGGAGATGCCTTTGTGTCTCCCAGGCCCCCGTGGCATCTATGTTTATTTCTAGAGTGGCCTCTGGCTTCAAAGTTCATGTCCCTTGACTCTGCTTCGAGGGCTGAGTGACATCACAGGTGCTGAAAGCCTCTGTGATGAGGTCACCATCCCAGGACTCCTGGGTGTTACAGACACCAGCTTTGGGAGTGCAAAACCAGGAGGCAGGGTCTGTGGCAAAGAGGATTTTCAACAGCAAACCTGTGTCCTGGCCCTCTCTGGGCAGGAGGGCACTAGACCTTGGCAGGGACACAATAAGACCATTCCTGAGCAGAGCATAGTTGCAGGTGGATGTGAAGCTGTGGCTTCTTTACCTGTAGGATCAGAGATCTAGAATCATTCCAGACACAGGTGGCAAATTAAGGTCCCCTTTGATGCCACCACAGTAGTGAGTGGCCACTGAACCTAGCCTTTTAAAAGGTAAACCATGAGATTTTTACCTAAGATCTTTGGGGGAACATGTGTATGTAGCATTGCATGTATGTTTGGGTACATGGGCTCAGGTATGTGAGGATGGAGTTTAAAGATAATATCACTTTGTACATTGAGGCAGGAACTCTCCTAGAGCTCGCCAGTCAGCTGGTCAGGCTAGCTGTCTTATTCTGGGTGCCCCCTGTCTCTGCCTCCTAAATGCTAAGATTTGCAAGTGGTCACCACACATGTCCAGCTTTTATGTGGGCTCTAGGGATGCGAACTCTGGTCTTTACTCTTACACAACTTTGTCCACCAAGCCAGTCCCTTTCCCTGCCTCCCACCAACTCCTTCTCAGAACTGTTTCCACTGTGGGCACGACGAGCTGTTTAGAGTGTCCCCTCTCGGAAAGAGAATATGGGCAATGTATGTGGCTCGGTCCCTGGTAAGGCTGGCTGCTGCTCTTCCTCCATCTCTCTTAACTCTAGATGACATCATCTTAGCCTCAGGGGCTGCCACCTTGAGCTCAGTGACACCTCACAGGATATTTGTCCTCAGGATGCCCCACAGCCTTCCCACGTAGTATTCTGGCCTCTGTGTCCCTTCCTCCTGGTCCCTCTGCTGTTGGTGTGCTCCTGTCCTCAGCTCCTAGTGTCCTTGACACCGGTGTCATTACTGTTGGGATTTTTGTCCAACCTGGGACCAAAAGTCATGTGTTGGGGCCCCAGGGATCACACTGAGAGACTATGTAAGTCTGTCCTGGGGGCCGGGGGCCCACGCTGGCTCTGGTCTCCAGAGACTTCTGACCCTTGTAAATTCACAAGTGTATTCAGGAGCCTGAGGAAGCCAGAAAAGGTGGGGGGCTTTTAAGGGTGCTAGGGACTGGGGGCTGGGCAGAGGCTGGCCTCCCTGCTGGAGAGGGTGACGTGGCTGTGCTTCCTGAGGGGGCCTTTGGAGGGTTTCTTAGGTAAGACATTTCCTGTGCGTTCATCTCAGGCCATGAAGTCAGCACTCAGCATATCTGGCCCAAGGACAGAGAAGACTTCCTCTTTGGGGAGTGAAAAGGAACGTGGCCTCCCAAGCTTCAGGAAGGAAAGCCCTGGCTTCCTGGTGAGAGGGAACAAACACGGGCCTTGACTCCAAACCCAGAGGAGCACGTCAGAGCCTGGCCGCCTGGGACATGGACAGTTGGCTGGCCTGGTCCTGTGGCTGGACTCACTGATGTCCTGACCTTATGAGACAGGCCAGTGAACCCCATGGGGCATGAAAAGCGGAGGCTTTTCCTGGGGGGGGGGTCACCTGGAAGCCTAGGCCAAGGTGAGGTCTAGATGTCCAGGCTGCTGAGCCCCCACAGAGCCTGCTGGAGGCCTAGGCTCCTCTTCTGCAGGTGCTCAGAGATCCATGCACAGAACCTGGAAGACGCGGCCCTTCTCTTGTTGCTCTTCCTCGGTGGCTCAGCAGCCACCTAGCCTAGTCTGCAATGGCTATCATTAGGAGGAGGCCAGAGAAACAGGGCACAGTGAGAACTTTGCCTCCTGTCATGTTCCCCCCAACCTCCACAGACACATCCTAACCTTGGGCATGAGCCCTAGCCTCTGTCCCCTTGCTTGGAGCACACACTACCGGCCCCTTGGTTTTCACTATTGGGGACATACATGTGGGCTCACTGCTGCCTGAGGACCTACCTCTCTGGTAGACACTTGGAGCTTCTGACAGACGGCAATTGGAGAAGTAGCCCAACTTCCCTCCTGTTCCCACATTGGACAAAATCCTGAAGTGACCCCAAGGCTCTGATGGGGTTGAGCTGGTCCTGTCCTTCCCTATTCCCTTCCTGGGGGTTAGGGATCGTCTCTACATTATCTTGAACCTCAGCCCAGGTCTGTTCTGGGGGTAGGGCATCTACTCTAGCATTATGTGCTGTCTGTCTTTTTACCCATGAGTCTTTCTGGATACCCGAGGCCACTGTCATCCAGAGGTGGGGGGGGAGTGCGGACCTGCTTCTTGGCCTGGCTACTATTTATCTTTGGCTCCCAAGACTATGAGCATGGAGCAGGGAGGTGGATCATGGTATGGGGTCTGTCTCCTCAAGGCCACAGGCCAGCCAAGCACTGAACGCTTTAGACAACACCTAGAGAGGAGGCACAGTTGTGGCCAGGCCCAGCTTCTGCCATACCCTCCCTGGCTCCACTAGTCTGGTTGTTACATAAAGCTCCTTATATAACCAGGGCAAAGGCGGAAAGCCCCATGCAAGTCAAAACAACCCTACATGGGGGCAGGAAGCCGAGATGGACAAACACATTCCGGAAAGTGGTGACCCACGGCTAAGTGACCGCAGGGTCACTACCAAGAAAGGCACAGGACACGCACTGGGTGAGAAAGTGATTAGACAGGTACACAAATGGATACACGGATAGGCAGAGGCTGGTGGTCAGAGCAGCCTGCAGTGAGTGGGCTGAATATCTGACCTGCTAGGATTTGCTGTGCCCCGTGCCTGTGCCCCTCTGCTTCTGTACCACTGTCCTACCTCACACCAGGCCCAAAAGGCTGGGGAAATCTTGTCCTATAGCTCCACTGAGAGGGAGAGCTGCCCCCTGTCCTTTCTGGCCCCTCCTATTGACTTGGTGGTTGGCCTTAAAGGGACATCAGACTGCATAGGGCTACACTGTGACCTGGCTCCAGATTCTGGATCCTTCATCACAGCCTTCCTCCCAGAGTTATTGCCTCTCTTCAGCCTTTTCTTCTAAGAACTCCTCCTTAGATTCTGAGTCCAGGGTGTTCCAGTATGAAAAGCCCAGACAGCATCTCACCCATCTGCAAAAGCCCTTTTCCCAAGTCAGCTCCATCCTCTTGGATTCCCCTGGCTAGCTTATGGGGCCCTAGACTTCAAGTGTCCAGCCACTGTCCTGAACAGGAGGAAATCAGGATCCTGAGGAGGGTGTGTTGTTTGCCTCTGTGTTCTGGTAAGCACTGCCCTCAGCCTTAGCAAGTGCCCGAAAGCAGCTGTTCTCTCTCCACCCACCTTCCAGACACAGGCTTGTCTAACCCAGCCTGGCTATCCGTACTGGCCCCACTCTGTCCTCATATGCTGTGTGTCCTGCCCCTTCTTTGGGGTCCTGGTAAAGGTGAGGTGCATGCCAGGTGCTTTATAGTTCTTTCTTAGGGTAGAGTTTTAGCTGGGGTGGTACCCAAAGGTGACATAGATGCTCTTAACTTACCCAGCCCACTTACCAGGAGGCCTTGGAGGAGCTGTTTCTGGGAAGGTACTCAGGCAGGCACACAGAGGCGGGGCCCCAGCAGGAGCCTCCCACACTCTCCCTTCTGTGAGTGGATGGAAGCCTGGAAACAGTTATCTCCCACAGGTGGCTATCTGAGGGATGCTCACAGGCGTCCTGAAAATAACGCAAAAGGCAGGAGTACTCACGAGGACTCCAAAAGGCGCCCCTTATCTCTGTCACCATGGAGGGGTGTGGGACTCTTTAGGTGCCAGTCCTGACCAAGGAAATGAGAGGGATCTTTCGCATGACAGATGTCGCTGTGGTGTGACCAGCAGACCTATTTGTTCTCAAATAGCACCTACCTATCTTCCTGGGTCCTGAAGTCCAGCCCTGAATCCTACTCCTGGGACACAGGCTCAGATGCCATGTGCCTCACCTGCTTGGTCCTGGAGCCTGTCTCTTGCTGTGTCTCCTCCTGCCAGACTCTGCCTGGGATCTTGTGTACTTTATTCCCTATGTATTAATTCATCACCGTTGGCCAGTCTTTTGAGTGTTTTGGCTATAGCCTCCGCCAACATTCTCAACTTCTCATTGTTGGGTTTAGACCACTCACCCCTTACGTAATTGCTGCACAGCGGACTCTGGTCCACTTCTTGATCACTTGATTCTTTTTTTTTTTTTTCCTACCCCTTGTTTAAATATTTCCTCATGTTCCCTACTGGCCTTTGCCTAAGTCTCCTCTTTCTTTCATCCTTTTAGGGGTTTCTCAGAGGGTGTGTGTGTGTGTGTGTGTGTGTGTGTGTGTGTGTGTGTGTGTGTCTAATGGCTGTAGTCTAGATATGGAATGCCCTCCACCCCCAAGCCTTGTGTTGAGGCTTGGCTTCCAGCAGATGAGCCTTAGGACACAATTGGATCATGAGTCCAAGGGAGCCTAGCTATTGCTCGTGCTAATGGCAGAACTTGGTGTTGTCCACTGGTGCAGGCTTTCCAAGCATTCAGAGTGCAAGGGTTTGTGGGGCCATGTAAGCGTCCACTGAAGCTTTTGCAGGAAGGCCTGGGAAGACCTGTATATGGCACAGAGCCCCTGAGAGGTTGGGATCTCTGAGAGAGTTATGCTTGGGGCTGGAAGGGTGCCGCAGTGGAAACTCCAGGGAGATATGGAAGCTAGGAACATGGTTTATCTGCTGAGGAAAGCCACAGGCGGTAAGCAGAGCTAGCCCTAGAGAGAGGACTCATTAGGTAAGATAAACCAAATGCATTCTTCACCATAGGATGAACATGAACCTTTGAGGAGCCTGAATGAAGTGTTGTGCCTTGGATACAAAGAGTCCTCAAAAATCTGCTCGTGTGGCGAAGGCTGGTTGGCAGTGATACACTTCTAGAAGGTAAATGAATGGTGAGAACTTCAACTGACCAGTGGGTGGCTCTATCCATGGATGCGTAATGTGGTGGCATCACTGAGGGAGGCTGGTGGAAGTGTGTCATTATGGGTGTCCCCTGGAAGATTCTACCTTGTTCCAGTCAGTTCTTCACTCTCCTCCCGGTCTGCCCTGAGGTGGGTCTCTTTCTCCACCACTTCTTCCTCACTATGATATCTTGCCTTCTCACACACAGGCTCAGAAGCATCGAAGCCAGACGGCCATGCGTGAAACTCTCTGAGACCTTTAGCCCAAGCAAACCCTTCCTCCGGTAAGTTATTTCTCAGACACCCTGCCACATCAGAAAGTGACAACTGTGTCTGCAAACACCAAAAGCGCCACTAACATGGTGTGCTATTTCACCAGTTATTTACGTTTTAAAGAATTCTTACATCTATCGTCAAAGTATCCCCGGAGACATGGGCATACCGTGACACCTGTTTCTCTCCCTTCATTCCTGAAGGTCTCAGATACTCTGGGGTAATTTCCATCCAGCCTGGGGGCATCTTCCCAAGTTTCTTTGGTGGTGAAGTCTCTTTGAGTTCTTTCATGTAGGAATGTCCTCACTTGACTTCACCCCTGAGGAGTTTCCCTGGCTGTGGACATCTAGAGTAACAGTCTTCAAGATTTTGTTCCTTAAAGATGACCGCTCTCTCCTGACCTCCACGTTTTGTCTTTAATGCTTTTATTTAACTTTTTTTTTCTGTGCTCATTTGCTTTACCCCTGGCTTCTCTTTAAGTCAGTATAGCCCTGTAGGGGTATATTTGGGATGATAGAAAGATTAGGAAGAAGGTGAGAGAGCTTTCATGTGCTCTGCTCACAGTTCTGTTGAGCCTTGTTTTAGATAGTGTATTTGCCCTACTCATGAGCCATGATTAACAATGGTTCAGAGGGGAGTCCAGTAGCTTTGGGTCCATTCTTGGTGCTTTATATCATATGGGTTTGGACAAAGGTGTGGTGACATGCAGTTTGTCCCAGGACATTTGACTAAAGGACTTGGGATTGTTGAAGAGGTTTTTGTCACCGTGGAAACTGAGCAGATGTTGACAGGTATTGATGGTTTCTGAGGCTGATTATCAGACTGTGGAGGGAATCAATGCTGGCTTTCTTCAGAGCCATATGAACTCCCAGCGCTGTTCAAAGCCCACCACACAGAAGGAAAGGTGATGTGGATGGCAGCATGCTGTAAGAAAGGCAGGGCCGCTTAGCAAACCTGAGCATTTGCAAGAAGGCAGAGGGTGGGTACAGCCGTGGGAGGGAGGGGAGGGTGGGAAGGGGTGGCAGGGAGAGGAGGGGTAGGAGGGTGGATGCAGCTATGGCAGGGAGGTGAGGAGGACCTTGTTTGGAGCAAGTGAGGGGAGGCTGCATAGGCATTTGTTTGTGTTCATGGCCAGTGGGATGTGATCAGATTGTGTAGTGTTGGATTGAGCCACATGGAACCCTCCTGAGGGCCCAGCAGCAAGGCTCACAGGAAGATGGTGTCCCACATTCCCAAGTGCCACATGTCTTCTGGACCAAGTGTGCTTTCTGGTCATCCCCACTGACCTTGCTCCCCACTTCTAGTGTCAAGTGCAGGCAAGGGGATTCCCAGGGGCTGAGGTGCCTGGAGCTGAAATACGTGTTTTGAGAATGAAGGAGTACACTTGGACTCTTCAACGTTTTAGTTGTGAAGGATTTGCCTAATAAATGTGGCCAAGTGCCTTCAAGGAGCCGTGATGAGGTCAGGATGCGGTCAGTGTGTATTCTGGCCCTGAGCAACCAGGCCTGCTGTGCCCAGGACTTTGGAATGTTCTGGGGCCCTGAAGTGTGTGTTGGCTGACTAGTTTCCTCCTGAGCCATGAGAGCAGACCTGGCAGCTGCAAGGAAATTTCAGCTGGGGGTGGAAACCGAGGGGTGTGCCCAGCTCCACCTGACCTGAAGCTTCATCAGATCAACAACCTAGGAGTTGAGGGGGGGGTCCCTTCCCTGGCCGTGGCCTTGCCCAGCCACCCCCCACCTTCCTTGAAGAGGAGTGGCTGCAGCTTCTGCTCCGCTTTCAGCACCCGTGCAGGAGCCCAGGCTTCCAGGCTCCCAGACCAAGTGTGTTCCTGTCTGAGATAAACCAAACCCAACCAGATTGAAACCGCTGCAGTGTGGTGGCGAGACCAGACCAGTGTGGGGGAGACCTTACTCACAGGTTCACGATTAACAGAATGCAACTCTACTCTCCTTCTTCTTCTTCATTTCTGTACCTTCAGAGTCTGTCAGAGCCATCCAAGAACAATAGAAGAGGCAGCCATACACCTGCCAGGCAGGTGGGAGCAGCCTAGGAACGTTCTCCTGTGTGTCTAGACATTCCAGACCACCTACTACTGTCTGCCTTTGGGACTGACAGTCACACCAGAGCAAGGCTGTGCTTCTTGATGTAGCAATGAGTGACGCCCCTGGTGGGCCTCAGCCAGGACAGGATCTGGCTGTGATGACTGGGGGCCACTGTGAGAAGAGACTAACGCCTTCTGCTTTGCTTGGCCAGATGGTTGGAGGGCATTAAGACCCCCAATCCCGTTGGCTGATAGTCCTTACAAGGCGACTCACAATACAATCCTAGTGTTTCTGTCCTGCCAGGGGAGCCATGCCTGGCCCCCAAGGCCAAGTGTGAAGCTCCAAGAAGATGCCACTTTTGTGAGGACATCAGATGATGATGCAGTGTGTCAGGCACTCCGCTACCTGCCTACGTTCTGGCCCAGCCACTGTGACTTCAGGCTGGCATGGGCAGGACCTTGGAGTGCTGTTCTGCTGTGGGCGTTCGGGAGTTCTTGAGAAGGGTGGTCCCCAAGATTTGTGACATGCTACAGGTGTGTGTGTGTGTGTGTCTGTGTGTGTGTCTGTGTGTGTCTCTGTGTGTGTGTCTATATGTAGGCCAGAGGAAGGCAACCCTGGGTATTGTTCCACAGGCACTATTCATCTTTCTTTCTTTCTTTTTTTTTCTTTTTTTAAGGCAAGGTCTCTCTCTGGCCTGGAACTCACCAAGTAGCCTAGTCTTGCTGTTCAGAGAGCCCCAGGGTCCTTCCATTTCCACCTTCCCAATGCCTAGCTTTTAAAATATGGGTTCTTGGTGCTGGAGAGACTGCTCAGAGGTTAAGAGCACTCTCTGCTCTTCCAGAGGTCCTGAGTTCAATTCCCAGCAAGCACATGGTAGCTCACAACCATCTATAATGTGATCTAATGACCTCTTCTGGCCTGCAGGTGTACATGCTGGCAGAGCACTGTATACATAATAAATAAGTAAATCATATATGTGCATATATATATGGATTCTTGAGAGATTGAGTTCAGTTCTTCAAGCTTGTAAGGCAAGTGCTTCACAGATTAAGCCAACTTCTCAGCCTCTGTCCCATCTCTCCACAATATAGTGTGAAGAATGTGGTCCCGGGCTGGAAAGATAGTTCAGAGGTTAAGTGCACTGACTGCTCTTCTGAAGGTCCTGAGTTCAATTCCCAGCAACTACATGGTGGCTCACAACCATCTATAATGAGATCTGGTGTCCTCTTCTGAAGTGCTGGCAGAATACTGTATACATAACAAATAATTTTTTAAAAAAAAAGAAAAGAAAAGAAAAAGAGAAAGAACATGATCCCAATATGTGAGTATGTACTTAATTTTTAATACAGACCACATGAACAAATGCACCAAAACATCATATGGAGTGTGACATAAAGGCCCCTTGCGCGTCCTAAAAAGCCAAGGTTAGAATCCCCGCCACCCCGCCACAATCTTTGGCTATGTGCTTCTTGCCCGCCTGCGCCTGAGGAACCCTCAGCTCTACTTGGACAGTGGTTGGACAGTGAACTTGATGTGTGTTACGTAGTTCAGGCTTTCTCTTTGTAGCTTACATTTCTGGCCACGTATCAGAAACCTTTCATGATAGGTGTTTTTCAGACATGGAGAACATTAGAGACCGCTATCCCAGCCCACCTCAGTGGGTCCACAGTGCCGACCCTCTCTCCAAATTCTTCCTGAGTTCTTTTAAAAAACAACCTCTGACCCCATTTCATCAGGAAAATGCTCTGTGGAAGAAGGGCTCTTTAAAAAAAAATAATCACAGTATCCTTATCATACCTTATATATTAACGGATTCTTTGATAGGATCTGGTAGTCACTGTTGAAAGTCTCTGGGTTCTCTACTCTCTTTTTCAAGTTGATCTGTTTGCGTACAAAGTCCATGGATATGACTCTGCGGTTTTTTCTGAGCTCCACTCCCCCCCCCCCCCCCCCCGTTCTCAGCCCTTCCATTCCCACTCCCCGCTCCCTCAACTCTCCCAACCCTGCCTCTTATCAACTCTTCCTTTACCCATCAGCATCACTGAAGAAACCTGGTCATTGTCCTTTAGAGTCTCCCACGCTCAGGACACTGACCGCACTCCTGCTGTGCTGTCTGATGTGTTCCTCTGTCCCCAAGCTGAATTATATCCCAATATGGCTAGGCTATTAATGATGAGAGCAGGAATAGGGATAGTGATGATGGTGGTGGTGGTGATGATGATGATGATGATGGAGATGGTGGTGGTAGTGACTATAGTGGGAGTAATGGTGGTGATGGTGATGTTGTTGGTGTTGGTGATGTTGATGATGATGATGGAGATGGTGGTGGTAGTGACTATAGCGGGAGTAATGGTGGTGATGGTGATGTTGCTGGTGTTGGTGATGTTGATGATGATGATGATGATGATGATGATGATGATGATGATGGAGATAGTGGTGGTAGTGACTATAGTGGGAGTAATGGTGGTGATGGTGTTGTTGTTGGTGTTGGTGATGTTGATGATGATGATGGTGGTGGTGGTGGTGGTGGTAGTGACTATAGTGGAGTAATGGTGGTGATGGTGATCATGGCAGGGATGATGGTGAGACGTCCCCCCCAGGTGGAATGTTTTTCCATTAGGAGCAAATCATATCTGGTTGCTTTGGATGGATGGCTCCCTGTGAGGATTCAGGATCACCACTGGGGAGGTTGCGATTGTCCTCCTACTGGCCAGTATAGTTGCTCTTGGGGACAATAGCCTGGTTCAGTATTTTATGGTTTATTTGGTTTGTTGTTGTTGTTTTGTTTGTTTGTTTGTTTGTTTGTTTTTGATGCAGGATCTCTCTGTGTGGCCCTGGTTGTACAGGAACTCACTGTGTACATCAGACTGACCTAGAACTCACAGAGCTCCACCTGCCTCTGCCTCCCATAGTGCTTGGATCAAAGATGTGTGTCTTCAGAAAAGGGCAGGCCTACCATTGATATCAACCAACCATGGTATAGCAAGTGCCTAGACTTACTGAAATTTCCTTCTTTTTTTCTTTTTTTAGTTTTTTGTTTGTTTGTGTTTGTGTTTTGGTTTGGTTTGGTTTTTTTTTGAGAGAGGGTTTCTCTGTGTAGCCTTGGCTGCCCTAGAGTCACTATGTAGACCAGGCTGGCCTCAGACTCACAGAGATCTGCCTGCCTCTGCCTCCCCAAGTCCTGGGATTATAGACATGTGCCACCATGCCCAGCAACTTACTATTTTCTTTAAATGGCCAATACAAGGGTTCAGTTCTGCCTGCTGTGAGAGGCATCCCTGTTTCTAGAGTACAGGACCTCAGAATGAGAGCAGCAGAAGTGGTCACAGAGGCTTAGTCTTAATAGGGTTAGGGGTGGCTTCTAGGCTACTATGCAGCTTCCTGCGCCTCTGTGTCTGTCACTAAGAAAAATTCAAATACATACTTGGGAGGACATCAAAGCATCACTGGGGGGCAGGGCCTTCGTGGGGTCTCAGTTGGCCCTAACTTCAGTGACAGTGCCATCCGTGGCAGGGCTTTCCTGATGCAGGCCAGGCCTGTCTGTAAGGGGCAACAAGCAGGTTCATTTCAATGAGTCCAGGGGGAAACAAATAGGCTTTGTTGGGGAGGAGTGTGACTGTGACACCCTTCCCACCAGTGGTCCAGGAGGGATTGGGGCTGATGTCCCAAGATGCCCTCAACTTCCTTCTCTCAATGCCTAGAAATGCACCAGCTCCCTAGGAACTTGGCACATGGAGGATCTAGCTGCTTGGCCATTTCCTATCTCTTCAAAGCTGGCAGAGAAATGCTGGTAAAATAAATTATGGAAGAGATGGCTTTAGGTATGTGTGTCTCTGTGTGCGCTTGCGTGTGTGTGTGTGTGAATGTGTTTTGTGTGTCTGTTTATATGTGTGTCTGTGTGTCTCTATGTGTCTATGTGTGTGTGTGCACATGTATCTACTTGTATGTGTATGTGTGAATGTGTCTGTGTGTGTCTGTATTGCACGTCTCTGTGTGTCTATCTGTGTGTGTGTGTCTGTCTGTCTGTCTATCTGTCTGCTTGTCTGTCTCTTTAGAAAAATGAGTTACTAAGAAAGATGAGGCTTGGCCGTGAATAGGAGATTTTTGGTATTGTCCCAGTTACTACTGTCAAGGAGAACAGCTCATCATTGTTCATCAGGCTGCGATTACTAACACACCAGCTGGACACAGCGTGGCCACCACCGACACGACATGGCCTTTGCCACCGAGGGCTGGCTGCTGGGCAGGAGCTCTGGTGGGCAGATGGAGTGGATACCACACCTCAACCATAGATCTTCTGGCCTTAGCCAGCTGGCAGTACCCCGTGGTGGCATCCACTAAGAATGTCAGAGCACAGCATGATGGGAGGCTGGCGGAGGAGCCTTAGTCATCAGTGCTCCAGTGAATCATGTCCTGGCACCTCCAGACTAAGTGGTGATTTGTCAAGGCAACTGGAGACAGGCCCCAGCTGGCTGGCTGCCCCAGGCACAGCCTGGAGTCAGAGAGGCGCGGAGGCCCCAGGGGTGCTCCAGAGGAGGCCAGGAGATGGTCAGGTTACAGGGTTGTCCCCAGAGCCCAGAGCAGGGCTGTTACCCAGACTCTGCTAAAGAGAAGCCTCCCACATCTGCAGGGGACACAGGACAGGACTCAGAATGCTGCCCACACCACGTAGAGTTGGAGTTGTTTTGTTTTTGTTTTTGTTTTTGTTTTAAATGACCAGGTCCTTGGCCTGATGGTGATTCTCCTCCTCCTTCTATTTTCTTCTTATTTTGTTGGAAATTGAAAGACTTTATTTTCTTAGTTTTAGTTTCACAGAAAACTTGATGAGAGTACAAGAAGATGCCCTTAGCCTTGCCACCTCCCTCCCTGTGTGAACTCCCTATGATTGTCATTTTGTGCTGGGAAGGGTCATAAACACACAGATGGGGGAGATAGTCTAGGCATTTAGAGTGAGGTATAGCAGCCTGGTGACTGCTATGGTGACTGCAGAGTCTCTGCCCTGCCCTGCCCTGCTCTGAACTCTTCCTTGCTCCACCCATCTCTCTCCCCCTCCCTCCCCTCCCCTGCATCCCAGACAACCGCTGGCAGTTCACTGTCTGAATGATCTGCCGTTTCCAGAGAGTCCTGTGGTTACAGTCTCACAGAGCACAGCCTGCCTGGTTCTTTTCAAATGACAGTGTGTGGAACTCTAAAGACATCCAGGGGTGTGTCAGTGTCTCGGCTCCTCTGGAGTTTTGTTCTCGTGCACTTGAGTGTGTGTTAGCTGTACACACTCAAGTGCCAGAGAACAAAGTCGTGTTTTCTCTTTGGCTTCCTGGACTCCATCTAAGAGCCCGAGGCTGGGCCACTGTGACTCCTGGGGTTACAAACAGTCAAAGGAGGTGTCTCAGCAAACTGTTTTGATAGATGAGGAAAGGAACAAGGCCTGAGCTCCTCCAGCCCTCAGCTCCTCCAGGGTCTCAGCTCCTCCAACCCTCAGCTCCTCCAGGGTCTCAGCTCCTCCAGCCCTCAGCTCCTCCAGGGTCTCAGCTCCTCCAGCCCTCAGCTCCTCCAGGGTCTCAGCTCCTCCAGCCCTCAGCTCCTCTAGGGTCTCAGCTCCTCCATGGTCTCAGCTCCTCCAGGACTTTAGCTCCTCCAGGGTGTTGTGTGTACAATGCACAGGTGCCAACGGAATGTGTGTTAGGGTGCTTTAAAGATGAGTGAGCAGGTACACACACACACACACACACACACACACACACACACACACACATCCATGCATTTGTGGTGGCATGGATATTTCCCAGGTGCTGTGTGGAAAAGTGTCATTATCCTGGCAGTCTGTGCTTGAAAGCGAAATGGCTCCTTTTCCAGAAGAGTCCTATGTGAGCACAGGTGCAAATGGTGGTTGGGGTGGTTGTTCCTGGTTTTGGGGTCCTAACTAAATTCTCTGTGATGGAGAGAGTACACTTCTTTACTCTCCTTACCAGGGGGTGGTTATTTGGCTTTGGCTATTGTTTCCTGGATACTGGGGGGGTGGGGGGTGGAGGCCATGCTCATGCTGGGCTGGGGTGCTGATCCCCACAGTAGAGTCACCAAATGTCTGACAAGGCTTCTGTGGTGGACAAAGGCTGACCCAGGGCCTCTGGAGGCAAAGCAATCCCCTCAGACCTGAAGGTAGTGCTGCTGATGCTGACATGGAGTTGAGGAAGAGCTGGGCTCTTCTCCTGTCCCTGGCTCCTGGCCTGGCCTCTGGACCTTGGCATCACTTGTTCATAACCCAGTAGTGGCACTGGAGTTCTCGGGGCTTCTCAATCTGTTAGTGCACTCAGACCCTAAGGAGCTGCGAGGTTGATGGTCATTTCACAGGCAAGCCCATTGACCGCCCTGCTGCACAGGCATGCCTTAAGTTGTAGAAAGCAAAACCCTGGCAGCCAAGGAGGTGAAGGCTTCTGTCCAGCCCACGAACCTCAGGAACACAGACATCAATAATTCAGTGTTTCAAAACTTTAGAAATCTTTACAGGTTTTTTTTTTCTTTCTTCCCCTCCTTCTTCTTTTGATTCAGTGTCTTAATGAAAGTCCAAGCATTCCAAGGATAGTTTAATATTTAAACAGCAGTCTTCACTCTGAAGGTCAGCCCCAGCGTGTGGGGTGTGAGAGCCAGGGTTGGAAGCGGGGGCTGGGGGTGGGGGGTGGGGGTTGGGGGGGGAAAGGGTTGTGGGTTTGAAGCTGGAAGTAGAGGAGTGGAGTAGTGATGAGGAAAGTGTACAGGGTCTCTACTCAGCCCTCACTGGCCCATGGCCAGAGCCTTTTCTGCCTCGGGATCCTAGATGTGCCCGTTTTCATGAACACTGGGTCCCCAGGCTCCCACAAGGAACCTGCTTGTAGGCCTTAAGCCCACAGCACCCTGTGTGTTCTGACGACACATGGGGGTGGGGGGATGGGGTTATCCCTGCTGGGTGCAGATACCTGGCTGGTAGGGGTGCTCCCCTGAAGGAGACACTGGGGGCAGGGCTCTCCCAGCTCAGAGGGTCCTGTCTGCCAACTCAGGGATGGCGCTTTATAATCTCCCCCCTCAAAGCACCTCAAAGCAGAGCCCTTCGAAACAGGTGGGAGCTGTGACAGCTACACCAAGGCCAGGACTGACCTGAGCCACTGGGGACAAGGGAGGAAAGCAAGTCTAGGGGACACCTGCTGTGTTTGTAGCCCTGGAGCTAAAGCACTTACTGCCTTTCCAGTTTAGCTTTGCCTCGCCTGAAAGAAGGCTTTTCCAGGAATGATGAGGTGATTTTTAAGAGGTTGGGGGCTGCGTTTATTTGGCCAAGGGTGGTTTTTAAAAGCCAAATGCAGCCACAGGCAGAAGCAAGCTGTACTCACAGGACAAAGCAACTCTGAAATACAGCCCAGGCCAGGCAGAAGGGAGGCTGTCCACCTTCAGGGTCTCTGGGGACAGTGGAATGTGACAGGCAGTGGAACACAGCTGATACCGAGGCTCTGGGATCAGGCCATGTTTGTCCATTTATGGTGCCCACAATCCAGAGTCCACAAATAGAAAAGCATCCAGGCCCCAAGACACACATGAATGATAAGCCAGGCACCCTGACTGTGAGGCTGTCAGTGTGCCCAGGCCAGGGCTGCTGGTGCTGCCTCGCTAATGTATAGAAGGGGCCCAGGGGCTTGCTCACGGCAGAGCTCCTGTGAGCCAGTGCTGTGCACAGTGTCTCCGAGGCGTCTCTGTGGACATGGATACTGCTGGGCACAGCTCCTTGGGGAATGTCCAGGGGTAGATGCTTCACCCCAGCACCTTCTCATGAACTCCAGGGCAGCCCCGATGTTCCTGTCTCACATCACTCAGCGGTGCCCTACCCCCAGCCCTCTGGGTGATTCCTAGCTCTCACTAGCACCTTGCAATAGAGGCTTTTTTTTCCCCTGCCCCAAGCAGAAGTGTCCACAGGAGTCTCAGAGTGCCCTCTGGGGCGCTCCACTCCCTCTCCAGCCCCCCTCCTCATCGGCAGACTGTGTCCCACTGTCCATGACACCCAGAACCATGAGGTTTCAGGACAGGTCACCCGTGCAGTCAACACTACTAAATGGCACCAGCTCCATCCTGGGAGGCAGGGGAGTGGGGTGGGGGTGGGGTGAGTGAGGCAGCTAGTGCTCGCATGGTTAAGTGCACCTCTGAGGCTTCCTTGGGGAGTTTTGGGTTTGGCAGAGGCAGCAAGAAAACGGCAGGGACTAGCTCATACCATAAGAGGCTGCAGCTGGGGGGGTCCACTCAGCATGCTTGCATTCACCTGCACCTTGCCACCACCCCCTTGTGGGTCACTGAGTCAACATTGTCAGGATTTCCAACACACCTGAGTTCCCCTTGACCTCCTCAGGGTCCCTCTGATCTTTGACATCGACTCTGCATCCATCTCTCTGTGCATGTGACCATGAGTCTAAGGCTGAGCGCACAGCCGACTCCTGATCCCAGACACCAGTCAGAGAGCATCTGGCTCCAAGTGTCTGGCACCAGCGGATCCCACCAGAAGCAAGGAGGAAGTGTCTCTGACCTCAGAGGGAGGCGGCAGCTCCTTGTGAGTGACCAGGACAAGGCCTTGACAGGCCATTCAGCAAGTGGCCAGCCGCATGCCAACAGAACTTGGGAACAGATGCTACATACCAGTACCAGTACCAAACAGGTGCTCATTCGAGCAAGCCGGAAAGGTGGGCTTTCTTTGACTAGCACCCCAAGGAGCATTGCAGCGATGGGGGAAGTTCTGGACCTTGATAGCTGCTCACAGGGTCATCTCAGAAGACCCTCAATATTAGGTAAAGACAGGTGTGCCCTCCCTTCTCCATTACACACCCCCATCAGGACCACATGAAATTCTGCTTCACTTACAGCTACTGCACGTGGCACGAAGCCGTCTGCAGCTAACAATTCTCACCTGGTGTTGAGTGCCTAAGATGGCAGAGGCATCACCCACGTGGCTCTTCCTGCCTTGTGATTATCCACAATGCAGCTTTTACGCTGAGCCTGGGACCCACAGACAGCGAGGACACTATTGCGTGTGTGCCCCTGGTGTGTGAGTGACTCTCTGATGCCCACACAGGGCCACTCCTGCTTCTTCCTTAGAATAACCTTGGCCCCGTTGGTGAGTTCTTGGGGGGTCATTTCTATGTCTCTTGGTTATCCTGGTTGTGCCCTAAAAATAGCAGGCCTATGAAGTAGAGTGCACACAGGGGTTGGGACACAGGCATTGGGGGAGGGAAGGGTGGGGGGTATGTTGTGGACACTCTCAGCATTTGCAGGGTCAGTACAAAGGATGCTAGGAAAGTCTTGGGCCTCTCTGCTGATCAGAGGAAAGACCTGCCCCGTATCTGAAAGGACAGCTGCAAGATGAAAGTGAGGGAAGACAGAGGGCCAAGGCTGGCATTCCCACTGCTCTCTTCATGGCCCGCTCCATCTCTGGTTTTACTGCAGAGCAGTGGCAATGGCTTGGCCTAGGTGCTGAGGCCCTGGCCACACATGGCTCTGCTGCACAGAACCCTGCTATAGACACATACAGCTGGCTCAGCTATAAGGCCTGCCTTGGGCTTGGGGGATGGATGGGGGCCACGCACTTTGGCATGTGCCTCTGAGGCTCCAGGTCCCCCTAAAACAGCAGTGCTGGGGAGGTGCTGGCTCACCCAGTGTGGCTCTGAATGGATCTCAAGGCCTGGAATCCAGGGCAGGGTACATAGCCACAGCTTTGAGTGAATCATACTGAGGACTGAGTTTTCTTAAAACACATACTACAGTGGGCATAATGGCCCACAATCCCAACACCTGGGTGGGGAAGGCAGGAATATTCCGGGATTGATGTCATTGTGGACTATATAAGGAGATCCTGTCTTAATAAACAAACAAACAAACCCACACACTGTATTGAGAAACATTCCTGAAAAATTCAGGTCAGCTCATAACCTCAGATGTTAACTCTTGGGAGCGTTGTTTCAGATGAGGTCATGCTGGAGTGGCATGGCCCTAATCCAATGATCATATCCATCTGAGAAGAGGGACGTTAGAGTGACAGTCTCAAATGAAGAGGGAGGCAGCATGTGACAGGAGGCAGAGGCTGGAGTGACAGGAGGAACCCTCCCTGGAGCTACTGGAGGGAGTGTGGTCTTCCTCCTTAGCCCCCAGGGCAGCAGAGAACACATTCTTGCTGCTTGGAGTCCCCCCCCCCCCAGGACACTTAGCCATACAGAATTTCCTGAACATTGCTTCCCCACCTGTCATGGGCCTATGTGGCCCTCTTTCCACAAGGGTAAAGCTGACAATGACAGCCACATCCTCAGGGACCCACCGTTCTCTGTTCTAAAAGGCCCTGCCTCTTCCTGCACTGGCCACTCAGGTGTCCGTCCACCCACCTGATGCAAGGCCAGGGCTCACCAGCCCATACATGACCCTAGGGGCAGGGTTAGGCAGGGTTACTGTGAGGACCCAAGCCCTGGTGAGAGTGGTGGGGAGGAGAGCAACCTCCACTGCAGGATGGACTCTTCAATCCATCCTGTTATTGCAATAACTCCACTCCCCAGGCCAGCTGTCTGATAGCCACGGAAAGTTCCAGAAGAAAAAAAATTCCTTGGCAAACTCCTCCTGGGCCAATGGAGCTGAGGGCAGTCTCTGATTTCACAGCCTTAAAATCAAGGGATTTTAACGTACTGAGACAGTACTAAATGGAGTTACAAGGGTTTGACATTGTAGTGGCATGGGGTGGATATACATTGGGGCAGCCGACACCATCTGTTAGGGGCAGAACTGGAATGCCCACTCTGGACACAATCCCTCAGCACCCAGCACCCGGCTGCCAAATATACCACCAACAGCAGTCAGGTGACATCCACAGAGCAGTCCCACCCATTGTCAGTGGACCCTGAGTCCACCCAAGGGCCATCAAAGAGAACAGGGCATTGTACTCACTCAGCCATAGGCCTTCTGTAGAAAGAGCCTTCTGCCCGGGCTCTGCAGAGCTCAGGCTTGCGACACCTAGGAGCAGCCTTTCAGGAATCTCAAGCCTCCTCACACCCACTTCTCTTTGTCCCCACATTCTAGAAAGTGACACCTGAGGTTCAAGTAGGTGATGGGGGGGGGGGGGATGACAGGGCTGTCCTTTTACAGGGAGCGTAGAGGTGGAAATGGGCCAGGGGACTTGTGGAGCCAGTGTTTGCCTCTGGCCAAGGTCAGGCCCAGGAGGCTGGGGAAAGGGGATGGACCTGGGTTAGAGTAGCTTTGATGGTAAGGTCACAGAAGCTGCAGGGTGAAAAGCGTGGACTGCACAGAGGCTCAGAGAGAGGACCGGCCGGCCGTGATGGCTAATGCAGCTGAGTCAGTGTGGGCCAGGGGTGGAGGGGGTGGGCAGGATGACAGGTGACGATGCTTCTGGCCAGCCAGGCTCCATTCTGGGGCCAGCTGAGCAGAGAATGTGGGAGAGATTAGTGGAGTGGGCCCGCGGGAGTGCCGCCCACCAGAAGTGGAAGTGGAGTTTTGTGACGGTCAGAAGCTTGGGAGAGATCCTGGTAGACCTCTGATGGCCACAGCTTAGACTGTGAGCCGATCTCACCAAGTCCGCAACCAGCCCTGGGTCCTTTGCCCTTTGGGACTCCAAAGGGGACCCAGAGAGCAGCTCAGGGCTGTGAGCAGCTCAAATTATATTCAGGAAAAGCCCTGTACCACAACCAGAGCCCCTCTGTGGCCACCCTGGTGGACCTCTGGAGAGCTGTGGGGTTTGCACAGCTGCTCAGCTGGGGCTATGGGGAGAGGAGCACATGGGAAGGTGAGGAATGCAGGGTGATGCTTGCCCTAGCCACAGGAGCCCCCATGTCTCCCTGGGCCAGGGATCCCAAGATTTTGCTCCCGAACATATGGCTCCTGTGTTGCTCCTGGGGCAGACGTTTCTAGACCCTATTTTCTTGGCCTTTATTATTATTATTTATTTATTTCCTTTTTTTTTTCCTTTTGAGACAGGGTCTTGTTACCTATCCCAGGCTGGTCTAAAACTCAGTACTTCTGCGCCCCCATCTCTCGTGTGCTGAGATGACAATGTGTGTGCCACGGGTCAGATAAACCATAGCTTTGTCGTTACGGAGGAGTGGGTAGTGAAGACAACACACCAAGGACGTGACTCTTTCCAGTGAAGGAGCATGCTAGACTCTAAGAGGAGCCATCCCCAAGGGAAGACACACAGAATAGCCAGGAGTCAGCCAGGAAGTAGAGGGACTGAGGAGAAAGGTGGGGAGGGGCCTCATGTGGTTTCTGTGGGAAGGAACTGGTGAGGCCAGGCAAGCAGGCAGCTGAGGCCAGGCTGGTGTGGGAATGGAACTGTCGTGGGTTGTCACTAGTGCAAGGGATGGTGGGAGCTAGGGACTGTGGCTGGGTAGGTCATATTTGAAAGGGTTTCCTGTTGGGAAACCCTTGTAAGGCTCTAGATACTGGCTTACCCTGAGTCTGTCTCTCCGGGGTCAGCAGGCCCCATGTCAGGGCTTAAGATAAAGAAGTTATAAAATGTAGTTGTTTCTCTTCACAACTGGGAGCCTAGGGTGATTGGAGGAAGGCAACAGTTGGCGGGGGGGGGGGGTTGACATAGGCAGTGATGGGCATGACTGGCAGTCAGTTTCATGCAGGCTTTCACCTATATAAACAGCCCTTATCCCAGGTGCTGACATATGGCTTGGTGCAGCCCTTGGACCTGTGTGGCTCATTCTCGCCCTCAAATGTCTTCAGAGCATCTTGAATGGGGACAAGTGGGTCTCAGGACTGACCCACTGAGGGCGAGGGCATGGTAAAGACCACCCACAAAGGGCAGTGGAGGGTGATCCCCAGTTCTTGCCAACACCTCCAGAAACAGCATTTTGGATGCTGAAGGGTCTGTCTGGTTCTGTTGGCCTCCCCCTAAAAAGATGGTCCTGCCACAAGTCTTCCTCTTCTCTTCTCCAGGGCCTAGAACAAGGCATGATGGGAGTGAAAGGGTGCTGGATTGCCCCAGACAGTGAGGATGCCAGCCACACACCAGCAGCCAGTGCACAGCCCAGTCTGGAGTCCCCACAGGCTTCCCTCAAGTTCCTCTCTCTGGGGCATCAGCAGTGTTTTGACTTCCACGCAGTCCATGAGGAACACCCCAAAGCATCTGCCGGATGTGCTGTCAGAGGGTTTCTGGGAGACAGATGGCCAAACGGAAGTTTGGGATGAGGTGTAATGGCGTGGGTGCAAATCCTAAGGACGCCTCCTTCAGCTGAGAATTCTTGGTCTACTCCGAACCTCCATTTCCTCCCCTGTGAAGTAGAAAGGACAGCAGGCGTTCGTCAGAGAGCTGCGGAGATTGAGAGCTGGGGCCGGGCAGGAGGTGTGAGTAAACACCAGCTGCCATGGGTGCTGCAGCAGCGGAGGCTGGAGGCTCCGAGGAGCAGGGGAACCAGGAGGGAAATCAGAGCTCTAGAGTGGTTGCCTCCGCCAGGCAGGAACAGGGTACACATCAGAGGGAACACTGAAAACCACTCAGGCCCCAGCTCTGCTGGGAGGGCTGGAATCTCAGCACAGCAAAAGAAACAGCCAGACTGCAGGATCTAGCAGGCCTTGCTCACATGGGCCCCAACTGCAGATTTCAACGGAGGTTCACACATGACTCTATATCCAGAAAGAACCTTCTAGAAATGCAATCCATCCTCCCGTCCTGCCTCACACCTTTTATGTAGGCTTTCTTGCTGAAGGAGCAAAGAGAGAATGTGTAGTTTGGGGAGCCATGGGCACCCCGCCTTTGGCCCAGGAAGCTGCTGTGGGGGCTAGGCTGAGAGACTATCCCACAGAATGCTCTTTTTGCCTACTGGGACTCTAGTGTTGGCTTTTTCTACCCCTGACCCAAAGTGGCTCGTCCCCACACTGTCCTCTGTGGTTGTACTGGCTTATTCAAATTGATTCCCTCTCGCCCCCTGCAAAGCCACTGTGTAAAAAACAAACAAACAAACCAAGAATTTGGTATAACTGAGCTTTCTTTCTGTGGCCACAACTCAGGGATCTTACATGGCTGGCCCGCCTGGCTGCATCTTCTGTCAGTGAGCCATGTCAGTACCTGTCCATCTGCGGGGCCATCCACACTGGCCTTAACGGAGTTTGTTCTTTTAAGAGAGCTACTCAATACAGAAAGAAGGAAGGGATATGGAGTATCTGTTGGCTGGCAGGAGCCACCAACTGCATTTTATGTTTAATTTGATGTGAAGTTGAACCCACACAATTGGCTCTGCCTTGGCAGCAAACAGGCCCAGGGTGGCCCGTGTTACACCCTGGTGGTGCTTCCAGAGCAGGTGAGCCGCAGGGAGAGCTGAGCCCGGCCATAATGTCCAGCTGGTGGCTAGGGCCCCTTTGCCCACTAGGACCCATAGCTAGAACACATATCCCTCTTCGGGGCCACTATCCACCTACACTGCAAGCTCAGGCTACATCAGACCCAGGAAAGCTGGAGCCTACACTGTTCATCCCCAATTAAACCCTGAGGAGTGAAGCAGAGGGACACAGGGGAGGGATGGGATGGGGAGGGGTGGGGTGAGGAGGGGTGGGGTGAGGAGGGGTGGGGTGAAGAGCGGTGGGGTGAGGAAAGGTGGTGAAGTGGTTCTCAATCACTGTCATTCTGGGAGCTCAGGAGCTCCGGCCTGTGCAGCCAGTGGAAATGCTAATTCTTGCCCATAGCTGGACACAATCCTGATCACAGAGCCACAAAGGGGGAAATTTCTATCAACTCTTGCATATGAGTCCACGCAAGTCCATCTGTTCAAGACCATGCAGGACCACAGCATGCTGCCTCATCTGGAGTATCACAGAGGTGCTGGGACCTAAGCCAGCAGGACTGTGTCCTCCTGATGCACAGAAGGAAGACCCAGTGAGAACACATCTGCAAGGGAAGGAGCGCTGCCTCAGGGGACGACACAGCCCTGCTTGACCTTGGACTTCCAGCCTTAGGATCCTTAGGATGACATAGTGAGCCTGGTTGAAGCCCTCAGTCCTTGGTGCTTTGTTCTGCAGCCTCGGGACATTTGCACACCATTCCCATGTGTTGGTGTCTGAAACATTCTTTCCCTTGGAGCAGGACTTTCTCTCCCATGCTGATGGAGTCAGGGTGAGGCAGGGTGGCCTCTGCTGTCCCATGGCTGAGTTCCCTCGTAGGTGAGTGGGCCAAGGTTGCCAGCTGGTCTGCACACCCACCACATGTGGCTTTGTGGCCATTTGTTAAATAGTCCCAGGAAACTCATCTACTATCTCTGTAAGGTAGTGGTAAATGCCCAGAGCCTGCTTCCTGACGGTGCTGGGGCATCTGTCCCCTCGCTTTCTGTGGACTTCACAGTGCTTCCTGCCTAATGTGTTCTGCCTCAGGCTACTGTGCTAGGTCCTAGCTGGCCAGTGATGCCCAACTCCAGCAGGGACCAGGCAACAGCGTAGCATGGTTGATAGCTTTATATATGATTCAGTCAAAACTGGTCCCCTGAGGCACCCAGTATGCAACCCAACTATCTGTCCCCCTGGGGTGCAGAGTTTCTTAGAAGTCAGAACTGCCCTGCCTCAAGCCTGGCGCACCCTGCTGAGCTTCACTGAAGTGAGTTGTGCACAGAAGAGAAATGTCTGTCAGACCAACTTCTTGGAAACCGCTACGTAACTTCTCAGTAATTTACATCTTGTTTCAATTTAGAGTTTAACAGGTCAGACTTCCTCAGGTGGCTTCCCCAGGAAACCCCAGTGGTCACACTGGAGAAGATGCAGCTGCTGATGGGATTTTCCCAGCATTCTTTCCTTGGCTGGGCAGAGATGCAGATAGGGAGTGCTACAACCGGGGGTAAGTGGACACCCTACACTGAACTCCCTCTCAAGGCCTCCGGAGGCAGAGAACTGCTTTTCAGCAACCAGGGATGGCTTCATTACTAACCTTGAGTTCTAGTACATTCCACAGCTCTAGCTGATAAAAAAAACAGCCACTAATTCTAGCTGACGTTATTCAGGTGGGATCGATGGGCTCAACTCTGGAAAAGAACCAGACAAACAGGAGGGCTTGACAGTGATGACGCCAAGTCCTTGATGAGGGCCTTGAGTGGACAGAGGGGCGGACTTGTTTCTGCCTTCCTTGCCCACAGGCCCCCCCCCCCCCCCATCTGGTCTCTGGGTCGGTCCTTCCTGCTGAGTTTCTGCTGTCTGGATGAGCCAATAGGGCAGAGGAAGGCCATCACTCTCCCTAGGTCTCTGCCCTGTCATGCCCTGTCTTTGGGGTCAAACAGGCCCGAATCAGTAGGCCTCTGTGGCCCTGTAACCTTCATCTTTGTCTGAGCTGCACACTTTGTCCACACAGAACTTGGCTTAGCATGGGTTCCCCCAAAGGGCGGGCCTGAACCTGGACGTGGCTAAAGGAAGTGGTTTTTGGAGTCCATCCCAGGAATCCAATCGATCCCCAATGGGGATGTGGAGATGGAAGGACAGAGAAGCTTCCAGAACAGCTGACTGCTGTGTGCAACAGTGTCTGCCCCCTGGGGCCCCAGGGAGGAGCGGGAGAGGATAGCTCTATATTATAGCCCTGGTGATGCCCAGCAGGCACGAGCAGCCCCTGGTCCGGCTAGCTGACCTTTGTTCTTGGGGTCTCGGACAAGCTGAGTACAGACTGCCATCAAGCAGACTGTATAGCCACAAACCAAAAAAGACCATTTTCTTTCACCTCATTAACAATACCTGGGTCCCTCTGTGCTGCTCTGGGTCTGTCTGAGCTGTGTAAAGTGCCCAGGGCTGATGGGAAGAGAGGGACAGAAGGCAGGCCACAAAGGGTAGAGCAGGCTAGATGCAGAGAAAAAGCTTCTCTGATCAGCGTGGGGGTCACCATCCCTTGCTTTGCCATGAGGACCCGTCACTACGGAGTAGGGGCATTTGGCCTACATGCCTGGAGTGTTCCCTCTACTAGTGTCAGGGGGGTGGGGATGTCCTTCACAGTCACTTTCCTGGATCCTAGTTTGATATGGAGTTTAGTACACAGTGCTGACCCTCGCCCTCTGTGCAGCTTTGTCTCGTCCAGCGTGATGATCTCACCCTTTCCTGTTCGTTTCCAATTAGGCTGACTCACCCTGACCTCTCCACCAGTCACCCCAGCAGTTGGATGCTCTTATCTAGGCTCCAGAGTAAATAAAAAGAGCGTGCATGCCCACAGGCAAACTCAGACATTCAGTACACTATATGCATAAGTGCATGTATGTGGACATGGGTGTTTGCAAGTACAGGTTGTCTGTCTGTCTGTCTGTCTGTTTGTTTTTCAAGCCAAGGTTTCTCTGTGTGCCCCTGGCTGTCCTGGGCTCACTTTGTAGACCAGGGTGGCCTTGAACTCACAGAGATCTGCTTGCCTCTGCCTCCCAAGTGCTGAGATTAAAGGAATGTGCCACCATGCCTGGCGCAAGTACTGCTATACACAAGGCAAGCACACATTCCTGACCGCTAACATAGGAGCACAAAGCACACCCACAATCCTGTGTACATACAAGCGTACACATGGGCCCACATGAACGAGCAGATGCATGTTCATGTGTGCGCACAGAAACACAAGCACACAAGCATGCATGGAGGCTCATCTGTGGGATATTATGTACTAATTTACCACCCATTAGACAGTGGCCTTACAAGCCAACTTAGGCTGCACTCCACCTACCGAAGCCAGCAAGCGTAGCACTGTTGTGGACTGACAGCCTCAGAGACCCCCAGGAAGCACCTGGTTGTGCCTGGCCTTACATAGGGCTTTCTTTAACGGAGGATGCAAGGTCTCCCCATAAAAGGAGTCTCTTGGAGTTGGTGACACCTGTCACATCCTGTCCAGCACTGACTTCCCTTGGGCCACAAGGAACAGAACAGTGGGCAGGCTGCTAGGAACAGGGGCATCCTTCTGCATTGGAGGAGGTAATTGTTGGGGGGAAGTCATGGCCACTGAGTGGACTATGCTTACTTACCCTACTGGAAATGTGTGTCCCAGCCCCCAGCCCTCACCCTAGCCCATGACATCCGGCTGAGTCTCTCTCTCTCTCCCATCATTTCTTAAAAGTGTTTGTGGCTTGGTTGCTTTGGTGTGGCATGTTTCATCCGAAGCCCCTTCCTCTACAGGCCATAGGGTGGCCAGCATTTCTGGGTAGAGAGCAGCAGGGGGCATCAGCCCAGAGGATGGAGAGACTACAAATAAAACGAAGAAGGAGACACTGAGGCTGCCGTTGCCAAAGGGCTCCTGGACAAAATGGCAAACCCTTTCTGAGTGCCTGTGTGTTGCTTCACTGGCTCTGCATAGGACCCACAAGAGAAGCCACGTTGTCCCAGTCTCCCTCAGGGGTGACACTGGGACCCACACCCTGAGAGAGCAGGTTACTCGCCTTAGTTGAGGGGCTCTTTGAAGCCTCCTCACACCTGCTTCCGGCTCCCCGTGTTTCTGTGTGAGGCATGGACACGGAGTTGCTGTGCACACGGGGCATGGTGTAGTAGCAGCCCTTGTCACTGTAACATTCAAGAGTTGCCTGGGTAAGGCTTCCCTTTCCCTCTCCTGCTCTCTTTCCCTTTTTCTTCATCCCTTCCCTTCCATTATTTCCTCAGCACAGAAGACTCGGGCACTCTTTCAGGCTGCACTGGTGCCTCCCCTTCTAACTTGTCCTCCCTCTCTATTGTTTGCGTCCTGTATGAAGTCACCTCCCAGGGACTGCTGTCAGTCGTCGTGACATCTTTCCTTCCTGGATAGTGACTGTGAGTGAACGGGTCAGCCCCGCAGCCAGAGCCAACTGGACCCTAAGTGATGATGTCTCTGAAGTTTGAGGGACAAGGTTGTAGCATGAATAAGGGTCACGTTCCCTGGGAGATACTCCCCTGTTGCTCCCCCAGCCACTCGAAGCTACGCAGTGAGGAGCCAAGTCCTTCAAGGGCCTTCTGCAACACAGCCTCTTGACTCCTACTCTCCCGTGACTCTTGAGTTTAAATCATGAGATGGGAAAAGCAAGGTGCTAACAGAGATGCTTCAGAATCTCTCCTGACCAGACCCGTGACTGGAGGGTACACCATGCCCTCCCGACTTCTCATCCGTTCCCTGGCTCTACCTGGTTCCTCCCACGCAGGGCAGTACCAGCCTCCGGGAGAGGTTGGCACACAACCTGTTTGCCATTAACTCACAGCTCGATCAAAAGGCTAACCAGATCAAAGTTACATTTCTTATCGCCTTTTAAGACTGAGTGAGGACTTGTGTACTGGGCGGAACGGCCCTTGGTGTCTGCACGTTCTGCGCAAACATAGCCGCTTTCGCTCCCTCCACTGACCTTCATCAGGGCAGCCATGGTCTCTTGGCTCTAGCGTGTTCCTGTGACGTCTGTGTGGATGACGATAAGCTTCCCGATGCCAGCCACACACGGAGGCACTAGCTGCGTATTCTCTTCCCTTCAGTGGCATTGTCCATGCCTGGTGACAAGCTCTGATTGTGTAATGAGGCCGCCCACCGAGCAAGGGACACTGGAACTCAGAAGCAGCCTCCTGCCTCAGGCGGGGGAGAGGGGGGTCCCACCAAGGCAAACATAGAAAACATAAGAAAAAACATAGGTGAGAAAGCTATAGCTATATAGAAAGCTATATAGAAAGAGCTCTCAGAATAAATAAGAAAAGCATTAATTTACCTTGGGCATCTCCTGATTTGGGTCAGCTAAAGAAATCTGGCTCCTTTGTTTGGTAATAGCTCCCAGGAACCAGCTGTTGGCCTCCGTGCTTCTGGGGTTTGGGCAGCTGACCTATAGGCCACTCCCAGAGTTTAAATGCAACTGTCGCTGCCTGATAAAACTCATCTCAGAAGCAAGCAGGAGCTATGGGTGTAGACAGCTTCCTGTGGCCTGTAGAGCTGTGGCACTGTCTGAGCCCACTGTCCACTGCTGTGACAGACCCCCCAGAGGGCACAAAGCAGGCCATCTCCTGGGAACAGACACACTGCCTCACTGTGCAGGAGGCTGGGAAGTCCAAGGTGGGGGCAGGGGCACCCGATGTGTGAGCCTGTGGTGGCAGGTAGGGCAAGGCAGGACAGCAAAGCCATCGCCTTACAAGGGAACCGCTCTTGTTAATAATCTTGATCCATGTGTGTGGGAGAGCCCATCATGTGATGCCACCTCGCACTCAGCTTGGGGACCAGGCTTCACCACAAAGATTGTGGGGGACATAGGGAAAGCATGACATTTCCTATGAAGGAGAGGAGATGGGAACAAAGTCCACACTGGGGAGCTGACTGAGATGCGGGGGTGGGGAGGGGTGGGGTGGGGTGCAGGACGACATGGTGTAGGTCCCCATGCCGCAGTCTGTCTCACCCTTTGCTCCAGCCTGCGTTAACCACCAGTTCTCATTTTTAGGTTAAACAGGTCCAGCTGCATTTCCAGGAGAGCAGCCTTGGCTGAGGTCCAGTAAGAGAAACCTGGGCAGAAAAGGAGAGCCGATGGATCCTTCAGACTAACACCCAGCCAGCAGTGGGAACCTCCAGTCACCAGTGGGAACTCTCAGCCAGTGGTACGAACTCCCATCGTTGGCCGCCAGCAAGTTCAAATAGGTACCATTGATGCTGACCTGTATCTCCCCAAAGATGTCTCATGCATCCCCAACCCATGTGACAACAGAGCTGTTGCTGTGGTATCCTTGGTCAAGATGAGGTCATCTTGGGCAGTGGAGTATCCTAAATCCCACACTGACTAGGGTCCTTGTAAGAAGAACAAGACAGTGATGGTGCACGCCTTTAATCCCAGCACCTAGCAGGCAGAGGTGGGTGGATCTCTGTAAGTTCAAGGCCAGCCTGGTCTACAGAGCTAGTTCTGGGATAGCCAAGGCTACACACAAAGAAACCCTGCCTCAAAAATAAATAAATAATAGAAAAAGAAAGAAAGAAAGAAGAAGGGAAGCCCCTGGAAGGTAGAGATTGGGGAGGGATTTGAGGGACCATGGGCAGGCCCTTCTGAGGCCTCCAGACCCACCAGTGTCCCTACCCTGGAACTGAGGTGCCTGCCGTCCAGGCGCAGTGATGTCCCGTACTTGCTCAGCATCCTGAAGGAACACAATCCAATGTCGGCAATACGTGACTGCAGACACCATTGTGGCATCTGAAGTTTACAGAGACTTTTGACTCTCAGTTCTTAAATGCTGGCACACCATAAGGTCTGGAGAAATCCCAGCTTTGTAGTGGTCCCATCCAAACGAAAAAGTCACACAGGAGTTCAGGATGCTGCAAAAGACAGTGTGGCACCACTACAGAAGGTGCGCATACAACATGTGTCCAAATGCAGGAGGGCATAGAATAAACGTGAGGCACAATGAAATCTTAGATACTAAATGCAAAGAATCATCTTTCTAAAAATAGAAAGACAGATGAAAAACAACTTCTGGGGCAGAGAGGTGGCTCAGCCTGTAAAGATGCTCACTGCCAAGCCTGACAGCTTGAGTTCAATCCCCAGGACCTGAATAGTGGAAGGAGAGAACCAGCTCTCCCACAAGTTGTCCTCCAACGGCCACATGCTTTCTGTGGTATACAATACAACTGCCCTGCTCCCCTCCCCCCCCCCCGTTCCCTACATGTGTGCGCACACACTCACACAAATGAATAGATAGATAAATCAAGATATAATTTTAAAACTTAAAATTTTCACATTATCCCTTATGCACAATCTAAATTTCCTTTTAAAAGTTCTAAAATATGTATTTGTATAATATAAAAATGCATCATGTTAGCCAGGCGCAGTGGTGCATGCCTATAATCCTGGCACTTGGGAGGCAGAGGCAGATGGATCTCTGTGAGTTCGAAGCCAGCCTGGTCTACAAAGCAAGTCCAGGACACAGGGAAACCATGTCTCAAAAAAAAAAAAAAAAAAAAGGCATCATGTTTGCCCCACTTGATTATTAACAGAACAGTGAAATATAGGTGCCCTTGCTGTTTATTTTTCATATATATGTTTCTTTTAACTATATGTTCACTTTCTCTTTTGAGATGGAGTTTTGCTTTTGTCCTCGGGCCAGCTCTCTACTTGTGGGTAGCTGGGACTGCAGGTGCCGTATCACCACACCTACGGTACAGATCCCATTTCATCATCAGCGGAAAGTTTCGATTCTCCATACTGGGGCACTCACACTGATCTTTGAAACTAAAATGTTAGATCCAAAGCCATAACCCTGCCTCCCCAACCTCGACAAACTCCCTGCGTGTTCAAAGTCATAAAGCAATTTAAATTTGGTAGCAAAGGTCTCCTTATGGGCTTGGTTGTTTCTAAGTGACGTCTGGGAAGCAAAACAAATAGTGGAGGCTTTCTAAACCCTCTGGGGGTGTGGCTACACCCCAACTCTGGTGAGTTGCACCTTTTCTCCATGGTCCTCTCAGTGCTCCAAATCCCAGTGTTGGTCACTGAGCTTCATCTTTCCCTTAACATCTCTACATAATCTGTGAATGCTCCGAAAGGAGCCCATTACACAGGACAGCACCTATGCCTGACCCGTCCCATGCCAAAAAGCAGTCAGAGACAGTCCAGAGAGAAGCTCAAGTTGGCTACCCTCCCCCAGGTTCTAGACCCTTTCTGGAGGAGCAGCACCACCTCCCAGGGAGATGTGTCACCAGCCCTCTGACAACCCCCGCCCCAGAGTCATGTGACAGGCTCTCTGAGACCTTCCTGACCTCCTCAGTGCGGATGGCTCTCCTGTTCTGAGGCTCTCCCAGACTGAAACTGTGGCGCTTACAACCGGGTCACCTGCTGTGGGGCAGGGCCAACTTGCTGATTCACTGTCCCCACCCTCTCTGCCAGCACGAGTGGGTGGGTGGGTAGGGCTCTGGCAAAGTTCCTTGGAGCCTATCTGGAAGGAAGGGGACATCTTTGCCTCTTGGCTGACTAGCCCTGCCAGGTGTGTCAGGCCTCCCAAGACCACCTTTGCCCTGTGGCAATAGATGCTGGCCTCTCAGTGCAGGCCAGCTGTCTCCACTGGCCTGGCCTGGCTGCCTATGGTCTTGACCCCCACATAGGGTTTATGAGATTTATGGGCCCTAAACTCCCACCCAAGTGTTGCATGGACTTACTGAGTGCAGTGTGGTAGGTACCAGTGACGGAGACAGTCATGTGACCCAAATTGGGCCAATCAGGATCCTGCTTACATATGTACTCTCATTAGTCTGCCCCATGGCATGATCCACACATTGCTGCCCTGGCCATCCAGGCTCTTGTTTCTGTGTGGATTTGATGCAACAGACACCAGGGGCCTTTGAAGCTTAGATCCTGGCTGGGACAGAACACCCTGTCCTCCACATCTTGGCTGAAAAGAACATTTCCCTTAGGTCCCTAGCCTGCACCTGCTACATGCATAGGGGAGTCCTGACATTGGGGTGCTCTAGGTTTCCAGAACCCCAACAGCATTTCCCATGAGTCGGTTAGCATTTCTGATGTATGAGTTGGGGTTTATTAGTACCCAGGGATCTCCACCTCCAGAAAGACCTTAGAGTGCTGGAAACAGCCTGCATGGCATGTCGGACGTCCACAGACGTCTTTCTGCCCACTATCACCCTGGAAACACAGCAGACACCTGAGAGAAGCCAATCACCCAGGGTTCAGGGTGCTTTGGAGTCTGTCTGTCCAGCGTGAGTTTTGTACATTCTCGTGTTGCCTTTGATGTGCTTGTGTTGCACGGGTGATGAACATGAGGGAGCGGAAGAGTGGAAGGCGGCTGGCCTGAGCCCTGGCTGCAGCCACACCCTGTGTAGATGCTGACCTCCTCCCACCACTGCTAGTGAGCAGTCTCAGGCCACACCACCAGGATCCCACATCCCTTGTCCTGGCCTCTCCGCCTGCAGGGTGGAGCCTCACCTCCAGGCACTTGTCTGACCTCTGCACCCCAGAGGCCTCTGGAGTCTGAGGATGCAACAGAGACTTCTGGGAGGTTTGGAAATTTTGTATTCCTTTTGAACTCTTGGACTTGGCTTTAGACCCTTTTTACATTTTGGTGAAACACATAAAATGTGAATTATGCCACTTAGCCATTCATGTTTGTTTATTGGGTTTTTGTTTTGTTTGGAGCCATTTATGTTTGTTTATTGGATTTTTTTGTTTTGTTTTGCTTTGTTTTGGCTGTTTGTTTGTTTGTTTTTTGAGACAAAGTTTTTCTGTGTAATCTTAACTGTCCTGGAACTCGACCTATATAGACCAGACTGGCCTCAAATTCAGATCCACCTGCCTCTGCCTCCCTAGTGCTGGGATTGAAAGTGTGCACCGCCACCGCCACCTCCACTACCACCCTGCCATTTTTATTTCTTTGAGACTGAATCTTGCTGCCTAACTGCAGCTGTCCCTGAGCTCATGACCCGCCTACCTTTGCCTCCTGAGTATGGAGACTAAGACTGTAACACCACCACACCTGGCCACCTTTACCCATTTCTGAGTCCACAGCTGAGCTACACTGTACCCACCTTATCAAGCTTTTCCATACTCCAAATGAAACTCTCCCATTAAACACTAGCTCCCCACCCTATTCCCAGCAGTAGCCCTCACCGCTCCACTCGCTGTGTCTGATACTGATGCTTTAGGGACCCCGTGTGAGTAGACTCACACTGTGCCTTCTCCGGACTGTCTTATTACACTAAGCATGTCACCATCTTGGTCCAGCCATGTTGCAGGGCATGCCAGAATTCCCTTCGCTAATAAGCGGAATCGGGCTCTGTTGTATGGAATATTTTGCCTCACCGCTTGTCCACAGATGTGCACTGTGCCATCGTGGACCCTTTCCACGGCAGCTCCATGCCTTCTCCTCCTGTGCGTACGGCTCAGTGTGGTGTTCCATCCCACTGTGCTTAGCCAATGGTTGTCCTCATGCGTCTGAGCCTCACTCTTTAAAAGAGATGAAGAGCCAGGCGATGGTGGCATGCGCCTTTAATACCAGCACTCGGGAGGCAGAGGCAGGTGGATCGCTGTGATTTCAAGGCCAGCCTGGTCTACAGAGCGAGACCAGGACAGCCAAGGCTAACACAGAGAGACCCAGTCTCAGAAAAACAAAACAAAATAAAAGGGATGAAGATGAAGCAGGTAACAGTGATGGGGGCGGGGACTCCTGAATCTCCCAGAACAACTACGGCTTCCCTGTCTCTTCTCGGATTTTCTGACCTCACTCCTGTCACCGAGGCAGAGTGAACAGCCAGGGTCCCTGCCATGTTCAGCCCACTGTCCTGCCAGCTCCTGCGCTCTTCCGAAAGAAAAGCTGAGGAAGCAGAAGCCATCCGGTGTTTTAGCCACACACTTTCCCTCCCTTCCCCCACAGTCAGCAACTGAGGAAGAGGCCCAGCCTCCCAATGGCCCAAGAAGGAAAACTGGCCTGTCACTTCTTGGCATCCCAAGAAAGAAGTGCCAAACCCCACCTCAGCCTGCTTCTTATGGGGTGCACACAGTAGCCAGCCTTTGGGGGGGTTGAGCTCCTTCTTGGCCACCTTCCTCTCTGTTCTTACTTGATTTTGAGGATGGGACTGGAAGAGCATTCAGTCCCAAAGGACTCTTAGTGACCTTGGAGAACTACTGTGGATCAGGTTGAGGTCCAAGAGGATGATGGGGCTATAGAGAAGACCTGGGACTAAAGGAGGGGGTCACAGAAAGGGGGGGAGATGGACACCCTAGTTCAGGGGACTTCACTAGCCCAGCACCTAATTCTTGGGCATTCTCTAGGAGTAGAGAAGCCTGCGCAAGGGGCCCTGGAGCCTGGCAAAACCAGGGACCAGGCATCTTCAGGGTTGTGCCCCTCTCCGATGCCCACCCCTTTGGTCTCCCTATGATCCCGGCCTCTCTCTCTCCCCGCCCCCCATCCTAGTTCTGGACTAGCCTTTGCTCTACGTTTGCCTAGCCAGCACCTCCTACGTGCTATCCTGGCTCAGTGCCATGTCAGGACAGCTGGCTCTGAAACACAAGTGTGGATTTTTGATATTCAGACTGGAGGGAAGGATATGTCTGTCATGCTAGGCCCAGGCTACATCCTGGACCTTTGGCTGCTCAGGGTGACTCCAGACTTGTTGATCTAAGCACTAACACGGAGCCTTGAACCACAGGCAATGTGTGTTTCCTCCGTGCCTGTCTTTTTCCTGTGTTTTCTGTGGCTTCTCTAGACACAGAGGCATTGCCAGCCTGACAATGTGTGCTGAGGCCACTGGCTCTATCCCACACTGCGGCATGTCTTTGCATGGCTCCTGGCTGTCATGAGGTCCCTGTGTAGGGTCTTTAGAGTGTGTGTGGTGTGACAATGGCATAGGCCATTTTTACTCGCTGATCCAACGATGTCCTTGCCATCTCATGACACAAGTAGGTGCATTTCTCCTTTAAACAAACAGTAACAATCCCCGGACGCCATGGAAACCAGGTCAGAGAAAATGAATACCCTTCTGCTAGCCAAGAAAAAAAAAAAAGCCTGAAAACCCCTGCAGCCTTTCTCACAGGCGGGAGTCTACATATCACCTTGGTAACCTAGGGACAAGCCTCCACATGCTCCGTGGCCTGGCTGTAGTGACAAGAGGTGACTGCCAGCCTCTATCCCCTGATTTTTGTGGGTATTTCTGCCTTTAACATCCAGAGACTTCTTTCTCCAGAGGGTGCTACCCCACATCCATTTTCAGGGTTCCCCTTGACTCTCAGAGCCATGCTTTTAAGCAGTCTCCTAAGAATAGGAAGAAGTGGGGGCGCGGGCAGTCCAGGGGCAGTGGGAGCTGGCAGTGTTCTTCCAGGCCACAAGTCTCTTCTGCATGAGCCCAGTCTCCAGGATGAAAAGAGAAAGGGGCCAGGCTAACACTGCTCGAAGAGCAGTTCACCCTCCCACAATGCAATGTTAGAAGCCTGAATGCAAACCAGAATTTTTTTTTTTTTTGAGACAGGATTTCTCTGGGAAACCAGGATTTTGATGGTGCTCATTGACAAGGGAAAGTGAGTTCTCCACAGGCCACTGAGAAAGGCAGGCATGAACCCCCACATGGAAGGAGCATTACCGTGGCCATACACGGCAGCACGAGAAACACGGAACACCAACAGTGTCTCCTGTGCCTGTTTGCATCTCTGTATATTTCTGCATCTTGTCAGTGTCTGTTCCACACTTCCCAACAGAGCCATCCCCACCCCCCACCCGGCCCCCACCCCATCCTCAACCCCCACCCCCTACCCCCAATTTCACTTTCATGATGTCTGTTACCCATGGTCAACCTTGGTCTGGAAATACTGCATGGAAAATTCTAGAAATAAATCCTCACACAATCCCTGAGCACCGAGATGAAACCGCAAGCCATCTTCTACCATAGTGCGCAGATGTCAGGGATCATGTGCAGTGTCTCCACCATGCACGTGACACCCACCTGAATATCTCACAGAGTTTCAAAGAGACTGTCTTGGAATTCCAGTGCTTGTGTTCAGAGGCCCCCTTGTCAAATCCCACACGGTCACAACATCTGTGCCGCTCACCTCGTTTCATCTCATTCCAGGGGCCTCAGGTCACAAGAAAGGTGAGCACAGCCTAGTGGTATTTGGGAGGAGACAGCTCACATTTCATAGCTTGTATTTAATGTTGTTTTTCTGCTGAAATATGAGTGGCTGATGTTAACCTCTTACTATGACTGACTTATAAACCTTATCATTGGCCTGTAGGTGCAGAGAAACACGGCTATGGGTCATATTGTTATTGTTACAGGTAAGCCTGTATACCCGTACGTACACCGTAATGGTGAATCCTGACTGTCACCATCAGCTTGGTGAGATTTGGAATCTCCTTGAAGGCCTTCCCAGACAGGTTTAACTGAGAAGGGAAGACCCGCTCTGAGTGTGACAGCACCATCCCATGGGTTAGTATCTGGGCCTGACTCAAGAGGGAAAAGAAAAGAAGCCAGCCTGGTACCAGCATTTGTTCCTCTCTGCTGTAGACTGGATACAGTGTGACCAGCTGGCTACCCTATGCTCCTGGCACAGCTAGAGCCCCCATCACTATGATGGACTATATACCCTTAAGTTGAGTGCTGTGATAAACCCTTCCTTCCCAACTTGCTTTTGTCAGAGATTTTTGTGACAAGGAAAGTAACCCATGCACACCTGCAGGGGAAATGGAGACACAGCTGTGTACACAACATATCTGTGGCCTTGCACTTGGCTTGGTTTCAGGAAAAAGAAGGTCTTAGAATACCCCTCGTGCATGAGAAGAGAATGTGGAAACTTGATACGAAATGCCCGTGTGCTTAGGGGGCCATCCACTCCCTATATCAAGCAGCTGAGGTTGGTGGAGACCTATCCAGAAACCAAGGGGAAGACAGACTCCTGGCCCTTAGGTCTCTGACTACCTCGTCAGGATTATCGTCCTGTGCACTGTGTAAGGATGGTCCTTGTATTATTCAAATGCTGACTCTGCACCCAGAGAGTTGAGTACAGACTTCGGTATTGTCATTTTCAGGAAGCACCTCTTGCCTCAGTATTGGTTGAATACTCAGATTGCTTGAATAAAGTATGGAATGGCCTATAGCAAAAGCAAGGGAAAGAGAGGGAGGGAGGGAGGGAGGGAGAGGCAGGACTTCCAGACAGAGATAGGCACTCCAGGAAAGAAAGAGGTGAGGGGAAAGGATTCAATGAAGAAGAGGCATTAAGCCATGTGGCAGAACATAGGTTAATATAAACTGGTTAACATAAGTTATAAGATCTGGTTGGGAACAAGGGTAAGCTAAGGCCTAAAGCTATTATAGATAAATATGTCTTTGTGCCATTATTCAGAGCTGGGGTGGGCATAGAAAGTCCCTATGGCTTTACTATCACTCCTCAGCCTGGGGGGGGGGGGATCTTACTTCTAGATCACTGTGAGTCGTCCCCTTTCCCAGAGTCTGAGCTGTGAGAAATGGCAGGGGGGGTTGTTTTTACCTTCTGAGCTACTGGGCTTCCAGCTTGGGCTCCCCCGCCCTCTTTGCTCCCTTTCCCAGCTTGCTTGCCAAGGCTAAAGCCCAGTTTCTTTGTCTTTCCGTCCTTCCCCATCATCCTTGTCAGCAATGCCCCAAGGCTGGGTAAACCTGAAGTGCCACACCTGCCCTCAAGCACCTCTGGAGAAGCCACACAAACATTTGGGCCACACATTGCAAACAGACACTTGGCCACACTGAAGGTCACTGCCAGATTTTCCATCCTGACCTCAGCTCGTCCCAGACCCCATATTCAGCTCAGAATCATAGGAAAGAGGCAAATGTCTGCCTCCCGCCCGCACCCTCCAGCCCGTGCCAATGCCCACACCTCCCCCTCTACGGCCACTTTCCCTGCCACGCCTTCTGTTTCACTGTCCTGCATCGTTGCCCTCTGCTAATGGCTTATGGTTTCCTGTCCCAGCTGCCCGTCTTTTTTTTTTTTTAAAGAATTAAAGTATATGATTAACTGTATGTGTATGCGTGTTTTGTCTGTGTATATGTCTGCACCTCATGTGTGCAGACGTCAGGAGAAGGTGTCGGATTCCCTGGAACTGGAGTTACTGTGAGATGCCGTGTAGGTGCTGGGAATGGATGCCGAGACCCCCAGAAAGAGTGGCCAGTGCACTTAACCACTGAGCCATTCCTCCAGCCTCTCAATTGTCTGTCTTCTTAGAACCGATGCTCTGGAGGAGAGGCGGTGTCTATGATATCCAACCCCAGGGCTTCCAACACCCAACAGTGCTAGCTAACAGCAGCTACCTCCTGAGCCTTTGGGGGATCATCTGATATCAGACCTTTTGGTGGAAATCATACTCTGGGTAACCTGCTCCTTCCCACCTTGACCCTGGCAGAGTGTCACCATTTCTTGGCAGTCTGGAGCATGCTCACTCACAGTCACACCCACAGCACTTAGCACAGCTCTTACAGATGACAGAAACTCATATATACGTCTTCCAGATGACAATAAATAAGTAAATCAAAACCAGCAGACAGCTGTGGGCAAGGCTGGTGGACGAGAGGATGAGAAGTGACACTGAACGTCTGTCGTGGGTGTCCCAGTGCCCTGTGCAGCACTGCAGAGAGCCCAGAGTACAGTGTGAGGCCAGCTCAGGCCCACGGCTGCCCTCACCATATCTGTACAGCGGGGGAGCTTCCCGGGGCTCTGCCATGTGAAAAGAGTCAGAACTTTGCTCCCTGTGCTGGTTGATTGTGTCCTCGTCATTGCCAAGTCCCTCCCCCCAAGTTCACCTGTTGGCGATTTAGTCCCCAAATTTATATGTTGATGTGGAGTTGGGCCTGGGGGAGGAAGCTGGGGTGAGCTGAGCTCACTAAGGAAGGGCTCCCTGATGCTGCAGTAGCTCTGTAGAACAGGACGAGGAAGATGCAGGGGCCTGAGCTGGCACACCTGCTGCCTGAATCAAGTTACAATGACGTTAGGATGCAGGAAGAAGGCCCTGGAGGGAAGCCAGCATCCTGCTCTTGGACATCCCAGCCTTCAGAACCATCAGCCTTATAAACAAACCATAAACCAGCCCTAGTGACCAAGGAAGCCTGGAGCAAGGTAGCTCCTCAGTCTCGGGCATCTTGTTATAGCAACAGAAACAGATTGACACTCCTCGGTCAGTCAGTACCTCTGATCAGACTGTAGAGAGCTGATATTTATGGACACAGCTCCTGAAGGAGACAAACAGGACTTCCTCCAGACATGCCTCCCCAGCCAGAGAACCAGTCCCAAGCAGGTGTCAATACTACAGTCCTAAAACAAGCCCTCTGCCCCCCCACTCACCCCCAAAAGGTTCTAATGTTCCTCTTTTGGCCCTTGCTGGCCCTCGTGAGCACTGATCTCATCTTGTGCTCTATCTCCAGCTACCTCACAATTTTGTAGCACAAGTTAGGGGCACGGGGCACCTAAAGGCCTCACAGTACAGTCCTCAAGCATGGAATAGGTCTGCTTGACCATCAAGCAAGACCATCAGCTATAAGCATCCATGATGCCTCACTAGAGCTGGCAGTGTAGCTCAGGGGTAGATCACTAGCATGTGTTGAGGCCCCGAGTTCCCAAAGATAAAAATAAAAATAAAAATAAATATTTATCACAACATTTATTTATTGGTGGGCGGGACTACAAAGTTGTGTAGCCAAACTATTCAGTATGGAGGGGCTTTCCATTGCTGTCCTAAAGGCCTTGATCAAAAGCATCTTGGGGGAGGGAGGGGTTTCTTTTAGCTTAGAGTTTACAATCCATTATGAAGGCAAGTCAGCGCCATGGAGACTCCTCTGGCTTCCAAATACCACCCAGTATCAGCCACAGTGGGCTGGTCCCTCCTATGTCAGTTGTCAATCAAGAAAATGCTTATAGGCAATCTGATGCTGGCATCTTCTCAATTAAGGTTCCCTTCTCCCAACTGACTTTAGTGTCTGTCTAGTTGGCAAAAAACTAACCAGCATAGGAGATTTCTAAAACAAACAACACCAATGAAAACCTTTAAAAATAGAAGTGTGGTATGACCCAGTTATACCATTCCAAGTCAAGATAACACAGATTTTTAATTATTTAATTTAATTTAATTTTTTACGTTCATGCTTCCAGTTGCACCGTTTACAACAGCTAGGACGTGGAAGTAGCCTGGCTGTCCACCAACAGGTGAACGGCTAAGAAGAATGTGGTCCACATACACAGAGGGATTTCATGCAGCTGTGAAGAAAAACGAATTCATGACATTTTCAGCAAAGTGAATAGAACTGAATATTATCTTAGGTGTTCATGCCTAGAAAGACAAATACATGCCATCTCTCGTGTATACATTCTAGATCTTATTTCTGTATGTGTTGGAATTAAGCACATTAATTCCCAATTAATGAGACAGAGACCCGTTACACAATAAGCTTCAAGCACCATAACTGGGCAGATATCAATCTATTCTAACTCAACTATGCTAGACTGGTCTACGTCCCAGCTATGTGTCCTGTCACCTGCCCTTTAGTCTCCCCCTGGCTGCCTCCGCTCCATCCTTATTCCAATGGCCACTTCTCTGTGGCGACCTCCTCCTCATGGCATGGCAACCTTTTCCTTCTCTCTCCCCACCTGCTCTGGAACCCCAAGACTGGGAATGGAAGTCCTGCCTACTGTCTCCTCCACCCAGTCACGGGCTCTTCAGCTTCTTTATTAACCAATCAGAGATAATTGGGGAGTAATTTTTACACAACATTGAGACAGGAGATTCCTCAATAGAAATGGCAATACCAGAATCTGTTGGCATTTAGCTCAGTGCCAGCTCAGCAATGTACTGAGATACACCTTAATACGATGCGAATGAAGGGCACCTCTACGTGTGTGTGTGTGTGTGTGTGTGTGTGTGTGTGTGTGTGTGTGTATAGGGGGTACAGGTCTTCAAACTAGAGAGGGGAAATGAAGTCTTCTGGGAAGGCTGGAGGGGAGAGACAGTTAAGAGAAGACCTGGGATGTGGAAAAGGAAGGAAGACATGTGGAGGGAAAGGGCTGGGGAGGGAGTGGGGGAGGGAGTGGGGGAGGGAGTGGGGGAGGGAGTGGGGGAGGGAGTGGGGGAGGAGAGGAAGGGAGGGAAGAGAATAAACAAGAGAATGCAGGAAAGCCTTATGGCAAAATCTATTACTTCATGTTCTAATCTGAGAAAAATAAATTCATGAAAAATAAAATTTAAAAGCCCCAAAGTTGGAAATTTGACTAATTGAATTCCTCACTACAAACAGGAAGCCCGGTACTCTGGATAAGGCCAGCTGCTCACGGTTAGATGTATCTCCATGCACGGGTGCTTCTGAGTCTGTTCTATATATACTGGGGTCACCTCTCCAGAACTCAGATGCCTCCCACTCTTGTCCCAGTGTCCCCAGGGGACCAGCTTGCTTTGCTGTCTTGGTGATCTGTTAAGTGGCCCCTGATGGCTGACGTGATCACTGTTCTGAGAGGCCAGGGGTCCCTGCTGAGACATACTCCAACAGCAGTGGCTCTCTAGTGCATGGCGGAAGGCTGTCAAGGCAGCCTCGGGTAGTCTTGCTCCCTGAGCTACTGGCCCATGACTAGGGACTCCTGGGTCGCAGGCCTTCTCCCCACTGTCATCCCAAACCTGGGCTGTGACTCCTGCCTCAGCACACACCACAGCTTGTCAAAGTTGGGAAGTAAGGTGGGACCAAACACACCAAGGTAGGTGAGCAGGCTGGGGTAACCCTTTTTTCTTGACCACTTCAGAAGCCACCAGAAAGCTGTACGGAACAAACCATGGAACTCTGAGGGACACAGCCATAGGGGTAAAGAGGCCCTTTAGTACTAAGAGGGGCGGCCCAAGAAAGAAGGGTGCCTTGTCCAACTCTCGATGATACAGGAAGCCACCCCTCTCCTCAGAGGACACCAAAGGATGTACAGATCAGGGTAGCAGGCCCATTCTCACTTCGTCTCAAGAGCTAGTGCCGAACTCCAGGCTCTGCATGCGTTGGCTTAGGTTAGAAAGGTAGGCCGGGGGCACATCCGGCTGTTCGGTCAGGAAGGTCAGGAACACTGAAGGGCTCTGGACAGGAGATGGAGCTTCCAGCCTCATGGTCTAAACAGCAAAACCAACCTCCAGGGACCATCGCACCTCCAGGGCAGGTGTGAGAACTCCAAATGAAAAACAAAGAGTGGTTCCCATTTGCCAGTCAGGATGCTATTTCAAGACGGTGCCTCACTGGCATTCACAGCACTGTGCTCCCTCCCCTGCTCCGGGTGAGGAATCCCTGAGTCATTTGCTCCCTAGAAGCGCATGCCAGGTGATCTCTTCCTCCTCAAGAGCCAAAGCATTACCACAGAACCTGACAGAAAACAGGGGGCTGAAAGGAGAAGTAGTTTCCGGGGGATCAATGACACAGAGCCACCTGGGGCACACGGGGTTTTAGGAGGGTGCCAGGTACCAGCTGTCCTAGAGGGGCCTGTTCCTCCCCACTCTCTGTCTTTGTGGACACAGCAAGCTCCTCTTTTAGGATCTGGGAGCGATGTATAGTATGGCCACTGCTGGCACAGGACAGTTATGGCAGGTGGTCACTCAGAGGTGGCCAGACATCAAGGATTCAGGCTTGCCTCTGGGGCAGCATCCTCCACTGGGTCTGGTCCCCAAGTTTTTCTTTAATGCTGGCTGGATGTAAAGGAGGACATAACCGCTCCTAGGTGTGGTTGAAGAGAAGGTTCTTGTTGTAGATACAAGGGAGAGACCAGCCAGAGGCATCTGGAAGGATCCAGACTGAACAAGGCCAGAACAATTGACTGGGTCATGAGAGGGGAGACAGAGTGGAAGAGCAAGAGAGGAAGAAGGGGAGGGGGAGAAGAAGAAGAAGAAGAAGAAGAAGAAGAAGAAGAAGAAGAAGAAGAAGAAGAAGAAGAAGAAGAAGAAGAAAACACCAAGGGAAAGAAGACCAAGAGAAGAGCCAAATAGCACATGGCCAAAAATGATTGGGTTATATAGGAAGCTCAGGGCCTGGGCCTGAGGAGGGTTAGGTTGGAGGTGGTGGTGGTGGTGAGTAGGTCTGAGAGGAGCCAGGGCACTCTAACAGGTACTTTGGGTACTGGGACTGGCAGCCAGAGTCCTCTTTGGTATGGTAATAGGCACCTCAGTTAGCCATTTGTCCTTAGTTTCTTCCGGGACCTAACACTGATGTCATGTTTGCAAACACCTCAGACCTTTTGAAAGGTTCTGGCTAGACTGAGGCCAAGTGGGTGGACAAGCAGGGAAGAGAGGAGGGCCCATAAGGTAAGGACAAAGTTCTGTTTGTTTAACTTGGTTTCCACCCCTTTCTGTGTAGCTTTCCTAGGAAAAAAGGACAGGGTGTTAGGACCCCCAGGGGTGAGGGGAGCAGTGGTAAACTGCTCAGAAGGGAGACACTTAAAATACTCCCCCCCCCAAATCTTTGGTTTATGAACTTGTCACAAACAAAGGGAGCATGTTGGAAGACAAAGGGAATTTTGAGATGGCCAGTGTCCTTGAATGCCCTTCAGAACACGCTGGCCCGGGAAAGGCAAGGCCGAGAGTGTGAACTCCCGGTGGGGCTGAGAGGTGTGGCAGTAGGAGGACATGACTGGCCCCCTTGTGCCCTCTCTCCGGCCAGGCCAGCCAACACCACCCGGATCAGTCTATGCACTCTTCCTCCCTCGAGGAGTTATGAATTGATTTTGATTAATACCTGCTCAGGAGCTGGTCTGTGAAGGGCTAGTTTTCTCTCACACATGAACAACAGGAAGGGAGACACAGATATTTAGCCCCAAACTTCTGCCTTCCTAGCCTTGGAGAACCGGCTGCCCATGTCGTTCATGTCTGCCCCCTCAGAGCACATCTTACTTTCTGATGAGGTGTGAAGGGACACAGGGCCCCAGCGGACACAAACAAAAGGAGTCACACGCATGCCATTTCCCCTCTCTCCACACTCCATCTCCCCTTTAATGGGCCCTGCTTCCGGCAGGCACTCTCAGGGTCAGTCCCAATCCCAAGGTCCCAGCCGCCCTGTGTCCTATCTGTTGTCTGGAAGCAGCTTGGGGACAGACAGGGTGGGCCAACTGGCAGACAGCATTAGCCGCCAAGGGAGTGGGCAAAGTGCCCAGTCCTCCAAGGGCCCCACCTATCAGCCCAGAGTCGGGTGGAAGGTTGGCAGGGGCTGGGTCCTTCCGCTGCCCGCGTCTGAAGCACTCCTATCCAACTGTCCGAGGTCACTGCAGGTCTGGGGTCGTGGGCTAGCCTTTGAGGAGGCCCTTGAAGCAGTAGGTTTTGGGACTTTTCGACACGTTTTCTTGCTTTTAACTTTCCAACTTGCTGAATATTTTGGAGTTTTTGTTGCTGTTGTTTTGTCTTGTTTTTCTATAACAAAAAGTAACCGGCGTTCAACTGACAGTTTCTTAGAGCCAGTCGTTACTGCAGCTGGCCAGCCCTCTCTGGGGTGCATACGGCGCGCGCGCGCCCCGCATAGCGGAGTGATCAGTCCAGAGCCATCCGCTCCAGAGGCCCACGCCGAAAATCTCGCGGCTCTCCTCCACCCTGCTTCGTCCGAAGGAGAGGCCATGAGCACCCACGGGGCACCATACCCACCACGAGGCCCCGGGGAGAGCGGGTCACCAAGCATGCTCGGCCTCCCGATCGGTGGGCCACAGCAGTGTCGCCCGTGCCCGGCAGGAGGCGCAGGCATGTCTCGAGCGACTGTGGAGCCCGGCCCCTGACGTCACCGCCCGCGGTCGCCACGGCGACGGCCTCACCGGCGCGCGCGTCAGAGCCTCCAGTCTCTTGGCAACCGCCCGATCTCCGCTCCCCCTCGGCCGGCACTGGGCCGCGCGTCGCTCTGGCGTCAAAACGACGTCAATGGGCTGTGCCTGCCGAGGGGGGCGGGGCGGGGCGGGGCGGGGCTTGCGCGGGGCGGGGCGGGGCGGGGCGGGGCGGGGCGTTGCCGCGTGCGGCCGGCGGCAGTGGGGCGCTGACATGCGGCGCGGCCCGGGCGGCAGCGGCAGCGTTGGTGGCGGCGGCGCGAACTGCGGGCGCCGAAGCAGAGCGAGCAGCCGAGCGGGTGGCGTCCCGGATCGGGCGCACGGAGGACGGCGGAGGTGAGCGGTGGCGCGGGTTCGGGTTCCCGCGGGCCCGCTGGTGCGCGCGTGGGGTCGCGGGCTGGACTCCAGCCCGGCGGGCTCCCCATTGTTGCGGGTCGGCGCCTGGAGGCGGGTCCGCGAGCGCCGGGTTGAGGAGCCTGTCTTGGGGAGCCGAGTGCGGGCGCTGGTGGACCGGAGCGCGGTGATAGTCCGGGACCCGAGGGTGTCCAGGGGCTGGCGTGGGGTCGACCGCGGGTGGGCTGCTGGCGCGCGTGCCCAGCCAGGACCCAGGGTCGGGGGGCGCGTGCGTGGGGACTCGGGCGAAGAGAACCTGGGATCGTGGGGGCGCGCGCGTGGGGGCGCGGGCTAAGAGCCCAGGATCCGAGAGCTCGGGCTGGGGCGATTCGGGGTAGAGGGGTGCGTACGTGGAGACTTTAGTCCGGGGAGACGGTGTCACGGAATGAGCGAGTGGGGGTGCGAGCTGGGATCCAGGGTCCCGGGCCACACTCGGGTTCCTGGGTTGGAGGAACATAGGGTCGAGGAGGCGCGCGTGGTGGCCTGGCGGACAGTTTTGTTGGCCACGTCGTGGAGGCTCGGGCTGTGGGGGCGAGGGGTAGGGAAAGGGGGTCGAGCCGGTTTCGGTCGGTGCTGAACGCACTCCTCGCTGACCCGCAGGTGCGGCCTGAAGCCATGGTGATCATGTCGGAGTTCAGCGCGGTCCCCTCAGGCACAGGCCAGGGCCAGCAGAAGCCCCTCCGCGTGGGCTTTTACGACGTGGAACGTACCCTGGGAAAAGGCAATTTTGCGGTGGTTAAGCTGGCGCGGCACCGAGTCACCAAAACGCAGGTGCGCGCGCTTATTGGGGGGGAGACTAAACCCGGTGTGTGTGCGGGGGGGGGGGGGGGGGAGCAGTGTGAGGATCCAGCCAGGGGGTGGACCCCTGTGCTGATTCAGTCCTGCAGAGTTGATTGTCACAATTGTAAACGATGACAGTGTTTAGTCTGGTAAAGGAGGGGGAAGCTTTTTGTTATGTTTCTGCATAATTTGTACAATTACTAGGAAAAGCAAAGATAATAATGACCAACACCCACCCCCTCCCCGAAAATTAAAGAGAGAGCGAGTGCGGGGGGGGGGAGGGGGGAGAGAAAAAAAACCCAAAAAACCAGAAATGAGTGGCTCCTTGTAAAGCTAGCTGGCAAAAACACAGTTAGTGCCTACTTTTATTTTCTCTCAATTTCTTGTGACCTTTTGAAGACATCAAATGTTTGAGAAATTCGTTTGCCCCCCCAAAAAAGAAGTGCAAATGAGGTTCCTTGAACCTTTATTTACACCCTCCCCTTTTCTTTTTAAAAATCTGTAGGTTGCGATAAAAATAATTGACAAGACACGCTTAGATTCCAGCAACCTGGAGAAGATCTATCGGGAGGTCCAGCTCATGAAACTCCTCAACCACCCTCATATCATCAAGCTCTACCAGGTGAGCCTCGTGGGCACTGCCGTTGCTTCTCGTGTGTCCCATCCTGAGCCTGTGGTCCCTGAAGGTGGCCTGGGTTTCTGTACTCCCCAGTAGGAAGGAACCAGGTAGTCTCTTGCTCCAGGGTACACTTGGTTTTGTCTTGTTCGGAGTTTTTTATCTCGCATTGTGATTTGTCCCGGGTTTTGGCTGTGTTGAGGTCCGTTGATGAAGTCTTGTCACCGTGAGAACAGCCACATGTACCATCATCAGGCTTAGTACCGAAGGGCAAACTTGAGCGAAATTCGAAACTTCCGCCTTTGCAGATGATTACTAAACGTTAAAAAAGCGGCAGCGCTTTCCAGCTTTTCTTTGTGATGGCAACAGCAAGCCCCGGTCTCCCTGAGTGTAACTCGCAGTGCTGAGCAGAGACCCACGAGATGCTTTAGCCCTAGAAACTTGGCTTTTCATCTGGGGTGAGAATGTACCTCACCCGGTTGTCTGCTGGTTGGTTGTTCTCTGACAATCTCCCTCGGATCTGCCTAGTGACAGACGGACCCTTCTGCAGCCCTGAGATGGGTCTACGTGTAGAAGAGCCAGGCCTGGTGAACGTTGTCGTATATGCTTGTGTGAGTCCCCATCAGTGACTCTCAGAATCCTCGTGAGCCTGAGGTGACTACAGGGGACGTGAGTGTGCAGTCGTGTCTCCGGTGCAGTAGGGAAGAGAACTGTAATTTAAAATTACCCCTGGCCTTCCTTCTCAGAACAATGGCAGACAAGTCCCTGGAGCTTGTATTTGGCCTGTGGTGATGGTTCCCTCTCTGTCTCTAAGCACAGAGCCCGGGGCTGTGTGCTCAGAGGTCAGCCTATAAGTTGTGCTCCAAGATAAGTTTCCTCCTCAGCCAGCGAGCTTGGGAGAAGGGGCTGGGAAGATGCCGCCTCCCCCCCCCCCCACCACCATGCTCTTGTGCTCCAGCCCGTGGAGGCCCCGTCTATGCTGCTCTTAGCATCCTCCTTCCTCCCTTCCTTCCACTTGCCGGTCAGGTCAAAGCTTTGTTGCCCAGGCGACGGATGCCAGCGTGGACAGTTTAGCTCCTGTCTTCTGCGGCTCAGTTTTCAGGTTTTGGTCCTCTGGTCTCGATACTGGTGTCTAGCATTCATTCCGCTGGCCCGGGCCCTAGAGCCGTTCTGAGGCGTCTCTTTCTCTCCTCTGGGTGGGGGTGGGGAGTGTTTGTTTGGTTCGTTCCATTTGTTGAGATAGCATCTTGCCATATAACTTCTATGTCTTGGTGGCCTTAGACTTGTGGCAATCCTCCTGCCGTAGTCTCCTGAGTGCTAGGATTACAGATGTCTGCCACCAAACTTGGTTTATTTAGGGTTTTTAAAGGTTAAAAGATGTAGACTCTAAGCCGGGCATGGTGGTGCTCGCCTTTAATCCCAGCACTCGGGTGGCAGAAGCAGATGGATTGCTGTGACTTCAAGACCAGCCTGGTCTGCAAAGCAGGCCTAGGACAGCCAAGGCTACACAGAGAAACCTTGTCTCGAAAAACTGAAAAAAAAATGATGTAGACTCTAAATTCATTTTCCTTCCCCTTTTCTTCCATCGAGAAAAGGAATAAACAAGGGTCCTCTACTGCACTGCGGAGAGGGGAGGTAACAGCTAAGGTCTTTTTAGCTGACTTGCCATGGTTTTTAATAACTCTTTTCTTAGTGTTTATGACTCAAAAGGATTCTTTAAAATACCTTTCAAAGGAATAACAGTATGTCTTGAACCCAAAGAAATGTTTCTTTCTGCCAGGGTGCATTCTCTTTCTCCCCATGAAATGTTCTATTTATTTATTTGTATTGAGACAGTTTCATTGGCTAGACTCAGTAGCCTGGAACTTGCTATGTAGTCCAGGCTAGCCTTGATTTCCCAGCAATTCTGCCTCTGCCTCCTGAGTGCTGGGATTACAGATATATGCCACTATACCTGGCTCCTCTGGAATATTTAGACAATACATGAATATAAGTGGTTCTTTTTTAAACTTGTTTCAGAAACAAAGAATTGAATTTTACTTCGTTGCTTAGTTATGGTTTAAGTTTTTTTTTTTAAGTAACAGAGTTGTCGATCAATGAATGAACTCTGAAAGTGTATGTTGACACTGACCATTACTGTTGACACATGCTAAGCAATGCGCTGTACAAAGAGCAGTCCCCCATAGTTTACCTGGCAAGGCCATGTTCTTAAAGCTTAGTGTCTTGTCAATAAAGCAAGTGGGGGTGGGATATTGGTATTGATCACTTGGTTTGCTTTGGTATTTTTTTGGTTGATTGGTTGGTTGTTGTTGTTTTGTTTTCTTGAATGGCACTTTCCCTTTTAAGAGCAGACTTGCCTGGGCAGACAGGACCAAGCAATGGCGGAGTGGAGGGTCTTATCCCAATGTGTAAAGTTGTGTCTGGGTTGCGTTTCTTTCCCCTCCCCCTCTCCTTCCTTACATGATGGAGGCGGTTTCTTGAAGAGGTCAAAGGTTGCATGGGGTTCAGGTGCATCTATCACAGCTTCCGTTTGATCCTTTCTCCTCAGCTTAAGTTTTTCCTTTTTTTGTTGTTGTTTCAGGTTATGGAGACAAAGGATATGCTATACATTGTCACAGAATTTGCAAAAAATGGAGAAATGTTCGGTGAGTTGCATTCATTTTAGCGTCAGGTGAAACCTGCGTTCTCACGGGTGCCTGCATCTCCTGTGGTTCTCAGCGTGTCCCTTGCCCGGCTCCAGGCTCTGGCATCTTAGGGTGTGACTTTGTTTTGTGGTCCCTCAGATTATCTGACTTCCAATGGGCACCTGAGTGAAAACGAGGCTCGGAAGAAATTCTGGCAGATTCTGTCAGCAGTAGAGTACTGCCATAACCATCACATAGTCCACCGGGACCTCAAGACGGAGAACCTGCTGCTGGACGCCAACATGGACATCAAACTGGCAGGCAAGAACGTGTGGCGAGGAAGGCCCTGTGGGGCGTCTGGTTCCGGCGCACCCTTTAGCTACAGCGCTCATGTCTGTGCCTCTTCCTTTGCCTCACAGATTTTGGTTTTGGGAATTTCTACAAGCCAGGAGAGCCTCTGTCCACGTGGTGTGGGAGCCCCCCATATGCAGCTCCCGAAGTCTTTGAGGGGAAGGAGTATGAAGGGCCCCAGTTGGACATCTGGGTAGGAGCCTTTTTAGACCCTGCTGCTGCAGCCTGCTACCCCATCCCTGGAGCCGGCAAGCAGGGCGCCAACACAGCTGTCTGGTCGTTTCACAGAGCCTCGGCGTGGTGCTGTACGTCCTCGTCTGTGGATCCCTCCCTTTCGACGGACCCAACCTGCCGACGCTGAGACAGCGCGTGCTGGAGGGCCGGTTTCGCATCCCCTTCTTCATGTCTCAAGGTGGGTGGGCGTGGTGTGGCTGGTCTGCCCCGGGAGCCTCGGGTAAGCTGGGCGGTTAGCTTTAAGAAAGAGATGGAGGGCGGGTCTTGGCAGTGCCTGCCCAGCTGTCTAGCAAGTCTGCTCTCCAGTCAGGACTCAGGTCCTGGCGATCAAACTGTAAGAGAAACTCAAACCCATGGGTGCTTTCCCGGTGCCCTACTTACTGTCTGTCCCCTGCAAGCCTTAGCTCCTCAGTGCCTCTCACACACACACACACACACACACACTGCTAGGCCTCACGTCTCCTCAGTACCCCCACCATCAGGCCCCTTTGATGCCAACCCCTCTCACACACAAGACTTTCTGTTTTATAAAGCTGTCCAGCCTTGTGTGTACCACAATAGGAGGGAGAGTCGAAATGGTTTCCTACAGGAGACATTTGGAAAGATTAGCGTGTCTGGTCCCCAACTTGGTGGCTCTTCTCTGTAGAAGGGGGTAGACTCATGGGAGCTTCAGACGTCCTGACTACCACGTGGGCGGGCGTGGGAATAGGCCACCAGGCTCAGCACCCTGTCCTCAGCGAGTCCTCTGCCTCCTTAGACTGTGAGACACTGATCCGACGCATGCTGGTTGTGGACCCTGCCAAGCGCATCACCATCGCCCAGATCCGCCAGCACCGCTGGATGCAGGCTGACCCCACCCTGCTGCAGCAGGACGACCCCGCCTTCTCCATGCAGGGCTACACCTCCAACCTGGGCGACTACAACGAACAAGTGCTGGGCATCATGCAGGCCCTGGGCATCGACCGGCAGAGGACAATCGAGGTGAGCGTCCGTCCTGCGCAGAGCCCTGCCTGCGCCTCACATCCTGGGATGGCGGCGGGATCGGCTTCCTCAGGCAGAGCAGACCCTTGCCTATGGAGTTAAAATGGGAGTATAGTCTAATTTTAGGGCCAGCTTGTCCCCTTCTATAAAGATATTCTTGGCTGCCTGAGGGTCACCTGGGAACGGTCTCGTAGGCAAGCCTAGTGACCAGTGTAGCAGGGGCCTTGCTCTGATCCACTGTTCCTGCTCCCTAGTCCCTGCAGAACAGTAGCTACAACCACTTTGCTGCTATTTACTACCTCCTCCTTGAACGCATCAAGGAGCACCGAAGCACCCAGCCCTCATCCCGGCCCGGCCCTGCCCCTGCCAGACAGCCCCGGCTCCGAAGCTCGGACCTCAGCAGTCTGGAGGTGAGGGTGAGCTCCCTCCTTAGAGCCTTGAGTTGTCCCCTCAGAGCTAGGACTCCCTTGCTTAGACGTGTGGCACTGACTCTCAGGACGGTCCCTTGGACTTCGTTGCAACCCTAGTTGTGCGTCAGCCACAGGTTGTGGGAAAGGGGGCAGGACGGGGTGCTATGGCTGTTCCACTCTGGGCCAGGCCCTGCCCTGCAAACTCTTGTTCCTGGCACCCCCTCCTGACCACATGCATGTGGCCTCATAGATGAAGGTACCGGATCCTGAGCCCCTAGTCCAGTCAGCTGGCATCTGGCCCCTGTGGGTTTTATCTCTAGAACCAGCTTGCTGCCACCAGTCGTTTGACCCTGGAATCACTTCCCAACAATCCCTCCCTTCTCTCCGGTCCCAGGTGCCTCAAGAAATCCTCCCATGTGACCCTTTCCGGCCCTCGATGCTGTGCCCACAGCCCCAGGCCTTGGCTCAGTCTGTCCTGCAGGCCGAGATGGATTGTGATCTCCACAGCTCACTGCAGGTGCGTGGGTGCCGGTCCTTGGTGGGTTACGCGATCTTTCCTGTGGCCGATGTTCCATCAGCATCCGTTCTCAGGGCCCTGGAAGTTGACTGGCTTTTGTCTCTCCCTCCCAGCCTTTGTTCTTCCCCGTGGATACCAACTGCAGCGGAGTGTTCCGGCACCGATCCGTCTCCCCGAGCAGCCTGCTGGACACGGCCATCAGTGAGGAGGCCAGGCAGGGTCCCGGGCTAGAAGAGGAACAGGAAGTCCAACAGCCCCTGCCCAGCAGCACAGGCCGGAGGCACACACTGGCTGAAGTCTCCACCCATTTCTCCCCGCTCAACCCTCCTTGTAAGTCCAAAGACCCCCGCATCCATGGGGAGGGTCAAGGCCAAGTTGAACTCACTTGAAATGGGCCCTTTGCCTGGGACCCTCCTCCAGTTAGAGTTTGGGTTTTTTGTTTGTTTGTTTGTTTATTTTGTTTTCAGTGATCCATGGTTCATATTTGGGCCCACGTGTATTTATGTCAGTGGTGGGCCACCCCTTGCCTGTCCCAGGCACTGGAGGACAGGTGTTTGGCCTTGGGCCTCTCCCTGTCCTGAGGTCTGTTAGCCCTCCCATCTCTTGCACTCTCGGCTTGTAGCCAGGGCCTCTGGGTTCTGGTGGCCTAGATGAGGGTCCACCATATGACAGCCTCCTCACTAACAGGCCATGTACCCCACTCCTCGGGCTATCCATGGGGGTGTGAGGTCTCCTAATCAAGGCCTTGATCTTCCCACAGGCATAATTGTCTCCTCCTCTGCCACGGCAAGTCCCTCAGAAGGAACCAGCTCGGACAGCTGCCTCCCCTTCTCTGCAAGTGAAGGACCTGCTGGGCTCGGCAGTGGCCTGGCCACACCAGGGCTGCCTGGCGCCAGCTCTCCAGTCAGATTGGCCTCCCCTTTCCTGGGGTCACAGTCGGCCACTCCTGTGCTACAGGCTCAGGCAGGTCTGGGCACGGCTGTCCTACTTCCTGTCAGCTTCCAGGAGGGACGGAGAGCGTCAGATACCTCACTCACTCAAGGTAAGGTCCCCTTCCATGCCCACCTCTACTGCCCCCAAGGAGGTGCCACTGTCCTGGCAGGCCATCTCTGTCCTTGATGGAAGTTAGGTCCCATCCCTGGCCTGAGTGGAAGCATCAGAGCCCCTCACTGGGTCACTAGACAGGCTGGAGGTACCAGCCTGGTATAGCTCTAGGTAGCCTGCCTTACAGGGTGAGTCAGACCCTGGCCTGGAGTGCAAGGGACAGCCATTCAGGACAATAGCTTCTGCCTGGCAGGAGGGCCAGGGTGAGGGAGGGACCCTGGCTCCAGCAGGTCCATACCTGCTTGGGCTTCTCCATGCCACTCAGGGTCAGGGGTTACCTGTGAGGCCCTCTTATGTCTGTGTCAGTCCCGGGGAGCCTCCAGAGCCCAGCGCACGGCACACTCACTCCTACATAGCATACCCAGACACACCTGTCCCATTGTGGGAGGGACTATAGCCCCAGACCCGGAAAGAAGGCTGGCCATGGAGGAGATGTGGATGTTGGACTTAGGAGCTGGCAGTTGTCAAACTCTGTAGGGAAACCTCAGCCATGGCTGCCCAGTTACCCCTTCCTTTCTTCCTCTTCCTCCTCCTCCTCCTCCTCTTCCTCCTCCTCCTCCTCCTCCTCGGGGCTTGGAAACTCTGGCAGACTGAAGGCTACCGGCCATAACCCAGAGCAAGGCCTGCTAACCCCTGCTCTCGTCTCCACAGGGCTGAAGGCCTTTCGGCAGCAGCTGAGGAAAAATGCGAGGACCAAGGGGTTCCTGGGCCTGAACAAGATCAAAGGGTTGGCACGCCAGGTGTGCCAGTCCTCCGTCCGCGCTCCCCGGGGAGGCATGAGCACCTTCCACACCCCGGCCCCAAGCTCAGGCCTGCAAGGCTGCACGACCGGCAGTCGCGAGGGCAGGAGCCTGCTCGAAGAGGTGCTGCAGCAGCAGAGGTAGGCCCGCCACACCTTTCCTGTGCTCTCTGCCCTTTCTTTTAAGGAGCCCATGTAACAAGCATACCACACTTCCCTGTGTGCTGTGATATATCCCCTGTCATGTGGCCCCTCAGTGAGGTCCTGGCAGCCTGGGAGGCGCACTGGGCAGGCTTAGTAACCCTTTGTGGGTGGAGAGCCGTGGTGACCAAGACTCTCCTGTTGAGCTGGCATCTCTGAGTCGCCACACCAGCTAGGACTTAGGGCAGGCTGGATGGCTCAGGGATGTGTCACGTCACACACGAAGCTATATGCAAGCTCCTCTGCCAAGAGCAACTCTGAGGTGGGTGGGACCCACCTGGGCAGTGTAGAAACCCGAGCGCTTCTAGGCCGAGCTGACCAAGTGACCTCTTCTCTCCCCGTCTCTCTGTTCTTCAGGCTGCTCCAGTTACAGCACCTCCCAGTCACCTCGTCTGGCTGCCAGCAGGGCCCCCAGCCGTCCCCTGTCCCGTATGTGCTCACTCCCTGTGATGGCCTCCTCATGTCTGGGATCCCACTGCTTCCAGCCCCGCTCCTCCAGCCTGGCATGTCCCCCGTGGCGTCTGCTGCACAGCTCCTGGATGCCCACTTGCACATCAGTGCTGGCCCAGTGGCCCTGCCCACTGGGCCCCTGCCACAGTGCCTCACCAGGCTGGCCCCAAGCTGTGATCCTGCCGGGCTGCCACAGGGGGACTGTGAGATGGAAGACCTGACCTCTGGCCAGCGGGGGACGTTTGTCCTGGTGCAGTGAGGGAGACTCTGCCGAACCCCGCCATGGCCGACTGGCTCTTCTAAGCAATAATTTCAGAGTATGTGAAGATGGTTTCGGACTCAAAGCCAAGAACTTTCTAGACGTGAAACAAGCAATATGTTTGGTGTATGGGCTTTTTAGGATTTTTTTGTTGTTGTTGTTATTTTTATTTTTATTTTTTTATTTTTATTTTTATTTTTCCTTGCACTGAATGACCTCAGTGAGGGGTGGGGACTGAAACTTTCTGAAGAAAAATAATAATCGAGGGGGTGTCGTATGGGCGGGCGGATGGGAGGGGCAGTAGGGTGAGAGAAAAGAGGCCCATGCAGCTGGGGTGAAGGAGAAGAGAGGGGCCGCGCTGCTCAGGGACCTACACTCCCATACACAGGTCATCACCACAACGTGATGAGCTCAGACATCCCTGGAGGGAGCAGTGCTGAGCTTGGCGCAGGCTTTTCTGATGGTCGGCATTGGTTTAGGGGTTTGGGTTCACAGCTCTCTCCTATGCTTTAGCAAAAAAAAAAAAAAAATCTGTGAACTTGCTGCTTTCCGTGTGGGTTTTAGAACAGCCAAGGATCGGCCCAGGGGAAGACCGTGTGCCTACTCGGGATTCCCCTGGCAGCCAGAAGAATGGCCTTGTTGTCTCTTAGCTTGAGTTCTGTTTTGTAGCTGCTCAAGTCGGTTTGCCAGGCTTAATCAGAGGACAGGAAGGGGTAAAGACCTGCAGCTGAGCGCTCTGGCTGGTGATCACCTGCTCCCAGAGCCTGCCACCTCAACCCCCACCCCCTCCCCCCACCCCCCACCGCAAGGAAGCCAAGGCGTGTATCTTGACTCTGCTGCTAATTCCCGGATTTTTATACATTTCATTATCAGGGTCCAACAAAGAGCACCTGACTTGGGGACATTGTGCAATACCAAGGGGCTGTGACCAGAGGGGTCCAGGCAGCCAGCGGGCATCTTGGTTATTGACCACCTACCCTGGTGAAAGCCCGGCACCCAGGCCTGGCCACTGGCTTGCCTTCCAGGAAGATGACAAGTATAGGTCAGTGTTTGTAAAGTTCCTTTTTAAAGCAAATACTGTATATGTGTATAAATAGGAGACAGACAGTACTTATTTTTTCTATTTTGTATACACTTTCGTGTTCCTGGCTTAAACCTCTCTTGGTCACATTAAGAAATGTCCCCAGCTACACCACGTTTGTGTTGAAGGGCGGTATAGGCTGCCCACCTCCAGCACAGGGTAGAGGTGTCCCGGGAAGGAATGGCCTACCTGACAAGTCTACCTCAGCAGGTAGGCCCAGGCACAGCCCCGCCATCCAAAACCCTCTGGAAGGACCCAGGGATGTCACCCCTTCCTGTTCACTCTGCGTCAGGCGTCTGTCCCTCTGCCTCCTGGGTGACTTCCACTATGGCATCTCGCTACTGCAGTATTAACCTAAGGTCATTAAGGAGAGGAAAGGAGGCACTTTTAGAAGCCAAAGATTGACCGAGTTACCTGAGGCCGAGAAGAGACTGCCCTGGACCTGATGTCACAGCGAGGTCCTCCCTATTGGCCCTGTGGCCCATCTTACACCGCTTACTCGAAAGACCGTTCTTCTGGGTCAGAACTGGTGCCCTCCATAGAACAAGCCAAAAAGTGTCCCTCCTGCCGAATCACCCAGTATCCTGGGCAGCCTGCCCTCATCTCCCACAATCCCTGTCTGCATACCACAGATCAAAGGCCTGGGCACTGCTGTGTGTCAGAAGCGACAAGCACTTTACTTTCTGGCAGTTTTGTGTCTTCTGCTCGCTGTCACCCCCTCACTGGGGGGACAGTAATGTCATGGTTTTTAGTTCTTGGGTTGTTTTGTTTTGTTTTTTTTTTTTGGCGTGTGTGGTGTGTTTTTGTAGATCCTCGCAGCCCTGTCCTGGACTGTAATGGAATCGCCTATTTAAAAGACACTACGTGATCTCAGATGTATATAATGTTTTTTTTTTATTTGTTTGTTTGTTTTTTACTATGATGGAATTGTTTCATTTCTCATGTTAATGTGAGAAACGTATGCCAAATGATTAGTTGATGTATGTTTTTTTTTAATTTAATATTTAAATAAAATATTTGGGGGGAACCTTGATTTTTTTTCCCTTGGTTTGCTTCTGGGAGCACATTCCTTTGAGACACTGTTTAGAGGCCCCGGGGGCCTGGGCCTGTTGTCTACAGTGGGCTAAGCTGTGTCCAGGCCTACCAAGGTGGCCTGTCTTAGCCCAAAGCCAGCAACAGGCATTTCCCTCCCAAGGCCATTGGCCTCTGGCCTCTGGCCTCTCTCCTTCCTCCAAATCCCTTTATAAAGTCTAGAAGTTTTAGAAGAATTTCACAGGGAAACTCCCCTGGTCTCTGTCTTTATGAGCATAAGGTAGTCTCATAGAGCAGCTCCTTTGGGTAAAAAAAAAAAAAATTCTTTAACCCCTTCACAAGTAGATTCCTGGCCCTAGAACGGAGCCCAGGAGGCTTGCAGTGGGTAGCTACAGTGGCATAAACACCATAGAAGATCATGGGACAGTTCCCACCCTCTTCGGCCCTATACCCCAAAACTGGTCTCAGAGATATTTACACACTGGGTTCACAGGAGCACAGTCAGAGGTCAAAGTTCAGGGGCAAGCCCAGTGTCCCATTTGTGGATACAGTGGAGTATTTAGCCTTCAAAGTGAAGAGGCCCCTGGCCTGAGGGGTCCCGAGGACGAGCCCTGTGAGATAGTCACCACGGGCAGAGGCAGTGGCTCCTCTGGGGCCTTAGAACAGTCCACCTCAGAAAGTAGCATGACTGGCTAGGGAAGAGATAGTGTCCACCTTAACAGGGGCGGAGATCCAGCTTGGGACAAAGAGCCTTCTGGGGGTGATGGCTACACAGGCATGCGCTTTAATGCCACCAAACTGTAGGCCCAGGAGCAGGATGACACATTTCGCGTTGGGTTTGTTATATACCATAAGAAAAGTATTCAAGAGAAAAGACTTAGTGAATGGACAGTAACTTCCAGAAGGAGCCATGGCTGAGCACAATGGACTTGAAACAGGGACACAGCACTGCAGGTGGTGGGAAGCCAGAAGTCTCGCCAAGGCCCTCGAATGTCTGCGTGAGGTTACGGGAATGCTTCCTGGGATCCGGGTGAGCCTTGGTGGTTGGTGCTGCATGTTTAAAACAACTACTGCAAGCCTGATGCAGTGGCGCACACCTTTAATCCCA